>NC_136429.1:188335892-188962976 GCF_052849685.1 Lactuca virosa | reverse complement strand
CATAGATGAATTAAAATTAAGTCAAGTTACCATGTTTGTGGTCATGGTCATGGTCATGATGGTGGTGATCATGATCAGGATCATTACAATTTTCATGGTCATGGTCATGTTCATGGTTGTGATGGTGTTCATCTTCCTTTGAAGCTTCATCTTCAATAGCATCATCAATTCTAGAAAAAATATAAAGTGGTTAATTATTAATTAAGCCCATGAACCCTTCTTTTTTCCACCCAACTCCTCATATAAATATTGATGCATATTGTAATATTTGGTTTTTCGAATGTAAGGGTAAAATGGTCGTTTAGTTTTCATTCAAACGGTTTATTCGGTGTAGAAAAGAAACTGACTTTATGTATACAGGACTTAATGGGGAAAAAAGAGAACAAAATCACTTATGAAGAGAGAAATAACCTTTCTAGATCAAAA
The DNA here is from genome assembly GCF_052849685.1 of Lactuca virosa. Taxonomy (NCBI): domain Eukaryota; kingdom Viridiplantae; phylum Streptophyta; class Magnoliopsida; order Asterales; family Asteraceae; genus Lactuca; species Lactuca virosa. Next base: position 188,962,550 of record NC_136429.1, on the reverse strand, counting down.
CCACCTATCCCAAGAACATAATCCAAATCCACTTTTCCAAACTCAGTACGTTTTAATTCTGCCATGCGGTTTATGCCCTGTATTTATGAGTCATTAAAGTAGAAAAGTAACATAAAAAAGAATTAATAAAAAAGGACAGATTTAACTTAACTAAATAAGCAATTTTTGTACCTTTATCCTCTGAACCAAAGCAGCAACTTCAGCACTTCCAACAAGATCAGTCTAAAAGCAACATTCAAAGACTTGAGTTCTACTATTAAATGGACATTATTAACTTCAAAATGATGGAACGATAAAGTGACAGTGATAGACACCTTATTGACTATTATACGATCAGCATAAGCAATTTGCTCTATCGCCTCATTGACAACTCCTTTTGGCTTAACATCATCAAGATGAATATTAGCATGTTTGGCATCTACTAAAGTAACAACACCATCAAGCTTAACATCATTGAAAATCTGATCCTCAGCATAGAATGTTTGTATAATTGGTGCTGGATTTGCCAATCCTGCAAAAAGATAAATAAAATGACTCAAATCTATTGAGTATTATGCCAGAAAGAATGCCCACAATTAGATGAAGTTCAAATCACTGCTACATACCTGTAGTTTCTATGACAATATGGTCGAATTTCCCTTTCTTTTTACTCACCAACTCTCCTATCATTCTAACAAGATCACCCCTGACTGTGCAGCATAGACACCCATTATTAAGCATGACAATGTCTTCCACTCCAACAGATTTTGCAGCAACTAAAGACCCATCAATGTCCACCTCCCCATACTGCAAATGTAATAGAAAGAAGAAGTCAGATCCTAAAATAAAAGGGTTGAAAATATACACATGACTACATGAGCTGTGATGTTATAGACAGCTTTTGAAGAAAAGTAAGTACCAAAACCAAAATATGCATAACTAATTGTTACTCGACTTTATTGTATGAAGTCATAGAGGAATTGGATAGTACCTCGTTCTCGATAACTGCAATCCGTTTACCATGATCAGCTGTAAGTATATGGTTCAATAATGTTGTCTGTTCATCGAACATTCAAGAAAATCAGAAATAATCATTAGCTAAAATTTTTAATTTTTCTTAAACTGCTTATCGACCTAACATCACTCTAAAACAAGAAAAATCAAGATAATGTGAACTTGTGCTACAAATTCATACACTATAATGGCATCAACGTCATAGAAACTGATTCAGATACACGAAGAAATAATTACCTTTCCTGAACCTAAGAAACCGGTGATGATCGTTGCTGGAATTCGATTATCGGGAGGAATTTTGGTGAAGACATCAGAATCCTCATAATCCTCATCCTGTTGCGTCGGCGCCGCTGTTGCAGCAACAGATAAGTTGCGTGACAATCTCTTTGCTCTGGATAAACTAACGGCGGCGAGTGGTGGATGGATAGAGCGTGAGGTTGTCGCAAAACCTCGATGGCGGAAAGTGATAGTTCTCCACATTCGAGGGACATGATTTCCGGCAATTGAAGTTTTCTGAAGCTTGGCAAGTCCAATAAAGGTGGTCGTCAAGTTTATCGATGTCGACGCCATGGCTGCCATCGTCGTATTGGAAGTTACTGACTGAGTGAGTACTGAGTAGGGTTTATGAAATGAACTTTCGCGATTGATAGAGAACAGAGGGCTTATCCTGTATATTCGCTCATGTGTGCGTGGTTAAAGCGTGCGTCTGACCTTTTTTATTTTTTCATGATTCAGTCCTTAATAATTGAACTTTGTTGCGTTTCTGGCCACTTTATAAAATAATTGTCTCACCCTTATATAATATAGTTTTTATTTTTTAATGATTTTATTTTTATATTAATTATTCAATTTTGTAGGCCACATCCTTGATCCTTCCAATTTACTGAGCCTCCCTTTACCCTTGTTGGAAACCTTAAGCCTACTTTTACCCTTATTGGAAACCTTAACGAGTTATTGAACATACCGATCCATTAATATAATACATTTTGAATTTGGCATTTAGGCCATGGGTTATGGGCCATTTTTTTTACGCGTACAAAGTGAAGTGGCACACATCTTTACGCGTAAACACAGTCCCCCTCACCCGTAAATATGGTGTGGATTGACTCGTGTTATGCATCCTTACAGCCAATAGAATCGCATTTAACCAAACGATCACTTTTTGACCTGTTACAATGTAAAAAAAATATATATATATCTTTTTAAACTTAAACTAAACCATATAAATACCAACATTTTTATACCATTTCACACCATAAAACCATTCAAATATCTTCCTGTTCTCTCATTTTTTTGTCAAAAGCATGAATCAAAATCAAAATACATCAACCATTCCAAACACCCCAACAACCTCAAACACTTCAAATGATCAATATCAAGGTTACATGCAAATGTTAACATCCCCAATCCAACAACCTCTATTTACCAACATTCCATATCAACCAAACTACTTCCAACAACAAAGACAACAACAATTCAATCAACCTCACTTCCAAGCTTTTCAACGATTTCAACCTCAACAATTTCAAACAAAACCATCTCAACAATTCCAAACACAACCATCTCAAGTCCCTTTATCTCAATCCCCACCTATAAACTTGGACAATGACGAGGACGACCGGGTCGAAGAAACACAACCATCTAGAAGAAGGCAACCAAAAGAAAAAACTACAAAAAAAAAAGGAACGGCTTGGAACGAAGATGAGGAGGAAGCTTTGGCTAAAGCTTGGATTTTTATATCGTGTGACTTGAGGACGGGCAACGCGCAAACGGGAAACAATTTTTGGGTTCGTGTTTTAGATCACTTTTACTCGCTTTTGGTAAGGCAAACGGGCTGAACGTATGACGCGGTCAATGGAAAATGGCGTGAACTACGAGCGACTTGCACCAAATTTAACGACATATTTGAAAATCTGAAAAATATGCATAAAAGTGGTAGCAACGATTTCAATATTTTAGCAATCGCTTGCCAACTATACAAGGTCACCAACGGCGGTAAAGCATTCGGCCACCAAAAACCATGAGAAATTTGTCGTAAGGGTCCAAAATGGGTCCTTAAACCGGAGACTTCGCATTCGGAATTGACCACCGGCTCCAACAAAAGGCCAAGAACTTCTGAGTCGGAGGTGGGTTTTGGTGTCGACCTCAACGAAGATTTCGACGACACCGAAGGGGACGGTCCACCGGAAGTCCAACTTTGTCGACCACTGGGAAGGGACAAAGGGGAAAAGCGGCGTCTTCAAGCGGAAAAACGAGTAATGAAGACATATTTGTGGAAAATTTTGACAAAACTCTAAGTTTTTTGCAAAAAAAAATATATATATATATATATGACTCAACGGGGGACTCTCGTCGCCGAAAACTAGCACTTACCTATCTTCAGACTTTAAACACAACACAGCAACCGGATTTCGACCCAGAAAATTTAGCCGCGTTTCTGAAAATCCAAAAACAAGTTCGTGACAAGTATGGAAATTAGGTTTTTAACGTTTTAATTTTTATGTTTAATTTTCTATAGTTTTTAAATCATTTTTAGATTTAAATTTTTATGGTTTTATGTTTTTTTTAGTAATTTAGGTTTGAAATTTTATGTTTTTTTTAGTAATTTACCTTATGTAATGTGTTTTTATGTAAGATGAAGTATTTATTTATATTTATTAATTATGTTTTTTATTTAATCTAAATATAAAAAAAATGAAAAACAATGTGGAGTGATAAACATTTCATAAGGCTAGTGAATATGTAGTGAACATGTACCGGAGGTGATGTGACGCATAGATAGTATCACTTTTCTAGTGAACATGTAGTGAAAACACCTGGTGGCCTTAAATAGTAAAAATATGTTTTCTTTCATATTGTTTTGTTCGTATATTCTTCTGTTCATGCATCTTTTACGTACCATGAGCAAAGATGAATGCACTTGATGCACTTTTATGAAAGGATCAAATCGGTCCATTAATATAGTACGTTTTGAATTTGACATTTAAAATATGTTTTATTTCATATTCTTCTGGTTCATGCATCTTTTACACACCATGAGCAAAGATGAATGCACTTGATGCACTTTTGAGGAAGGATCAATCCATATATAGTAAGAGATAATTACAATTAAGGACAAAATTGTTATTTTAATATGAAATAATTATAAAAACTTATTTTCGTACATACATTTTAAAAATAAAATAAGTTATAAGCTAGGAAATAATATAATAATAAAAGATAATTACAATTAAGGTCAATATAATATACAATCTTTCTAAAATTCAATCAAAAGTCAAAAATGATATTTTAAAAAGATTAGAAAACAAAGTAGTTATATTTCAAAAGCAAAAATGATATTTTAAAAAGATTAGAAATCAAAGTAGTTATATTTCACGATATATAGAAATATAAACTTAGTTAGCTCCTCCAAAATACCTGAAACATAAACTGAAAACCGTAAGCACAAAGCTTAGTGAGCTCCCCCAAAATACCTCATACCATACATATTAACATACGATGGGCCATGCCCGACAACCATCGGGCCTCGCTCGGAACAGATCTTTCAATAACATGAAATAGGCCCCGCCCGACATACATACAAACATATAAAATCACATGAAAGAATCATTAAGATATATAGCATATAATACACTCATCAGGCCCCGCCTGGCATCGGACCCTGCCGGGTATACATACCACATACCACACATGCAAGAGTCACATAGACAACTAGCATCCTAATCATAATAAATCATGGGTCGGCATTGGTGACTTCGACCCACCAAGCACAGTGAGGAGACTCACCTCAGTCTGCTAACAATCCAACAGATGTTCAAGCTACTGGATCGAAGAATCCTCGTGTTAACCAATCAAATACAATCATGATCAATAATCAGGTCATAACCATAATCGGGACCTAATTCACTAATCCCGACTCCTAGGGTAAAATACTATTTTACCCTTCCCCTCAACTGGCCCAAGGACAAAGGCCCAAACTTAATGGCACTAAAAGCCCAATAACCGACCCAAATCCAAAAGACATCTAAGGCCCAATACAAGCCCAATTCCATAAAGGCCCAACCAAAAGCCCAAAATGCCAATTATCCATCCCCACGTCGTGACCAGTCCTTGTTCACGTCGTGAGATCTCACTCGGTCCGATTACTACTCATCCCGACTCAACTCAGTCAACTCGGACATGAAAAGCCACCAGAGCTGACCTCACATTGTGAGAGCCTCCTCCCACGTCGTGATCTCCAAGAAGCTAACCAGAAACGGATTCATTCAACCCTCACGTCGTGAGATCCATGTCTCACATCATAAGATCAGTTTGAAGCCAAAAGTCCAACTTTTAAGTCCTTAATCCGTTAAGCCTTGAACTTTAACTTTCCAGAAGGTCTCATAACTCCATAATGCACTGGAAAGTCGATGCTTTTAAGACACATATGTCCAATACATGTTTAGATCTAATTTGGGCCAAAAGTTGAAGAAAAGACATCCAACTTTCATGCAAGGTTCCAAAACTCAACATTTCCCTAGATCTGAACTCCATACTACTCTTACGACCCTAATAACACATAAAGTTGCCAACTTTATGGTTTCCATTCATCAAACTTGCACAATGAAAAGGAAAAGTGGGACAAAACCTAGATTTAGCCTCATAGAACAATAAAGGAGGAATCTTTGATACTTACAATGATCCAGAAGCAATGTAAGATGATGATGGTGAAGATTCCTTGCAATCCTCAACTCAATATCACCTTCTTCTTCTTCTTTTCTTCTTCTTTTCTCCTTCTTCCAAACTAAGAAAGGCTCTAAAATGACCAAAGATCAAGCAAGAATGAATACTAGGGTTTTTATGATGTGAAAGAGGGTGTGTGGCTGATAAGAAACCCAAAAATGAGTTTAGATATGCTTAAATACGAAGGAAACCCTAAAATGATCATGACCTTGGGTTGCATCAGCTCTCACGTTGTGAGCTCCATGTCTCACGTCGTGAGACCAATCCCGAACAAAAATTTTCATGCAACCCATCTCACGTCGTGAGCCTCCAATCTTATTGTTGGGTTTTGGTATACTACAACATCCTATGGTGCATATACAACCCTAAATACCTTGGATCTATGTTTTCACTAATTATACATGCAAATGGTTTCCAAGGCATTAAACCTATAACTAGCATGCAATATGTCATAAACAATACAAGATACTAGTTAGAGTAACATACCTTTTATGTGGCTTGAAGTCTTGATGTATTTGGTGTTGCTTGAAAGACTTTGGGATTTAAGAACTTAGTGCCCCAAGTGTTGCACCTCAAATGGTTCACAAACACCATGAACAAAAGATGACTTTTTGAGATAAGCTTATTGTCACACAAAATCGGCTATCTACTCCTTAGAATGCATAGGGTCCCGATTTTGGTGACTATGGGTCCTTTTTATAGTATGACAAGGTCTAGGGTTTCATCCATGCAAAACCCTAATGCCCATGACCTTTCATTTCCTTAGGCTCCATGGGTTAAACCTCCATGGACTATCCATGGACCACCATATTGATTTAGCCCATAACAATTGGCCCACACTATAAGAATTATTGATTTACCAAATCAATCCCCATATATCTAATTAGTCTCTTTTGATCACAAAATTAATTCCAAATTAATTATTGATCAATACTAATTAAATTATATGATTATTAATATATTATAACTTATAATATATTAACACATCATAATAAGCTCTTCTCAAAAATCCATCAAATTGTCCTGGTGAAGGCAACCCAAATGGACCATGCTACTCTCGGGTCAAGTACATACCAATTATAGTTATGGGCTTAGACACCTAATCCAACAGTCTCCCACTTGGATAAGTCTAATAACTATTATTGCAAGTACGACCCGACTAGCAATCGCAGCTCTTAAAAGCCGCTGTCGAACTCTGATCTAGTCAATGACGTGTCCATTAGATAAGGGATCATATATTCCTCCATTCTAGACATCATATGGATTGAGACATGGATTATAATCATTCTCTCTGTCCATTTGTTGTTTCTCGATTTCCGATTTATGACAACTGACTAATTGAACAAATCAAATCAGTCCAGGCCCGGCCGAGCACTTACGTTCGTCATCACTAAATTATCGAGGGGCCCACATATATCGCTTTTATCCCTCCAAGGGCAAAAGTAATGGATAAACTTCGACTCATATGCTTGCTCTATATACTTATCAAATCACACACAACAATGTGTTTTATAACACCAAGTTACTGGTGCGTTTTCACATTATCAATGCGCAACCGACTTTTAGACTGCAACTCATATCTCTTGGTTTGAAGAATATAAGATATTATCGTCTCATGATCACTCGTGAGAAAATCCATGAAGTGAGTCAAAAGAGCGTGGGTTTAATCCAATGCTTGAATCTCATTCCAGGAGCACTCATGAATACTGCAGCTATGTCTAGGCCACCTAGACAAACTACAGACCCGTTCATGACAGTCTTGCCTCATACCTACTTCCAAAGTATGATTGACTGTGGAGAGTTTGAATAACCTAGTTATTCGAGAAGTCAAAACATGCAAAGTGAAACACAAGAATAACACTAATCCTATATGGCCCCAAGCACCTTTGAGAGTAAATAAAACACATTTTATTTAAACACCATTTTGATTACTCATTATTCATTGTATATTGTTTCGAATAATCAACTTTATATTTGAACCTGAAACAATAGTCATGCCATGCTCCAAGCATGCACACTATGTTTGTCCAAACAATAGTTATGCCATACTCCAAGTATGCACACTATGTTTGTCTATGATCCTTACTTTGTGAAATAGACCAATTGAACATGATTCCAATGATGCTCATTTCACAATCCAAATCCTTATCATAAATGTAATAATTCCAAAATTCTTCCATTTACTGAAATCTGTTAGATTCTAAACTTACATGCATTTATCCTCTTGTAATGACTATGCACAAAGTCACAAAGACTTGTCAACAGACATTACAGAGTATTCCAAAGGAGATAAATTCCATGGAAACGAAGTCTCAAATTCAAAGTACATTCCTTTGAACATCCTTCTTATTAAGTTTTCTAATCTTTCACAGATTTGAAGAACAACTTCCACCTATGGAAACATTTCCATATTCCCATTTTGACTATCGCTTCTGAACAAGAGTTGCCTCTTTTCAGAATATGTCAATATGGTCCTTCCAAAATTAACACTATACTTCCAATTGCCCATGAGCAACCAATCTTTGGTAAACCTCAGATTGTCCTCAAAAATTGCTTAATCATTTTAGTCATATCCAGTTCTAGTACTTTTTCCCTCTTAATGCCCTAGGCATTTGGAAAAATTTAGAAAGGATAAATATTATAGCACATGTAATCGATCTTATATCTGAAGCATATGGGACACGATTCATGATGTCTCACATAAAGACATGATCCTAGACCAGTTTGCCTCTTTTCATATTTTTTTTATTTGCCATGTTTTCATAATTCGACTATGAAGAAGGATGCCGTAATCATAATCGAATTTTGAGAACGCAATATATATATATATATATATATATATATATATATATATATATATATATATATATATATATATATATATATATAGAATTTCCTTATGTTGAACCATTCCAACATAAAATTCATATATATATATATATATATATATATATATATCCTTGACTAAAGATAATTAAAACTCCATATAAGCTTTTAGAATTGAAATGAAGTATAATTTCTTCTCCCTTAATTATAGCAAAACAACTTTTCAACCCTTGCAGCTTTGCAAATTGAAACTTTTGTTTTCTATAATTAACATTGCAAAACTCAACATAATAATCATGCTCCCACTAACATGATAATTATTAGCATAACACCTATGCTCCCACTAGCTTGACATGTATCCAGAAATCAGCTGGACTTCTAGAAATCAATACTTTATTGACTTTCTTACCAAAATTCAGATTTCTGATACACGATGTTTTGATAAAATTTTATCAAAATCATACACCTTTCCTTAGACAACTCATATGAGTGTCTAAACAATTTTTGGAACTATGAAAAGGGATGTCGTAATCATAGTCTCAATTGTTTAGACCTTTTCCATTTCTTACTAGTCCACGTTAGTGTGCCGGTTACCCACACACGCTCCACTAACGACTTTGAGAATGCAAATATCACAATTTCAATCTACTTAAAATCTACTTAGTGAAAGCGTTTCCTCGCCATCATTTTCATGAATCAGAGAGAAACCTTATGACACTTAGATTTTATGGTGTATGTGTTCCTATCCATGTGAATTTGTCATAACCATAATCACAAGACAAGGTTCGTGACAAATCCAAACTCTATGGACTGTACTTTTGCAATCTTAACTTCTTGCCACTTAGTACCACAAGGGCCTACCATTGCTTCCAAGTAGTTATGCAAACAATTGAGAACTCATGGAACTTACATGCATAGTCAACTTTAACTGGAATAGGCACAAAAATAAGAATATGTCAACACGATGGGTTACAAACCTCAAGTTGTGTGCTAGTGATAAACAATACCCTTGACTAGTTCTTGAAACTTTTCAAGATTTTTAAGATTCCCACTGACCTTTTGACATATAAGATTCTCTTGTCAAGAACCATTCCTTGACAAAACAAATATTCAAGAGTTAGTGCGGATTCTTATCAAGATAAACACTTCACTCAATTGGTCTTAGTTGGTCTTTGTTTTATCCAAAAAAATCACAACTTACTAATTTCAAATGTACAAGAGTAAGGAAACATTTTACTCTACATTTGACAAGTGTTATAAACCTTCTTAAGATTATTTCACTCAAGTTACAATCTTGGAGTATGACTCTAAGACTTGTTTTAGAATGAAGTATGATTCATCTTTTTGATTTAACCAATTTCAACAATCCACGATTCCTCTTCTTAGCCAAACAAATACACTAAGATGTCCTTAGAGAATCAATTGTGATATGGTTTCATAATCACTAAGATAATCATAAAACAAGATACTCAAGTACTCTCCCATCTTTTCATATTGGAGAAACTTTTATCTTTCTGTCTAATTTGATTCTTCTTATTTTTTCTGACTTACATTGAAACTTTTCCAACGTTTCAGAATTACACTTAAACTTGTAAGCACAACCATATTTACTAAACTTTAGCAAATCATAACGAGTAGCCTTATTGTTCTTTGTGGTGGACTTGACCAGCGCACAACCAAGTGTACCCGATCCCCTAGTCCTTCACTTGACTTACATATACATGTGAACAAGGAATTAGTCTTAATTTCCCAAAGATGAAAATTCTCATTCATCATACAATACAAGTTGCACGATTCCAAGTTTCTATCCAACTGAAACTTGGGTGCTGAGAATCTTTCCTTATTTGGTAAATTATGACACTACCACAAACGAATGAATCAAATCCATTTCCCAATATTGTTATCAATGGAATCATATAAACAACAATTTTTCACAAATGCCATTGTAAGGATATTTAAAATAAATAAAATCAAAACTCTTCTTTTTTATTTTAAAACTTGCGCAAAAACTTATCCTTACAATGCAAATGCATATGAAAACTATGTTGTTATCTATTCCTAAGCAATCTATCATAACTCTTAAGCAACATCTCAAAATTCTGATCATCGAACCATGCGATCGAAATCCATCTTCGCGATCAGAATCAACATATTCTTCCTTTAAGCTCCCTTTCTTTTCTTTGATTCTTAAAACATCAACATGTGACCTAGTCACATCATGTAATAAGAATCTCCAAATAGGAACTTAATAGATTTAGATAGTGGACTTTACCCGAAGTAGAGTCAAACTTTTTGACTTTACCAACTTTATGATCTTTCAGGTAAATAGGGCAGCTTCGCAACCAATGCCCCTTCCTTTGGCAATAGAAACATATGGACTCTTTGGGAATGGTACACCGAACTATCTCAGACTTAGTCTTTCTCTTTACCATTTGGTCAACCGAGTTGACTATGGCTGATCCCTTTCCATTGGGAAGAGAAAGCTTTTCTGGATTTCCAATGTTACCATTGTCAACGACCATGGAAGTTTGGGAAGTCAATCTTCCAATCAAATTTGCTTTACCGGTGCTCCAAATCATTGTTGATTCAGCAGCACCAAGCAAATAGGTAAGATCATTAAGGTTCATGTCATGGTCTGTCATATAGTGGTCCTAAAGGAATTCACTATGTGACTTAGAAAGTGATTGAAGAACCTAGTCAATAACCAACTTCCTCAAGACTTTGACACCCAAATCTCCCGGCTTGTCAATATGTGACTTCATCTCCAAGATGTGAGCACACATAGACTTTTCTTGCCAATAGGTCTTGAGTGACCTTGAACTATTCAAGAACTTGTGGGTTAGGGAGAATAACTGGAGGAGGTGGAGGAATTGAAGTATGATTTCCATGATCCAACCACGGGACATCATCTTCATTAGGAAAGCTTGTTCTAAGATATTTGGGAAGATCATACTTGTCTGAACTAGACAATGGGAGAAATTCAAGTTAGTTGAGTTAAGTCCTTAATATAACACCCAATACGAAATATTAAGGCTAGGACCCAACACAATATTTTATAACTTGGAAGAGGGATGTTGTAATCCAAGCTATAAAATATTTGAAGGTAGGCGAATGATGATTCATCAATTTCCACCATGAAAAACGAAATAGGTATTAGGTTTTAACTGGTTTGAAACTCCTAGATCTTTTGAGATTCATTGAACTTTTCAATGGCATGTTTAACTCTCGATTGTGCCCTCTCAAGTTTGTGACTGGGATGCCGAGGATCACAAACAAGGTGTGAATAACCATGCAAATTAACTTGGTACCCTTAATATTTATCACCTAATCGATGTGTCGGTTACCCACACGCGCTCCACCGATCTATGATAAACATTAAGTCATCATTTGCCACTCTTACTAGTCCATATTAGTGTGCTGGTTACCCACACACCTCCACCAATGACTTGGTAAGGTACAAAGTGTAATTTCATGGGTTAGCACCAAATTCATATTTTCCTAAGTAACTAAGATTGGGAATTTATAAGTGTTTAGTTACTTAGTATTTATCATTATACTTTTAATGAATGGAGAATTATAGTCATGTCCTACCCGTTCGGCTAACGACCCTCCACCAGTCAAGGAAGCGGTGGGTGAGACTGGACACCCATTAAACTGCCATTTTATAGGCGGTAACCTTATACCCCCCTTATAGATCGGCTTCGTGAATGAGGCCTACTAACGGTAAGACTGACTTTGTTCTTATACATATATATAACTATTAACTATTAATATTATAATAGTATAAGGGTTGAATTTTAACTTTTAAAAATTCTAAGGGTTTACTTGGAATTAAAGTATTTATGGGGGGGAACTTTACAAATTCCAAAACTTGAGGACAAGTTTTGAACAATTCAAAAACTTTTGGTTTCCATAACTTATGAGTTTAAAGTAGTTTTAATGAAAAACTCTTCAAGTTCCATAACTTGAGGACAAGTTATGGAAGACTTTAAAACATTTAAAAAAATGATACTCTTCATTTTTCATAACTTATGGAAATCTTATGAGTTTTAAAAATCATAAATGAGACTTTTCATATAACTTGAGGACAAGTTACAAAAACACATTTTATGAATAACTTTTAGATCAATTTGGATCGAAAACAAATTATCACATAATTTTCCTATTAATCTAAACTAACTCATAAGAACAAGATAATTCAAATAAGATAATTTTCATGTAATTAGCCTAATCACTAAACTAATATAAAACATGAATCTATTGACAATTATCTTTTGAATTGGATTAGCATGAACATTACCACATAAAAAATAGGTTTATAAGTTCAAAAACAACTTAGGGTAATGTTCCTAGTCCAATTCCAGCCAAAAAACTCGAAGATATGTTGTCAAGGGGTCCAACTCGTCGAGTGCAAGAACAAAATCGACGAGTTAGATGAGTTTGTTCATGGACTCGTCGAGTCCCTTAATGTACTCGTCGAGTCCCCAGTCCAGACAGCAGAAAATTCATTTTTTTTTTCAGTTTTTTCAGCAATTTGCATCCAGTATAATTGAAAACAACCCATGGCTCTGATACCATTGTTGGGTTTTGGTATACTACAACATCATATGGTGCACATACAACCCTAAATACCTTGGATCTATGTTTTCACTAATTATACATGCAAATGGTTTCCAAGGCATTAAACCTATAACTAGCATGCAATTTGTCATAAACAATACAAGATACTAGTTAGAGTAACATACCTTTTATGTGGCTTGAAGTCTTGATGTATTTGGTGTTGCTTGAAAGACTTTGGGCTTTAAGAACTTAGTGCCCCAAGTGTTGCACCTCAAATGATTCATAAACACCATGAACAAAAGATGACTTTTTGAGATAAGCTTATTGTCACACAAAATCGGCTATCTACTCCTTAGAATGCATAGGGTCCCGATTTTTGTGACTATGGGTCCTTTTTATAGTATGACAAGGTCTAGGGTTTCATCCATGCAAAACCCTAATGCCCATGACCTTACATTTCCTTAGGCTCCATGGGTTAAACCTCCATGGACTATCCATGGACCACCATATTTATTTAGCCCATAACAATTGGCCCACGCTAAAAGAATTATTGATTTACCAAATCAATCCCCATATATATAATTAGTTTCTTTTGATCACAAAATTAATTACAAATTAATTCTTGATAAATACTAATTAAATTATATGATTATTAATATATTATAACTTATAATATATTAACACATCATAATAAGCTCTTCTCAAAAATCCATCAAATTGTCCTGGTGAAGGTAACCAAAATGGACCATGCTACTCTCGGGTCAAGTACATACCAATTATAGTTATGGGCTTAGACACCTAATCCAACACTTACGTCGTGAGGCTTCTTTTCTTCCGAAATCCAACCTTTTGACTCCTCAAAACCCTAATTCGATTCATCCAGGAAAACGGGTGTTGCATTTGATACATAAAATTGTTAATTTTTCATAAAAATTGGCACCCGAAGCTTTAGAAATTTCTAGTAAATTTCAACTATATAACAAAACCAAACCATCAAGGATCCTTTTAAGGAGATTAGAATGATGTTACAACAACCATATGGTGTTTAGAAATAACAACATTTGATGCCTTTGGACCCTCTTGGATTTGGGGTATTGAAGTAGATGGCAAGAACAAGCAGCTTGATCTTCTCTACAAGTAATCTACCAACAAGAATAAGGTACCAAAATTGCTAAATTTCTTCTTGTACAACTTTTTTTAAGCCTTAAGTGATTAATCAATTAAGAACTAAAGGAAGACACAAAGTGAACACCAAAAGCCAAGTATCAACTTCAAAAGTGGAGAGAGCTTCTATCTAAGATAGTTTTGGCTTTTAGAGAGAAAATGAAGAATTAGAAGACCAAAAAACCAGCCACATTTTCATGCAGAAGACCCTCTTTATAAATATCATGCAAAGTAAGGCATTTCTATTAAAATACTCTAAAGTATTGGCTAGATATAGAGGCATAGGGAACAAGAGGATGAAGGTTGACAAGCAACCTCCATCTCTTTATAAAGTTTCAGCCATATGGCCTAAAGAGGACAAAAAATGTTGACTAGTCTTTTTAACCATAGTAGAGTAAGCCTTTGATTTAATCATGGTTAACCAAAGTGCCCAACACTTTGTATATGACTTATTATATGATACCATATCATATAAAGACTATTTTTCTACTTTTTATAATATTGTTTTCATAAAACAATAATTTTTCTTTAATTAAATACAAGAGTTGAATTTATTTATTAATAACAAATTATTTAATAAATATTAAATAAGTACCAACTTGATCAAGGTGTGACTCTATAGGATCATATGTCATTAGCAATGTCACTCAATATTGATTCTTGAGCATATATATAAATCCAACAATCTCCCACTTGCACAAGATTCATTAAAGATTGACATAGACAGTAGCCAACGTCTAGCAACGGGCTACTACCCCTAACAACACACGAAGGGGTGTCATCAATCCACATCGAATTCCAGGAGCTCACTAGCTACAGTTAAAGTATGAGTTGAGTGTATCAATATTCTCTTTATTACAGACATCATGTTGGATATTAGACATGGAACGTGATCATTCTCATTTGACATCCAACTTTTAAGTAAGGCGCCTTAGATGTCTAAATCTCAACACATAAGAGGAACAAATCCATTTTTGAGTACATTCACACTCTCATAAAGTTAATGCTCTGCCCAAAGAAGTCTTTTATAACTGCGCAGTTATGAACAACGTTTAACCATGTCAAAGTATAGCAATCTCCATACTTTAGTTCTCCAATATGTATATCAGGTCGAAAAACATAAAGATATTTACCTATGTTGAAGACTCACTTATGATAACGATCCATGAAGTGACTCTTGACGTGGGTCATATCCAATAGTTGTTCTCTAACAAGTACATATGAATTTGGATTCAACAGTTTTCTATTTCACCACTTGAAATCAACCAAGTCGATTTATATTAGTCTTAATTCACAGTTGCTCCCACAAAAGTGACCGACTATGGAAAATTTTGAATAATTTCATTATTCAAGGATCAAGTAACATGCTAATATAGAACACACTAATATTTAACAGAAAAGAGATATCTCATATATCAAAAGAGATTACATATTATTGCTACATAGTTCTGAATATCTAGATATTAGTAAAGTACAAATTTAAATCCAATCACCAGCCAATCGAAGACCAATTCCTTTTGCATGACTCTCAAACTTGTTTTAAGTACGAGCATTTGTGAATGGATCTGCTAGATTATCATCTGTATGAACCTTCTCAATGTGTACATTTCTGAATTCCAACTCTTGACGAATGAAATTGAATTTCCGTTGAATGTTTCTAGTCTTTTTGGTAACCATCGGGTCTCTTGCGATAGAGATAGAACTGGTGTTGTCACAAAGAATCTAAATGGCATTTTTAATGCTTGGAACAACATCCAGATCACCGATGAATTTCTTCATCCAATCAACTTCTTAAGTTGCCTCACACGTAGCTACATACTATGATTATGTTGTAGAAAGTGAAAACACTTCTTGCTTTGAACTTTTCCAGGCAATGGCTCCTTCATTAAGTGTGAAAATGTATCCCTACTGTGATCGTGAGTTATCTCGATCAGTGTTGAAACCAACATCAGGGTAACATCTTACAGTAATCTCTTCTTCAACTCCTCCATAAATCAGAAACATGTATTTAGTCCTTCTTAAGTACTTAAGTATGTTCTTAACCGCCATCTAATGTTTTTCGCCATGATTAGCTTGATACATACTAGTTATACTAATAACATAAGTTACATACGGCCTTGTACATGTCATAACACATATAATTGAACCTACTACTGAAGCATACGGTATGCAGCTCATTCTTTTGATCTCATCTTTAGTACTAGAGTTGTCAGCCTTAGAAAGAATGGTGCCATGCAGTATGGGTACAATTCCTCATTTTGAGTATCCATTAAAAAGCGTTTAAAGACTTTGTCAATGTATGTGATCTGACTCAAACCAATGAGTCTTTGGGATCTATCTCTATAGATCCTAATATCGAGTATGTATGCAGCATCCCCTAGATCTTTCATTTGAAAGGATTTACTAAGGTAGGACTTAGTCTCCTTCAATGTTGGGATATCTTTCCCGACCAGTAATATGTCAACAACATATAGAATTAGAAAAACAGTATGGATCCCACTTGCTTTGATGTATACACATGGTTCATCGGGACTTTCTGAGAAACCAAAATTTTTGATGTTCTCATCAAAACGATGATACCAGGCCCTAGATGCTTGTTTCAATCCATAAATGGACTTCTTCGGTTTACACACCTTCTTTAGGTTATCTGGTTTGACAAAACCTTCAGGTTGTTCCATATAGACATCTTTTTCAAGATATCCATTAAGTAAAGCAGTTTTGACATCCATTTGCCAAATCTCATAGTCATAATATGCAGCTATGGCCATGAGAATCCTAATAGATTTGATCTTAGCAACTGGAGAGAAGGTATCTTCATAGTCAACGCCTTGAATTTGAGTATACCCTTTCACGACAAATCGTTCTTTGAAAGTTTGTATATTTTCGTCCATGTCGATCTTCTTCTTGAAGATCCACTTGCTTCCAACAACCCTGTTGTTAGGAGGTAATTCAACCAAGTCACATACTTGATTGTCATTCATGGATTGAATTTCAGCTCTCATGGCTTCAAGCCATTTTTTGGACTCTGGGTTTGCAGTAGCAGCCTTTTAATTGATGGGCTCACATTGATCCATCAAGAAGACTTCCTCTTCAAGAATGATAAATCCAAATCTGTTAGGTTCCTGACGAGGTCTACTAGAGCGTCGTACAGTTGGTATGGTTTTCAGCATCTGAACGATAATTTCAAGTTCAACAATGCTTTGTTGATTATCATTCTCAACTAAAGGTTGTGTCTCTCGAATTTCTTCGAGATAAATGAGGCTCCCACTTGCTTTATGCAAGATAAAGTCAGTTTCAAGAAATATCGCTTACGGGCTATGAACACTCGATTATCTTCTTTCTAGAATAAGTAATAACCCATGGTTTCTTTTGGGTATCCCACAAAGATACACTTATGAGATCTAGAGTCAAGCTTGCTAGAAGTCTCTCTTTTAACATATGTTTCATAACCCTATATCTTTAAGTAAGACATTGATGGAACTTTTCCATGCCATAACTCGTAGGGAGTCTTACTAACCTTTTTAGTTGGGACCATGTTTACAAGTCGAGTTGTGGTTTCAAGGGCATAATCCCAAAATGAATGATGAAGGGAAGTAAGACTCATCATTGATCGTACCATATCAAGTAGAGTACGATTTCTCCTTTCCGAGACACCATTATGATGAGGTGTTCCGGGTGGAGTGAGTTGTGACACTATGCCACAATTCTTGAGATGTTCATCAAACTCATAGCTTAGATATTCACCACCACGATCTGATCGTATGGTTTTAATATTTTTACCAAGTTGATTTTGTACTTCATTTTGGAATACCTTGAAGACATCGAATGCTTCATGTTTGTGTTTCATGAGATATACATATCCAAATTTACTGAAATCATCAGTAAATGTAATGAAGTATCTTTCACCGCTTCTGGTCATTGTTCTAAAAGGTCCACATACATCAGTATGTATGAGTCCTAATAGATCCGAAGCTCTTTCACCAACACCAGTAATAAGAGATTTGGGTATCTTGCCATATAGACATGATTCACATACATCAAAAGACTCTAAGCATGTTGACTTTAAGATTCCATGCTTTTAGAACTTAGCAATGCGAGTTTTGTTTATGTGCCCAAGTCGACAATGCAATAAATAAATTTCATTTGAGTCTAACTTTGTTTTCTTATTTAAGTTGTACATTGAGTTATCCTTTTGGTATGAACCATTTAAATCGATTTCATATATTCCATTATTGGGACTAGTCTCAAAATAGAACACATTATCTTTAAACACAGAGATGTTTTTAGAATCAAAGTCAAACTTATAACGAAAACCTTGTTCATACAAACGAGAAGTAGAGATAATATTCCTAGTTATACTAGGTACATAAAAACAATTGTCCAAAATAAGATTAAGGCCATTTGGAAGTAAAAGATGATTGTCCTGTGGTTTTGACAGCTACTCGAGTGCCATTGCCCACATGAAGTTCCAAATCGCCATCTCTGAGTTCTCTAACATTCTTTAGTCCCTGCAAATCATTGTAGATGTTAGTACCACTTCCAGTATCGAATACCTAAGAATTAGTACAGAATGCATGTAATTCAATCACATATATACCTGAGGTGCCAACCTGGTTGGCCTTGCATATAAAATTAAGCCAAACACCTTGCACTTCCGATAGATTATATAGATGAATGGAATAAGATTGATCAACACTCAACTGAAATCTGCTAATCAGGGATTCACTGAAAATTGCAAACCATTTCCACTAAAATCAAAACAACAAACTAAGTTGATTTTTTACTAAATCTGAAACAACAAAGCAAATTGATAGGATAGTGGGGCAGAGACGGGGGAGATAACAGGAAACAACCAAAAAACCCTTAAATCAAAACCATATCATGAAAATCTGTAAAAAAATAACATGATTGACATAAATATAATAAAATGTTAATTGAGAAAACTACATCAGGATGTCGAAAATGGATAATATGTGAACTTGGCACAAAATACTCTAAAGTAAAAGACATTCATGTTGGAGAAGAACAAAATTGGAGGATTAGGATTACATGGGTCGATATATGGAGCGCAAAAAGGGGGAGTGGTGTATAAAACACACAAATCTATAACATGAAACCAATAAGTATGTGTATGTGTTTTTCCTATTTATACAGTAGATAGATAGATAGATAGAGAGAGAGAGAGAGAGAGATGAAGAAGGAGCGTCGTTCCCTCAATTCCTAAAAGCAAGAGTAGAAATTAGGGTTTTGTTCATCAAAATTGAAACACCAACACATACAGAATTCCAGTTTTAATTTCAATTGAAGTAAATGATTAAAACATTAAACCGGTGAAACTGAAGACTAATATAGGCCGGTTGCGATTTTAGTTGAAGGCTTATATAGGCCAAAATTCAAGATCGTGGGTGGTGCGGTTTAGATATCGTGTGTGGTTGAAGGTGGGAGCGTAGGTCGTGGACTGTGGGTGAGGAACTAGTTATAGGAACGTTGTAGAGAACCATGGAAGCAAATGTGGGGATTTCATCTTGAGGAGTGAGCCATATGCAGAGAGGAGTCGTGGGAGTTAATGGTAGGTGGTTGAGTACAAGAAAGAGGAATCATGGGGGAGAAGAAGGAGGAGGAATCATGCGAGTACCTGAAGAAATGGAGTCAAAAACTGAATCAAATCTATTTAAACATCACAACAAGCAGTTGAATCCTATCTTCATTCTATGCAACCAATGGGAGTTAGATCGAGATTAGGGAATCGTGGACGACAACCACCGTTGTTGACAACATGGGGGAGAAGAAGGATCATCGAAACGGAGAAGGATGAAAAGACAGGAGTCGTGGGAGAGCTAAAACGGAGAAGAACTGTCGGAGAAACTGTAATTATGGAGTTTAAGCGGCCATGATTGAATCTTATTTGGATCTAAGAGTTGATATTGAGAGGACGGTTATTCGTGAACTGGTGTTAGTAATATTTATAATTCTTGGCTGGAAATGTCACCTCCAAACTAATTAACTTCCCTCTTTTTCTCTTTTATCCTAGCTAGCTTTCTTGATAAATTAGCTAACTTTCATTATTTTAGCAAATTTCTTGACATGCTTTCATCCCCTAAAGCTTGCCCTCTAATCTCAACAAACGCATCCATCATTTCATTCCCTACCGCGATCTCTCCAAACCCTTCCTTTAATGTCCATGCGACAGACATACACTGCCACTATTTGAAACTCAAATGATTTGAAAACATTAAGCATTACATGATTTGTTGATGTACGCTCCACGTTCTCCCATACTCCCTCCCGTCCCCAAACGAGGCACACGTTTAACATTTACTAGACCAAATGGAGTAAACAAAATCTTTCTATTTGCAAATATATCAAACTATTTATTAAGATGATTCTTCAAGACGATGCAAAAATATTTGTAATGCCCTAACCGGGGGATGGTGAAATCGCAAGCAATTTTCAGTACAAACTAGATTAATTGGATCACATCATCAAACTTAAATACATATGATAAGTTTTCATTTTTTTTAAATAACAAGACCATGGCTGTATCCAAACTTTTGGTCTTTGAATGTGGCAGCTAAACTTCGTTATGCATATTCAAGACTCCAGGCATGCCATAAAAATATTACATACTCCCTTATGAACTTGATAGTAGGGATGTAAACGAACCAAACGAACACAAACAAGGGCGTGTGCATGTTCGTTAATTTAAGTTAGCCGAACAAATGAACGAACATGAACATATAAACAAATAAGTTTTTCTTGTTTATGTTCGTTCGTTTTACATTGTTTATGTTCGTTCGTTTATGCCCATCAACATGCTAAACGAACATAAACGACCAAAGATAAACAAACACAATTGAACACATATAAACATGCCGAACATATAATATAGTAATGTAATAAAAAACAATTGGGCATATATGAACATAAATAATCTTAAACGAACATAAACGAACAACATAAACGAACGTCCACGAACATAAATGAACGAACAAGACCATTATTCATGTTTGTTCGTTTAACTGAACGAACGCGAATTTTTGTTCATGTTTGTTCATTTATTAAGTAAAGAACTTCCTGAACGGTTCACGAATGGTTCGCCGTTTGTTCATTTATTAAATAAACGAACATAAACTAACCTCCCGCCGAACGGTTCACGAATGGTTCGTTGAAGTTTAAATGGATGATTCCTTGACTATTTTTTTTGTATAATAGATACATTGATAAATATCTATTAAAAAATTTGTTCCAAGGCTTTTTACATTAACGAGAGATAAAGACCGATTCTTAAAAAAATAGACAAATAGTCATGGAATTGGCGTAGAGGAGTGATGTGTGGGGATGAAGAGGCTCAGTTATCGACTATAACAAGACTTATTTCTTCTTTTGTTCCTACGGATCAAATAAATAAATGGGTTTGAGATATTGATACTCTGTAGAATTTCCAGTTAGTTCTTCCATGAACTATATTGATGATATTTTCTTGATCTTGGGCAACATTCCGACTAGATGGAAGATATATGTTCCAAAACATAGCAATATACTTCTTAGAAGGATTTTTTGAATTGTATGCCTACAAGATTGAATTTGGTTAATAAAGGGTTGATATGGATTTGGTTTTATGTACAATATATGTGGACCATTTTGAAAATTTTGTTCCCTTGCTTCTGTTTTGTGAAGTAGCTTCCCAATATTTGCCCCTAGGTGGTGCAACTTTTACTTTCCAATTTGGTTTCCATCTTAGATATGTTTACTTGGATTGATACCTGATTCTTTGAGTCTTTGACCATGTCTGCTACGAAAAGGATAGTCGTCGATGCAATTATTATGACGACTTTGTGGTTGTTTAGAAATTAGAAATTAGAAATTTAGTAATGTTTGGTTCTCAAAACTACCACAAAGATTCGATTTTTAAAAATATTGTATTGTAACCTTTTAATTGTTTTTTCTTCAAAAGGAAACTCAAGGCCAATTGGGCCGTTCCAAGAAAAAACATATCATGGTAAAATCTACAACATACTGTATTTATTAAGATTTGAACGCGTTGATATATCAATCAACCATTGATTTATTTACTATATTTGTTTATGCTGTAAATGTTTCTTCCATTTATTTCCTCGTATATTTGTCCCATAAAATCAATAAACATGGGTGTTACCCTATATTATTTATATTTATAATAATTTTTTATGTACCTGTAAAGGGCAGAATCTTCTTTAACATTTTCCACCGACCAACACTATATTTTCCATCTATTTCCCTCTTTTATTAAAAATCTTTGTTATCCTGCTTTTCTCTGGTCGATTTTGTCCACAGAATGATAATGACCCACCCAAAAAGTTTGTCTATTGTAAAATCAGTTACGTTTTAATCATGCCGTAAAATTTAACTTCTGCGATAGCTTAAAATTTTCTTTTGAATAAGTCGCATATTCTTTTCAATGTCACAAGTTCAGCCACATTTTTAAAATGTTCATCACTATAAAAATAGCATTTAGAATAATCATAAAAAATTATTTATTTTACAAAATATAACGTCCTGAAAAACTAGTTATACTGTTCAATGTTAGTTGTAATAAAGATTTGTCACCTTCTAAAATAATAAAAGTAAAAAAAATCAATTGATTTTTTCGAAATTTTATTGCTCCAAAGAGCAGTCATATTTTAAATGTGTCACTAAAACTAGCCATATTTGAACTAAATCGTCATTATAAAACTATCTACATCTTGAAAAGATTTTACCTTTTTGTCGTTAAAGAAATTAGATATAGTTAGAAAGGTACTAATGCATATTATTAATTGTTACATATACACTTATAAAAGTATACATTTTTTTTCTAATACCCTTGTTGGGTTTGGTTGCTACTTTTGTTGGGCTCAACTGTCACTCTTGCTATATTCGGTTTCCACCCTTGTTGGGTACTGCCGTACTGGGTCCTATTTTGCATCCTCTTGGGTTCAGTTGCCAATCTCCTTGCATTGGATTTTCACTATCTTGGGAATGACCTTGAGTCCTTTGTAGGTTCGACCTTTCACCCTTGAGGACCGACTAGCCTTTGTGTATGTAAAAACTATAGCCAATGTGGCTTTTGATTTTAATGATATTACATTCTAGTATGACCCAAGCTTAGTGTGCTCGAACAAGCATGTGAGGCTGTGAGCTCAGCCAAGCCTTGCAATTGGTTTGTCCAACATTACTTAGGTAGTATGTCATTAGCCCCTGGTATGAAATTATTTATATGTGAACACGTCTTATTTCACACTTTGAAATTTCTATGCATAAATTGTGCAGAGAATTTTTACATGCATAAATTTTAATCACATGAGAATTTTTAGGAAGTAATGCGGATAACAAATAAAACCGAAAGCACACATGATACAATATTTACGTGGTTCGATCAAGGTGATCAATGTCCTCGGGCAGGAGGGGATATTCTTTATTTATGAGCTCTCAAATAGATGTTACAAGTACAATTCAACAGAGATTCATCTATCACACTAGAATACAAGACACAAACAAATGACTAACACATATCTCTATTTATAGTGAAAGGGTCAGACCTAAAACCCTAATAGGTCAAACCCATTAATCCATAGGACCACGAAAAGATGTCAACAAATCACAATATGTCATGCAACTGCTTCTAGAACCTTTATCATTGAGATACATTGCATTGGCATCAACAATCCACCACTGGCACATCAGGTTCCATTACATGGCATATCTTGTTAGTTAGTGGCACCTTCTATCACTCCGTGGCACCTCCAGTGCATGGTACATCGTCGAGATGCCATGACGGCACATCAGTGTGCCATTGAGTGACACATTCACACTTGGTGGCACCTTCTGTACATGACACTTCTTCGAGGTGCCATGATAACCCATTGTATCCAACTGTACCACCTTATCCAACTATGCCATCGTATCTAAGTGTGTCATCGTATCCAACTGTGTCATCGTATCCAACTGTGCCACCGTAACCAACTGTGTCACCGTATCCAACTGTGCCATAATATCCAAGTGTGCCACCGTATCTAAGTGTGTCATCATATCCAACTATGACACCGTATCCAACTGTTCCATGAGAATGCTCCAAAAGCTCATGTCACATTTAACAAGAATATATTATGGATATTTCATGGATGTTGTATAACATGATAGAGAAGCATTACGGCTTGGGTTTGGAACGTATGGGAAGAATTAAAGCATTCACCTTAGTTATAAACATAAGAAGTGTATGTTATTCAAGTCTCCTCGCTCCATCAACTTGTTCATCTAGCTTTGAATTATTACTATTTTCTCCAACCTAAGTATAACTTTCCCTTTAAGTATACCTCCTCAACTTTAATATTTTCATCATCCTCGATGTAATAAATGTAAATTTTTAAAACATTAAAAAGCTACAAGCACATGAGTTAAATCAAATAAGAAATTGCAACTAAATAACCCTCAATTTCTTCGGAGTTCACAATTACACTTAACACTGCAACAAGAATTTTAAAGTCATTAGTATCTCGGGAGGGCGAGTGAAGTCTCTTGAGGTGTTTCGTTGAGCATAACTAAAAACATCTAAATGTAACATGTATCATCCTTTCATTCTTGAGTCCTGGTGTATCGATGAGCTGAAATACCATATTTTGTCTCGAAACATCTCAACATCCTCTTTCAATATCAACAAGGAATTTTCGAATTTTTTCCAGCCTCATCCATCCATGGTGACTCTTATTTATTCCAAGTAATATTCTCATGTATCACTTGTAACCTTTTATGACTTAGGTGTTGTTTGGTAGGAATTGAATTTTTAAGATGTCTGAATTAGAGGGTCTAAATTTTTTAGATTTCAATTTTAGCATGTTGTTTTGTTGGAACCTCTGAATTGTTGTGCTGAAAGATAAAAATAACTATTTTACCCTTTTGTTTAAAAGTAATAATAAATAATAATAAACCTATAATTTTTTTAAGGAAAGTCATAAGTAACTCATAGCTAACCAAAGTCTACAAAACAACCTTCATAAACACAAAAACAGCTTCAATAATCAATAGAACAACCTAATTAATCACAGAATAAATTCAATATTCAGGCAAAACAACCTACTGCATCACTAAACATCATAAAATTTCATAAAATAATTCCAGACACATAGACACATACATGATAACCAACTTATCCCTCTAATTCCTGGTTTTGACACACGGAGACACAAACACACAAACACATATATGGATAACCAAGAACTAGTTTAACCACAAAGGCCATAAAATCTTCATGAATCCACTAAGGCTCATGAAAACAAAATGGAATTTAAAGAACAAAAAATATTTTGATTTTCAAGCTTTCATAAAGTTTTAGTTTCAAAAAATAAAATCAATTTTCAAAATCTTGATTTCAGAAAATCAATAACTCTATTATCTGAAAATCTATTCCAAAAACTTGATTTCAAAATTAGAGAAGAAAACTCATCAATAAGGAGAGGTCGGATGAAGGAGGTGGTGATCCGTGGTTTTTGTTTCCGATTTGAGGGTTAGCTCTGTTGTACGTCGATCGGAAGGGAGATGAATACAGAGGAGTGACTGAATGAGGAGCGTAGCAGAGGGAAACAAGTGGTAATAAAAACCTGTTTTTTCGGATACGTTGATTTCAGAGAGGAATCGCTGACTATCAATTGAAGGATTAGAGGTTCGGTGGTGGTGGAAGGAGATGATGGTGTTATTTGCTCAAGTGAAGTGGCGGAGTCGATTGAAGGAGCAAGAAAAGCTTGTTGTGCGTAAGGGGGAATCCGTGTCCTTTTTTCCACTCAGACTCCCTTCTAAATCTTATTCAGTCAGATGTTTATTTCAGATTTAGATTTGAAAATAAGATCTAAACAAGTACTCTGAACCTAGTAGATTCAAAGCTGCCTCTTATTAAGAGGCAGTGAGAGGTAAACAAGCAACCCTTAGTTTGTCATCCCTATAAAATTAATGAAATTCTCCAAGGGAGGCCTGGTAGTGTGTACCCTATTTGACGACCTTGATTTGTTAGCACTAAAAATCTAATGGTATGTTAGCAATAGTATGAAATGTTTAGCCTCAATTTCTTATTACCAAAAGTAATGTCCATGCCTCTAGTTCGACAATTAATTCATGGTTTCCCAAGAACGATCACCTGGAAATAATAGTAGGGGAGTTTACTTTCACGTGATTTTAGTGTCGAGAAACAAGGAAATATATTGGATATTATAAATCTTCAACTTTACAATCTCGTTATGCAACACCCTTGAGAATTTTTTTAGACTTATCGATAAGTTGTTATATTACATCATTGTGTTATATTGCCTAAGTCATACTGATAATATAGATGTATTGGGAAGATGTTGACACTTGCTCCAAGGGAAAAATGTGCCTTGTTTATATTAATGTTCCCTAAAGTGAAAAAAATTAATGGTCCACCTAGGTCCTTAAACTTTTGTGGGAAAGAATTAAAAAAAATAGAGTTCATATGTTTAGTTAGGTTAACCTTCTTAGGGGAGGTGTACTTTTGTGGGAAAGAATTAAAAAAAATAGAGTTCATATGTTTAGTTAGGTTAACCTTCTTAGGGGAGGTGTGCTTGTAACTTGCATTTCTAGTACATAAGTCCTTCAAAAATTATCATAGGATGACACATCCTTAATAAGTTTAATCATAGGGATATTGATTTTAACTTGAGAGAAAAGTTCCCACATGTACTCTATTTCTCCCATCGTTTCCCAAAGGGGAAAGATGTTGGATTTTGTAAATCCAAACGGGATGGAAAACTATTAGCCTCTATGTCATGCTCCCAAACTTTAGAAATTACTTTATATTTCTTAATTTAGTTTTTTTTTCATATTCATTTTCAATTCATGATTTTCACTAAATACAATTTCAATTCATGATTTTCACAAAATACAATTTCAGTATTTATACCAGGATGGGATTTTGGTCGATCCGTCCAAGATCGAGGCGGTGATGCACTAGGAGGTTCCGAAATCACCCTCCGAGATCAGGAGTTTCTTGGGTTTGACAGGGTACTATCGGAGATTCATTCAGGACTTCTCCAAGATTGTGGTACCCGTCACTCGTCTGACGAGGAAGGGGGTGGATTTCCGATGGGGTCCTGAGCAACAGTCGGCATTTGAGACTCTTCGACAAAGGTTATGTGAGACCCCGATATTGACCCTCCCGGAGGGAGTTGAGGATTTTGATGGGTTTTGAGCATATCTACATTCCTATGTGATCATGCAACCCTAATTGCTTTGGATCTAAGTTTTTCACTAATTGAACATGCAAATAGAACACCAAAGCAATAACCCTAGATCTAGCATACAAGATTCGGAATTCATATGAAATTAGGGTTAGAATATTACCTCACTTGTTATATAGTAATAACAAGAACAATCCTTGAAGATCCTTGACTCTTGAAAGCTCAGTGCCCCAAGTGTTGCACTTCTAATGGAGTCACAAACACTCAATGCAAAGGATGAGAAGGAGAGACACTTAGAAATCGGCTAGGGTTTCTTTCTTTCAAGCATAGGCCGAAATACCTAGTGTATGAAGGGGCTTATATAGTTGTGGGTTGCTAGGGTTTCTGGAGGAAACCCTAATTCCTGCTTAAGGCTTAAGCAGCCCATGGACTCCTCCTTATGAGGCCTTGGACGAAATTCTATAGAGCCTCCCTATAGAATTTCGTCCACTCCTAATTAAGGAGTCCAATAGCCCAGTTCTGCAACTATCAATGATTTGCAAAACAACCCCTCCATTATTAATCAATTCCTTTAATCCAAAATTAATACTAAATTAATTTCTGATTAAATACTAATTAATAATATGATTTCCAAATAATATATTAATCTTATAATATATTAATAAAATTATTTGAGTACCAATTTATTATTTCACATAACAAATTTTACTCTCTCTCCACTAGTTATCCTGTCAAGTTGCATGAGTGAAGGCAACCCAAAAGGACCATGCAACATATCAAATCAAGTTGCATGAGAATCCTTCCTCACTTGATAAAATGCATAAAACTTGTCCTTACAATCCAAATACATATGAAAACTATGTTTCTAAATATTACTAAGCACTCTATCATAACTTCTAAGTAGCAGCTCCAAATCCTGATCATTGAACCATGTGACCGAAATCCATTTCTTCAGACCAGAATCAGCCTACTCTTCTTTTAAGCTTCCTTCCATTCCTTCGATCCTATAAAACATCAAAATGTGATTAACACACATGTAATAAGAATCTATAAATAGGAACTTATTAGAGTTAGATAGTGGATATACCTGAAGTAGAGTCATACAATTTGACTTTACCATCTCTAAGATCTCTTAGGTAGTCAGGACAGCTTCGCTTCCATTTCCCCTTCACTTGACAATAGAAACAAATGGACTCTTTAGGAGTGACATGTGAAACTATAACAGAAATGGCCTTTTTCTTACGGTCAAGCTTTTTGACCTTGGCCAATTTCTTTCCCTTGGGAGAAGAAATCCTTTCTGGACTATCATCATTGTCATTGCCTATGTCCATGGAAATTTGGGAGGTAGATCTTCCAATTAAATTTGCTTGACCAGTACGCCAATGCATTGCTGCTTCAGTAGTAATTAGCAAATATGTCAGATCAATAAGGGTCACGTCGTCATCTGTCATAGTAGTCCTTTACAAACTGACTATATGACTCAGGAAGTGATTGAAGAACCAAGTCAAAAGCTAGCTTCCTTGGGAAAACGACACCCAACATTCTCATTCTGTCAATGTGCGACTTCATCTTCAGGACGTGCGCACACACAAAACTTCCATCTTTGTGTTTGCATGCCAATAGGGCTTGAGTGACCTTGAACTTTTCAAGTCGGCGAAAATGTGGGTCAGGGAGAATCACTGGAGGAGGTGGAGGAAGAAAAGAATGATTTCCAGTTTCACCAATGCACGACGAAGGGAATGATCTTTCACCTTGATCGACACGTGGAAGATCATATTTAGACGAAAAGCTTTTTCCAAAAGGATGAGGAAGACCATAGTTGTCAAAACTAGACATCTACAAAAGGGAGAAATTCAAGTTAGTTGATTTAATCCTTAATATAACACCCAAATGAAATATTAAGGCTAGGACCCAAAACAATAATTCACAATTCGGAATAGGGATGCCGTAATCCAATTGTAAATTATTTGTAGGTAGGTAAATGACGATTTACCAATACCACCATGAAAACAAATTTTTAAATGAATTAGGTTTTAAATAAAATTCCTAGATCTTTTAAGATTCATTGAACTGTTCAATGACATGTTTAATCTCGATTATGCCCTTCAAGTTTGTGACTGGGATACCGAGGATCACAAAAAATGTGTGAATAACCATGCAAATTAGCTTGGTACTCTCGATGTCATTTATCGCCTAATCAATGTGTCGGTTAACCACACACGCTCCATTGATCAACGATAATTTACGAGCTACCCATTTCCATCCTTCATTAGTCCCATATTAGTTTGTCGGTTAACCACACACGCTCCACTAACGACCAATAAGGTGCAATATGCAATTTCATGGGTTAGTATCAAATTCACATTTTTCCTTAAGTAACTAAGATTGGGAATTAATAAAAGCGTTTAGTTACTTTATAATTCATTATACTTTTAATGAGAATTTAATGTCCTATCCTACCCGTTCGGCTAATGACCCTCCACTATTCAAGGGTGCGGTGGGTAAGAGTGGATACCCAATGACGGTCATTTTACAGGCCGCTTCCATAAACACCCCTTATAGACCAGCTTCGTGAATGATGCCTACTAACAGTAAGACTGACCTTTTCTTATACATATATAATATATTAGACTTTTAATTTTATATATTATAAGGGTGTATGCTAAAATTTTAAAATACTAAGTGGTTTAATCCTTTAATAAATTGGACTCTTAATTTAATTAAATTTAAACCATGTTATGGATTTATCACTTCTCTTTTAATTAAACACTTATTTAACCTTATTATTAAAATCCATGAGGGTGTATTTTTAAACTATTCAAAATACTAGGGTTTAACCATTTAAATTTCCAAAAATTAAAATTTTAATTTCAAATTAAAACTTTTAATTTCAAATTAAAACTATAAAACCAAGAGGGTGTATTTTAAAACTTTTCAAAATACTAGGTTAAATCTTTGAATCAAAATAATCTCATATTATCCAAATTTAACAAAATCCTTTAATTTTGATAAGGATATCATGTTACCATTCAGAAAAATCGATTTTAGGCAATAAAACGAGTTATGGTAATTATGCTATTCAAAATATGATCCGAAAATCGAAAAATATGGCACCAGACGAGTCAACTCGTCGAGTTGGCAAGTGAACTCGTCGAGTTCATGCAACTCATCGCATTTATATTGAACTCGTCGAGTTTATGCTCCAAACAGCAGATTTTGAATTTCTTGTTCTTTGGATAATTCACTATTGCATCAATTCAATTGAAAAACATCCTAAGCTCTGATACCACTAATGGGGTTTGAGCATATCTACATTCCGATGTGATCATGCAACCCTAATTGCTTTGTATCTAGGTTTTTCACTAATTTCACATGCAAATAGAACACCAAAGCAATAACCCCAGATATAGCATACAAGATTTGAAATTCATATGAAATTAGGGTTAGAATATTACCTCACTTGTTATATAGTAATAACATGAACAATCCTTGAAGATCCTTGACTCTTGAAAGCTTAGTGCCCCAAGTTGCACCTCTAATGGAGTCACAAACACTCAATGCAAAGGATGAGAAGGAGAGACACTTGGAAATCGAGTAGGGTTTCTTTCTTTCAAGCATAGGCCGAAATTCCTAGTGTATGAAGGGGTTTATATAGCTGTGGGCTGCTACGGTTTCTGGAGGAAACCCTAATTCCTGCTTAAGGCTTAAGCAGCCCATGGACTCCTCCTTATGAGGCCATAGGGCGTCCCTATAGAATTTCGTTCACTCCTAATTAAGGAGTCCAATAGCCTAGTTTTGCAACTATCAATGATTTGCAAAACAACCCCTCCATTACTAATCAGTTCCTTTAATCCAAAATTAATACCAAATTAATTTCTGATTAAATACTAATTAATAATATGATTTCCAAATAATATATTAATCTTATAATATATTAATAAAATCATTTGAGTACCAATTTATTATTTCACATAACGAATTCTACTCTCTCTCCACTAGTCATCCTGTCAAGTTGCATGAGTGAAGACAACCCAAAAGGACCATGCTACATATCAAATAAAGTACATACCAATTATATTTATGGGCTTAGACACCAAATCCAACACATTTTGTGGTATTTTGTGATGCATCCATCACTGGTTTAGGGGCAATCCTCATGCAGAGAGGGCGAGTGATTGCTTATGCTTCGCGGCAGCTGAAGCTGCATGAGTCGCGATATCCCAAGCATGATCTGGAGTTGGGGGTAGTGGTGTTCGCCCTCAAGATTTTGAGGCACTATCTTTATGGGGTCCACAGATCATAAGAGTTTGAGATATCTGATGGATCAACCGAACCTGAACATGAGGCAGCGCAGGTGGCTGGACGTAGTCAAGGATTTGTTGGATTAGATGTCTAAGCCCATAACTATTATTGGTATGTACTCGACCCGAGAGTAGCATGGTCCATTGGGTTAGATAAGACCAGAACAATTTGTCAGGATGGACTCTTGAGAGAAGGTTATATATGATTTATTAATATATTATAAGTTCTAATATATTAATATGAAATCATATGTTTTAATTAGTATTGATCAAGAATTAATTTGGAATTAATTTAGTGATCAAAAGAGACTAATTAAATCTATGGGGACTAATTATGGTAATTAGTTATATTTATATGTGTTGGGCTTATGATCCATGTTGGACCAAGTTTATGTATGGATACATAAAGAGTTGGGCCACATGAACCATGGATCATAAAACCCATGGGTATGTATTTGGGTTATACCCATGACCCTTGGAATCCAACATATAAATATGTACTCCTTAGCCAAAAAATGCCTCTACACACATATTCTTGGAGTTTATGAGGTGTTTTTGGTGCATGGAATTCTCTCTCAAGAGCCACCTTTATCCTAGGTGAGTTATGAGCCATTTGAGGCATTCATACTTTTGGTGCTAAGCTCTTAAGGCCAAATACAACAAGGTTTCAAGCTACATAAAAGGTATGTTACCCTAACTAGTATCTTGTATGGTATATGTCAATTGCATGCTAGTTATAGGCTTAATACCTTGGAAACATCATTGCATGTATAATTAGTGAAAACATAGATCCAAGGTATTTAGGGTTGATCAGGGAGGCTCAGGTTGAGGGAGTTCAGAAGTAGAACTGGAAGTAGGAAATGATCAGAGGTGAGATTGACAGATTTGTCACAGATAGTCGAGGGTTATTGACCCGATGTGGTCGAGTCTGGGTTCCAGTTTCTTGTGGGGTCAGACAGATTGTGTTAGAGGAGGCTCATTAGTCTCGCTTTTCTATACACCCGGGAGCCACCAAGATGTATCAGGATTTGCGATTGAGCTACTGGAGACCATGTATGAAGAAGAAGATAGCCTGGTATGTTGAGAGATGCTTGACCTGCAGGATGGTCAAGGCTGAGCATCAGAGGCCGCATGGCAAGCTGCAACCTATGGAGGTTCCCATGTGGAAATAGGATCGGGTTTTGATGGATTTTATCACCAAGTTTCTGTTGGATTAGGTGTCTAAGTTCATAACTATTTCTAGAATGTACTTGACCCGATTGGCATGGTCCATTTGGGTTGCATGGCATTGCAACACTTGGACAGACTAAATGAGAGAAAGGACACTTATGGTTTATTAATATACTATAAGTTCTAATATATTAATAGTATTATTTAATTAGTATTGATCAAGAATTAATTTAGAATTAATTTGGTGATCAAAAGGAGACTAATTAAATATATGGGGTTGATTGTGTAAATCATTCATTCTTATATAGTGGGCTGATGATCTATGGTTTATTAAGTTGGGCTAAAAGCCATAAGGTGCTCCATGGATAGTCCATGGAGGTTATAAACCCATGGATCATGGAATATGAAAAGCCATGCACATTAGGGTTTACATGGAGTAACCCTACATGTGGCACACTATATAAGAAGCTCCATGGCTAGCAAAATCGGCCACTAAGAAAGAACAAGAGGGCTAGCTGATTTTGAGTGATAGTGTACTTCTCTCAAAGTTATTCCAAGAGTTGTGGTGTTGTGTGAAACATTTAGGCATCACACTTGAGGTGCTAGGCTTACAAGATTCTCAAGGAATCCAAGCAACAAGAAAGGTATGTTCTCCTACTAGCTTTTATGTTTCAAAGTTCCCCATGCCATGCTAGTTAGGTTAAGAACCTTGGAAAATCAAATTTGCATGTATCTTAGTAAAACATAGATCCAAGGTTTCTAGGGTTGCATGTACACCTTAGGAGTGTTAGAATTCTCAAAACCCTTCAGTGGTATCAGAGCCTAGGCTTGTTTTCTTGATACTTGATGCAAATTGTTGAAAAAAACTCAAGATTTATGCATTCTGCTGAGTGAACTCGCCGAGTCCATGGGGGTACTCGACGATTCCATGTGTTATTTCATCCTACTCGTCGAGTAGGTTCTTGCACTCGACGAGTAGGAGGCCCTGAATGCAGATTTTCGAGTTTTGCTACTGGAAATGGACTAGAAACATTACCCTAAACTATTTTGGTCTTATAAAACTTGTTTTAGATGGTGTAATGGTTATGCTAATCCATTTACAATGGCTATTATCAAAATTTCAAGTTTTATATGTGTTTATATGATTCTTGAAATTGTTGATATGGATGTTCATAAACTTATGAGTTTTAGTAGATCATAGGAATTATTTGCAAATTTTTTGTTAGTTAATTCTTGATCATTATGTGTCTTAATGGAATCTATAATTTGTCCTCAAGTTATGGATTACCAAGAGTCACTTCTTTTAAAGTCCATTAATGAACACATAGGTTATATGATATGAAGAGTCTTCATTTTAATAAACTAATAACTCATAAGTTATGAAGTTGAAAAGTTTTGATTAGTTACAAAACTTGCCCTCAAGTTTTGGAACATGTAAAGTCACTTTAGAAAACTTTAGTTCCGACCCCTAGAATTTTAAAAGTAAAAATTCAACCCTTATACTTTATAATATTATAAGTTAATTATATATATATATATATATATATATATATATATATATATATATATATATATATGTGTGTGTGTGTGTGTGTGTGTATAAGATCAAGTCGTTTTACCGTTAGCAGGCCTCATTCACGAAGTCGGTCTATAAGGGGGGTATAAGGTTGTTGCCTATAAAATGGCAGCTTAATGGATGTCCACTCTCACCCACCGCTTCCTTGACTAGTGGAGGGTCGTTAGCCGAACGGGTAGGACAATGACTTTAATCCTCATTAAAAGTATGATGGTTATAAAGTAACTAAATGTTTTTAAAAATTCCCAATCTTAGTTACTTTAGGAAAAATGTGAATATGGTGCTAACCCATGAAATTACACTTTGCACTTTGCTTAAGTCGTTAGTGGAGCGTGTGTGGTTAACCGGCACACTAACCTGGACTTAACAAGGTAGGAAAAGGGTGGCTTAAGGTTTATCATAGATCGGTGGAGCGCGTATTGTTAACCGACACATCGATTAGGTGATAAACATTAAGAGTACCAAGTAATTTGCATGGTTAATTCACACCTTGTTCTGTGATCCTCGACATCCCAGTCACAAAACCTGAAGGGCAAATCGAGATTGAAACATGCCATTGAAAAGTTCAATGAATCTCAAAAGAATCTAGGAGTTTCAAAACCAATTAAAACGTAATAGTTTATTTCGTTTTTCATGGTGGAAATTGGTGAATCGTCATTCACCTACCTTCAAATATTTTATAGATTAGATTACGACATCCCTCTTCTGAGTTATAAAATATTGTGTTGGGTCCTAGCCTTAATATTACATTTGGGTGTCTTATTAAGGACTATCTTTATATCTAATCTAAACTTTTCCTTCTTTCTTTTCAGATGTCTTCCAACAATGCTGCTTCTGGCTTAAACCCTACCGGACCCTTCTCTCTCATGAACCTTTGTGGGAGAGTCATCTTCAATGGTTCCAACTTTATGGATTGGATCCGGAACATCAGGATGGTCACTCGTTACGAGGACAAGGAATATGTCCTTAACAAGGAGCTTAAGGAACTTGATGAGTCGTATGCTACTCCTGAGGAGATCGCTGAATACCAGACTCATGAGAGAGATGCCACCAAAGTGGCATGTGTCATGTTGGCCACGATGACAGCCGAGCTCCAAAAGTCCTATGAGGACTATTACCCTTTTGAGATGCACCAGGACTTGATGGACCGCTACCATCAAAGTGCTCGTCAAGAGAGGTATGACATCATCTCCTCCATGATAACAACCCGAATGAAGGACGGTGAAACCATCACGGGCCACATGCAGAAAATGCAAAGGTATGTGGACCATTTGCTGAAATTGAATGTGAACTTCCCCGAGGAGTTGGCAATTAACATCATTTTGCACTCCTTACCTTCGTGTTATGATCAATTTCGGATGACATATCACATGAACAAGGAGGAAGTTACACTCAGCAAACTTCAAGGACTTTTGAAGACTGCGAAAAGTGGTCTTAAAGGTAAATCGGTTGTTACCACTCCTACTCCTACCGCGGCCCCTGTCTTGGCAATCGGGCAAGGTAAAGGGAAGAAGAGGAAGAGCCCTTCGACGGGTACCAAGGGAAAGTCCCTTGATGGCTCCTCTTCGAGTAGAACCAAAAGAGGTTCTGTCACTCCTTCTGCCAACCCTAAAGAGGCTGAATGCTTCTATTGCCATGAACAGTCACACTGGAAGTGAAACTGCCCAAAGTACCTGCAAGATGTTAAGGATGGAAAAGTGAAACCCAAACATGAAGGTATTTACACTATATTGTCTAATAACTCACCCTATTGTAATTCTTGGGTCCTTGATACAGGTTGTGGTATTCACATATGTTCTGATTTGCAGGGACTAAGAAGAACTGAGAATGTGGAGCATGGGAAGATAAACTTAATAATGGGGAATAGGAAAGCTTCACCTGTCACCAAGATTGGAGTTTATTCTTTGTTGCTAAGTAGTGGGTTAACATTAGATTTGAATAAATGTTGTTACTCGTCTGAAATGGCGAGAAATATTATTTCCTTTCATGGTTTGTACAAAGAAGGTTTTACCTTTTCGTTTGATAATGAATATGGTGGTATTAATGCTTTCTTTAATAATGTTATTTATTTTAAAGCATTACCTTGTGATGGTGCATATGAAACTGTGTCGGTTGTAGATAACCTAGGAAATAATGTGTTGTGTATTGATTCTTCCACTAGCTTGGATAAAGCATCATTATGGCATTGTCATCTTGGACATGTAAGCAAGAAACGCATAGGCCAACTCCAAAAGGATGGAGTCTTGGAGTCATTTGACCTAAAGTCGGATGATAGTTGTGAATCTTGTTTGCTTGGGAAAATGACAAAGTCACCCTTCACTGGTACTTGTGCTAGGGGTGAGGGTTTGTTGGATCTCATACATATTGATGTGTGTGGACCCTTCAGAACCACCACAAGGGATGTTAACCGCTTCTATGTGACTTTTACTGATGGTTATTGTAGATATGGATATGTCTACTTAATCAAGCATAAGTCAGAAACCTTTGAAAAGGTCAAAGAGTTTAAACAGGAAGTGGAGAATCAGTTGGGCAGGAACATTAAGATGCTTCGATCCGATCGAGGTGGTGAGTATCTTAGTACATAGTTTCTTGAGTATCTTAAGGAATGTGGGATTGTCTCACAATTGACACCTCCTAGAACACCACAACTTAATGGTGTGGCTAAGAGGCGTAATCGAACCTTGTTGGACATGGTTCATTCCACGATGAGTCAAGCTTCGCTACCAATCTCATTTTGGGGGTATGCCTTAGAGACTGCCGCCCATATCCTTAATCTAGTCCATACAAAGAAGGTTGCCAAAACACCTCACGAGATGTGGACTGGAAAAGTTTCCAATCTAGATCACATCAAGATTTGGGGTTGCGATGCTTTCATGAGGCGCAAGACTCACGATAAGCTCGAACCTCGGAGTGAGCGGTGTATTTTTATCGGCTACCCACAGAAATCCTTTGGTTACCTCTTCTACAGACCCAATGATAATGTGGTCTTTGTAGCAAGGAGATGAGTCTTTCGCGAGAGAGAGTTCATAAGACAAGGAAACAGTGGGAGGCAAATTGACATTGAAGAAATTCAAGAGTCAAGTGGTGAAGGAACCTCAAACCCTAGCAATCAACCTGAGGAAGAAACTCCTGTTGATCCGACTGACGAGTCTGTACCTCTAAGGCGTTCCACGAGAGTTAGGAATGCACCTGAGCATTACTATGGTTTCCATATTACTGCAGAAGGTGATACACTTATCAGTGATAGCACACTGGTAAGTCTGGATGAACCTAACAGTTACACGGAAGCCATGGCAGGCCCCAAGGCTGCTAAATGGAAAGAGGCTATGGACAGCGAGATACAGTCCATGTATGACAATCAAGTTTGGAACTTGGTTGACAATGTACCAGGTCGTAAGACAGTCGAGTGCAAATGGATCTTCAAGAAGAAAACCGACATGGATGGTAATGTACACACTTATAAGGCGCGACTGGTTGCAAAGGGATTTTCTCAAACTCCGGGAGTTGATTATGATGAGACCTTCTCACTAGTAGCGAAGATTAAGTCTATTAGGGTTATGTTAGCCATTGCTGCATTTCATGATTATGAAATATGGCAAATGGATGTCAAAATCGCTTTCCTTAATGGAAGGTTGGCTGAGGATGTTTACATGAGTCAGCCAGAGGGTTTTGTCAGAACAAAGTACCCTAATAGAGTGTGTAAGCTTGAGAAATCCATCTATGGATTGAAACAAGCACCTCGCAGATGGAATCTTTGTTTCGATGAGAAAGTCAAAGAGTTTGGTTTTTCGAGGAGCGAAGATGAATCTTGTGTATATGTCAAGGCTAGTGGGAGTATAGTTAGCTTTTTGGTATTGTATGTGGATGACATACTACTCATAGGAATTGACATCCCAACTCTACAGGAAGTGAAGTCCTGGCTTGGGAAGTGTTTCGCTATGAAGGACCTTAGAGAAGCTTCCTATATCATAGGGATAAGGATTTTGAGAGACAGGAGTGTAAGGGTCGAAGACCTGTTGTAATATGTCGAAGACTAAATGTTATTTTACAAGGCATATTTGTAACGAAGCTTAGTTGTTTAGTCCTTGTAATTTTTTGTGTGCTTTCATGTTTCCTATAAATAGGGACATTACTTAGAGTTAGATAAGAGTCTTTGTATGAACTTGTCTACATACTCTCTGTAACATTTGAAAGCATAATAGAGCTGAAACCAGATCATATTTACATTGTATGTTCAAACTACATTCGTTTAACTCTGATTTGATTCATACTTGATTCTACACTTCATCAATTGGTATCAGAGCAGGAATCATAATCTGCGATATGATTTGATTCATACTTGATTCTACACTTCATCAATTGGTATCAGAGCAGGAATCGAGTATTCTACTTGAGATTTCTGATCAATTCAACAATTTGCTTTCAAATTTTCTTTGATTTCTCAAAAATTCTCAAAAATTTTCTTCTGTACATCAATGGCGAACTTCAATCTCAACTCGATGACTTCATACTCTCATCTGCTAGGATCTTCAACTAAGATTCCTATGCTCATTCCGGAATACTATGATCAGTGTTCTGATCGTATGCAAGATTACTTGAATGGACTCGATGAAGAGCTCTGGTCTTGCATCTCAGGGAATGTTACTCTTCCGACGAATCTTCAACCAATTGGATCGTCATTTGGTACTACAAGTGTGGATGCTGAAACTGATCGAATGAAGAAACTTGAAAAACGATGCATAAGAGAGTTACGTGGTGCATTGCCTCCAGTTGTGTATAACTATGTCAAAAGTTGTACAACTGCAAAAGATATCTGAAATAATCTCAAAGAAAAGTTTCAAGGTAGCGAGAAGACGAAAATCAATTCAGTTAAGCACTGTTTGATTGAATTGAAGGATTTCAAGCAAAAAGATGGTGAAACGATTGAAAGTTATTATGATAGGCTGAACGAGCTGATTTACAAATGCAATCGTTATGGAATCACGAGGTCTACTATGGAATTCAATCTCACCTTTGTTATGGGACTCCGTAAAGAATGGAGGAGTGTTAGCATGATGGTGAAAAATCAACAGAGTTTCGACACATCTTCTTTGAATGATTTGTACAATCAAATGAAAACTCATGAAAGTGAAGTGAACGAAATGGCAGAAGAGTCGAAGCGTAGTCTGGGAGGTCCATTAGCACTTGTCTCTAAAGTGTCTGAAAAGGAAGCAGTCGAAAAAGGTGATTCTGATGATGAAGAGGGGTTTATCATGAATTCGGATGATGAGGCAATAGATTTTTACTCAAACAACCGAGTCAATTTTTTTTTCAAGAAACCGTTTAATCCAAAGGTGAAGCAAAGTGAGGGAAAAGGAAGTTTCGTGAACAAGGCTGCAGGAGAAGAGAAGAAGAAGTATGAGAAGAATGATGGGAAGGGTACTGAGGAGAAGAAAGAGAAGAAACTGAAAGGAGATTCTGGTATGGATTGTCATTATTGCAATGGATCAAATCATCTAGCAAATGACTGCATGCTTCGAAAGAAGGATGAGAAAAAAATAGAGTAAAGGACGAAGCGTATTATGTGGAGAGATTGGAAGAGGTGCGTACGAAGGCGAAAAATTTGTCTTTGGTGGCTCAAGGTGAACAGGAGAATGATGGCACATATCAAATTTGGTCTTCGGGCTCCGATGATGAAGAAATGTGTAATCCTACGCATGGAGCCATGTATGCGAAGCTGGAGGAAGATTCGGACGAAGAGGTAACGGGCCGATGCTTTGTGTCAAAGTCTGCTGATAAGTCTCTAATGACAACTAAGGTACGTAATATTCTTCAATCTTTCAATATTCTTTTGAGTGCATATGATTATGAAATTGTTGCTTTTGATGATACTGTTGCTTATTTTGATAATTTTGTTGTTTCTGCTAGCAATGAAGTTAAGAAATTAAGCAATCAATTGTTAGAGACTCAGAAGAAGTTAGATTCGAAAGTTGTCAAGATAGAATGTTTAGAATTGCAAATAACAAACATTATGTGTGATCGAGATTCGTTGTCTAGTGATGTAAAACTCTTATTAGCGCAACGAAATATTTACTACAATTCTGCTAAACGTCTATATGGCAAGTTAACTGCATTACATCATTCGTGTGAAATTAGCAAGGAACAACATAGGAAATTATTACCTTTTCTAGCATATGAGAGAGCGAAGGTTGATAATATTTCGTATGATTGTGAGAAAAATATTGCTGAGTTTGACAAGATTCCTGATGATAGATATGCTTATGGAATTGTCAAAATTGACGAATGTCTTGATTCAAGTGAATTAGTTAACATTGTGAATGATACTTTGACAAATTCAAAACAAATCAAAGTTTTGAAAAAGACTGAGAATTCAACATCTGATTCTCAATCTAATTTTGCCGATATTTAAGATAACTCTGACAATTTTAGCGAAATTAGTGATATTGAGGATGTTGATTGTTCTCAGTTGTCTGTCATTAATGTTGCATCAAAATCTAAAGGAAAAGAAAAAATTAAGGATTTGATGGTTAAGATTGACACTGACAAACCTTCAACTTTGAAAGTTTGTAATCCCGAGTTTGTGGATATCCGAGACAGTCAAACGGATAGCAGTGATGATGAAAATGATGAAGACGATTCGCACAAAAAGGTCTCACCAAACAAAGATTCGAAAGAAACTGAAATTCCCCGTGTTGTTGTTGATCAAGTGTTGTCTAAAAAAGGAGCCCATTATTTGGAAACAAATCAAGTGGTGTATCCAAATTTCAAGTGTACTGATGATGTTGTATTTCCAAATCAAGTGTTTGTCACCACTGGAAATGTTGATAAAATTAAACCTGAATTCAACAAAATGGTAAAAGATGACAACAAGAAAACAACAGACGAAGGATTCGTTTCAAATCAAAGTACTGTCGAAAACAATCTAACAAAGAATTCGTATGTTTTTCAAAGACAAAAACCACAATGCAAATGGGTTGAAAAATCGAAAGTTGTGAAAGAAGTTACAAAAGAGGTTGTTATGGAAAATGAAATTGTTGTCAAATTAAATTCCAAAGAATTTAAAGAACAAATTGACAAGTTTTCAAAAGAAAATGTAATTTCAAAAAGACAAGCTCGAAAGAAAATTTTCTGGCAAACTGTTGAGTCTCGAAAGAAACAAAATGGTTTGACATTGAAAACTTCTGAAAACATACAGTCTAAATCTGTTGAAAACAAGTCTTCAAATTCAGCATCTTCTCAGATCAAAAGAAAAATCCCGCTCAATCAAACAAACAAAAGTCTGAATTTTATCCAAAAACAAGTTCTTCGAAAGTTTCAAATACCTCAAAGAGTGTTCAAAATCAACCCTCAACACAACGATTTTCTTCTAATCAACAAACAAGGTTTTCTCAAAAACAAAAATTTCAAAATCGATTTTCTCAAAATATAAGCGTTGGAAACAATGATGGAAGTCGATACGCCATGGCATTTCGACCTAAATCAAATGTTGATTTCTTCCCACAAAAACCGAATTTTCCAAATCCTTCAGGGAAACAAACCTTAAAATTTTCGTACACAAAAGGGTTGTCTCGTGACAAAAACATCGATCATTGGCTTGAAGGAAAAGGATGAATGTATCAATCAAGGAAATATTATCAACAACAAATTCACGAAGCTTATGAGCATTCTGTGAATACTTCGTCAACTGAAAGCTCATCTTCAAATGATTCGAATGTTTTGGTAAAAACTTGGCAACCGGTTTCGAAAGAAAAACATGTTCATACACAATCTAAAAAGACGAAGGCATGTGTCAGTGACAATCCCAAACTAACAAAAACTTATGTTTCATTTCCTTTACCTAGTGATGTGGACTTAATTGATAGTCTCAAAACTAAAGTTTGTGATTGGGTTAAAAGTTCTGCATTTCATTCTGTTTTCAAAAATAATTTTCAAGGACCCAAACAACCTTGGGTACCTAAATTCTTTCATTGATCGCAGGTACTATGTGACGAGCAATATGATGAGAAATGGTATATTGATAGTGGTTGCTCACGTCACATGACTGGACGAAAGGAAAATTTGAGAGATTTTCGAAGCTTGGAAAATGCAGGTGTTGTGAAGTTCGGCAACAATCACAAGTGCCAGGTGAAAGGATATGGCAAAGTCACGAATGGAAAGTTCACTGTTAATCGTGTGGCTTATGTAGAAGGTCTTAAATATAACTTGATAAGTGTTTCACAACTTGTTGTGGGCATTGGCAATCAAGTGGTGTTTAACGAAGAAGGTAGCATAATTTCAAATGTTGAAACTAACGAAGTTTTTCTCAAGTCCAAACGACATGGTGACATGTTTACTCTTGATATCAAACCGATCATCGGCAAACCCTCAGTGTACTTACTTTCGAAAGCTTCCTCAGACATCAACTGGCTATGGCATCGACGTTTATCACATTTAAACTTTCGAAATTTAAATAAATTGGTTGTTGATGATCTTGTTCGAGGTTTACCTGTACTAAAGTTTGACAATGATACCTTATGTGCAGCTTGTGAACAAGGGAAACAACATAGGAAAGGACATCCAATTGTGATAGATTCGAAAATTGTGGAACCGTTGGAACTTCTTCATATTGACCTTTGTGGACCATCAACTGTTGAAACTCTCAACAAGAAACGATACATTTTGGTTATTGTTGATGATTTTTCACGATTTACTTGGGTATATTTTCTCAGGTTAAAATCTGAGGTTGCTCAAACAATGATCGAGTTTATAAAGAAAATTGAGATAAGTCTGAAGAAAAATATTCGAAAGATCAAAAGCGATAATGGGTCTGAGTTTAAGAACAAAGTGTTGGATTCGTACTTAACCGAAAAAGGAATTTCGCATAACTTCTCTTCGTCTTATACACCTCAGCAAAATGGTGTGGTTGAAAGAAGAAATAGGTCACTTTGCGAAGCAGCAAGAACTATGTTGACATATGCGAATCTTCCTCAATATCTATGGGCTGAAGC
The DNA here is from genome assembly GCF_052849685.1 of Lactuca virosa. Classification (NCBI taxonomy): domain Eukaryota; kingdom Viridiplantae; phylum Streptophyta; class Magnoliopsida; order Asterales; family Asteraceae; genus Lactuca; species Lactuca virosa. The sequence goes on along the minus strand of NC_136429.1, from coordinate 188,919,052 downwards.
AGTTTCGACAGCATGTTTCACTCAAAATCGATCTTTCATTCATCGTCGATTCAATATCACTCCATATGAAATCATCAATAATCGAAAACCTAATGTCAAATTCTTTCATGTTTTTGGTTGCAGGTGTTTTGTAATGAATCTTAAAGATAGCCTTTCAAAATTTCAAGCTAAGGATGACGAAGGCATATTTTTGGGATATTCGCACAATTCGGTTGCATACAGAGTGTTAAATAAGCGCACACAGAAAGTCGAAGAGACATTCAATCTTACTTTTGATGATGATTATGTCAAACAAGTTGAAAAACAATTTGAACAAAAACCAATTATTAATGAATCATCTAATGAAACTGAAGAATCAAATTCATCTGACTTTGATTATGATTTAATTTTTGGTATTTCTGACAGGGCTGTGGATACTGAAGTTCATGCGAATGATAATCATCACTCTGAATCTTCGAAGCATATTGATGACTTGGAAATACCTCAAACAATTGTAGATGTTAATTCAACAACGAATTCTCCAGGAGTTGTCGAAAGTATGCATAATAATCTAGTGGAGGGGGAGCACTTGGATTCGAATACTCTGGATGAGGGGGTGCATTCTTTCGATGGGGAGAATGGGAGAATGGATGAAGTTGTTGAGGGGGAGCATCTAGTTTAGGGGGAGCATGAAGAAACTGATGCAATAAATCTTAATCAAAATAATGAGTTTCATGATCTAAATGATAATGTTTCTGTGGCAGGATCTGAAAATGAAGAGATGTACGAAGATGCACCTTTGGAATTTGATCCGGCATATCCATTGTTAGATAAATGGACACGGACTCATCCGAAAGATCAAGTCATTGGGAATCCTCAAGATGGAGTATTAACAAGAGCTCAAATTCGTGCAAACAATGAGGTATTAAATACTCATCAAGAATGTTGCATGTTCAATGTTTTCATCTCAAAAATTGAACCAAAGACAATTAAGGTTGCAATGGAACACTCAGATTGGGTTGTTGCAATGCAATCCGAACTGGCTGAATTCGATAGAAACAAGGTTTGGAGATTAATTCATAAACCTGAAAATGTTTCTATTGTCGGGTTAAAATGGATTTTCAAAAACAAAACCGACAAAGATGAAAATATTGTACGAAATAAAGCACGACTAGTTGTAAAAGGATATTCGCAACAAGAAGGGATTGATTATGAAGAAACCTTTGCCCCTGTTGCAAGACTCGAGGCTGTTCGAATATTTTTAGCTTATGCAGCTCACAAGGATTTCAATGTCTATCAAATGGATGTGAAATGTGCTTTTCTTAATGGTGAACTCGAGGAAATTGTTTACGTTGAACAACCTCCAGGTTTCGTAAATGAAATGCATCCTGATCATGTGTGCATTTTAGATAAAGTTGTATATGGGTTAAAACAAGCACCAAGAGCATGGTATGCAACTCTTACCAATTTCTTAAAACAGTCGAAATTTAAACAAGGATCAGTTGACCCCACATTATTTCGAAAGAAAGTTGGGAATCATCTAATTCTTGTTCAAATTTATGTCGACGATATTATTTTTGGCTCTACTGACCCTGCTTTGTCTAGTGAATTTGAAAATTTGATGAAAAGCCAGTTCGAAATGAGCATGATGGGTAAAATCAATAATTTTCTTGGCTTAAACATTTATCAAAGCAGAGAAGGCATTTTCATCAATCAGGAAAAATATACAAGGAATTTGCTCGAAAAATTTGGAATGACAAATAACACGAAGTTAAGAGTACCAATGGCGGGTGGCACAAGGCTATCACCTTCGTTAGAAACGTCTGCGATTGATCTTACCTTATACAGGAGCATGATGGGTTCATTGCTTTATCTTAACTGCAAGTAGACCTGATATCATGTTTTCTGTACGTAATTGTGCTAGGTATCAAGCAAATCCACGAGAACCACATTTAACTGCTGTGAAGAATATCTTTCGTTATCTCAAGGGAACTATTTCATTAGGATTGTGGTATCCTTCATAATCAGGATTCTTCATTCAGGTATTTTCAGATGCAGATCTTGGAGGGTGTACTTTGGATCGAAAAAGCACAAGTGGTGGTTGTCAATTTCTGGATGGGAAGTTGGTTAGTTGGCAGTCGAAGAAGCAGACGTGTGTTTCGATTTCTACTGCTGAAGCTGAATATGTTGCAGCTGCTGCTTGTACATCATAAATTATTTGGATCCAGAGTCAGTTGCGAGATTATGCCGTTAATATGAAAAAGATTCCATTGTACTGTGATTCACAAAGTGCTATACGTATTTGTCATAATCCAGTACAACATTCGAAAACAAAACATATAGCTCTTCGTTATCATTTTATCAAAGATCATGTGGAAGATGGCAACATTGAAGTCCATTTTGTAAAAACAACTGATCAGCTTGCTGATATTTTTACAAAAGCTTTGGATGAAAAATCATTTGTACGAATTTTCACAGGATTAGGAATGATCGAAGCATGTTCAGTTCCAGGAATGATTTCGAATGTATAACAACGAAGTGTTATACAAATATGTCGATTCAGAGGTCATCATGATTCATTCAGAGGCTGATAGTATTAACCATTCAGAGGTTACTGTTCATAGTCAACGCTTCGACATGCTTCGTCTTCGTTACATTAAGGATTTTGGTTCTTGGGATACACATTTTCGTTAGTTTGTCAAATTTTTGTCTGATTGTCAAATTTTCATTAGTATCTTAGTTTTATTTTCGAAAAATCAAAAACTAAAAAAAGATTTTATTTTTGTTTTGTCATTCTATTTTCGAAAAATCACAAAATCCAAAAAGATTTTCTTTTGTTAATTGTCTTCTTTTTCGAAAAACTTACAAAAACACAAAAATATTTTTTTTCTTTTCGAAAACTCAAAAATATCAAAAAGATTTTTGTTATTTTGTTCTTTGTCTTTTATGTGTACAGATTTCACGAAAGTTATACAAGGGTCATGCTTGTGTTTCTCTGGGAAGGTACAATTTTGACAACTGTGTACTAGTTAGACTGTCCCTAGAAGCATGCTGCAACATGTTGACCGAAGCCTCCATAGACTCAATGTGTGTTTATGAAAGCCTTAATGAAATCTATCATACGAAAATTTCTTCCCAAGTCAGGCTTATATTCACATTAGTCAACTGAGCTACCTTACTCTTCTCAAATGAGTTAAGAGTTGTCTGTTTGGTCCAATCATAACAGAGGTACAATTGTTTTTGTGAACCAATCTTTTTCATCACCAAATTTCTTACACTTTCACACACGAAGACATATGTCCAAGAGATCTTTGATTCAACCCATCAAGATTTAGACATGTCAAAACTCTGTGTTAATGATCTGACATCATGAGGCCGTGATGAAAGTGAAACCCAAAATTCTATCTTCGTAAGGAATTGACGGGAAACTATGTTCCAGTTTTGACGAAACATTTGTTTCAGTACCACTTTTCGAAACTCCAAATCATATTCATTTCATATGAGTGGTCTTGATCAAACTATCGAAGCCCACGATGTTTGTTACCCAACAGGATCCAATATAAATTTTTTCATGAATATGATTTCCGTGTGAGTTTCATTTGCTTTCGAAGTCACTTTCAAAATAATTCAAAGCATACTTGTCACTGACTACACTGGTCAAACATGTAATTTCGGTTATAATTACTCACCTTATGTTTAGGTTGATATGTAACGAAATTCTAAACTACCCATGAAGCCTTATAAAAGAAGCCATTCGATATTCTCTATAAGTATTCGATTGTAATTCACGGGAACATACACAAGCAGTTGATTATCTCTCTTTATAATTAACGAAGTAACCTTTGCCTGGGGTTTATCTGCTTTTGTGTTGAACATTTATTTGTTTGACATCACATATCCAAATTTTTGTTAATTTGCTTCTTATCTTATCTTTGGAACACTACACTCGTGAAATCCTTGAGGTTCTGAGTAATACCAACTCAGGCTGATGATTTTGAACATCTGGCACATGACTTTGCTTTTTAACCCAAAAGTGAAAGAGCCTTACCTCCATCCGAAGGTTCCTGACGGTTACAATTCAATTGGGATAAACGATCAGACTGTTTGAAAAGACGTTTTGTATTCAGTCCGTGTTTCAAGGTGATGTGACAGCTCCTTTTTGACGCATGGCTACTTTATCGGCAGAGTGGTGCGAGATTCCAGGTGCCACGTCGGATCTCATTTAATTCCAGTCCCGCTTCAAATTCAAACACTAGGGTTACATATAAAAGGGGAATCAAAGGGTTTTATCAGTCTACGCTTTCAAACGTAAAATTCCCAAATTCTCTCTGAAAATTTCTGATTGTTCTTCAAAGCTTCAACAAACCCTAATCATGGCCAACTCTCCTGATGTTATTGTTCACTCACAAAACACTGAAGATGTTACTTCACAATCGATAATGAAGATTCAAGGGACGAACTATCAAGTCGAATAGGATGTTTCTCTTTATCCCGATGAATTGAAGATGTTGGTAGTCGCATTGAAAAGCTCTGTTCCTTCGACTGCCATGTTCAATTCCTTTGCTGTTCCACTTTCATGGCTTTCACAAGCAGGATCCACTGCTACTTACAGCAAAGCAATGGATATCATCACTTTCCAACTGGTGAATGAAAAGAAGATCCGATTGTCCAAGAAGATTTTTTGTCAGATTCTTTATATTCCTAATTCTCCAATATATACTGATCTTTCTTCTGCTCAAGTCATCCACATGTTTAATGAGATGGGTCATCAACCCCCATTCACCAAGATCAGTGATTTCAAGAAATCAGGACTTCCAACTGTTTGGAATTTTCTATTCGGAATCTTTCTATGCTGCTTGACTGGTCGCAGTGTTGGATTGGATAAAGGTCGAATGGAGGTCTATGCGATGGTAGCTGGTGTGAACTATGATATCACAGTGGATTATTCTACACAGCTGTGGAAGGAATTTCAGAAGAGTGTAGAAAACACGAATGTTGTTCAAGTAATTTCGTGTGCAAGGTATTGGAGTTTAATTCTTCGTTATTTCTATGCTAAAGAAGGAATTGAGGTGCCTGTTGGTGAGGAGACTGCTGAATTTATAAAGTATTAATTTCCGAAGGAGGTTACTGATGATGCGGAAATTTTTACGCATATTGCAAGGATTCCTGATGCAATGTTACAACGTGTTGATCCAACAAACTTGGTTCTTATGGAGTATTTGGAAACAATCAATCCTGCTGATGAGTTTGGGAAGTTGTTGCCAAAAGAAACAGCTGGTCCTTCGAAGAAGTCACGCAAATCAAAGAAGGATGCAACAATTACTCCTAAAAAACCTGTTCAGGAGCCAAAGAAAAAGAAATCACCACCGAAAAAGACGAAGCCAGAAGCACAAGTTTCGACTGTTGTGGTTGAGCCGGTCGAGCCTGTTATTGATGACCAAGCAAAGGAAACCATCCCATCAAAATCAGGTATTTTCCGAAGAATTAAAAAGAAGTCTCGTGGATTACGAAAGCTTTCAGATGGTTCGTTTAAGTCTTCCTCTACTATGGATCGTAAACCATATCTGAATCACCAAGGAATTCTTATTCGTGAGGTTCCAGCTCCTGTTTCTCCTTCCTCAAAGAAACGAAGAGCTGAAGATGTGGCTTCACGAATTTCCAAGAAGAAGTCAAAGAAAAGAAAGTTGGTTCTTCAAGAGGAATTATCCGAAGGGGAGAAAGTTCCTGAAACCCCTGAAGCTAATATTCTTAAATCCACATCTACTCCTGAGAAGACTAAGGTCACACCACCCGGAGTTTCGCTAACCGAGTCAGTTACTGAGGAGGTTCGAACTTCAGACATTTCTACACACGTATCTGATACAATTGTAAATGTCAACATGGGTGAAGGAGAGTCCAATAAAGATATTTGTGTTACAACTCAAGGTATTCCTGCACCTTCGGATACTTTCGTTTCCTTACCTCCTTTCATTGTTCCTATTTCGAACACTACCAATTCACTCACTTTTGAAACCATTCTCACTCAACCCATCACTACTTTGTTCTCATCTCAAACCACTGATCCACTTCAATCTACTGAGGACACTGATGTTGACGAAGGGGGATTTGGAGGTACATTTGAAGAGTTGGAGTTTGATGAAGAAGAAGAAACTTTCCCCGACAATATGTTAATGACGATGAAGCAATTTAAGATTCTGAATAAGAAGATGAATTCGATTATTCAGTATCAAGCTGAAATGGGAGGAAGTCAATCTATTTCAAGTTTGGAACTTGATGTTATGCTCAAAGCATTCGAAGCCAGGATGGTTAGTAAGGTTTCTGGAATGATTCAAGATTCTGAGTCTAGAATTTTGGAGAAGGTGGACCAAAATGATAAGTGTAATGAATTATGAGTGAAGTCTCAATCTTCGAATTTTGTGGGTGAAGTTCAAGATTTACGAAGGATGGCTAAAGAACGACATGTCTTGTTTATTAAAGATGTGAAGCAAGTTCGTGAAGATGTCAACTTCAAGCTTCAAGAACTTCGTGAAGATATGCTCAAAGAGATTGCTAGTGCTCAACAAGACTATGCATCTCTCAATCAAAAGGTGGATATTATTTGTGATGCTGTCACAAAGTATGTCAAGCTGTATGAAAGCTTGAGTCCTCAAGTAACTCAACTTTCTACGGATAACAATCGAAGCTTTGTGGAGCTTACTACGTTGTTAAAAGAGTTGAAAGACTTATCTGTCATGCCTGTTTCTTCTTCGATCATTACACCAGAATTCTTATCACAAAAGTTTTCTCAATTCGAGGCTGTGTTGCATAAACAGTTGGCTCCGTTATCAAAGTTTTCCAGTCTTCTACCAACAGATGCCCCACCTGTTGTCACAGGGGTGCAAGGGGGAGAAAAGAAGGTTGGTGATGCGAAACCTGATGAAGCTGTTAAGACTGTTGGGAAAAATTTTCAAACGAAGATTCCTTCAATGAAGCCAATAGTCTCAACTGCTGGGCCTGTTACTTCAACAGTTGTTACCACAATGCCAATTTCCACGATGCCAATTCCAAGGCCAATTTCTAAAGGAATTATGATTGGGGAAGGTGGTAGTAGTTCGAAGCCCAAAGAAGTTGTTGATAGCTCTTCGATCAAAGACAAAGGAAAAACAATTTTGGTCGAAAAGTTGAAAGAGGAGAAGAAAGCTGAAACTAAAGCTAAATTGGAGAAATTATGAGTGGTCCAAAGTATTTTGAGTCTTCATGCAAATGATCCGCCTGGAATGAACAAGGGTGATCCTGCGAAGCATTACAATTACGAAACAATCGAAGCAAGAGTTGCATATAATCATATGTATGCTTTTGAAAAGAAGCCGAAGCAAAGCTATGTTGTTGTTAATTCTGATATGAAACAACTGGATTTCACGGTGAATGAAATGATGTTCATCATGGCTCAGTACAAGATTGCTGAGAAATTTGATAATGATGATGATTACACATATATGAAGCTCAGGTTTCATGCTGTTCTAGGGAAACTTCCAAATATGGTTACTTGTGAAGATAAAGAAGGTGATCAGCATTAAGAAGGATGTTCTGTTCAAGAACATGATGCAGAACCTTCGTTTTCATGTTACAAGGGCGAATGGTCAGGAATGTGATTTCTCTATAGCTAATTTTCCATTGATGAACTTGTATGACCTTATACAAGTTGCATTACTTTTGAAAGACAAAGATGCTTCGTATCTTCGAGAAACTGATCCAGAAGTTTTTCGTCTTGGTCTTGACCACATCAAAATTTTCATAGATAACTACTATGAGTGTTTGGCCCTAACTGATGTGGAGTTGGCGACTACGAAGGGATTGGAAGTGAAAGTACCCATGGAACCAACGAAGACTCAACCTGAGTTAAAGAAGTATGCAGATGGGGAGATTTGCTTGAAGCCATTCAATATGGTATTCGCAGGGAAGGATAAAAATGGAAAAGCCAAGAGATTCTTATTCCAAGCATGCGAAGTGGAGAGATACACAACGTCCCAGTATAAGAACTTTATTGTTCGTATGAATAGCTGTAAGAAGAATAACGAAGGGGACAAGAAAGAGTTGAAGAAGATTATTTCCTGGTACTCTGAAATCTGAAGGGTGATGCTGTATGCTATACAAATTCTTTTGAACTGAAGAAGGTCAGCATTATTACAAAGGGGGAGAATGTAAGGGTCGAAGACGTGTCGTAATATGTCGAAGACTTAATGTTATTTTACAAGGCATATTTGTAACGAATCTTAGTTGTTTAGTCCTTGTAATTTTTTGTGTGCTTTCATGTTTCCTATAAATAGGGACATTACTTAGAGTTAGATAAGAGTCTTTGTATGAACTTGTCTACATACTCTCTGTAACATTTGAAAGCATAATAGAGCTGAAACCAGATCATATTTACATTGTGTGTTCAAACTACATTCGTTTAACTCTGATTTGATTCATACTTGAATCTACATTTCATCAAGGAGTAAGAGACTAATTGGACTTAGTCAGAGTACCTACTTGGATAAGGTGCTGAATAGGTTCAGCATGCAGAATTCCAAGAAAGGAGAGTTACCGATCCAGAGTAACGCCAGATTGAGTAAGACTCAGATCCCGAGTACAAAGGCTGAGATAGCTGAGATGAGTCGAGTACCGTATGCTTCTGCTGTAGGCTAGATCATGTATGCTATGACTTGTACTCGTCCTGATGTGGCCTTTGCGTTGATCATGGTCAACAGATATCAGGGGAACCTTGGCAAGGCTCACTGGACTACGGTAAAGAACATTCTCAAGTACTTACGGAGGACTAAGGATTGGGTCCTTACCCTCGGTGTCACACCCCGAAACCGTGATGGTGGAATCGTTTCGGGGTGGAGGACGTCATGTGTAGTACCGCAACATTTGTATAGCAAGCATAGTAAACACAACCAAACATTGAATACAATCATGAAAAGTGTTTACATCGGTTTGAAACTTGTCTTAAATACATCTAAAGTATGTAAAATATAGAAAAACATGACTCTTATTGCTCCGGCTCCTCTAATCCAAGAAGTACCTATCTACTGATTCCCTGAGAATACAAACAGTTTTGAAAGTATATAAGCATAAAGCTGGTGAGTTCATAAGCATTTAGTTTTGGTGGAAAAATGTTTCTTGAATCCTTTTGAAAAGTGTTCCTCAATAAAATCCTATATTTTTTTTATGAAAAGCGTGTTTGAAAACCCATTCATTCCATGACTTCCAGGTTCGTACAGAACATGTACAATCCAATGAGTCGTGGAATGAATATGAATATCTGTTGGTTGTAAAACAATCCGTTTTGAATAGCCGGTTTATCCCGGGAAAATCCTATATTTTCCCTGAAGGTTGAAGGTTGATTATCCATTTTAAACTGAGGTTTGCAAGTATCTACCATACTCGTGTATATAAAAGCAGTTTTCTTTTAAAAACCCTGGTTACACCCAGAGAAGTATATTAGTCTTAAAAACTAAATAAAAGAAAACCGTGATGAACTAAGTCCTGAAGATATTATTATTAATACCCTCCAGTAATTAAATCGGTTATTACTTTGAGGTTAGTTCACTTGATTCATTATTACAAAAGTAAATATCTGTTATCTAGGTTTTGAGTTTTATAACCATAACTGACTGGATATAGCCCGCAACGGCCTGTACCCTTAATGACTTTGTCACCCGTAGACCTGCCGGTCCGGCTGTAGCTAGCAGCGAGGTGCGGGGTTGTCAATCCCGTATAGATCTATACACAACAGTCACGCTCTCCTTACAAGAGATTCTGGTTACAAGTGCTAGTCCTACACTCTGATTCTGTGGGAGTGTTACCAAGGACGTGTCTCCAACTTAGACTAACAAATTTACAAGTAATAATACTGAAAATCCTGTTTATGATTTGCATGAATCCGTTATAAAATAATACATTTTACTACATGGTTCACAAGTTCGTTACCCTAGTTTTGAAAACTGTTTCTACGAGTTGATTTCTTAATCGTTTGGTAAAAACTGTTTTCCATGTTAAAAGCATACTGAAAATATTATTATCTTAAGCAAAATAATATATTTTGAGCACAAGTTTCCTTGTACTTTTGCTTGTATTCCCCCCTGAAAACATGAAAACTCGGAAAACGTAGGGGTATGAACTCACCTCGGGTGATTTGAATGAAGGATCGACACGAAACGCTGGATGTTCAAGCGAAGCCTCGAACACGATTTGATCCTAAATTACATGCAATGACACATAACGGAGTCAAATGGAGGTATTTCCCCACTAAATGTGATGGAGAACCACTCTAGGAACTTGGGACTACTTGTACTAAGTGTTAGGACCTTAAAGGATTGCATTAGGTGAGTGTATGGCCACCTTTAAGGTGTGTGCCCCATGGGTGTGCGGCCCAAGGGGTGTGCGGCCGTACACCCATGATGCAAGGTGTTCTTGGGGTGTTTCAAGGTCCATACTTGCAATCCATGAAGTGTCCTAGGCCTATACTCAAATGTAGTGCAAGTTAGGGGTCCTAGAAGTGTGTTTGTGGTCCTAGAATGAGTGTGTGGTCGCACACTTGGGTGTGTGGTCGCACAGTTGGGTGTGCTGCCGCATAAGGGTGTGTGCGGTCGTACACCCCACACAAAGATGTCCAAAACGTCAAATCCATGGTGTAGCAAGGCTAGGTTCATGTCCAACTCAAATATGGAAGTCCAACTCTCACTTTGGAGGGTCTTTTAGGAGTGTGCGGCCAACCTTATGAAGGTGTGCGGCCGCACTCCTTCAAGAGATGAAGAACATGATGAAATTTGATGAATCAAGGCTTAGATGAAGTGGTTCTTCAAGTATAACAAGCTAAGGGATGGATTACTCACGTTTTTCAAGCCTTGGGAGGGTTTGTGGTTGAAGAAGCTTGAGAGAGAGAGGTGTGTGCGTTTGAGGAGAGGGGAAATGAATGAGCCTCATCTATATATAGATAATGGGTGTACGGCCACACACTCATGTGTACGGCCATACACTCGGGTGTGCGGCCACACACTCATGTGTGCGGCCATACACTCGGGTGTGCGGCCACACACTCGTGTGTGCGGCCATACACTCGGGTGTGTGGCCACACACTCGCATGTGCGGCCATACACTCGGGTGTGCGGCCACACACTCATGTGTACGGCCATACACTCGGGTGTGCGGCCATACACTCGGGTGTGCGGCCACACACTCATGTGTGTGGCCACACACTCCTTTTGATGGAGTGTTTGGCCTTTTTGCAACCCTAAATCTTAAGCCAACCCATCCCTAATTCAAACTTTGGTTGTACAAGGCTTTAGATCATCCAAACAGGCTCAAAACAATGCTAAAAGTTAGCTGAAACGAGTTTAACATTGATAGAATTTGACTAAGGTACAAGGTAGAAGTTTCGGGTTGTCACACTCGGTGGGAGTAATCACTTGAGAGTAGTGGGGTATAGTGATGCTAGCTTCCAGACTGATAGGGATAATTTCCGCTCTCAGTCGGGCTGGGTCTTTACCTTAAACGGAGGAGCAATTACTTGGAAAAGTTCCAAGCAGGAGACAGTGGCTGATTCAACTTGCGAATCAGAGTATATAGCAGCAAGCGAGGCAGCAAAGGAGGCTATATGGCTAAAGAACTTCATTGGAGACCTTGGAGTTGTACCAGCTATAAAGGAGCCTATGGAGATTTTCTGTGTTAGTGAAAGTGCAGTTGCCTTAGCCAAGGAACCAAGGGATCACGGAAGATCCAGACACATCGACAGGAAATACCATTTCATCAGACATCGAATAGAAGAAGGACTCCTCGTGGCAAAGAGGGTATCATCGGATGAGAACCCAACAGATCCCCTCACGAAGGGACTGGGTAGGGCTAAGCATCTTCAGCATGCGAGGCGCATAGGGCTAAAGGATGATATTAGTTTTAGAAATTAGATAGCTTTGAAATTTGTAAAGTGTAATTGACATTTGATGATAAATAAAAGTTGTTGTTTATTTATAAGTAAAGTGTTGCTATCTTCTGTCAATCGTTTACTATCATTTCATTTTGCATGTTTTGACTTCCAGAATAATTATGTTATGGTATATCATATTATTCAAATTCTCCACAATCGGTTATATGTTGGAAGTAGATATGAATCAAGACTGTCATGAAGCTGGCTTGTAGATGTCTAAAGTGTTGGACATAGCACGAGTTGCTACAACATTCATGAGTGCTCATAAGTTCTGAGTATTGGATTCAACCCATGCTCACTTGTATCACTTCATGGAATTTATCTCAAGTGATCGTGAGATGGTAATATCATATAAGTCTTCAAACCTAGAGATATGAGTTGTTGACTATGAGTTGGTTATACATTGATTGTACGAAAATGCATTGGTAACTCGATGTTATAAAACGTGCCTTTGTGTATAATTCAACAAGTAGTAGAACAAGCATATGAGTCGAAGTTTATCTGTTCCTTCTTGGATTAGAAGCGATATCTGGGCCCCTCGATGATTTTGTTGTGACCTATGTACCGGGCACGATCAGAACTAAATTGATGTGTTCGATTAAGTTCTATGTCAAATAAATCGGAAATCGGGAAACAAACTGTTGGGCAATAAGTAAGACATTGTTCTATGTATTTGTCCGGCCGATATCTAGAACAAAGGATTATATGATCACTTATCTTAAATGGCGTATCATCATCATCTCAGTTCCACGAGACTTTGAAAGAGCTACGATTGCTGATCGGTTCCTAAAGTCATTCTTGCAGTTATAATTATTAGACTTATCCAAGTGGGAGACTGTTGGATTAGGTGTCTAAGTTCATAACTATTTCTGGAATGTACTTGACCCGGTTGGCATGGTCCATTTGGGTTGCATGGCATTGCAACACTTGGATAGTCTAAATGAGAGAAAGGACACTTATGGTTTATTAATAAATTATAAGTTCTAATATATTAATAATATTATTTAATTAGTATTGATCAAGAATTAATTTAGAATTAATTTGGTCATCAAAAGTAGGCTAATTAAATATATGGGGTTGATTGTGTAAATCATTCATTCTTATATAGTGGGCTAATGATCCATGGTTTATTAAGTTGGGCTAAAACCTATAAGATGCTCCATGGATAGTCCATGGAGGTTATAAACCCATGGATCATGGAATATGAAAATCCATGCACATTAGGGTTTACATGGAGTAACCCTACATGTGGCACACTATATAAGGGTTTACATGGAGTAACCCTCCATGTGGCACATTAGGGTTTACCCGCGTACTCGGAGTACGCCCTGCGTATGAGGTCAACCACCCCGATGGTGGTCAACTGCGAGGGTTTGCAGTACATTGAGCGTACCTTCGGAGTACGTCCCACGTACTCGCATTGGATCAATCCGATTGAGTTGACTCGGTTGGGTTGACTCAGTTGACTTAGTGGGTTTGACCAGTTGACTTTGACCAAGATTAACCTTAATGGTATTTTGGGATTTTGATGGAAATTGGTCATTTGGTGGGAATAGGTGTCGGTTAGAGAGCTGAGATTCAGAGTCGAGACCTCATCAGTTTCTGTTCAGTTTGCAAGGTGAGTTCTACTCACTGTACTGTTGGGTCGAAAGCACCAAGGCCGGCCCATTGTATTGTTATCCTGGTTTATCGCATGTTGGTATGTTGTTTGTTAGATCTGTATCTCGGTATATAGAATGATGTTATGCTTAGTGATCTGTAAGATTTGTCTAATTGTCTATTGATTGGTTATATGTATGCTTATCTGTTATGTATATGTTGACATGGTTTATGTGTGGTTGTGTTGAGGCGGACCAGTGTAGACTGAAGGCCAAGAGACCCAGGGCATCCCGGATAGACTGCAGGCCCCAGAGGCGTACCAGTCAGGCCGACGGCCCAGAGAACGTTCTAGATAGGCTGAAGGTCCGGTGAGGCGTACCAGTCATGTTGAAGGTTCTGTGAGCGTACCAGGTAGACTGTAGGCCGGTAGGGCGTTCCAGTCAGGCTGAAGGCTATGTATGCATACTGTCTGTATTATGCTTATCTTATGTGTTGGTATTTTGGGGGAACTCACTAAGTGTTGGCTTATAGTTTTGGGTTATGTTTCAGGTACTTCAGAGGACCACGGGAAGGCGAAGACGTGATCGTACACATCCTCATGTTTTGGACATATGATTTTGGGAACTCTGATGTTGAAATGCTTTTGAAAACTATTTTTGTAAACAATTTGTTAATTTGGTTGGTTTTAAAATGTAACATCCATAAAATTTCATAAAATTTAAACTTTTCAAAACAACCCTTTTTCTGTAGAAGTGTTTATAAAAACCGTTGTTCCCAAAACATTATTTAAAAATCAGAATCTCTTTTAACATAGTTTTCAAAGCATTCACAATATCAAAGTTTCCCAGAAATCAGAAGTCCAAAATGCGAGGATGTGTACGGTCACGCCTTCACCTTGCCACGATCCACTGAAGTACCTAAAACCATAAACCAAAACTGTAAGCACGAAGCTTAGTGAGTTCCCACAAAGTACCAACACCCAAAAATATAACATATACAAATAACAACATGTATACAGAGCCTTCAGCATGTTTGGAACGCCTCACCGGGCCTACAACCTCTCTGGACCGCTCATAGAACCATCAGCATGTATGGACCGCTTCAGCGGGCCTACAGCCTGTCTGGACAGTTCTCCGGGCCTTCGACCTGACTGGTCCACCTCGTAGGCCTTTAGTCTATTCGGACCGCCCTGGGTCTGCTGGCGTTCAGCACAAAGCAGGACTGCCTCAACCCAACCACACACACACATGTCGACATATACATAACAATAAACATATAACCAATCAACATACAAACATGCAGATCCTACAAATCACTAAGCATAGCTGTTGGGTTTTATATACTACAACATCCTATGGTGCACATACAACCCTAAAAGCTTTGGACCTATGTTTTCTCTAATTATACATGCATATGGTTTCCAAATCTTTAAGCCTATAACTAGCATACAAATAACATATGTATAATAGGACAAGTTTTAGACATACCTCTTGATGTTATTGATGTTGCTAGGAAGACTTTGGCCTTTAAGAAACTAGTGCCCCAAGTGTTGCACCTCAAATGGAATCGCAACTCACCTAGGACAAAGGTGACTCTTGAGAGAGAATTTCCATGCACCAAAAAATACCTCCATGAACTCCAAGAACTAGAAGTATGGTTTTTAGGTTATGGAGCTCATATTTATATGTAGGATTCCAAGAGTCATGGGTATAACCCAAATCCATACCCATGGGTTTTATGATCCATGGATCATGAAAGAACCCATTTCGATAACAACTACATCATAATATTCCAAAACATGCTACATGCATATTTATAAAACAATATTTTACATTGATAGTTTAATTACATAGACTGGACACAAACCGACTATTAAGATTTTTACAAAGTTTTATATATTACATAATTTCCCAGGAATTTATATACTAAATACAAAAGCTATAATATTATCAATTCTACATCTTCTACCAGTACAAAACTATACTAGATGCTTATCACCTGCAATAATTAAACACATAGAGGGATAAGCGGGTGACGCTTAGTGAGTTCAATAATAATTACAATATAACGCTATGCCATATACATATTAATATGAAAGAAGCAAAGAGGGACAAAGAACAACAAAGACATATGTGTATCATATGACAGGCTTTCCATATCAACCAACAATTTGATTTTAATGATTTACAATCAATGAGACATAACAATTTCAATACTTGATATACATCAATAAAGCTTCAGCCCAAATGGCACAGAAGACATAATTTCAGATTATCATTTTGCTAGAATATACAGGCTTTCAGCCCTACATAGCCCTATGCCAATACCAGAAGTTATACAATTCATGCTCTACATGGCCAAAGGCACAAAGCCAATACCAGAAGTTATACGAGTCATGCTCTACATGGCCAAAGGCATAAATCCGATACCAGAATATTACAGGAAAGTACATTGAACATATAACACATAACATATAATTGTCCCTATATTGAACTCACCGTGAAATAACCGAAGGAATAAATGATAATTTGGGCAACACTTCGACTTTAAATATGACTTTCTGTGACGAAACCGGGGATTTTAGTTGAAAACCGGCCTTACTCGGGCAGAGTTTCGACTTGAAAATATGATTTTCTCGGGAACTTCGGAGTGTCGGGACTTACTTCGGGTGTCGGGAATGATATCGGGGCTTCGGGGGGTTAAAAGTAGGTAGAGAAGAAGTAGAGAGTGAGAGAGAATAGATTTTGTAAACAAAAACCCGGAGGTCTTGCTCACTATTTATAGGGGCTGAAACCCGAATTACGCTGGGCGTAATCTTCAAGTAGGCGGGGCGTACTGCCCTGATAACCTATTCGCTGGGCGTACTCTCTATTACACGGGGCGTAATGTATTGCGGCTCAGTATGCTGGGCATACACCATGTACGCTGCGCGTAGCGTGATGCGTGGCATCAGGCGTGTCGAGTCCGTATGATACGTGTCACATGCGAGAGTTTGGGCGACGTGGTCAATCTTGGACCGTGAACACGAGTACTTTGGGCGTACTCCGGTACGCTGGGCGTACTCTGAATTTCCAAACTTCAAAAATTCGTATCTTTTGCATACAAGCTCCGTTTTTTACGTTCTTTATATCCATGCGTAGGTGAGATGATACTCTACAACTTTCGTTTAGACTCCGTCGGCTAATTTTGACTTTTTAATATTATATTATTAACGGGCCGGGACAGGAAAAGTCCGTTAAAAATTCATAACTTCTTCATCCGATGTCCGTTTTCGTTTGTCTTTTTACCGTTGTACTACTATTGACGAGACATTCGATTCTCGTTTAGGTTGTGTCGGCTAAAAGTGACTCGATCTTTATTTCGAGTTTTTAGCTGTCTACTGCTATTCCGAAACTTAGAAAAATCATAACTTCCTCATATGAAGTCAGATTTGGACGTTATTTTTATGAAAATTCCCGGTTTAAAGAATACTACGGCTTTCATTTAGATTATAAAGGCTAAAAATTAGTTTATCGAAACTTCAAATAGTCATAACTTCTTCGTTATAACTCGGATTTCGATGAGGTTTTCGCCTAAATGTTTCTAACGAGATTATTTACAACTTTGAATAATATAATTTTACTTATTTTCACTTTATATTTTCGTTAATTTCAATAGCTGACATTTGATTGGAATCTCATAAGACTTCCAATACTTTCTGAATGATTCTAAACATAGTTTTACTTCAATTCCAGTAAAAACTATATGTTAGAAATCAACACTCAAAATCGCATAATATTTCATAATATTATTTACTTTTAAAAGTTACAAAACACGATAACTAAACGTGTATGTTACAAATACCTCCTCCTTTTGAGGATTTCGTCCCCGAAATTACAACGATTTAAACAAATGGGGATATTTCGTTCTTATCTCATTCTTATTTTCCCAAGTATAATTTGGACCTCGATGGTGTTTCCATTTGACAAGCACCAACTCCACTTCTTTATTACGCAATCCAGTCGTTCTTTCGTTTACGATCTCTTCAGGCTCTTCTACATATCTTAATTTATTATCCAGTTTCACCTTGGATAACGGGACCGTTTCATCATATATGCTTAAACATTTACTCAGATAACTCACATGAAACACATCATGAATACCTGTCAAATCTTCAGTCAATTCCAAGCGGTATGCTTGTTTACCAATTCTCTGGAAAATTTTGAAAGGACCAACAAATCTAGGACTCAATTTTCCTTTCTTCCCAAATCGCATAATGTCTTTCCACGGGGATACCTTCAGCATTACGAAATCACCCACCTGGAATTCTATGGGTCGTCTCCTCCTTTCTGCATAGGACTTTTGTTGATCCTGGGCCGCTTTCATTCTTTCTCGTACAATTTGAATCTTGTCAGTGGTGTCTTGAATCATTTCAGGGCCTCCAAGGATTTTCTGTCCTATATCACGCCAACATAATGGAGTACGGCATTTACGTCCATATAGTTCTTCATATGGTGGCATTTTGATTGAGGCGTGGTAACTGTTATTATATGAAAATTCGACAAGAGGTAAATATTTATCCCAGTTACCACCGAACTCCAAGACGCATGCACGAAGCATATCTTCTACTGTTTGGATTGTTCTCTCCGTCTAACCGTCTGTCTGGGGATGATAAGTTGTGCTGAGAGCAATCCGAGATCCTAATTCACGTTACATACTAGCTCAAAAATGAGAAGTGAAGTGAGTATCACAATCGGAAATAATCTTTAGTGGCACACCATGTCTCGCAGCGATTTCATCTAAGTATACTTGTGCATATTTCTCCATTAGGGTTGTTTCACGCATGGCGAGAAAATGGGCGCTTTTAGTTAGGCGGTCGACAATTACCCAAATGCTATCATTCTGTCTTGCAGTCTTCGGCAATTTGGTAATAAAATCCGTGGATAACTCTTCCCATTTCCACATAGGGACATTAATACTTTCTGGGCTCCCGTATGGCTTTTGGTGTTCCGCTTTGACTTGTAAGCATACTAAGCATTCATGTACGTATCTTCCAATGTCTCTCTTCAATCCAGGCCACCAATAATCAGCTCGTACATCATAGTACATTTTACTTGTACCATGATGTATTGACAGTTTAGACTTATGGGCTTCATCTAAAATCTTCTGTCTTAATCCACCAATCTTTGGAATCCATATCCGATTCTTGAATACCTTTAATCCACGTGGGTCATCGAGTAAAATATCAGCATAATGTACCATCCCTTCTTTCTTCACATTTTCTGGCTTTAAGGCCTCTACTTGCCATTTCTCTAGTTCATCAAGAATAGTGAACTTTACTGTAGTGTGAGTAATTACATAACACACATTATTACGATAAACCTTCCTGCTAAGTGCATCAACAACTACATTGGCCTTTCCAGGATGGTACAGGATTTCACAGTCATAGTCTTTAATCAGCTCCATGGCTCGCTGTTGTCTCATATTCAAACTTTGCTGACTGAATATATACTTGAGACTTTTGTGGTCGGTAAACAATTGGCATTTTGTACCAAAAAGATAATGTCTCCAAACCTTTTGGGTAAATACCACTGCAGCGAGTTCAAGGTCATGGGTGGGGCAATTATTTTCATACTCTTTTAGTTGTCTTGAGGCATAGGCTATTACTTTACCACGCTGCATCAACACGCAACCTAGTCCCAATCTTGAAGCATCGCTATACACAGAAAAATCATTATCACATTCTGGAAGTGATAAGATTGGAGCATGAGTCAAAAGATCTTTTAGAGTTGAGAAAGCTTTTTCTTGGGCTTCACCCCATTCGAACTTTACTTCCTTTCGTGTAAGACTCGTGAGAGGTACAACTATACGCGAAAAATATTTAATGAATCTCCGATAATATCCCGCGAGACCCAAGAAACTGCAAATTTCAAAAGCATTACGAGGCGCTTCCCAATTCTAAATGGCTTCGATTTTGATAGGATCTACGGATATACCGTCACCAGAAATCACATGGCCGAGAAATTGAACTTGGCGAAGCCAAAATTCATATTTCGAGAATTTAGCATATAATTTTTCCTTTCGAAGAAGTTCTAATATTTTACGAATATGAATGCCATGATCAGATTCAGACTTGGAATAAATTAGAATATCGTCAATGAATACGATGACAGATCTATCGAGCATTGGACGACATACCCGATTCATCATATCCATGAATACGGCAGGAGCATTTGTCAAACCGAATGGCATGACAAGGAATTCAAAATGCCCATAACGAGTACGAAAAGCAGTCTTCGGAACATCCTGCTCGTGTACTTTCAACTGATGATAGCCAGATCTCAAATCAATCTTCGAGAAATAGCTAACACCCTGAAGTTGATCAAATAAATCGTCAATGCGAGGTAGTGGGTACTTGTTATTGATAGTCACTTTATTTAGCTCACGGTAATCAATACACATTCACATCGATATGTCTTTCTTCTTAACAAACAATATTGGAGCACCCCAAGGAGAGGTATTCGGTCGAATAAAGCCTTTGTCAAGTAATTCCTACAGTTGGATCATCATTTCTTTCATCTCAGCTGGCGCAAGACGATAAGGAGTCTTTGCAATCGGAGCAGCACCAGGCACACGGTCAATTCGGAATTCTACTTGCCTGTCCGGAGAAAGTCTAGGCAAATCATTGGGGAAACATTAGGATATTCATTAACAACGGGAACATTATTTACAGTTTTCTCCTCTTCTTTTGAGATATCAATTGTGTAGGCCAGATAGATAGGGCACCCTTTCGATATAAATTTACGAGCTTTTAGGAAATATATTATTTTAAGAATTTTAATTCTTTGTTAACCGTAGACATAAATCGAATTCTCCCCTTCAATAGGAATGTGTACTATCTTCTCATAGCACAAGAGTTCTGCACGGTTCTTTGACAACCAATCCAAGCCGAGAATAATATCAAAGTTGGGCAAGGAAATAGGAATCAAGTTAGCAAGAAAATTATAGCCTTCAATTTCTATGACACAATCCCTATAGACTTTATCAGCAAGTAATGATATACTTCCCGCAGTATCTACATGAAATGGTTGCGTGAGTGCATAGCAAGCAATTTGAAAGGAATGTGCAAATTCATGAGACACAAAAGAATCTGAGGCACCAGAATCAAATAAGATGTGAGCAGGTCTAGAGTTGATAAGAAATGTACCTGTCACAACATTCGGGTCCTCGTGTGCCTCCTCTGTGGTAATCGGAAATGCACGGGCCTTAGCTTTTGGTACCTCCTCCTTATTAGTTGGAATACTCTTTGGTTGTTGAACAGGAGCTTGACTTTTCGCCGGTCGTTGAACAGAAGCTTGACTCCCTGCCACTTGGCTAGTAAGAGTAGGACAGAAACGCTTTCTATGGCCAGTAACACCACAAGCAAAGCATGCAACACTCTTCATCGGGTAAACAGGCTTTATGTGGCCCATTTCTCCACATCCATAATAGACCACTGATTCTTTTTCTGTTCTGCATTGACCCTGGTGATTCCTTCCACATTTTTGACACGACGGTGACTGAAGAGAAAAAGATTGTGACGTACCGCGGCCACGAGAGGTATTATGAGATTGCACTTGTTTACCGGAATTAGTTCGAATAGATTGAGCTGGTGGAATAGAGGAAACAGGAATAGTTCGATCAACACGTGGATGCTTCGGAACAGAAAAAGTGGCACCACGTATTTCTAAGTCATGCTCATGCTTTCGAGCATACTCAACAACTTCTTCAAATGACAGAACATCTCGATTAGTCACGAAATCGCGGATTTCATACTGTAGTCCATCCAGGAATAACTGAATTTTATCATCTTCAGTTGGAATATACTTCGCAGCAAACCGTGTTTTTTGATTGAATTGAGTTTCATAATCAATCACAGTCATTCCTCCCTGTTTATGCTCGAGGAATTCTTTCTCCAATCTTCTCCTCATGTCCCGAGGACAATACTTTCCTAGCAAGCGAGTTTTGAACATTTCCCAAGATAAATTCTCTTGGTCATACTCGTTGAGAGCTTTGAAGGCTACTTCCCACCAGACTAGGGCTTCTCCGATGAGCATTGCAGAAGCATAATTAGCCTTGTCCTCATTAACCACATGAGAAATACAGAATACTTTTTCTGTGTTCTGGATCCATGTAAGAACAACAATAGGATTGAGAACACCTGAAAACTCTGTAGCACCACTACTCTTGAAAGTTTTGAATGAGGGACGATTCGCCTTTTCTCTTTAAGATTCTCCAGTGGCTTTCTCTTTGCCTTTATCATTATTCTTCTTGTGTTCTTCTAGAGTCTGTCGAATAACACCAGTAAGTTTATCCATAAGTCGCTCCTCACAAGGGGATACTGGAGTGTCTCCTTCATCAGGACGAGGATCTCCACCCACCTCTGGTGTATGGCTACTTACCTGTTCAGCCATTGCTCTGAAATTTGGAGCAACATAGTATTTTAGAATATTAGGATTTATTATTACCTAATACTTTACTTAAGTCTTTCCTATGGTTTGTATCCATATACTTATAATGAATCTGCTCATATATTGAACTTTCGACGGTTTAATTCTAAATACCAATCTGTGGTATTTAGTTCACTTAAACTACTACTCTGATACCATGATTGAAAGAACCCCTTTCGATAAAAACTACATCATAATATTCCAAAACATGCTACATGCATATTCATAAAACAATATTTTACATTGATAGTTTAATTACATAGACTGGACACAAACCGACTATTAAGATTTTTACAAAGTTTTATATATTACATAATTTCCCAGGAATTTATATACTAAATACAAAAGCTATAATATTATCAATTCTACATCTTCTACCAGTACAAAACTATACTGGATGCTTATCACCTGCAATAATTAAACACATAGAGGGATAAGCGGGTGACGCTTAGTGAGTTCAATAATAGTTACAATATAACGCTATGCCATATACATATCAATATGACAGAAGCAAAGAGGGACAAAGAACAACAAAGACATATGTGTATCATATGACAGGCTTTCCATATTAACCAACAATCTGATTCAATGATTTACAATCAATGAGACATAACAATTTCAATACTTGATATACACAAATAAAGCTTCAGCCCAAATGGCACAGAAGACATAATTTCGGATTATCATTTTGCTAGAATATACAGGCTTTCAGCCCTACATAGCCCTATGCCAACACCAGAAGTTATACAATTCATGCTCTACATGGCCAAAGGCACAAAGCCAATACCAGAAGTTATACGAGTCATGCTCTACATGGCCAAAGACATAAATCCGATACCAGAATATTACAAGAAAGTACATTGAACATATAACACATAACATATAATTGTCCCTATATTGAACTCACCGTGAAATAACCGAAGGAATAAACAATAATTTGGGCATCACTTCGACTTTAAATATGACTTTCTGTGACGAAACCGGGGATTTTAGTTGAAAACCGGCCTTACACGGCCAGAGTTTCGACTTGAAAATATGATTTTCTCGGGAAATTTGGAGTGTCGGGACTTGCTTCGGGTGTCGGGGATGATACCGGGGCTTCGGGGGGTTAAAAGTAGGTAGAGAAGAAGTAGAGAGTGAGAGAGAATAGATTTTGTAAACAAAAACCCGGAGGTCTTGCTCACTATTTATAGGGGCTGAAACCCGAATTACGCTGGGCGTAATCTTCAAGTACGCGGGGCGTACTGCCCTGATAACCTCTTCGTTGGGCGTACGCTCTATTACACGGGGAGTAATGTATTGCGGCTCAGTACGCTGGGCATACACCATGTACGTTGCGCGTAGCGTGATGCGTGGCATCAGACATGTCGAGTCCGTATGATACGTGTCACATGCGAGAGTTTGGGCGACGTGGTCAATCTTGGACCGTGAACACGAGTACACTGGGCGTACTCCGAATTTCCAAACTTCAAAAATTCGTATCTTTTGCATACGTGCTCCGTTTTTTACGTTCTTTATATCCACGCGTAGGTGAGATGATACTCTACAACTATCTCTTAGACTCCGTCGGCTAATTTTGAATTAATAAAATTATATTTTTAACGGGTCGGGACAGGAAAAGTCCGTTAAAAATTCATAACTTCTTCATCCGATGTCCGTTTTCGTTTGTCTTTTTACCGTTGTACTACTATTGACGAGACCTTCGATTCTCGTTTAGGTTGCGTCGGCTAAAAATGACTCGATCTTTATTTCGAGTTTTTAGCTGTCTACTACTATTCCGAAACTTAGAAAAATCATAAGTCAGATTTGGACGTTCTTTTTATGAAAATTCCCGGTTTAAAGAATACTATGAATTTCATTTAGATTATAAAGGCTAAAAAGTAGTTTATCGAAAACTCACTTTTTACGTCATACGGCGTCGTGCCGGTTCTGTCGCGAAACTTCAAATAGTCATAACTTCTTCGTTATAACTCGGATTTTGATGAGGTTTTCGCCTAAATGTTTCTAACGAGATTCTTTACAACTTTCCATAATATAATTTTACTTATTTTCACTTTATATTTTCGTTAATTTTAATAGCTGACATTTGATTGGAATCTCATAAGACTTCCAATACTTTCTGAATGATTCAAAACATAGTTTTACTTCAATTCCAGTAAAAACTATCTGTTAGAACTCAACACTCAAAATCGCATAATATTTCATAATATTATTTACTTTTAAAAGTTACAAAACACGATAACTAAACGTGTATGTTACAGTTCATGTGTCCCAACTCTTTATGTATCCATACATAAACTTAGTCCAATATGGACCACAAGCCCAACACATATAAATATAACTAATTACCATAATTAGTCCCCATAGATTTAATTAGTCTCTTTTGATCACTAAATTAATTGCAAACTAATTCTTGATCAATACTAATTAAATCATATGATTTCATATTAATATATTAGAACTTATAATATATTAATAAATCATATATAACCTCTTCTCAAAAGTCCATCCTAACAAATTGTCCTGATGTTATGCAACCCAAATGGACCATGCTACTCTCGGGTCGAGTACATACCAATAATAGTTATGGGCTTAGAAATCTAATCCAACAGTCTCGCACTTGGATAAGTCTAAAACTATTATTGCAAATATGACTCTAAAATACCGACTAGCAATCGTAGCTCTTAAAAGCCGCTGTCGAACTTTGGCCTAGTCAATGACGTGTCCATTAGATAAGGGATCATATATTCCTCCATTCTAGGTATCATATGGACTGAGACATGGATTATAATCATTCTCTTTGTCCATCTGTTGTTTCCCGATTTCTAATTCATGACGACCGACTAATTGAACAAATCAAATCAGTCCAGGCCCGGCCGAGCACTTAGGATTGTCATCACTAAATCATCAAGGGGCCCACATATATCGCTTTTATCCACATGGGGTAAAACGAACGGATAAACTTCAACCCAAATGCTCACTTGTACTCACTCATCAAATTACACACAACGATATGTTTTATAACATCCAAGTTACTAGTGAGTTTACATATGTCAATGTGCAACTAACTCGCAACTACAATTCACACGTCTCCGTTTGAAGAATATAAGATATTATCATCTCATGATCACTCGTGATAAAATCCATGAAGTTATTCAAATGAGCATGGGTTTAATCCAATACTCGAATCTTATTCCAGGAGCACTCATGAATACTCCAGCTATGTCTAAAATATCTAGACATACTACATACCCATTCATGACAGTCTTGCCTCAATACCTACTTCCAAAGTATGATCGACTGTGGACGGTTTGATTAACCTAGTTATTCTGGAAGTCAAAACATGCAAAGTGAAACACAAGAATAATACTAATCCTATATGGCCCCAAAACTTTTGAGTCATATTCATTACTCATTATTCATTGTATAATGTTTCAAATAATCAACTTAATACTTGAACTAAAACAATAGCTGTCCTATGCTACAAGCATGCACCCTATGTTTAACTATGGTCCTTTCTTTTTGGAATATATCAATTGAAAACATTTCAATGATGCTCATTTCACAATTCCAAATCCTTATGACAAATTTAAGAATACAAGATTCTTTGCTATTTACTGAAATCTTTTAGATTCTAAACTTATATGCAATGTAACATCCAAAAATTTCACGCCAAATTTAAACTTTTTCAATCACAAATAAAACCAGATAGTATTTGTTTACAAAAATGTTTTCAATCATTATTCATCAGAGTGTCCCAATAACCAGATCATAAGGATGAGGAGCGGTACGGTCACGCCTTCGCCTTGCCATGATCTCCTGAAGTACCTGAAACAATAAACTGAAAACAGTAACCCCGAGGGCTTAGTGAGCTACCCCCAAAATACCAATACCACACCGCTAATACCATATCAGTAACAGACAATCAACAACATGCATATTGGGCCATCGACCTGACTTGACCGCCCTGTAGGGCCTACAGTCTATCTAAATCTGTCCAAAGCCTTCGGCATAACTGGACCGCCATGTGGCCCTACAGTCTCTCCGGACCGCTCATAGGGTATGTTGGCCTTCAGCACAAAGCAGGACCGCCTCAACCCAAGCAATAAGCAAATAACCATGTGCGCATAACTAACATATACTGGCATATACAAGCATCAAACATATCTATCTCACTGATCGCCAATCATAGCAATCTCTCGTAACTAGAGCACCGACCTAGCAGGTCACTAACATATCAATCCCTACGGATCATAAGAGCATAACATACTGTCTATCCTGATTCCGATCTAACAGGTCATAACCACATGTAGCATACCATAACAATAACAACTAAAGGGTCGGCCTTGGTGCCTTAGACCCTATCGATATAGTGAGAATAACTCACCTTGCAGATGTCGACTCGGTGGATAAACTTCAACCCTCGGATCACTGCCACAAACTCCACCACCTATTACCATAGTGTAACCATACTGTAAGTTCTCAACCTCTCAAGGTACCCCATCAGTCAACTAGTCAACCTTTGGTCAAAGTCAAAGTCATCAGTCAAGGTCAACAGTCCATGTTGACCCTAACTCACCGAGTACCCTCAGCTACTCGCCGAGTCACCGGAGTGACTCGTCGAGTCCTAAGGCTCGCGATTGGAACTCTAAGGCCACTCGTTGAGTTTTCCTTCTTGCGACTCGACGGTTTCACACGCATACATAAATTGGGGAAACCTCAACCGACTCACCGAGTCTACGGCAATCTTCATCGGACTCGCCGAGTTGTTCATCCAACTCATCGAGTTCAATGCCTATCTTCATATGACTCGCCGAGTCGACTATGCGACTCGCCGAATCTCTTCAGCCCTTTAACCATGCAGACACTTTCTAAGCCATGCCCAGGCCCCAAATTGTAGATCCAACTTCCTTAGGCATGCTTATCACGTAAAGTTGCAAACTTTACGTGCATGCAAGGCATTAAGACCCTAAAATGACACAACTAAGCTTGCAATGAAGTCACATCCTTGAGAGAAGGCTCATACTAGACAAGGCTGATGGCTTTATGAATCTAGAAGCCAAGGGGAGTCCAGATCTGAAGTTACAACTTCAGATCTTGGCTTAGACACAAGAATCATTTCCTAAACTTATGCACAAAAGGGTTTAGGAGAAAATTAGCCAAGGGAAAAACGATTTAATACCTTCAAGAGAGCCCTTTCTGATGCAGAACTTGAAACCCACAAGCTCTTGCTTCAACTAGCTTGCTTCCCAAGAGATTCCCTCACCAAAAATCTTCCTCCAAGCTAAAATTTCCAAAGAATACACACACACTCGAGTTAGGGTTCTTCTGGACTCTCAATGGACTGCAAAGAGGCCAAAGGAGGCTTATGCTTCTTTAAATAGGGTGCAAAACCCCGGGATTTAGGGTTTCATCTGCCAGCTTCTGCTCGTCGAGTCCCTTCTTGGACTCGGCGAGTAGGCCACTAAATACGCGAACCAACCCGCTACTACTCGACGAGTAGGGCAACCAACTCGTCGAGTAGGCCTTGAAACCAATTAAATTCTTATTTAAACAATAGCTGAGAATCGGGGCGTTACATGCAATGATCCTCTTGTAATGACTATGCACAAAAGTCACAAAGACTTGGCAACATACATTACAAAGTATTCCAATGGAGAGCAATTCCATGGAAACAAAGTCTCACATTCAAAGTACATTCCTTTGAACATCCTTCTTGCATTAAGTTTTCTAACCTTAAACAGATTTAAAGAATAACTTCCACTTATGGAAACATTTCCATATTCCCATTTTGACTATCACTTCTGAACAAGAGTTTCCTCTTTTCAGAATATGTCAATATGGTCCTTTCCAAAATTTACACAATACTTCCAAGTGTCCATGAGCAACCAATCTTTAGTAAACCTCAAATTGTCCTCGACAATTGCTTAATCATTTTAGTCATATCCAGTTCTAGTCCTTTTCCCTCTTAATGCCCTAGGCATTTGGAAAATTTAGAACGGATGAATATTACAGCACATATAATCGATCCTATATCTAAAGCATATAGGACACGATTCATGATGTCTCACATAAAGACATGATACTAGACCAGTCTTTTACGATAATATTTCTATTTCTATTTGCCATGTTCTCATAATTCGAATTATGAAAAGGGATGCCGTAATCATAATCGAATTTTAGAAAGCAAATAAAATTTCCATATATAGAATTTCCTTATGTTGAACCATTCCAACATAACATTCATATATATACTTGACTAGATTTGATTAAAATCTCAATTTAAGGTTTTAGAATTGGAATGAAGTATAATTTCCTCTCCCTTAATTATAGCAAAACAACTTTTCAAACCATGCAACTTTGCAAATTGAAACTTTTTTTTCTATAATTAACATTGCTAACTTGCAACACTTAACATAATAATCATGCTCCCACTAACATGATAATTATCTTCTTATCAGCATAACACTTATGATCCCACTAGCTTTGACATGTATCCAGAAATCAACTGGACTTCTAGAAATCAATATTTTATTGAATTTCATTACTAAAGTTCAGGTTTCTGATACGAGATGCTTCGATAAGACTTTATCTAAGCTTCCCAAAATCATACACCTTTCCTTAGATAGCTCACATGTGTGTCTAAACAATTTTAGAACTATGAAAAGGGATGCCGTAATCATAGTCTCAAATGTTTAGACCTTTGCCATTGCTCACAATTCGAATTATGAAAAGGGATGCAGTAATCATAATTGAATTTGAGAATGCAAATATCACAATTTCTATCTGCTTAAAATCTACTTAGTGAAAGCGTTTCCTCACCATCATTTTCATGAATCGAAGAGAAACCTTATGACACTTAGATTTTATGGTATATGTGTTCCTATCCATGTGAATTTGTCATAACCATAATCATAATACAAGGTTAGTGACAAATCCAAACTCATATGGACTGAACTTGTTCAATCTTAACTTCTTGCCATTTGGTAGCACAAGGGCCTACCATGACTTCAAAGTTGAGATGCAAACAATTGAGAACTCATAGAACTCACATGCATAGTCAACTTTAACTGGAATGGGCACAGAAACAAGAATATGTCAACACGATAGGTTACAAAACTCAAGTCGTGTGCTAGTGATAAACAACAGGTTTTATTCTTGATTAGTTCTTGAGACCCTTTTCAAGATCATTAAGACTCCCACTGACCTCTTGACATATAAGATTCTCTTGTCAAGAACCATTCCTTGACAAAGAAAATATTCAAGAGTTAATGCGGATTCGTATCAAGACATACACTTCACATAATTGGCCTTAGTTAGTCTTTGTTTTATCCAAAACGTCACAACTCACCAATTTCAAACGTACAAGAGTAGAAAACATTTTACTCTACATTTGATAAGTGTTTTAAACCTTCTTAAAATTATGTCATTCGAGTTAAAATCTTGGAGTATGACTCTAAGACTTGTTTTGGAATGAAGTATGACTCATCTTCTTGATTTAACCAATTCAACAATTCACGATTCCTCTTCTTAGCCAAACAAATGAACTAAGATGTCCTTAGAGGATCAATTGTGATATGGTTTTTCATAATCATTAAGATAATCATAAAACATGATAATGAAGTACTCTCCCATCTTTTCAGATTGGAGAAACTTTTATCTTTCTGCCTAATTTGATTCTTCACATTTGTCCTGCCATACATTGAAAATTTTCCAATGTTTCAGAATTATACTTAAACTTGTAAGCACAACCATATTTACTAAACTTTAGTAAATCATGACGAAGAGCCTTATCGGTCTTTGTGGTGGACCTGATCAACGCACGACCAAGTGTACTCGATCTCATAGTCCTTCACTTGACTCACATATACATGCGAACAAGGAATTAGTCTTAATTTCTCAAAGATGAAAATTCTCATTCATTATACAATACAAGTTGCATGATCCCAAGTTTCTATCCAACTGAAACTTGGTTGATGAGAATCTTTCCTTATTTGGTAAATTATGACACTACCACAAACGAAATAATCAAATCCATTTTCCAATATTGTTATCAATGGAATCATATAAACAACGATTTTCACAAATCCCATTGTAAGGATACTTAAAATAAATAAAATCAAAAATTTTCCTTTTATTTTATGGAAAAACTTATCCTTACAATGAAAATACATATGAAAACTATGTTGTTATTTATTCCTAAGCAATCTATCATAACTCTTAAGCAGCAGCTCAAAATTCTGATCTTCGAATCATGCGATCGAAATCCATCTTCGCGATCAGATTCAGCATACTCTTCTTCTAAGCTTCCTCTCCTTTTCCGATTCTACAAAACATCAAAATGCGACCTAGTCACATCATGTAATAAGAATCTCCAAATAGGAACTCAATAGAGTTAGATAGTGGACTTTACCTGAAGCATAGTCAAATTTTTTACTTTTACCATCCTAGTGAACTTTCAGGTAAATAAGGCAGCTTCGCAACCAATGCCCCTTCCTTTGGAAATAGAAACATATGGACTCTTTAGTAATGGTACATGGGACCATCTCAGACTTAGCCTTTCTCTTTACCATTTGGTCAACCGGGTTGACTATGGCCGATCCCTTTCCATTGGGAAGAGAAGACTTTTCTTGACTTCCAATGTTTCCATTGTCAATGTCCATGAAAGTTTGGGAAGTAGATATTCCAATCAAATTAGATTTACCAGTGCTCCAAATCATTGCTGATTCAACAGCAACAAGCAAATAGGTAAGATCGATAAGGGTCATGTCGTGATCTGTCACATAGTAGTCCTTTAAAGAACCCGCTATATGACTTAGGAAGTGATTGAAGAACCCAGTCAACAGCCAACTTCCTTGAGACTTCGACACCCAACTCTCCCAACTTGTCAATATGTGACTTCATCTCCAAGATGTGAGCTCATATAGACATTTCTTGCCAATAGGGATTGAGTGACCTTGCACTTTTCAAGAACTTGTGGGCTAGGGAGAATAATTGGAGGAGGTGGAGGAAGTGAAGTATGATTTCCAGTCCTATTAATAAACAACAAAGGGATTGATCTTTCACCTTGATTGCCATTTGGGATATCATCTTCATTAGGAAATCTTTATCCAAAAGGATAAGGAAGACCATAGTTGTCATAATTAGACATCTATGAGGGAGAAATTCAAGTTTAGTTTATTTAAGCCCTTAATATAACACCCAATATGAAATATTAAGGCTAGGACCCAGCACAATATATTATAACTTGGAAGAGGGATGCCGTAATCCAAGCTACAAAATATTTGAAGGTAGGTAAATGACGATTTACCAATTTCCACCATGAAAAGTGAAATTTAACATTAGGTTTTAAATGAATTGAAACTCCTAGATCTTTTGAGATTCATTGAACTATTCAATGGCATGTTTAAATCTCGATTGCGCCCTTCAAGTTTGTGACTGGGATGCCGAGGATCACAAACAAGGAGTGAATAACCATGCAAATTAACTTGGTACACTTAATGTTACAGCCACCGAATCAATGTGTCGGTTAACCACACACACTCCATTGAGCTATGATTAACATCAAGCTACCCTTTGCCACACATTTTCAGTCCCAGATTAGTGTGCCGGTTAACCACACATGCTCCACTAACGACTTAACAAGGTGCAAAGTGCAATTTCATGGGTTAGCACCAAATTCACATTTTCCTAAAGTAACTAAGATTGGAAATTTAATAAAGTTTAGTTACTTGATATTTATCATTATACTTTTAATGAAGGGAGAATTAATGTTCTGTCCTACCCGTTCGGCTAACGACCCTCCACCAGTCAAAGAAGCGGTGGGTGAGAGTGGACACCCATTAAACTGTCATTTTATAGGCAGTAACCTTATACCCCCCTTATAGACCGGCTTCGTGAATGAGTCCTACTAACGGTAAGACTGACTTACTCTTATACATATATATATATATATATATATATATATATATATATATATATATATATTAAACCTATAATATTATAATAGTATAAGGGTTGAATTTTAAACTTCTAAAATTCTAAGGGTTGGAATTAAAGTATACATGGGGGGGGGGTAACTTTACAAATTCAAAAACTTGAGGGCAAGTTTTGAACAATTCAAAAACTTTTGGTTTCCATAACTTATGAGTTTAATATGGTTTTTATGGAATTTTTCAAGTTCCATAACTTGAGGACAAGTTATGGAAGACATAAAACTATTTTATGATGACATTAAAATAAGACCTTTCATTTTTTTTCATAACCTATGAATCTTAATGAACTTTTAAAAGAAAAACTCTTCATTTCCATAACTTGAGGACAAGTTATGGAGTTCATAAAAACCATTAAGATCAAATATTCCAATTAACACAAAAATCAAATAAATTTTCCATTATCTAGATTAAACTCATAATAACAAGATAATTCATATCAACTATTTACAAGAAATTAGTCTATTACATAAACTAATAAAATCTTGAAACTATGACAATTATCTTTTATTTGGATGAGGATAATTATTTTCACAACATAAAATCAAATTTTTATCAAGAAAACATTTTATAGTAATTATCCAAATCCAAATTAAGCCAAGAAATCCAAAAATCTGCCAAACCCGTCACCACCTCGTGGTAATTTGACCACC
The DNA here is from genome assembly GCF_052849685.1 of Lactuca virosa. Classification (NCBI taxonomy): domain Eukaryota; kingdom Viridiplantae; phylum Streptophyta; class Magnoliopsida; order Asterales; family Asteraceae; genus Lactuca; species Lactuca virosa. The sequence goes on along the minus strand of NC_136429.1, from coordinate 188,886,414 downwards.
TCGTGGTGATCAGGCAGAAACCAAAAAAATGATTTTTTCAAGCTTTGAAAACAAGTAGCATCAAGTATGATGGAAAACAACCCTAGGCTCTGATACCACTTTTGGGTTGTGTATACTACAACATCCTATGGTGCACATACAACCCTAAAAGCTTTGGATCTATGTTTTCTCTAATTTGACATGCATATGGTTTCTAAAGCTTTAAGCTTACAACTAGCATACAAATAACATATTTATAATAAGACAAGTTTTAGACATACCTCTTGATGTTGTTGATGTTGCTAGGAAGACTTTGGCCTTTAAGAACTTAGTGCCCCAAGTGTTGCACCTAAAATGGAATCACAACTCACCTAGGACAAAGGTGAATCTTGAGAGAGAATTTCCATGCACCAAAAAACACCTCCATGAACTCCAAGAACTAGAAGTATCATTTTTAGGTTATGGAGCTCATATTTATATGTAGGATTCCAAGAGTCATGGGTATGACCCAAATCCATACCCATGGGTTTTATGATCCATGGTTAATGTGGCCCAACTCTTTATGTATCCATACACAAACTTAGTCTAATATGGATCATAACCCAACACATATAAATATAACTAATTACCATAATTAGTACCCATAGATTTAATTAGTCTCTTTTGATCACTAAATTAATTCCAAACTAATTCTTGATCAATACTAATTAAATCATATGATTTCATATTAATATATTAGAACTTATAATATATTAATAAATCATATATAACATCTTCTCAAAAGTCCATCCTAACAAATTGTTCTGATGTTATGCAACCCAAATGGACCATGCTACTCTCGGGTCGAGTACATACCAATAATAGTTATGGGCTTAGACATCTAATCCAACAATAGCATCATCCTATCTACCATGATATAGATCTAACAGATCATAACAATATAACAACATCCTATCTACCAGGACACCGATCTAACAGATCACCACAACATGGCAACATCCTATCTACCAGGATACCGATCTAACAGATCACTACAGCATGGAAACATCCTATCTACCAGGATACCGATCTAATATATCACTATAGCAAGGTAACATCCTAGCTACCAGGATACCGATCTAACAAATCACTACATCATACAAGCATACGATAAACCAGGGTAACAATCCAAAAGGGCCGACTGTAACATCCCAAACATGACCAAAAATTTCATTTTTATATAATAGAAAACACTGAACAACCTCGTTCCGAACTTTGAAAACGTTTCATTTAATAAAAATATCAGAGTCTAATCCCAGAGATCACATAGTGCGGAAATAATATGGGTGATTGCGATGCGATCGTCCCGAGCTCCTTTTCTGAAAACTGAAGGTACCTGAAACCAAAACTGTAAACCGTAAGCATGAAGCTTAGTGAGTTCCCCAAATACCACATACCATACATATTAATTGGGCCATACATGCCATACATACTGTGAGCCATACATACCAATACTATATCAAATAAAGTGCTATGTGCCACACATAGTCTTACTGTTATGCCACGGGCTGCCACGTGGTCTTTCTTGTCAAGCCTGGGGCCACTCCCGGGGTCTTACAGACAAGTGCCAAGGGCCACCCCCTGGTCTTCCATGCAAGCATCACAAAGACAACAAGCAAACATACTACTATACTTGGCTAATCAGCATACAGTGTGCCAGGAGCCACCTCCTGGTCTTTCATAGTATACAGTGTGTCAGGAGCCACCTCCTGGTCTTTCATACATGTTGCCTAGGGCTAACCCCCAGGCCTTCCTACCATAATAATAACATACTGTGTGCCAGGAGCCGCCTCCTGATCTTTCATACATAATGCCTAGGGCTAACCCCCGGGTCTTCCTACCATACATAAACTAAATGGGCCGGCATTGTGGCCGTAGACCCATACAACCAGTGAGGAGACTCACCTCGCACTGCTGAAGACTAAATGAACACTTCTGACTGCTAACCGGCAACTCCTGAACTGCTGACCCTTCTGCTTCCCGAATTATCAATACCCAAAATGACATTTAGACCACAATATTCCAAAAGTCAACCCAGGTCAAACTTGGTCAAAGTCAACGGTCAAAGTCAACGCTCCGAGTTGACTTCAACTCGCCGAGTTGGCCTACCAACTCGTCGAGTCCCACATTCTACACAAAATTCTGGACTTCGGTCCCACTCGTCGAGTTCTCCGCGAACTCGTCGAGTACACATGCAACACATCGGAACCCTCCTTCCTCTGACTCGCCGAGTTCTCCTTTGAGCTCGTCGAGTCCACCTTCAACACATCGAGACCTTTCTTCATCTGACTCGCCAAGTTCTCCCTTGAACTCGTCGAGTCCACCTTCATAAATTAGGGAGATTGCCTTGGACTCGCCGAGTTCCTCCTTGAACTCGTCGAGTACGATGATCTTCATGTCCACAATGGACTCAGACTGGCTGAGTGCCTTGCCAACTCAACTCATACCCTTAACAGAAGGGTTTTGGGGCACTAAAACGGTCTGACTCGCCGAGTCCCACTAGTGACTCGCCGAGTTCCTCTATATCCCAATCTATTCAGACGATTTCTGAGGGTCTCAAAGCATCCAGGACCAGATCTAACCTTCTAGGGTCAAAATAATACGTAAAGCCTCTACCTTTACGTCCATGTATGGCCCTTTTTGCTCAAAAGGCCATAACAACCTCTTAAACTTTGCATGGGGAGTTCTAATGGCATAAAGCTTGCACCTTTATGCCTTAACCACTCTTAGGAACCCCAGATCTGAAAGGATCTTAGCTTGGGATGTCCTTGTCCCATAGATCAAGCTCCATGGACCAAAACTCTCATAAAGTGGACATAAATAGATCTAAGAAACTATAAGTCAAGATGAAGACTTGATTACCAGAAAATGATGGAAATGAGATGGTGTTGCTGGATCTACAAGTTCCTGCCTGAACCTTGAACCTCCTTCTTCTTCTTCTAGCCTCCAAGAACACCAAAATACTCAAGAATGGCTCACACACTCACCAAATAATCTAGGGTTTTGTGGGTTAAGTTCTGGAAAATGGGGGCTGGGAAAGGAACCAAGAGGAGGAGAATAAGATGCTTAAATAGGGCACCAAGTCCCGAAATTAGGGTTTCCCAACCCAGGCCAGACTCGCCGAGTCAGTCCCCCGACTCGCTGAGTCGGCCACTTAATCCGCAACGCGGAACTCGCTCCTACTTCTCGAGTTCCTCCCCGGACTCGACGAGTAGACCTCTTGACTTGGGGTTTTTCCTTCCTTTCTTGACCTTCTAAATTCGGAGTGTTACACCGATATTGGTGCATTTGACCGATAAGCACAGTGAGGAAGACTCACCTCACAAGTAGCACTGACTGATAAGATCCAACTCTAAAATCTCAAATCCTGACTCAAATGCCTACAACCACCATGTGACCATTTCCATCAAAACTCTGAAATACCGAAAATGCCCTCAAAATTCAAACTTGGTCAACCATGGTCAAAGTCAAAGTCAACAGTCAAGGTCAACAACCCATGTTGACCCAACTCGTCGAGTGCACTTATCAAATCGCCGAGTTCCTTTAGTATTCAGAAACTCGGGAAATACCGCAGCCAACTCGTCGAGTTGGCTGGAAAACTCGCTGAGTTTTACCCTTTTACACATTCAGTCCTTTTTCATTAAGTCCAACGTTTCAAGATGTAGATCTAGCACCCAAGAGCTGGAAAGTTACGTAAAGTTGCCAACTTTACGTTCATGCATGCCCCAAAGAGGCTCTAACTCTCAAGGAAAGCTTAATAAGGGATCTTAAGAATGAAAGAGGCCTAGAACTCAATAAAGTTTGCAACTTTAAGCCAAAATGGGCCATCAAACGTCTATATCTAAAGTGATAACTCAAAGAAATGCTCAACCCCATGAACCATCCCAAAAATGAGTCAAATATGACAATAAACTTCCAAGGAAGAGATCTAAGCAATAGATAAGTAAGTTTTCGACTTTTTACCTCAAAGGAGTAGCTAAACTCAAGGAGATCATGGATCTATAGCTTTCCCTTCAAGCTAGGCACCACCAACTTCAAGCTCTTTCAAAAATGAGACCAAAAGAAGCAACTTTTAAGCTCACACACTCAACTTGGAGTAAGATGCATAAATTGTAGGGTTTCTGGATAGAGGAGGCGAATAAGGAGGCCATCAATGGGACTTAAGGCCTTTAAATAGGGTGTAACACCCTAAAAATTAGGGTTTCATATTCATCCACCAACTCCTCGAGTTGGTCCAAAAAGATCCGTGGCCCCAAAAACTTTCAACACGCCGAGTTGAGGCCATCAAGTCGACGAGTTCCAAGGAAAATTTGGCTTTTTCATAAAAATTCTCATACCTGGGAATCAGGATGTTACAAATCTCCCCCACTTAAATTGGATTTCATCCTCGAAATCCGTCCTTACCCTTCTCATCACACTACATAATCTTAGCCGCGATACCACAACCTGAGAAAACTATCGTCTCCCCAATGCAACTGGAACCATCCCTAGAAAAACTCACCATCCTGAAGAAGAACGAGCCTTAAAGCCCCCATAGAACCAACTCTACCTCTCCTAAAACCCAAAATCTCAATTTGACCTGATTTCCTGACAGACCGCCCGCTCTGATTCACTACCAAATCAATTCCATAAAAAGCTCAAGTTGAACCAAATACTTCCAACCCAAATTACCTTGACGCTTAGAGGGACAAAATTACTGATCATATACAACTACAAATCAATTACACTTAAATTAGATTTCGTCACCGAATTCGCTCCTTACTAACACTCATAACAAAACAACCACTCGAGGAACGCACCCGGGCATCCTCCACATAAAATGACCTTCCCGAGCAATCAAACCCATATAGAAACTGCCAACCTAAAGAAGAACAACCCATGATCTCATACAAAGACCCAAACTTATATATATATATATATATATATATATATATATATATATATATATATATATCCAGACTTGGGTATCGAATTTGTCAGACTCCCGGACCAACATACATATAACAACCAGCTCACAAGCATGAAAACTCATACCTGGCCCAATCAGCCTCGGGCTGGAATACCCAAGATTGGAATACCATTATATACATAACTCGGGTCTAAAATCATAACCCAAGATCCAAGGACCTACCCCTACATTTCACCCAAATTCTTCTGATTCAACACAACCCTTCACCAAACCTGGATACAAAGATTTTCTCAACCGCCGCTGAGACTACCAGTCTCACACCTGGTCCAGCCACCAGGTTTCCAGAACCTGGAAGATAGCGAAATTCTAACCCGAACAACCCTTCGATCACATTGCTGCTTCAAAGGGAAACAAAGTCACTGACCATAAACAGGTACAAAACACTTATACTCGACAAAAGGCTCATATAATCCTTCGAGTAGAAGATTCATTCCTGCAACGGTTAGACTCAGACGAGAGCTACGCAACAGGGTCAAACTAATTACTCTAAGATTATTTAATCCTGCTACAAGTGACTTATCATTTCCCAAACTCCCAAATACTCCACATACACGTGGAATCCCACATCACTAATACCTCCCGAAACACTAATACCGCCCAAAACACTGATGTTAGGAGCCTGAAACCTCCTCACTAGCCCAACCTTCATAATGGTAGAACCATCCATTTGAATCTACCCCCAGTCCCTAACTGGGGTATTCCAGAACCGTGAAGGACGATCCTCGAAACACACTGACCGCAAACTTATCCCAAAACCAAACCATATGAAGAACCCAAAATCTTAACACCCTTGACTCTATGCTATGTCATAACCGACCACTACTTTGACGAGCAACTACAATCCAACCATGAAATTTAGCGACACATCCAACCCTTACCGACTCTGGTGTACACCCACCTGAGCACCCACTCGATACAATCCCCAAGAACTTTATGACTTGCGACCGCATAAGGAATGCCAACCTGAGAATCACAACTCTAACAACCGCTTGCGAACAACTAAGTTATTACATACAACCTGTCAAGACCTTCTGACACCTTCCTGATACTCCACCCAACCCTTACTACTCCCTTTACATAACCAACAAATTTGTGGCTTGTCCGATTCCCATCAGCGTGTCAACTCTGAAAACACTACCAGAAGAAGAAATGAACCATTATGATCACTAGGCCTACAACCTATGACTGGGATGCTTCCAATAACACACAAACCTTGAAGACACTCTCACGGCACCATTGATCACAACATAGTTGCTACCCAAGCAATCCTTACGAAAACAAGGTCGTACACGATCCTCAGAAAGGATAACGGTTGCACTCTTGATCCAAATCGGAAGCTGAAACCCAAGAGAACCATGCACATAACTCGAACCAAGAGCCCCAAAGCCATCTTGCCCAGCTCACACGGAACACCCCCATGCACATACTTAAGAAACCCATAATCTCATCCGAAAAGAAAAGAAACACCAGAAATAATCGAAAGGTCGGCTTAATCAAAACAGAAAACATTCTCATGAATAGTCAAACAAGATCCCATACTTGCTTGAGACTGAACGGATTCCATCACCACACCACCGAGGATAAACATACCTGAAGACCGAAGAGATCATAGAATGTACTGGTCTTGACGACATATTGGCCCGATCACTGAATCCTGGCTGACACATCTAAACCTTCGAGGGAAACTCCGCTGAATGACGAACCCTACGGCCAACGGTCAAGGACACACTACCGCTCAAACCAGAGAATCAAGACCCACATGGAACTGAACACACCCGCCTCTTGAGAAGATCCATCGATCAACATCTGCCCAACTAATCTAATAACCGAAATCCGAACAGCGAACTGACAATTTTCTTAATGAATAACACTCAGCCTGAGAATCCTAATTCTCCCCCACTTAGAATTCGAACCACCACCCACTGGTGGTTGAAACCAGAACATAATCCAAGCAACCCAACCAGGTACAACCATACTTGACCATGGAATGAAAAACATACGCAGAAAAGTCCTCCAGATATGGACCGAATGAACCCCAAGATAAACCTGAACTCCAGCTGAAAACCTCTGAAATCCCCATTTGTAACCACTTACAAATAATAGGTAGCTACTGATCCACGACCCAAATATACCTTCCTTTATTGCAATCCCAACGACAATCCAACACTTGGCCTTCCCACTTCCCGAGAATATGGGCCCATGCTTGCATCACAGGATACTCATGCCACATTGATCCACCTGCACACATCGACGCTGACATACTGTCGCCAACCATTGCGACCAACAGACCTCAAGCTGAGAATCCAACCTAACTTGGGATGTAAAAAGCCTGCCCACTCCCTCTAACTCGGAAAAACTGAATGCAAAATGCCTACCACAGATAACGACAACCCAAACTGACAATCTGCTACTTAAATCCCAAATGAAATTCCAACCGGTCATGACAACCGCTTCCTCCCCGTGTCTTGAGGCTTGAGGCACAACCTCTAACAAAATCCTTGAGACTTCCAATCAACATACTCATTCGGGTCTGAACCCTTCAACCTACATCAATATGGCATAGGGGCCTGAACAACACAAAACCCATCCTCGCCTGAGCAGCCCAAGCCAAAAGATCAACAGATAATGAACCACTGCCTAGAACCATGGTATCCAACCATGCTATCTTACCTGACCAGCCCTTAGATTCTCCGGAATGTTCCTTGAATCGAGTATGGATCCTGTGCTTTCATTAGTACGGGCCCAATACTACCTTCCACACCTATCCATACTTTCCTCTAAGACCTAGTCACAAAATACTCCTGAAACCTGCTCAACAGCGAAACAGCTGCACTAGAATACTCCTTAGGCTATCCTAGGGTTCCACACTTCTCTGCCATCAGTTGCTGAAGAACTCCTCACAATATCAATTAGCTATTCCATGGATATAATCACATGCAAAAAAGCTTAGATAATCCTTCGAGTAACAGAATCACTCCTACAACGGTTGGACTGAAACGAGAGTTGTGCAGTAGAGTCAAATCCGTCACTCTGATATTATCCAACCTTTTTCACATGTGACTTGACATATTCACCCAATAGCTAACTCACATTACTCATAAGTTCCACAAAGCACAAAGCAAGCAGCATTCGTGCAGAGGAGTTGACTGACACTAAAATGCAATAAAATCGGATACATCCTCATACAAAATCCTCGATCTTCAACTCCCAGCACCACAGGTACACCTTCGTCCTACTCACACCCTCCCATAATGGCTAATCATTCCTAGCACTGACCCTCTTTACACTGCACCCACTCATGAAACTTCCACCAACCCTGCAGCACTCGTGTATGCTAGCCATACATAACACTGGATCTTATAGACAGTCGAATATCTGATCCTACCCTAAGCCCTTCATCAAACAAGAAATAGAAATAAGGCCAAACCAAACATTCTCAGGCTATAGAATCTTACTTATGTACAACTATGATGCATACACTAAACAACTACAGTAATGACGTCAATTTCATATAAAGAAAATCCTAGGCTATCAGGCATCATATAGTCAGGCAATTCTATCATGCAATTCCTGAAGATCCCTAGCCTATCACTAGCATGTTGTTCTAACATATCATAATATCAAATAACAATATGGTATTTTGGGGTCTACTTATTGGCTCCGGCTGATCGTACACATCACATCCTACTTAAGTATTTTGGAAACTATTTGAAAATCTTTTTCCTTAGTTTGAGACTGGATTCACACGAGTGTTCCTCCAATTCACTCAAATCAAGGCTCTGATACCAACTTGTAACATCCATAAAACTTAAAATTTTCAAAACAACCCTTTTTCTATAGAAGTGTTTACAAAAACCGTTGTTCCCAAAACATTATTTACAAATCAGAAGCTCTTACAACATAGTTTTCAAAGCATTTACATTATCAGAGTTTCCCAAAAATCATAAGTCCAAAACACGAGGATGTGTACGGTCACGCCTTCATCTTGCCACGATCCACTGAAGTACCTGAAAACCATAAACCAAAACTGTAAGCACGAAGCTTAGTGAGTTCCCCCAAAGTACCAACACCTAAACAAATAACATCAAGTATACGGAGACTTCAACATGTCTGGACCGCCTCATCGGGCCTACAGCCTGTCTGGACCACTCACAGAACCTTCAACATGTCTGGACCGCCTCACCGGGCCTACAGCCTGCCTGGACCGTTCTCCGAGCCTTCGGCCTGATTGGTCCGCCTGGCATGCCTTTAATCTATCCGGACCGCCTTGGGTCTGTTGGCCTTCAACACAAAGCAGGACTGCCTCAACCCAACGACACACACATGTCGACATATACATAACAATAAACATATAACCAGTAAAAAGAAAAATAGGTAGATCCTACAAATCACAAAACATAACATCATCCTATCTACCAGGATACAGATCTAACAGATCATAACAGCATAGCAACATCCTATCTACCAGGACACCGATCTAACAGATCACCACAACATGGCAACATCCTATCTACCAGGATACCGATCTAACAGATCACTACAACATGGCAACATCTTATCTACTAGGATACCAATCTAACAGATCACTATAAGATAGAAACATCCTATCTACTACAATACCGATCTAACAGATCACTATAACATACAAGCATACAATAATCCAGGGTAACAATCCAAAAGGGCCGACATTGGTTCCTTCGACCCATAAGCACAGTGAGGAAGACTCACCTCACAAGCAACACTGACGGATAAGATCCAACTCTCAAATCTCAGCTCAGGACTTAAATGCCTACAACCACCATGTGACCATTTCCATCAAAACTCTGAAATACCCAAAATTTCCTCAAAAGTCAAACTTGGTCAAAGTCAACAGTCAATGTCAACAGCCCATGTTGACCCAACTCGTCGAGTGCACTTATAAACTTGTCGAGTTCCTTTAGTATTCAGAAAGTCGGGAAAAACCCCATCCAACTCGTCGAGTTTTACCCTTTTACACATCCAGTCCTTTTTCATCAAGTCCAACGTTTCAAGATGTAGATCTAGCACCCAAGAGTTGGAAAGTTACGTAAAGTTGCCAACTTTACGTTCATACATACCCAAAAGAGGCTCTAACTCTCAAGGAAAGCTTAATAAGGGATCTTAAGCATGAAAGAGGCCTGGAACTCAATAAAGTTTGCAACTTTAAGCCAAAAGGGGCCATCAAACGTCCAGATCTAAAGTGATTGTTGGGTTTTAGGTACTCTAACACTCATATGGTGCACATATAACCCTATTAGCTTTGGATCTAAGTTTTCTCTAGTTATACATGCAACAAAAATTTCCAAAGCTTGAAACCTACAACTAGCATACAATATTGGTAATTGAAACAGGAAAGTAAGTTAGAAGATTACCTCTTGGTTATAGCTTGTAGAAATTGGTCTTTCAAGAGCCTAGCACCTCAAGTGTGATGCCTCAAATGGAATTATAACAAACCAAGAACAAGAGGAGGACTTGAGAGAGAGGTTGGAGACTCAAAATCTTTTTTGGCTTCTAGGAACACACAAGTACACGATTTTGGCTTAGAAGGGTTACTTTTATAGTGTGGGCTTCCTAAGGTTTAACTTGTAAACCCTAGTCCATTCACTTAAGCCTTTAAGCAATCCAATAATCCATATGATGGCCTTATGGACTAACACTTCATGGACTCACACATAGAATTAGTCCATCCTAATCAATATCGATCATTGGTCCAAACTATAAATATTACTGATTGACTTAATCAGTCCCCGTTAATTTAATTAGTCTCTTTTGATCACTAAATTAATTCCAAATCAATTATAGATCAATACTAATTAAATAATATAATTTCTCAATTAATATATTATACTTATAATATATTAATAAATCACAACAACCTCTTTCTCAAGTATCCATCCTATCAAATTGTTCCAGAGTGTTACAACCCAAATGGACCATGCATGTATCGGGTCAACTACATACCAATTATAGTTATGGGCTTAGACACTAATCCAATAGTCTCCCACTTGGATAAGTCTAATAACTATTATTGTAAGTACGACTCCAAAACCCAATTAGTAATCGTAGCTCTCAAAAAGACCGTTGTCGAACTCTGATCTTATTAGTAATGTGTCCATTAGATAAGGGATCATATATTCCTTCATTCTAGACATCGTATGAACTGAGACATGGATTCTAATCATTCTCTCTGTTGATGTGTTGTTTCCCGATTTCCGATTTATGACGACCAACTAATTGAACAAATCAAATCAGTCCAGGCTTGGCCAAGCGCTTAGGGTTGTGATAACTAAATCATCGAGGGGCCCACATATATCGCTTTTACCCCACATTGGGTAAAAGGAACGGATAAACTTCGACTCATATGCTTGCTCTATCTACTCATCAAATCACACACAATGATACGTTTTATAACACCGAGTTACCGGTGCGTTTACATATCATCAATGTGAAATTGACTTTTAACTGCAACTTATATGTCTTGGTTTCAAGAATATAAGATATTATCGTCTCATGATCACTCGTGATAAAATCCATGAAGTGATTCAAAAGAGCGTGGGTTGAATCCAATAATCTAATCTTATTACAGGAGTACTCATGAATACTGCAGCAAACTTGTGCTATGTCTAAACACCTTTAGACAATCTACAGACCCATTCATGAAAGTCTAGCTTCAATACCTACTTCCAAACTATGATCGAATGTGGATGGTTTGAATAATCTAGTTATTCGGGAAGTCAAAACATGTAAAGTGAAACACAAGAATAATCGAATCCAATATGGTCTCAAAACTTTTGAATATAAATAAAACACCTTTTATTCAATCACCATATTTATAACACATTATTCATTGTATAATGTTTTGATTTATCAACTTTATACTTGAATTAAAACAATAGTTATCCCATGCTCCAAGCATGCACACTATGTTTACCTATGGTCCTTTCTTTGTGAAATAGATCAAATGAATACAACTTCAATGAAACTCATTTCACAATTCCAAATCTTTATCGCAAGTGTAAGAATGCCAAATTCTTGCCACTATTAGAATGTGTCAGATTCTAAACTATTATGCAATGATTCCTTTCGTAATGTCGAGGTACAGAAACCACAGAGACTTTGCCAACGATATTACAAATATTCCTTTGGATATTGTTACAAGAACAGTTCCATGGAAGTGAAGTCTCAATTTCAAAGTACATTCCTTTGAACATCCTTCTTGCACAAAAGTTTCTAACCTACACATAGATTCTTAATATCCAACTCCCATTATGGAAATATTTCCATATTTGTCATATGACAATCCATTCTTAATAGAGTTCTATCTATTCAAAATTATGTCAATATGGTCTATCAATTACAATACTTCCAACTACCCACAAGCGACCAATCCTTAGCGAACCTTAGATCGTCCTTCACAGTTGTTTAATAACTTTAGTCATATCCGGTTCTAGTCCTTTTTCCCTCTTAATGCCCTAGGCATTTCGAAAATTCAGAACACACAAATATTATAGCATATGCAATCGGTCCTATACCCGAAGCATATGGGATACGACATGATACTTTACCATTCTCTTGCTATAATATTTCCATATATAGAATTTACTTATGTTGAAATATTCCAACATAACATTCAGATATATCTTTGACTAAATTTAATTAAAATCTCACAATCTAAGCTTTTAGATTTGAAATGAAGTATAAGTTCATCTCCCTTAATTATAGCAAAACAACTTTTCAAACTCTGCAACTTTGCGAATTGAAACTTTTGTTTTTCTATAATTAACATTGCTAACTTGCAACACTTCATATAATAATCATGCTCCCACTAGCATAATAATTACATTCTAACTAGCATAACACTTATTCTCCCACTAGCTTTGACATATACTCGGAAAACAGTTGGACTTCTAAAAATCAATATTTATTGACTTTCTTACCAAAGTTCAGATTACTGATACGAGATGCTTCGATAAGTCTTTATCTAAGCTCATACACCTTTTATAAGAAAGCTCATATGAGTGTCTAAACTATTTCAGAACTTATAGTAATAAGTCTCAAATGTTTCGACCTTTTTCCATTTCTCACAATTCGAACTATGAAGAGGGACACCGTAATCATAATCGAATTTGAGAATGCAAATATCACAAATGTTATCTCCTTAAAATCTACTTAGTGAAAATGTTTCCTCACAATCATTTTCATGAAGCGGAGAGAAACATTTTTCACTTAGATTAATGGTATATGTGTTCCTATCCATGTGAATTTGTCACAACCATAATCACAAGACAAAGTTAGTGACAAATCCAAACTCATATGGACTGAACCTGTTCAATCTTAGTTTCTTGCCACCTGGAAGCATAAGGGCCTACCATTGCTTCCAGGTTGTTATGCAAACAATTGAGAACTCATAGAACTCACATGCGTAGTCAACTTAACTGGAATGGGCACAAAAACAAAAATATGTCAACACGATAGGTTATAAACCTGAAGTCGTGTGCTAGCGATTAACAATAGGGCCAGTCTTCATTAGTTCTTGAAACTTTTCAAGATCTTTAAGACTCCCACTGTCCTCTTGACATATAAGATTCTCTTCTCAGGAAACATTCCTTGACAAACAAATATTCAAGAGTTAGTGCAGATTCTTATCAAGAATAACACTTCACACAATTGGTCTTAGTTAGTCTTTATTTTATCCAAAACATCACAACTACCAATCTGAATGTGTTATAACCTATTTAATATATGTCACTCAAGGCACAATCTTGGAGTATGAATCTAAGACTTGATATTGGAACGAAGTATAATTCACCTTTTGCTTTAACCATTTCAACAATTCATGATTCCTCTTCTTAGCCATACAAGTGCACTAAGGTGTCCTTAGAAAACCATATCACAATTGATCCTGTAAGGACACCTTAGTGCACTTGTATGGCTAAGAAGAGGAATCGTGAATTGTTGAAATGGTTAAATCAAAAGGTGAATTATACTTCGTTCCAATATCAAGTCTTAGAGTCATACTCCAAGATTGTGCCTTGAGTGACATATATTAAATAGGTTATAACACATTCAGATTGGTAGTTGTGATGTTTTGGATAAAACAAAGACCAACTAAGACCAATTGTGTGAAGTGTTATTCTTGATAAGAATCCGCACTAACTCTTGAATATTTGTTTGTCAAGGAATGTTTCCTGAGAAGATAATCTTATATGTCAAGAGGACAGTGGGAGTCTTAAAGATCTTGAAAAGTTTCAAGAACTAATCAAGACTGGCACTATTGTTAATCGCTATCACACGACTTAAGGTTTATAACCTATCGTGTTGACATATTCTTGTTTCTATGCCCATTCCAGTTAAGTTGACTACGTATGTGAGCTCTATGAGTTCTCAATTGTTTGCATAACAACCTGGAAGCAATGGTAGGCCCTTGTGTTTCTGAACAAGTTGAGTCCATATGAGTTTGGATTTGTCACTAACATTGTCTTGTGATTATGGTTATGACAAATTCACATGGATAGAAACACATACACCATTAATCTAAGTGACAAAGGTTTCTCTCCACTTCATGAAAAGGAATGTGAGGAAACATTTTCACTAAGTAGATTTTAAGGAGATAACATTTGTGATATTTGCATTCTCAAATTCAATTTTGATTACGGCATCCCTCTTCATAGTTCGAATTGTGAGAAATGGCAAAAGATCTAAACATTTGAGACTTATTACTGTAAGTTCTGAAATAGTTTAAACACTCATATGAGCTTTCTTATAAAAGGTGTATGAGCTTAGATAAAGACTTATCGAAGCATCTCGTATCAGAAATCTGAACTTTGGTAAGAAAGTCAATAAGTATTGATTTCTAGAAGTCTAGTTGTTTTCTAAGTACATGTCAAAGCTAGTGGGAGCATAAGTGTTATGCTAGTAAGAATGTAATTATTATGCTAGTGGGAGCATGATTATTATATGAAGTGTTGCAAGTTAGCAATGTTAATTATAGAAAACAAAAGTTTCAATTTGCAAAGTTGCAGAGTTTGAAAAATTGTTTTGCTATAATTAAGGGAGAGGAACTCATACTTCATTTCAAATCTAAAACCTTAGATTGTGAGATTTTAATCAAATTTAGTCAAAGATATATATGAATGTTATGTTGGAATAGTTCAACATAAGAAAATTCTATATATGGAAATATTATAGCAAGAGAATGGTAAAGTATCATGTCGTATCCCATATGCTTCGGTTATAGGATCGATTGCATATGCTATAATATTTGTGTGTTCTGATGTAACGACGTAAATTTCCAAAACAATTTTTCATCTTTAAAACATACTTTCATTCATAAGGTGATATCAAAACGTAATGTATCCAATGTTATCATGACAAAACATATCCCTGAATCTCAAGACATAAACTCCATGAGTGTGTACGGATCATGCCGGCGCCTTCCCGCGATCCTGGCTAGTACCTGAAACACATAACACAACAACTGTAAGCATAAATGCTTAGTGAGTTCCCCAAAATACCACATACAACACATACGCCTTTCCAGGCCATAACTCTGTGGGACCTTCCGGTCCAAGTGTCTCAGGGGACTTCCGTCCCAAATCCCGGTAGACCTTCCGGTCCTACCTGTATCGACCTTCCGGTCCGTAACCTCCCGACCTTCCGGTCCATATCATCTTGACCTTCCGATCCTTATCATACATAACATTCATAGCACATACATATCATATAACAACATACAACACATACATCTCATAGCATATAAGACCTTCCGGTCACACATAGGTACCCTTCCAGGTACAGTATAGTGAGAAGACTGACCTCAATGAAGTCGGATAAACTCTCGTGCTCAACGTCCCGACCTAGCCTCCTCCTATTATTCAAATAACATTCGCGATCAATATACTCTCATATCCCCATTTCTAAAGATTGGGTAGAAGGCCATTCTACCCCTCCCTAAGCTCCCTTGAATCAGTCTTGACCAGAACCCTAAGGTCAACAAAAGTCAACGGTCAAACTTTGACCCGACTCGTCGAGTGCACATGGGTGACTCGGCGAGTCCATGCGGGTCCTCTGAATCCTTCTAGCCTCTCTTGGCTCGTCGAGCCATCCTTCCACTCGACGGGTTCCTCCTGTCACGAATCGCGGGGCAACCCCGACTCGACTCGTCGAGTCCACTTATGAACTCGGCGAGTTGCTTCCATGCTCACACTCAAATGACCTTCTAAGGTCAGATCTGCTTCTCTAATCTATAGATCTGACCTTCCCAAGCATGATAATCATGTAAAGGTCGAATCTTGGTACACATGCAGCACACCCAAAGCTCCTTTTGGTGAAATAACCTCTAAAATGGCCTCCTAGGCTCATAACTCAAAAGGTATGGCATAAAGCAGAGTGGTAAGGACTCTCTGGACCTCTTAAGGTCCAGATCTATGAACCAACTCGCCTTGGGACCTCACATACTCCAGATTCAACTAAAAGAGGCATAAAGAAAACCCTAGATTTCACTAGAATCATTATAAACACGAGAATGGCACAGATTGTTACCTCCAACAGCTTCCTCTGATCAAATAGAAGTGTATCCAAGCTCCTCAACCCGCTTAGCTTGTTCTACCTCCTTCCTTCTTGCTAAAACACACAAGAAATGGTGAATTAGCCTTCCTCTTGCACCACAAACGATCTCTCTGCTCTGTAGGGTTTCTCAAGGGTGAAGTGGCTGCAAATGGAGGCCATGAAGGCCTTTAAATAGGGTACAAACCCTGAGAATTAGGGTTTCAATCCACAGCACGGACTCGTCGAGTCCATCCTTTCCGACTCGTCGAGTCCGTTCATTAATCCAGTCAGCACACGTGATCCTACTCGACGAGTCTACGCCTCAACTCGTCGAGTCCCTCCCTTTTACTCAAAAGAATAAATGATCAAACATAATACCTGGAAATCCGGATGTTACAATTCTCCCCCACTAGAATCAGACTTCGCCCTCGAAGTCTTGCTCCGCAAACAACTCTGGATGCTGCTCCCGCATCTCCAACTCCGGCTCCCAAGTCAGATCGGACCCTCTCCGATGTTGCCACTGGACCTGCACCAGGGGCACCTCCTTGTTCCTCATAACCTTGATCTTCTGATCCCGGATCACGATTGGCCTCTCAGCATAATTCAGGCTCGCATCCACCTGAATATCCTCCAGTGGCACCACCGTCGACTCGTCGGCTATACACTTCCTCAACTGAGACACGTGGAAGGTATCATGAATCTGGCTCAACTCCGCAGGTAGCTCCAACCGATAAGCTACCCTGTCCACCCTCGCGGTCACCCTGAACGACCCAATATACTGGGGCCCCAGCTTGCCCCTGTTCCTAAATCGAATCACTCATTTCCAAGGAGACACCTTCAGGAGTACGAAGTCTCCCACCTGGAACTCAAGCTCGGATCGTCGCCTATCCGCATAACTCTTATGACGACTCTGAGCCATCAAAAACCTCTGTCTAACCTGCTGTATCTGCTCGGTCGTCTGAAGCACTATCTCAGTGATGCCCATCACGCGCTGGCCTACCTCTCCCCAGCAAATGGGAGTCCGACATCTCCTCCCGTACAACAACTCGAAGGGAGGCATACCAATACTCGAATGGTGGCTGTTGTTATAAGAAAACTCAGCCAACGGCAGATACGTGTCCCAACTTCCTCCGAAGTCCAAAACACATGCCCTAAGCATGTCCTCGAGCGTCTGAATCGTCCGCTCACTCTGTCCGTCTGTTTGCGGGTGGTAAGCGGTACTGAAATTCAGCCTCGTACCCAACTCCTCATGAAACTTCTTCCAGAACCTGGAAGTGAAACGTACATCTCGATCTGACACAATCGAGATCGGTACTCCATGCCACGATACCACCTCCCTTACATACAACTCTTCCAATCTCTCTGCAGAAGAGCTCTCACTGATAGCAGGGAAGTGAGCGCTCTTCTTCAGCCGGTCGACAATCACCCAAATCGCATCGATACCCCTCGTGGTCCTTGGCAATTTGGTGATAAAATCCATGGAAATCTGTTCCCACTTCCACTGGGGAACCTCAAGTGGCTGCAACTTGCCGTGCGGACGCTGGTTCTCAGCCTTAACCCTGCGACAGGTCAAGCACCTCTCCACAAACCATGCAACATCCCTCTTCATACAGGGCCACCAATAGTCTTTCTTCAAATCTAAATACATCTTAGTGGCTCCGAGATGGATCGAGAACCACGATCTATGTGCTTCCTCCATCAGAATGGTACGTGCCCCGCCTGCATACAGCACCCAAATCCGACCTTGAAAGGTCATCAGTCCTCGGCTATCGGTAACAAACTCAGACACCTGCCAGATCACCCGCTCCCTCTTGCGGTTCTCTGGTATTACGGCCTCTGCCTGGGCCTCCCGAATGGTGTCCAACACCGGAGTCATCACCGCCAATCGCATACAAGTGTCTCGAATCGGGGCACTCTCTGCCCTACGGCTCAGATCATCAGCTACAACATTAGCTTTGCCCGGGTGGTACATGATCTCACAATCGTAATCCTTCACCACATCCAACCATCTCCTCTGGTGCATATTCAGGTTGGGCTGATCCATCAAATACTTCAAACTCTTGTGGTCCGTGTATATGGTACACCGAACCCCATACAAATAGTGACGCCAGATCTTGAGGACGAACACAACTGCCCCCAATTCCAGATCGTGGGTGGGATACCTCGTCTCATGAGACTTCAGCTGCCTCGATGCATACGCTATCACATGCCCCCTCTGCATAAGTACTGTACCCAACCCCGATATCGATGCGTCACAATATACCACAAAATCCTCCATCCCCTCCGGGAGGGATAACACCGGGGCTTCGCACAACCTCTGGCGAAGAGTCTCAAACGAGGTCTGCTGCTCCGGACCCCACGAAAAAGCAACGCCCTTCCGGGTCAACTTGGTGAGGGGAACGACAATCTTGGAGAAATCCTTGATAAATCTCTGATAGTAGCCGGCCAACCCCAGAAAACTCCTGATCTCGGTGGGGGGCCTCGACACCTCCCAACTCATCAAAGCCTCAATCTTGGCCGGATCGACCAATATCCCATTCTGGTTAACGAGATGCCCTAAGAACTGGACCTCTCGTAGCCAGAAATCGCACTTGGAGAATTTGGCGTAAAGCCTCTCCGACCTCAATACTCTGAGGATCTCTCTCAAATGCTCCTCATGCTGCTCTCTGGATCTTGAATACATCAGTATATCATCGATGAAAACGATCACCGAACGATCCAACATCGGTCTGCACACCCTGTTCATGAGATCCATGAACGCTGCTGGTGCGTTGGTGAGCCCAAAAGGCATCACCACGAACTCGTAATGCCGATAACGAGTCATGAACGCCGTCTTCTGGATATCCTCATCTCGCACCCTCATCTGGTGATATCCAGATCTCAAATCTATCTTGGAGAACCAAGATGTTCCCTGCAACTGATCGAACAGATCATCAATCCTTGGTAGTGGGTAACGGTTCTTGACCGTTAACTTGTTCAACTTCCGGTAATCAATGCACATCCGGTGTGAACCATCCTTTTTCTTCACAAAAAGGATCGACGCTCCTCAAGGTGAGCTACTCGGCCTGATAAATCCTTTCCCCAACAGCTCCTGAAGCTGTAAGGATAACTCCTGCATTTCTGGTGGCGCAAGGCGATAGGGCGCCTTGGCGATAGGCGCCGCTCCCGGAACCAGAAAACATGTCCAGAAATTCTAGAATCAAACATGTAATTAAAATACTACATGAGTATTTTAGAAACCATGAATAACCTTGCGTGAAAACTAAAAAGACCCTTATGGATCAGTCTATGATTACAAAGTGTATGCTCCCAAGGTTATATATAGTGAGGATCTCATAGGCTAAGAATATGTGGTTTCGCTCTACTTCCTTTTCCTTGTTTGGATGTGGATATAGAGTAGTATCACATATTCGAAGGCCTATTAGATCACCCAGTAAAATGTTTTAATAATCTCTTAAGATTCTTTAGACATTCCCATTCTCGCATAAACCCCTTTAGAAAACCTATTCTACTTCAGTAATCGGCAGAGGAGTCGATAAAGACCCAGAAGAGGTTCATTGAGAAAGATTTCCAAGTAGGAAATAAGTGTACAGTGATGAGACTATTGAAATCACCATGTGCCTATAGTTTTTAGGGACGTCGGTGGGAAATTCACCTGAATTTCCGAAATTCCAGTCATCCATTATGAAGTGATGACGATCAGAGTCAGAATCGAAAGTAAGGCGGAACAGAAATTCAATATGTATACAGAAGAAGAGAACCCTATATGAGAACCCAAAGAAAACCAACGTTTATTCCAGTCAAGAGTAAACCGAGAACAGAAGGAGCCAATGTATGAAACCCAAGAAGTGTTCGACCCCTATAAAGTCACACTAATAACCCCTAAATTAATACAACTTAGTGAGTTAGTGGTTACACTACTCACACTATGTGTTAGGCTCGTCTTTCCCGTCGCGACTAAGATAAATAGACCGGATCACAAAATTTTGATTAAGAGTATTTAGCCCTAAACTTTCATGAGTCTTTTCTTGTGTAATTTTCATTCCGAACTTCTTTCAAATCCTTTCAAAGCTGGAGAGTGAACCTCTCTAATATAAAGATAACTTAGTTGGAACGACACCCTATTTATGGCTTTCCGATACACTTACTTCTACCCTGTTACCAGGACTGCATCATAGGGATGTAGGTCGACCCTTAGAGGACCATAGCTCAAGGCGCGGGAAAAATTTATGCCTATTATAGTAAAGAAAGATATGTCTAGGGGTAACCATCGTTTCTCATCAACTTGTGTTCCTCATCGTGTAGGAAAAACCATGCCTCCGAAGAAACGTAACCAACCCGCTAGCAAGACACCGACTCTTCAGATCGATGAAGCTACGTTCCAAGCTACAGTTTCAGCAGTCGTAGCAGCTGTCATGGCTCACCTGAATGCTAACAAAGCAAATGTTAGCAGGAGCACTATCGAAAATCCCGATCATAACAATGGGCAGCAACAACCAGCACCGGTGTGTAAAGCCACCCAAGAACTCCAATCTAATCCCCTGAAAAGAAAGTTTGAGAACGAGAAAGGGAGTACCTCGGCTCAAGGACCTTCCGAAGGGCAGCAAGCTGAGGTAGACAATACCCCTGTCAACCCACCTGTCTTGACACCAAGAAGACCATACCTAGGAAACTTCCCCCACTGCAGCAAGAGTAACTACCATCATTATGGAGTCTGTCGAGAACCCTTTTGTGTTAGGTGCAACATGAAGGGGCATACCGCACGCAACTGCAGAACCCCGGTTGAGTTCATTACATCAACCACCAATGGTGGGCCAGTCCAATATGCCACCTATGTGGTGAAATTGGGCACCTCAAGAGGGACTGCCCAACTGAAAGAAATGACAAGGACGCAGGAGGAGTTTAACCCTAATACCTAGGGGAACATCAAGGAACCCGGTAGAATTTTGGTACACCTCTCAACCTTAAGTAGCTAATCGAAAACTTTAAATAATCAATTCTAATTGAAATTTCTCCCTCGTTAAGGCAAAAGTCGCAGCACTGTTGTAAAACTTAAAAACCCAACAGGTAAAATCATGATGGCTTAGTATATATGTTAAGGCCATTTATAATTAGGATTGATAGACCTCGAGTGAGTGATGCGGCCTTATCTCCTGTTCCTTGTTTGGTTGTGGATTTAAGGCGGAGTCGCTCAGTCAACAGTCCTTTTAATCTTAATTATACATGACTAGTGTATACTAGGCGATTATAGACAGGCCTCGTGAGAAATCTATTCATGAACAGTACACATTTCCAAAGTATCAGGACCCTAGCGTTCAGAGTCAGTCATGTCGGTCCAAGTATTCGAGGTAGTAATACCATGGACGAACCCGAAACACTAAGAACTTGTATGCTCTGTTCAGGACATGGTCCTATCAATCTCCATTCTATATCGTGTCGATGTTCATTAATTTCGACACTACCGTCAGCCATGGTTCGACTTGGTTCGACCATGCGATTATTCCTAGTGCTGTGTAAAAAGAACTTTCACCTTATCCTAAGCGTCAAATAAAATTCATTTTGAACCTAATAGAAAACCTAATACGAACCATCAGTCGTCTCTCTCATCCAACTTTCAAAAGTACCCAGGAGAGGCGTACCACGCGCTGTTAACCAACCCCATTAGACATTAAAAACCAGAATCGAAAGGGCACTGCGGATATTCCGGAAGACAATAACCGCCTGAGGCCTACTCAGTAGATCCTCCAGAAAGACCACTTGCACCGCACGATCTAGTTCGTGAATCAAGACAAAGAACTCAAGGGATTAACTTACTACTACTGAGTATACGCATTAGAGTGGTATATAAATTAGGGCAATAAGATTTAAGAGGTGTGCTTCCGCCCTACTCCCTGTTCCTTGTTTAGTTGTGGGTTTGGGGTGGGGCCACACATCTGAACATCCTGTCAGTCTCAATTTTATATGACTCGTATACACTGAGTAATAGTGTTTGAGCCCGAGTATGAGGTCTACCAGGAACCTTAAAATAAAACCCTTCATCATATACCCATAGGGAAGGAGCTAAAGTCAAGAAAACAATTGTGGGTTGAGCTACTAAAATGACTACAAATTCGAAATTCGTTGCCATCCCGGGTCAAGCCAACATGGTAGCTGACACCCTCAGTTAGGAAAAGTAACTCAAGTCGTAAGAGTCAAAAATATTGACTACGACCATCCCTTCACGCCTGATCCCACAAATTAAGCATCTCAGTAGGGGGCCAAGAAACCTGGAAAGTTGTGACTGGTTAAACTCTGAGAAGAATAGATGGGGAAATTAGAGGTTCTGAATGACAGATTCTTATGCCCTCTAGATTTAATCTGGATAGAGAAACTCGGTAACATCGGAAGAGTAGCTGCAAGGATGCCCGCAATACTCAAGCACTTCGTTCATCCAGATGCAGACGAGAAATGCCTAGGTCGGAAAGAGTTGTGATAGTGCCTCGCCATGTGAGAAAGTTACCATCGCCCTATAGATGATAGTCTGCATCCACCAAAGTTAATACTAGGATGCAAAGAACAGCATGATTTCCTCCGCGACCAGGAATACTGGAGTAAAGTAGGCAGCAAGTTGCGTTAAGCTTTATAACCCGGGTCATAAAGAGATTGTGGACTCGACACCAGTCTAGGAGTTAGCTGACGGGTTATACAAGATCGCGCACTCCCTACAAACTTGAGGAAGCAGACACAATGAAAAAAAACTAATGAAGCATGTCATAGAGATTGTTAGACTACTAGGTGTTCCAAAGAACATTATCTCTAAGAGATAGTAGAACCACCTCCCGAAATAGTCAATCACTTCAGAAAATCTCTAAGGACGAAGCTAGCCCTAATCAGAGACTGTTAGCCATGTAACAGCGAACCGAGTGAGAGAACGATTCTTTCCGATTAGGGATCATACTGTGAAAGCATCTATTAGACGATGATGAAAATTTGAATTTTCTAAACATCATCTGGTAAAACCCTCTATCATCCTGACGTTGAGATATTCCGTTAGAAACACCTCATGAGTCAGAAGTGCAGGTCCGTTCTGCACCGGGCTGGGGTAGATGCCACGCAACCAATAGATGCCAGCATATAGTCAGCACCTTCAATGATCCAGAAAACCTCCGAAAGCCAACCAGTAGGAAATACGAATCCGAAGACGACCTGAGCTTCCTAAGAACCAATCAAAAGTACTACACCTCCAGTAAGAGAAAACTTTTGGAACTTCAGAATGGCGATCACGTCAAGTGATGATCTCGCCATGGAAGTACATTATGTTCTAGGTACTGAAACGTTCTATTTTCCCAAGAACTTAGGATCGTTAGAAATTCTTGATAAGAATTAGTCCAGCATCCGTCAGACCTCAACTACTTTAGGAATTCCATAAATTCCACCCTAATCTATCCACGTCTCAAACTTGAAAAAGTGCTTGTCCGACGTGACTCTTGTAATCCCACTCGACGAGATCGAAATCAATGAAAGCCTCAACTTCGTGGAAGAACCTGTAGGGATCATGAACCGAGAGGTCAAGCGAACAAAGCAAAGCCAAATCCCGATGGTGAAGGTTCGCTGGAACGCCAAGCGAGGACCTGAATTCACTTGGGAGCGCGAGGGTCAGTAAAACTGAAATATCCTCATCATTCTACTTAGTTATTTGTAATAACTTAGTTGCTTGAACTCTAATTTCGGGACGAAATTCCCTCTAACGGGGGGATGATGTGACAACCCGAAATTTTCATTTGTACAAACTCTATAGTTAAATACTTCAATTAAAAGTCAAATTCATTTCTGCTAATTTTTAGCTCGGGTTAAAGTCCGTTTGGGTATTTTTAAATATTTATTCTTCGAGAGAATAAACGAAAGGAAGTATTTTCTAGGATTATTGGGGAACAAATAAAACAATTTACACCTTAATAAGGTGTTACGGCCAAACATGAAGGGTAGGGCCGAAAACCCCTTTGACCGAGAACTCATGCTTAAGGCATGAGTTTACTCCTTCCTTCCTCATT
Organism: Lactuca virosa; assembly: GCF_052849685.1. Lineage (NCBI taxonomy): Eukaryota > Viridiplantae > Streptophyta > Magnoliopsida > Asterales > Asteraceae > Lactuca > Lactuca virosa. The sequence continues at coordinate 188,861,832 of NC_136429.1, read as the reverse complement.
TCTTACTTCCAAACTCAAGAACACCCACTTTCTCTCTCAAGTATCATAAGAGCTTCTTCCAAATCTTCCAAAATGTAAGTGTTTCTTCTCTTGATTTGTTGATACAACACTTCATCTAGTAGTTATACATGATTTCATCCATGAAATCTTCTCTTTTTCTTAGATCTTCAAGTGTTCTTCAAGAACACCAAGAACACACACTAGTGTTTTGGGCCGAAAACACCCTTCTTTGCTTCCATATTGTAAGTATCTATCTCCTATACTTGTTATCTAGTAAGGATACTTGATTTAGGGCCTTGAAATCGTCATTTTTCCAAGAACAAAAGGAGTTTTCGGTATAGTGCATCTCCTTTGACCGAAAACCCTAAAGAAAGGTGCCTTTAAGACCTTGAAACTCACTTAAGGCTTTGGATAAAACTTAGAACCCATATGCATGTTTGAAAGCCCTTGAAAAGCACCACATGCACCAAACATCTTGAGTTTTCGGTCTTAGTCTCATGGACCGAGAACCATTTGGACCGAAAACCTCTTTGGACCGAAAACCATATGGACCGAAAACCACTTGGACCGAAAGCTCCATTTGGTGACCATACACTCCTTTTATGCAATCATTTATGATTGTAACACTTCCATATAAGTGTTTCCTAGACTATAAGGGTGTTATCCTTCTTAATTAGTTGAATATACACTAATTGTATACATATATGTGTCTTTATATGTTAATAGGATCCGTGTGTGTGTTTAAGTCTTCACTTGACACTTAGCATCCTATACCATCCGTTCATCCCAACCACTCACTACAGGTGAGTTCATACCTCTTAATCAACCTTTGAAATGATTTTAAATGCTTTTATGGGGGGAATACAAGTTGAACTATTAAGTTATTATATCAACCGCATGTGATTAATAACTGTCAATCAAATAGATTTTTGCATGTTAAACTGTTTTATTCAGCTAAAGGTTTTCATATATTACTTTCAAATCTCTTTTAAAGTACTATAATCTCTTTTTAAATTACTAAACTTTTATCAAAGTCTTTTAAACCTATATTCTTGTTAGATTCATGTCTATATAGATATAGTTATATGAGCAGGGTTTGAAGGACTTAGGACTGATAGCCCGCTTTAATTCCTGTTCCTTGTTTGGTTGTGGACTTAGAGTATCCGGTTATCTGTCCAAGTGTCGTTGAAGTCCTAGTTATATTTTATGTATATCTGTTTAGATATAAAAACTCTTACTCCAGTTCAGCGCCTTTGGGTAGCAAAGGTACCTAGATAACCTCTCAAGTAAACTATAATAGGTATAGTTTAGAAATCAACAATAACTTTTATGAGGAGAAACTAGCTATATCAATATTCTAAAATATATACTTTTAGTAAAAAGAAACGTATATTAGAAAATCAAAACGCGAGATACATCTTCATGACGCGGATTTCGCCGTTGTCGAGTCGGTAACCAGAGTCTCCTGGAGGGAGAGCGGACATTGTGTGTATAGATCTATACGGGACAGACCATCCCACATCCTGACTGCTAGCTACAGTCCCAGCCGACCAAGCCAAGGGGTGACAAATGTCACATCTATTTTGATGCCAGCAGGTCGTCGTGTTTTCATCCGTCAATCAGTATGGTTACGAGTATCTTCACATTTACCTTATAATTCATGGCCTTAAGGTAATTAGTACCACATAAATTTCTACATATAAAACTATGGTACTATAATATTTTTCCTAATACATTAAACTTAGAACGTTTTTGATATAAAACGATAATGTAAAACTATATTTTGATAATGATAGTAACATTGGGAAAAATGCTCTTTAAACTCAAAACAGTCGGGTCTTGGTAGAAGACTGCTTTTAGTAAAGAAACTCATTCTCTTTAAACATAAAACAGTCGAGTCTTGGTAGAAGACTACTTTTAATAGAAAATATAGGATTTTCTGGAAGGAATTCAAATACTCTGTAAACTTTTATCACCATTATCTAATGAGATTATTTTGAGAAAAAACATGTATTTATATCATTGTCATTAAAATATTTATGAACTCACCAGCATTAAAATGCTGATCCTCTCTTTCAAAATAACTTGTATTCTCAGGTCGTCAGTAGACAGGTACACTCCGGGAGCTTTTGCGAAACCAGCCTTGTACCGAGCTGCATCTTATGTTATTCTCTATATCTACTTTTGATGTTGTTGCTAAATGTAACCTATGTAAAAACTTATACTATTAATGCAATGGTTGTTGTACTTTGATTACTATACTGCATGTATTGTGATACTTGACATGACGTCCTCCACCCCAGAACGTTTCCGCCGTTCCGGTTTTGGGGTGTGACAAAGTGTCTCAGGGGACTTCCGTCCCAAATCCCGGTAGACCTTCCGGTCCTACCCGTATCGACCTTTCGGTACGTAACCTCCCGACCTTCCGGTCCATATCATCTTGACCTTCCGGTCCTTATCATACATAACATTCATAGCACATACATATCACATAACAGCATACATCACATACATCTCATAGCATATAAGACCTTCCGGTCATACATAGGTACCCTTCCAGCTACAGTATAGTGAAAAGACTCACCTCAATGAAGTCGGATAAACTCTCGTGCTCAACGTCCCGACCTAGCCTCCTCCTATTATTCAAATAACATTCGCGATCAATATACTCTCATAGCCCCATTTCTAAAGATTGGGTAGAAGGCCATTCTACCCCTCCCCGAGCTCCCTTGAATCAGTCTTGACCAGAACCCTAAGGTCAACAAAAGTCAACGGTCAAACTTTGACCCGACTCGTCGAGTGCACATGGGCGACTCGGCGAGTCCATGCGGGTCCTCTGAATCCTTCTAGCCTCTCTTGGCTCGTCGAGTCATCCTTCCACTCGACGGGTTCCTCTTGTCACGAATCGCGGGGTAACCCCGACTCGACTCGTCGAGTCCACTTATGAACTCGGCGAGTTGCTTCCATGCACACACTCAAATGACCTTGTAAGGTCAGATCTGCTTCTCTAATCTATAGATCTGACCTTCCCAAGCATGATAATCACGTAAAGGTCGAATCTTGGTACACATGCAACACACCCAAAGCTCCTTTTGGTGAAATAACCTCTAAAATGGCCTCCTAGGCTCATAACTCAAAAGGTATGGCATAAAGCAGAGTGGTAAGGACTCTATGGACCTCTTAAGGTCCAGATCTATTAACCAACTCGCCTTGGTACCTCACATACTCCAGATTCAACTAAAAGAGGCATAAAGAAAACCCTAGATTTCACTAGAATCATTATAAACACGAGAATGGCATAGATTGTTACCTCCGACAGCTTCCTATGATCAAATAGAAGTGGATCCAAGCTCCTCTAGCTTGTTCTACCTCCTTCCTTCTTGCTAAAACACACAAGAAATGGTGAATTAGCCTTCCTCTTGCACCACAAACGATCTCTCTGCTCTCTAGGGTTTCTCAGGGGTGAAGTGGCCGCAAATGGAGGCCATAAAGGCCTTTAAATAGAGCACAGACCCCGAGAATTAGGGTTTCAATCCACAGCGTGGACTCGTCGAGTCCATCCTTTCCGACTCGTCGAGTCCGTTCATTAATCCAGTCAGCACACGCGATCCTACTCGACGAGTCTACGCCTCAACTCGTCGAGTCCCTCCCTTTTACTCAAAAGAATAAATGATCAAACATAATACCTGGAAATCCGGATGTTACATCTGAATTTTCCAAATGCCTAGGGCATTAAGAGGGAAAAAGGACTAGAACCGGATATGACTAAAGTTATTAAACAACTGTGAAGGACGATCTAAGGTTCGCTAAGGATTGGTCGCTTGTGGGTAGTTGGAAGTATTGTAATGGATGGACCATATTGACATAATTTTGAATAGATAGAACTCTATTAAGAATGGATTGTCATATGGAAAATATGGAAATGTTTCCATAATGGGAGTTGGATATTAAGAATCTATGTGTAGGTTAGAAACTTTTGTGCAAGAAGGATGTTCAAAGGAATGTACTTTGAAATTGAGACTTCACTTCCATGGAACTGTTCTTGTAACAATCTCCAAAGGAATATTTGTAATATCATTGGCAAAGTCTCTGTGATTTCTGTACCTCGACATTATGAAAGGAATCATTGCATAATAGTTTAGAATCTGACACATTCTAATAGTGGCAAGAATTTGGCATTCTTACACTTGCGATAAAGATTTGGAGTTGTGAAATGAGTTTCAATGAAGTTGTATTCAATTGATCTATTTCACAAAGAAAGGACCATAGGTAAACATAGTGTGCATGCTTGGAGCATGGGATAACTATTGTTTTAATTCAAGTATAAAGTTGATAAATCGAAACATTATACGATAAATAATGTGTTATAAATATGGTGATTAAATAAAAGGTGTTTTATTTATATTCAAAAGTTTTGAGACCATATTGGATTCAATTATTCTTGTGTTTCACTTCGCATGTTTTGACTTCCCGAATAACTAGATTATTCAAACCATCCACAGTTGATCATACTTTGGAAGTAGGTATTGAAGCTAGACTGTCATGAATGGGTCTGTAGATTGTCTAAAGGTGTTTAGACATAGCACAAGTTTGCTGCAGTATTCATGAGTACTCCTGTAATAAGATTAGAGTATTGGATTCAACCCATGCTCATTTGAATCACTTCATGGATTTTGTCACGAGTGATCATGAGACGATAATATCTTATATTCTTGAAACCAAGACATATGAGTTGCAGTTTACAAGTCGATTGCACATTGATGATATGTAAACACACCGGTAACTCGGTGTTATAAAACGTATCATTGTGTGTGATTTGATGAGTAGATAGAGCAAGCATATGAGTCGAAGTTTATCCGTTCCTTTTACCCAATGTGGGATAAAAGCGATATCTGTGGGCCCCTCGATGATTTAGTGATGACAACCCTGAGCGCTTGGCCAAGCCTGGACTGATTTGATTTGTTCAATTAGTCGGTCGCCATACATCGGAAATCAGGAAACAACACATGAATAGAGAGAATGATTATAATCCATGTCTCAGTTCATACGATATCAGGAATGTAGGAATATATGATCCGTTATCTAATGGACGCATTACTAATAAGATCAGAGTTCGACAATGGTCTTTTTGAGAGCTACGATTTCTAATTGGGCTTTGGAGTCGTATTTGCAATAATAGTTATTAGACTTATCCAAATGGGAGACTGTTGGATTAGTGTCTAAGCCCATAACTATAATTGGTTTGTACTTGACCCGATACAAGCATGGTCCTTTTGGGTTGTAACACTCTGGAACAATTTGATAGGATGCATACTTGAGAAAGAGGTTATTGCGACTTATTAATATATTATAATTATATAATATATTAATTGAGAAATCATATTATTTAATTAGTATTGATCAAGAATTGATTTGGAATTAATTTAGTGATCAAAAGAGACTAATTAAACTAACGGGGACTGATTAAGTCAATTAGTAATATTTATAGTTTGGACCAATGATCCATATTGATTAGGATGGAATAATTCTATGTGTGAGTCCATGAATAGTTAGTCCATAAGGCCCATCATATGGATTATTGGATTGCTTAAAGGCTTAAGTAAATGGACTAGGGTTTACAAGTTAAACCTTAGGAAGCCCACACTATAAAAGTAACCATTCTAAGCCAAAATCGTGTACCTATGTGTTCTAAGAGAATCATAAACGATTTTGAGTCTCCAACCTCTCTCTCAAAGTCCTCCTCTTGTTCTTGGTTTGTTATAATTCCATTTGAGGCATCACACTTGAGGTGCTAGGCTCTTGAAAGACCAATTCCTACTAGCTACAATAAAGAGGTAATCTTCTAACTTACTTTTATGATTTATATGTTAAATTGTATGCTAGTTGTAGGATTTATGCTTTGGAAATTTTATTGCATGTATAACTAGATAAAACTTATATCCAAGGCATTTATGGTTGTATGTGCAGCATAGGAGTGTTATAGTACTCAAAACCCAACACAAACAGGGGCAGAACACAAGCAACAGAAGTAAAGGGGCCGAAACAACGACAAATTCAGAAATTTTTGGAAAACTATCAATAATAAATATTATGTAACACCCATTTTCTAGAATAGAATGGTTAAGGGTTCAGAAGGATTAAAGGTAAGGTTTTTGGGAAAAACCTTGTGTCACGATGTGATAAATTGGGTGTCACGTCGTGAAGAGCAAATTGAATGTTCTTATGTTCGGAATGGTTGTCAAGACATGACAACTTGAGTGTCACGACGTGACAGAAGCTGTAGCCTAAGCCCACAAAGTTTTAGGGTTATTTAAATATTTAAAGGCCTTAACTCATGTCCTAGGGTATCTGCTCAACCTCCATCCCTTCTAAAAGAACCCTAACCTCTATTGATGAATCTTTGAGCTTTTGGGTGGTGTTTTGGTGACTTGAATAAGAAGGGACCATCCTTGGTGCTTAGATCCAGCTTGGAAGCCTCATTTTCATCCTTTAACAACTTTTCTAAACCTTTGTGAGGATTCAAGCTTAAAGCTTTATGATTCCTTGTTGCTAGATCTAGACTTTTATGCATTATTCTCCATGCTTAGGCTAGTTAGAGTGTTGGGATTCCATAAAGTTGGAAAATTTATGGGTCCTTAGAGTCCCTTGGTGGTTTAATGTGCTAGATCTGAAGATTTGTGGGGTTTTAAACTCTTGCATAAGGTTTTGACCTATTTTTCTCAATTTGTGACATAATTTAAGCTCAAGACTTGCATTGGGCATGTATGAATTTAAACAACGATTTTTTATGGATTATTAGGTGTAAGGAAGCCTTCGGGAGGAGATGAGTGTATGGTTGAATGGAATAAGGGCTTAATCCATTCAACTGCCCATGAGCCACTTCTCACGACATGAAGAGGTGCATGTTACATCGTGACGATTGAAGACCTCGCGACTATTTTGTCTTTAGCTGGCCACGACATGACCAAGAGCTTGTCACGTCGTGAAGAGTCATTGATCTGTTGACTGTTGACTTTTTGACCAGTTTGACTTTGGGTCAAACTTGAAGGAATTGGGTTTTTGTTTAAGGTTCTACCGTGTTTTGGTGTTAGTCGGTTTGCAGGAGCAATCAATGTAGAGGTTAAGTGTGTCATTGTATTTATTGGGTCTCGATTCAAGTGAGTTTCCTCAATATACTATGTGTTACAGTATATGTCCTTGTATGTTAGGATATATGAGTAACAGTATGTGGTTAGAGTACCAATTGGCGAGTTATCGTCTAGTAGAGTGCCCTAGGGTCTGTATGTAGTTACGTAGTATAACCTAAAAACTCTTAATCTAGGCTTTCTTGTCTGTTCCTTGTTTGGTTGTGGCTCTAGAGTAAGATCATATATCCATGTGTCTATCTCACCTTTTGTTACATATAACTATGCATTCCTTGGAGATGTACTAGTGGTGGTGTAATGTGCTGGGAGAGGCCTAGTACACAGTAGTAAACTGTTCGACATGTAGAATCATGTAGATTATTGTATGTGATTATGTGTTTACTTGATTGCTTGTTTGATTATATATGTCGACAAATCGTGGTGGGTTAGGTTGAGGCAGTTCTGATTCGTGTTGTAGGCCAATATACCAGATGCGAGCCGACTATAAGCCGTATGCACATGAGAGGAACCATTCGTGGGCTGGAGACTCAGGCGAGCAGTTAGGTTGAAGCGGTAGGCCAACATACCCGGGGTAATAAAGTATTTTTTACTGTGGGCTTGAGGGCAATCCAGTCTTCGTGATTGAGGGTCCGCTGTGTAGACATTGTATGTGTACTGTGGTGTGTGGTATTTTGGGGAAACTAACTAAGCTTTGCTTACAATTGTGGATTAAATGTTTTTCAGTTACCGTTGGTGATCGTGAGAAGACGAAGGCATAACTATACACACACATCAACAACAAAGGATATTCAACATTATCTATCTCACCGTGATTTATAAACAACTGTAATTTGAACAAATATGTTTTCTTAATTTGGATTCTATAATGAATCATGAAGACGTTTTTTTTTTTTTCTTGTGAATCATCTTACTTATGAATCATTTAGTGATTCGTTTTGTTTTTTCACTAAAATAATATGTAGAAAAAAAAACTTCTTACCTTCCTGCCAAAATTTTCCTTCTCATTTGATTAGTTGTTTAATAAAGACCTTTATTAAGTATTCAATGTTTTTATTTAATTATAATGTAGATTTTTGTTTTCAAATTCATATTAGTATATTTGTTAGTTGTTAAATGATTTTGATTAGAGTTTGAAATTTTTTTGCATCGGATATATATATATATATATATATATATATATATATATATATATATATATATATATATATATATATATATGAATTTGAAAACAAAAATCTACATTATAATTAAATAAAAACAATGAATACTTAATAAAGGTCTTTATTAAACAACTAATCAAATGAAACTTAAAAAAATCACTCGAGTAAAAAATTTACAAACTACAATACCATCATAGATAATGAAGAAACAATCAAACCAACAATGCGACTGAAGTATAAGAGAAACCAAATAATTAATTAAAATAAATATACGACAATACTAATAATTAAGGAAACAAATAAAATATATCAATGTAGTTGGAAAACACATTCTAGAACAATACTAAAAATTAAAAAACAAATAACATATATCAATGTAGTTGGAAAACACATTCTAGAAGCTATCGTCCAAATACAATGGACAAAACAAATGAAATAAAAAAAAGTAACCAATTAAAAATAAAGAAAAGGATAGCCTAATAAAAACATATGAACATAAAAAGTAATTTGATTTGAGGTCAGATTTCAGAAGGCACTACCGTATTCGTTAGGTTTTTTTTGGAATAGTGCCGAAACTGCTGAATGCCACATCAGCAAAATAGGGGAAGAAACTCGGCAAAAGAAGAGAGGGAGAAGAGGAGGGCTGGTCTGCCGAGTGAGGAAGAAGGAATGAGGAAGAAGGGAGGTAGAAGGAAGAAGCTCGGCACATTTCTACCGAGTTGTCGAACCGAGCTCGGCATGCCAAGGGGTCGGCTGCCGAGGTCGCCGAGGGTATTGCCGAACCCACTCCGTCCAGCCTTATAACCCTTAAACACAAGTACAAAAATAGAAGCAAACAAAGATTGTGAGTGGTGGCCTGATTCCGGCGAAGCGCAAGTGCACAAATGGTAGGTTAGATCCGCCTAGGCGAAAAACAGAGTGAGAGAACAGAACCGACTTCGATTATCTTTTCTTCTACTATTTGTTTAATTATATACTACATTTTTTTAGGATCTAAACTTTTCTTATATTTTTTTCCAAATTCTTTAGGCCGGTAGGAGTATTTATCCACAAATAATAAACTAGTTTATCTATAAGGAAAACCCCCCGTGAAGTCTTTGGTTAATGATCGGATGGAAACTATAGGTGGCAGCAGCCTTCTAATTGGAAGATGATGGTAAGCAAGCAGGCACCCAAGCTGCTCATTGTCGTATACGTTAAAAATAGTCAACTCCATAGGGGAAATAAGCAGGGAGAGAAACAGCTCATCGACGTGGACCAAAGCATAAATCTCTTACATATAGGTAATGATATATATATATATATAACCAAGATCATATAATAATTTTTTTTTTGATAGGAAGGTAAGAAAATTTTTATATACATATTTTTTTTCGCAAGCCAACAAAATGAATCATTAGATGATTCACAAAAAAATTCCTAAAAAAACATATTCATGATTCATTTTTAAGTGTGTGTGTGTGTGTGTGTATATATATATATATATATATATATATATATATATATATATATATATATAGAGAGAGAGAGAGAGAGAGTTAGGTTATAATGTAAATGACATTTATTTTGTGGTTGTAAGGTCAATTCTGGACCAATTGACGAAAATAATGATTGACTGTGATATGAGGGTCTATACCATTACAATGGAATAACATATATGATATAATCACCAAAAATTCATTATAAGGGTATTCTAGTCATTTACACGATAGTTGAAAAAAGAAAATATTAGATTTTAAGGGATAATTACTTATCTAGATTTTAAAATTTTGATTTTTTTTAATTAATTTATCTTCAATTCTAATGTTTTTTTTAATTATATACGATTTTATTCTGTCAGAATGACATTCTGCTAGAATGATATTCTATTAGAATGTCAACTACAAACTAAAAAGTTTTTTGAATCTTTAAAATTTGAGAGTTTTTCTAGTAAGAACGAATAGCATACCATTCTCCAATCATTATACATGAATGAGATTAATAACATATCATCTTAATGGTAAATATGTTAATATAAAAGCAATTCCTACATAATCTATAAATATTTTTATGATAATGAACTTAAAATACAATTAGAAATAGAAATACATCAAGAATAATAAAAGTCATTGTGACAACTAGAAAATTTTGGGTCAAATAAAATCTAAAAGATTGTGTATAAGTGTATCCACAATGTAACATTGTTACAATAAAACTTGAAAGCCAAAAAGGGCATTGGTTGTATAAGTTAATATATGTATAAACTTTGAAAACAAAAAGGGACATTAGTTGTACAAGTACATGTGTATATATATATATATATATATATATATATATATATATATATATATATATATATATATATATTGCAAACCATATACGTAATTAACCTTTGAAAAGTCAACAAGCTAGAATGAGACCACTTCCTCTAAGTGTTTTCGGCCTAGGACCCAACACATGGGATTTCGGTCATGCTTAGACCGAAATAACATGTGATTTCGGTTTGCTTTAGGACCCAAATCACATGTGATTTCGGTTGGAGCATGGGCCGAAATCACATGTGTTTTGGGTGTTTTCTTGTGAGTTTTTCTATGGGATTTCGGTGGGAAAAGCAAATAAAGAAGTTGGCTTCTTGACTTGATGTTCATTAGTTTCCCATGCAATATTATACCCAACAGTATCCCAAGTATTATCCAGCAGTTAACCAAGCAAGCATCACATCATTTTCCTTCCTTATCTTTAGACGAAACCACTTCCAGAACCCTCACCCATTTCATTTCTCTAAAGATTGCTTCATTCACTCGCTAGAAAAATCAAGTCCAAGCTTCCAAGTTCAAAAATCTCCAAGTTTATCCTTAGAGTTTTAGTAAGATCTTCTTATTAATCTAGTGTATTCATACACTTTCATGTTAGTTTCATCATATTTACACATAATATTATGTGTTAAAACTCTTAGGATAATATTCTTTCCAAGGAAGTTCCTCCACCATATTCAAGTGTTTAGCCTTGGAAATCTTCACACCATCTTCTCAAACAACCCACAAATCCACTTAAGGTGAGTTCATACCCCCACATTTTTGAAATTTTCATGTTTTAGGGGGGGGGGGGATACAAGTCAAAATTGTTTATCACACAAATGCTTGGATGTTTCATCTTTATGTTAAAGTATAAGTCATTGTTTGCATAACATGTGATTATTACTAGCCTTGTACAAATATTTGTGGTATATTAGTTTTCAAATGCAAAACTAACAAAACAAAACATGATCTATGTTATAAAAATCATGATAGAAATTATGATTTGCAAAACTATAAGGTTTTTGGAAACTTTTTACCAAAAATATAGTTTTCTAACAAAAAGGGGTACATTCTAACTATTTCACTATTTTGTGGGTTACAACCCAAATTATGAAGTTTGATCTTACATTTAAAACTAAACAAGATGATCACTATGTATTTATATAAATGATTATATAAATGTTCTAGACAAACAAACATGATAAACTATAATTGGTATAGTTTGGGAGTCACAAAACTACACTATCATTTCAGAAGAGACAAATAATTATTTAAAGGTATAATTATTTCATTTACAAGAAAAATGAGTTTTCAGTTCACGTAAATCGATTGATATTGGTTGTGAGACATTTGGCTTCATCGTACCAACCAGAATACACATACTAAGACCTGCATTATAACCAGAGTCTATTGTATGGAGAGTGTGACACTTGTGTATAGATCTATACGGGATTGACAACCCCGCACCTAAATTGTTAGCTACAGTTAGACCGATAGGTCTAGGGTGACAAATGTCGTAACAGTTCCGACGTCCGAAGCGCGTCGTTCAGGCAACTAGTCGCATTAGTATGGTTATAATAACTCTCATAAAGTATCGACAAAACATTTGATTTACGGGTCAACATATCTTCAAATGGTTTTATTTAGATACAACTACATTATACAACTTTCCAGTACAATACAAATTACATTTCTGGAAACATGCATTCAAATGATTTTATATTCGAATAAAACTGCATATTACTATTTTAAGTATGAAAAATATTTGTACATTTCGGTCTTGGAACGTTTAAGACTACAAATCATTTATAAAGAAAATATTGGATTTTCCGGAAGTATACACTATCATTTTACATCAAAACAGTTGCAAATCCTTCTCATACAAAACACTTATAAACTCACCAACTTAATTGTTGATACTTTTCAAAATCACTTGTATTTTCAGGGAACCAGTAAACAGGTAACCACAAGAGTTTTTGGTGGATGGGACGCTATCGCATCTCATTATTTATTTTTGGTCATACACATTTTATATCATGTAACCATGTTTTTGAGTACAATGTAAACCTATTAAATATTCAATGCAATGGTTGTGATGCTTTGATTGCTATTATTCAATTGTTATGATACTGTACATGAAAGTCATCCGCCCCAAACGTTTCCGTCGAAGGGGTTTAGGGCTATGACAGTCCTAAAAAAACATATTATTGGCATTCTTTTGTGAATTCCCCTCTCCTTCTTTGGTTCATTTCCAGCATATGTGTAATCAAGCACAAAACCAAGGCTTCATTTTTGAAATAATGCTCTGTCATTCTTGAGATCTTTTGCAAAAAATATCTTCGTTCTTGAAAGAATTCTTATTCTCTTTCTTGGTTCGTTCCTAGGTGTCTTTTGTATGTTTGAACCTAAGCCACTTCAAAATACAATAACATTATATGAGAATGGCATTCTCTTAGAATGATCCAGATAATCGACTCGATTCCAACCATTCTTACGAGAATAACATTAAGCGAGAATGACATTATGCAAGAATACCATTCTCTAAGAATTATGAGAATCTTTCTTGACCTTCAAAAACATCAAGCAATCCAAATTAGGGTATTAATACAAGAATGATTAGGTCACATATAAAAAAAACAATGCATAAAGAAAATTCTAATCATATTTTGAATCTTCAAGAATAATTAACAAGGAGAAATATTTTTTGTGAGAATGAACCCTTGATAACATATTCTTTAAGAATAAGAAACAACTTCTAATTGAAATCCAACAATAAAACTGTAAGCAATAATAACAATGAACATTTAATAAAAGACTTTTGTTCTTAATTCCTAATTGTTACTAGTTTATTTTACCAAATACAAATCGGGCATCCTTTCTTCTTATAATTAAATGTAATTGCAAAGTAAAAAATGAAAAAAAAAAATGTCACTACAAAATATCAACAAAAAATGGATGATTTCTCATGATTATTCGAGAATAGGCCATCGTTTCTAATATAGAACACAATTAAATGCAATGCTTTTTTAATCTTGGAACAGTTTACAAATTCGTGAAAAAAAAGGTAATATTAAATAATAACAATTATCTGCCTATTAACATATAATTCCGTTTTGGAACCTCTTCTACTACTAAGGATATACCCAGTAAAATTCCAACACATGTAAAACTTTACTTTATTGGTTTGTTGACAGTCTAAGAAAAAAATACAAATTGCACAAAAGCATAATGAAGATACCTGATCAAAAACGAAAAAATGTAATCTGCAAAATATTCACGAGATTGTGATATTGCAATCCGGGGTGATCAGTGGATGATTGTTCTCACCTCGCCGATGATGATAATGGGTAGGGTTTTCGCTGATAGATGAAGGAAGGATGATGATGGACGACTATAATGGGAGTCGGTGGATGGTTTTGTAGGGTTAAGAAACTAATTTTCCTGATATAATGGTTATTAAAATTTTAATTGTTTACCATAATTAGTCATAGCTAAGATTACTAATATACCCTTATTGATTTATTTAATAATTTAAATTTTTGTTAAATTTTGATTGGTTTATACGTCCACACAATAGATGTTCATCCACATATGAACCTAACTCGTTCTCTCTCTCTCTCTCTCTCTCTCTCTCTCTCTCTCTATATATATATATATATATATATATATATATATATATATATATATATATAAAAAATTGGCTTAAAAACAGGGGACCATTAGCCATTGCTCTTCTAGCCCCTTAAGGGTTCCGTCTTTGAGCATAGGTTCGTTCGATTTGTCAAAGACACTTTACATTGGAAAAATAAAAGCCTATATTTGAAGATTAGTTTAGAATCCAAACAACTTAAGCACATATTATGAAATTATGATATTGCATATGAATGCCAATGATGTCACAAGAAAAATGAAACTTTCAAGGTTAATATTTTAAATTCAACAAAAAATAGAAAGAAAAAAAAATTAATATGACAGTGAGAACGAGGTGACAAATCACTTGGGAGAGGGTTTGACTTCATCCACCTTAATAAAGAGTTTTTAATAAATCATTTTTACTAATTTTTTGAAACTTTTTATGACTTTTTAAAATAAAAATATCATCTTCTGTTTTTTCCTTTATATGTTATCATTGTCAAATACTAAAAAAATATTTATAAGTTATACCATTTTATAGCTTATACCATGCTAAAATTTTGATTTTGGTATCACATAAAACTAGATTATAACCCGCGTTAAACGCGGGGGAACGTATTAAAAAAATAACCAAAACATTTATATATATTGCATAATAATTATAAAAGAAAGTTTATGGCTATTGTTATTATTGAAAGGTGAAGAATAAACACTTTAATCGATAAATAAGTATAAACGTTGCAGGACCTCTTTGAGGACAACGTTTTTTGTTTTATTAGTTGAACGACCTTCCTCATCACATATGAGTACCTTCAAACCTTTTTTGCTTGTTACACGAGAAACAGCTACATATAACTGACCATGTGTGAAGACAAGTCTACGTAAGTATAATCCAACATTTGATAATGACTGTCCTTGACTTTTGTTAATGGTCATAGTGAAACAAACTGCTATTGGGAATTGCCTACGTTGAAAAAGGAATGGAATTTTTTTATCGGATGGGGTCAACTTCATGCGAGGTATGTAAGTAGTCTCGTTGAAAAATTAATGATCGGATGGAAACTATAGGTGGCAGCAGCCTTCTAATTGGAAGATGATGGTAAGCAAGCAGGCACCCAAGCTGCTCATTGTCGTATACGTTAAAAATAGTCAACTCCATAGGGGAAATAAGCAGGGAGAGAACAGCTCATCGACGTGGACCAAAGCATAAATCTCTTACATATAGGTAATGATATATATATATATATATATATATATATATATATATATATATATATATATATATATATAACCAAGATCATATAATAATTTTTTTTTGATAGGAAGGTAAGAAAATTTTTATATACATATTTTTTTTCGCAAGCCAACAAAATGAATCATTAGATGATTCACAAAAAAATTCCTAAAAAAACATATTCATGATTCATTTTTAAGTGTGTGTGTGTGTGTGTGTATATATATATATATATATATATATATATAGAGAGAGAGAGAGAGAGTTAGGTTATAATGTAAATGACATTTATTTTGTGGTTGTAAGGTCAATTCTGGACCAATTGACGAAAATAATGATTGACTGTGATATGAGGGTCTATACCATTACAATGGAATAACATATATGATATAATCACCAAAAATTCATTATAAGGGTATTCTAGTCATTTACACGATAGTTGAAAAAAGAAAATATTAGATTTTAAGGGATAATTACTTATCTAGATTTTAAAATTTTGATTTTTTTTAATTAATTTATCTTCAATTCTAATGTTTTTTTTAATTATATACGATTTTATTCTGTCAGAATGACATTCTGCTAGAATGATATTCTATTAGAATGTCAACTACAAACTAAAAAGTTTTTTGAATCTTTAAAATTTGAGAGTTTTTCTAGTAAGAACGAATAGCATACCATTCTCCAATCATTATACATGAATGAGATTAATAACATATCATCTTAATGGTAAATATGTTAATATAAAAGCAATTCCTACATAATCTATAAATATTTTTATGATAATGAACTTAAAATACAATTAGAAATAGAAATACATCAAGAATAATAAAAGTCATTGTGACAACTAGAAAATTTTGGGTCAAATAAAATCTAAAAGATTGTGTATAAGTGTATCCACAATGTAACATTGTTACAATAAAACTTGAAAGCCAAAAAGGGCATTGGTTGTATAAGTTAATATATGTATAAACTTTGAAAACAAAAAGGGACATTAGTTGTACAAGTACATGTGTATATATATATATATATATATATATATATATATATATATATATATATATATATATATATATATATTGCAAACCATATACGTAATTAACCTTTGAAAAGTCAACAAGCTAGAATGAGACCACTTCCTCTAAGTGTTTTCGGCCTAGGACCCAACACATGGGATTTCGGTCATGCTTAGACCGAAATAACATGTGATTTCGGTTTGCTTTAGGACCCAAATCACATGTGATTTCGGTTGGAGCATGGGCCGAAATCACATGTGTTTTGGGTGTTTTCTTGTGAGTTTTTCTATGGGATTTCGGTGGGAAAAGCAAATAAAGAAGTTGGCTTCTTGACTTGATGTTCATTAGTTTCCCATGCAATATTATACCCAACAGTATCCCAAGTATTATCCAGCAGTTAACCAAGCAAGCATCACATCATTTTCCTTCCTTATCTTTAGACGAAACCACTTCCAGAACCCTCACCCATTTCATTTCTCTAAAGATTGCTTCATTCACTCGCTAGAAAAATCAAGTCCAAGCTTCCAAGTTCAAAAATCTCCAAGTTTATCCTTAGAGTTTTAGTAAGATCTTCTTATTAATCTAGTGTATTCATACACTTTCATGTTAGTTTCATCATATTTACACATAATATTATGTGTTAAAACTCTTAGGATAATATTCTTTCCAAGGAAGTTCCTCCACCATATTCAAGTGTTTAGCCTTGGAAATCTTCACACCATCTTCTCAAACAACCCACAAATCCACTTAAGGTGAGTTCATACCCCCACATTTTTGAGATTTTCATGTTTTAGGGGGGGGGGGGGGGATACAAGTCAAAATTGTTTATCACACAAATGCTTGGATGTTTCATCTTTATGTTAAAGTATAAGTCATTGTTTGCATAACATGTGATTATTACTAGCCTTGTACAAATATTTGTGGTATATTAGTTTTCAAATGCAAAACTAACAAAACAAAACATGATCTATGTTATAAAAATCATGATAGAAATTATGATTTGCAAAACTATAAGGTTTTTGGAAACTTTTTACCAAAAATATAGTTTTCTAACAAAAAGGGGTACATTCTAACTATTTCACTATTTTGTGGGTTACAACCCAAATTATGAAGTTTGATCTTACATTTAAAACTAAACAAGATGATCACTATGTATTTATATAAATGATTATATAAATGTTCTAGACAAACAAACATGATAAACTATAATTGGTATAGTTTGGGAGTCACAAAACTACACTATCATTTCAGAAGAGACAAATAATTATTTAAAGGTATAATTATTTCATTTACAAGAAAAATGAGTTTTCAGTTCACGTAAATCGATTGATATTGGTTGTGAGACATTTGGCTTCATCGTACCCACCAGAATACACATACTAAGACCTGCATTATAACCAGAGTCTATTGTATGGAGAGCGTGACATTTGTGTATAGATCTATACGGGATTGACAACCCCGCACCTAAATTGTTAGCTACAGTTAGACCGATAGGTATAGGGTGACAAATGTCGTAACAGTTCCGACGTCTGAAGCGTGTCGTTCAGGCAACTAGTCGCATTAGTATGGTTATAATAACTCACATAAAGTATCGACAAAACATTTGATTTACGGGTCAACATATCTTCAAATGGTTTTATTTAAATACAACTACATTATACAACTTTCCAGTACAATACAAATTACATTTCTGTAAACATGCATTCAAATGATTTTATATTCGAATAAAACTGCATATTACTATTTTAAGTATGAAAAATATTTGTACATTTCGGTCTTGGAACGTTTAAGACTACAAATCATTTACAAAGAAAATATTGGATTTTCTGGAAGTATACACTATCATTTTACATCAAAACAGTTGCAAATCCTTCTCATACAAAACACTTATAAACTCACCAACTTAATTGTTGATACTTTTCAAAATCACTTGTATTTTCAGGGAACCAGTAAACAGGTAACCACAAGAGTTTTTGGTGGATGGGACGCTATCGCATCTCATTATTTATTTTTGGTCATACACATTTGATATCATGTAACCATGTTTTTGAGTACAATGTAAACCTATTAAATATTCAATGCAATGGTTGTGATGCTTTGATTGCTATTATTCAAATGTTATGATACTGTACATGAAAGTCATCCGCCCCAGACGTTTCCGCCGAAGGGGTTTAGGGCTATGACAGTCCTAAAAAAACATATTATTGGCATTCTTTTGTGAATTCCCCTCTCCTTCTTTGGTTCATTTCCAACATATGTGTAATCAAGCACAAAACCAAGGCTTCATTTTTTGAAATAATGCTCTGTCATTCTTGAGATCTTTTGCAAAAAATATCTTCGTTCTTGAAAGAATTCTTATTCTCTTTCTTGGTTCGTTCCTAGGTGTCTTCTGTATGTTTGAACCTAAGCCACTTCAAAATACAATAACATTATATGAGAATGGCATTCTCTTAGAATGATCCAGATAATCGACTCGATTCCAACCATTCTTACGAGAATAACATTAAGCGAGAATGACATTATGCAAGAATACCATTCTCTAAGAATTATGAGAATCTTTCTTGACCTTCAAAAACATCAAGCAATCCAAATTAGGGTATTAATACAAGAATGATTAGGTCACATATAAAAAAAACAATGCATAAAGAAAATTCTAATCATATTTTGAATCTTCAAGAATAATTAACAAGGAGAAATATTTTTTGTGAGAATGAACCCTTGATAACATATTCTTTAAGAATAAGAAACAACTTCTAATTGAAATCCAACAATAAAACTGTAAGCAATAATAACAATGAACATTTAATAAAAGACTTTTGTTCTTAATTCCTAATTGTTACTAGTTTATTTTACCAAATACAAATCGGGCATCCTTTCTTCTTATAATTAAATGTAATTGCAAAGTAAAAATGAAAAAAAAATGTCACTACAAAATATCAACAAAAAATGGATGATTTCTCATGATTATTCGAGAATAGGCCATCGTTTCTAATATAGAACACAGTTAAATGCAATGCTTTTTTAATCTTGGAACAATTTACAAATTCGTGAAAAAAAGGTAATATTAAATAATAACAATTATCTGCCTATTAACATGTAATTCCGTTTTGGAACCTCTTCTACTACTAAGGATATACCCAGTAAAATTCCAACACATGTAAAACTTTACTTTATTGGTTTGTTGACAGTCTAAGAAAAAATACAAATTGCACAAAAGCATAATGAAGATACCTGATCAAAAACGAAAAAATGTAATCTGCAAAATATTCAGGAGATTGTGATATTGCAATCCGGGGTGATCAGTGGATGATTGTTCTCACCTCGCCGATGATGATAATGGGTAGGGTTTTCGCTGATAGATGAAGGAAGGATGACGATGGACGACTATAATGGGAGTCGGTGGATGGTTTTGTAGGGTTAAGAAACTAATTTTCCTGATATAATGGTTATTAAAATTTTAATTGTTTACCATAATTAGTCATAGCTAAGATTACTAATATACCCTTATTGATTTATTTAATAATTTAAATTTTTGTTAAATTTTGATTGGTTTATACGTCCACACAATAGATGTTCATCCACATATGAACCTAACTCGTTCTCTCTCTCTCTCTCTCTCTCTCTCTCTATATATATATATATATATATATATATATATATATATATATATATATATATATATATATATATATATAATAGGCTTAAAAACAGGGGACCATTAGCCATTGCTCTTCTAGCCCCTTAAGGGTTCCGTCTTTGAGCATAGGTTCGTTCGATTTGTCAAAGACACTTTACATTGGAAAAATAAAAGCCTATATTTGAAGATTAGTTTAGAATCCAAACAACTTAAGCACATATTATGAAATTATGATATTGCATATGAATGCCAATGATGTCACAAGAAAAATGAAACTTTCAAGGTTAATATTTTAAATTCAACAAAAAATAGAAAGAAAAAAAAATTAATATGACAGTGAGAACGAGGTGACAAATCACTTGGGAGAGGGTTTGACTTCATCCACCTTAATAAAGAGTTTTTAATAAATCATTTTTACTAATTTTTTGAAACTTTTTATGACTTTTTAAAATAAAAATATCATCTTCTGTTTTTTCCTTTATATGTTATCATTGTCAAATACTAAAAAAATATTTATAAGTTATACCATTTTATAGCTTATACCATGCTAAAATTTTGATTTTGGTATCACATAAAACTAGATTATAACCCGCGTTAAACGCGGGGGAACGTATTAAAAAAATAACCAAAACATTTATATATATTGCATAATAATTATAAAAGAAAGTTTATGGCTATTGTTATTATTGAAAGGTGAAGAATAAACACTTTAATCGATAAATAAGTATAAACGTTGCAGGACCTCTTTGAGGACAACGTTTTTTGTTTTATTAGTTGAACGACCTTCCTCATCACATATGAGTACCTTCAAACCTTTTTTGCTTGTTACACGAGAAACAGCTACATATAACTGACCATGTGTGAAGACAAGTCTACGTAAGTATAATCCAACATTTGATAATGACTGTCCTTGACTTTTGTTAATGGTCATAGTGAAACAAACTGCTATTGGGAATTGCCTACGTTGAAAACGGAATGGAATTATTTTATCGGATGGGGTCAACTTCATGCGAGGTATGTAAGTAGTCTCGTTGAAAAATCTACCAGATATGATTCGTGCTTCAATGACGTGTCTTCCAAGCCTTACGATTTGTAATTTAGTACCATTGCATAGTCCTCTGGTTTGGTCAATATTACGAAGCAACATGACCGGAACACCTTTTTTTAGTATAAGTTTATGGTTGGGAATTCCAGAGGCCTTAAAAGCGTTCAACACATCCGAAGAGTATACCGATTCCTCAAAAGAATCTTCTGCCTCGGTCTCACATAAGGAATCTGAACTCATATATGTTTTCCCTTCATCTTTCATCAATTCTAACATGTAGTTGTTGATAGCATCAACTTCTTCATTAGTAGGGACCAAAATAGATTTATCTTGAAAATACGATGGATCATCAAGATGGTTTTGAAAAGATGAATAAATGCAGGATACAATTGAATGACTATGGTCACCCGTAGAGGAAACGATCACATCTTCTGAAAATTCAACCTCAACTTCACCATCATTAGGACCACCGATAGTACCTTCACCAATTTTAAGAATCCAATCAGCAAATGATTTTGTCTCTTCGAAATCATTGTTTGGACAACCGAAATGAAGCCTCATGTTTACAGTCAAACGTAAAACTGTACATTCACGCCATAATCTTGATGAATGAAATGATGCCTGCACAATATCTAAACGATTTCCTTTTTGTATTACTGGTAGAATTTGTCGAAAGTCACCTCCAAATACAATGGTCTTGCCTCCAAATGGTTTATCATTGTTCTTTGGAAGGATAATATCTCTAAGTGTCCTATCAACTGCTTCGAAACAATGACGATGCATCATTGGGGCTTCGTCCCAAATTATAAGGCTTGCTTTGTTCAACAGGGCAACTACATCGTTACCTGGCGTAATAGAACAAATCGAATTCTCATTCACGTTAATTGGTATATGAAATCTTGAATGCGATGTCCTACCACCAGAAAGCAAGAGTGCTGCAATTCCGCTTGAAGCAACATTAATAACTACTTCACCTTTAGATCTAATAGCAGCAGACAATGTCTTCCAAACAAATGTTTTTCCTGTTCCTCCGTAACCATAGAGGAAAAAGACACCACCTTTTTTGTTGTTAAATGCATTCATAATTATATCATAAACATTTTTTTGCTCGACATTTAATTTTGAATGCAGTTGTTGATGTTCAGATTCAAGACTGGACAGATCATAATTAAGCTCATCTTGAATTAACATATTGCAAGAATCTTGAATATATTTGTGATCAGGTAATGGCATATTGGGTATTTGCTTAAGACTCAGTCCACAGCTCAATAAAGATTTCTCAATGTACGACAACGTTAGGTGGTAAATTGCTTCCGGTTTTAGCTTCAAACCTGAAAACAATAAAAAGTAATGAAATAATTTATTTATAATATCAATTAAAGTGGGAACGTTTTTTTTGTGTGAATGTACCTTTCACGCCTATTTCTTGTTCACGAACGTGAACAACATCATCAGAAAGATAATTATATGTCTCTTTAAAAACATGATGAGGTCGGGATAGACTATCTGATGTAATCAACATAACGAATAGAGACCTGCAGAAAGAAGCGGTTGCCCAATGATGTGTTTCTTGTATAGAAGATATGTACTCTCTATCATCGTCTAATAGACCAAGAGCGTAGCAAACATCTTTGTAAGAGTCATAAACGGTCCCATTAACCGTTCTAATATCTTCATAACAAGTAGGACCCTTTACTTTGTTGAGCAAAATGCGCAAGTAATAAACATCACCAGACTTGGGAGACACATGATTAATTCTTCCAAGTGACTTTGTCTTTGTTTTTCTTCTTGTCCATACTTTATCTGATTTATTCCAAACATATTGAGTTGGAAATTCAACATAGGATAACTCCCTTGCCTTTTCGTCGTAGCTATTACATTCCATCCAGGCCAAAATTTGAGAAGCAACAATAGTTGGTTTAGAAACAACATTAGTAACACGTTGGGATGGTTTGAACACAACATGTTGTTTGTCTTGTAGGTGAAACGACAATCTTTCAACATGTGGTGTTCTATAATGAATGTCATACCTAAAAAGTCTCCAACATGCCTCACAAGCATAAATATAACGACAATTGTAATACTCAACAATTTCGTCACGATCGTTATTTTATTTATGTTGTTTTTTGTTATTTTTGGCGTCATAAAAAGACGCGGTGATCCTGTCTGGACCTTTGTTAATATACTTAAAAATGTACTTTATCGATCCAAGCTGATTACACCACTCAAGATTCATATGGGCTTGATATTGCTTTAAAAGTGTCTTATTATATGGAACAACATATCTGAAAAAAGAAACAAAATGTCATAAAGAAAATTAAGATCATTTAACATATCTTTCCTATAAAATATAACATTTATAAGGAAATAAATGTTTATATAAATTTTTTTTAATTTTTATACCTATTGTCCAAAGAAACTCCATTTTTCACGACATTGTTTCCGTTGTCGCGTCTTCGGTAAACTGGATAACCATCATCATCAATATATGTTTCATTTGTAAAGTCTTTTGGATATTATTATTGTAACTTTTTAATGTACTTGCTTTTTATATTAAATTTCGATCATATGTTATCTGAAAATATTATTTTTATTTCATTAAATATGAATCGGTGACTATTTCAATGTTGTTTTACTTTGTCAACCGTGTAGTACACGAGTTATAACCTAGTAAATTAAACCAAACAACCCGAAGCAAACATACATATCATATGGAATCTATAAATTAAGGATCAACATAAACCAAACCGAAAATATAAAAAGAAAAAAAACCAAAAAACCAAAAATTCAGTTACTATAATAAGCAACAATAAAACAAAAATTCAGTTACAACTAAAAAAATAAATAAAAATAGGATACTATAATAAGCAACCAAATCAAAGTATGATGATACAATAGACACTAAATCAAACTATTTAGGTTCAAAATGAAACTAAAAATCATCTACAAAAGGCACTAAATCAAATTATGTTTAGGTTATGTTCATGTAAAGGTCTTCATCCAATTTTCTGTATTTACCTAAGAGGAAGCCACTCTTGTCAACAATCATATAACGACCATACTGCATCCACCAATTTAGTTCTCCTTTATCTGTTTCCTCATTTGCATTTGATGACTTATTGGACTGTCTCAGGATAGGTTGCATTTGGACAATTGCATTGTGATTTGGAAGATCATAGCCTTCACCATTTTTGCACTCTTCACATAACCATCCATGTTTGGGAACTTCATTTGGCATTTTCTTCATACAATAAGTGTGTTCAGCGCCATCCATGCATCTACTACATATAGCAAGTAAATGTTCATGCCCTACATCTCCACATATATCACACACAATGACATCGACAACAACTTCAACATCCATTTCTGAGTAGTTTTAATCTGAAAAAATTTCAAAAATTCTTTATCAAATAAGGTTTATCAAATAAGGTTTATTTTCAGTAGAAAGACCTTGTAGTAATTAGAAAGATAGAACAAAAAAAATTGAATACCATTAATTAACAACCTCAATAAGAAGCATTCGTGAACCAGAAATTCTCAAAGTGATTCCATCATCGTTAACATCCGTCCCTGGTTAAACCAATTGATGAGATGAGAATCCCAATATGACAATATAACCGAACCAATGTTTGCCTCCTGCAACAGGACAACGTCAAAAAGAAATATGAATTTTAGAAAGAGGGAGATAAGGTTATGATAAGGTAGCGAGAACGAAGGAAAATTGTGACCTCACAATAGTTTGTTTCAATGACGATTTGATGTTATCGGGACCAAACTTCTTTATTCGAAAGACGAAGAACTCCCCACCCAGGTGTTTGAGAGTGGGAAGGATCTGATGTAGAAAGCAGATAAGAAGAAGCGTTGTAGGTCCTTATTCTTTAACAGATTTCGTCAAACTCTGCAATCACACACACGGAATTCATTAGTTTCATGAATCAATCGTCTCCATTTGATCAGTAAAGGTACGATTCATCATGCAATACGACATAACTACAAAATCATCTTCTAAATAACTCAAAAGTCGCCAATAAGGCAATAATTAAAATCAAATTTCTATGCACACAAACATGATTCATCAATAACACCCTCTAACTGATCACTAAGGGTACAATTCAGTCCATATAATTTCAAGATTATGTTTGATCTTCAAATCAGTATAGTTAAGATTAGCATATATTACTAACATGTCTAACAGAGATCATTATCCTCGACATAACTAAAAATCGTCATTAATTGAAATCGAGTTTGTGTACGAAAAAAACAGAGGAAGTGTGTGCTTGTGATTCATGCATGCATGCATGACAATACTCAATAAAATAATAAGAAATAAGAATTGAACACTAAAATTGTCCAGTAGAAACAGAAGAAATAAAAGAAAACAACGAATTGAAGGAATTTTCGAAGTAAATAATGAACTCATACAGACCTTTTTGTCTTCCTGAAGATCATCCGGAAGGTGGTGGAAATATTTGGGAGCGCTGATGTTTAGATGATGATCGTATTCCGTATTTGGTGGCTAATTTTTTTAATTGATAAGCTTTGAAGGAGTTATAACACTTAATTCGAATTTAGTATTTCTTGAATAAAAAATGAAGTGTTTTTAAGGATGACAACACCACAAATATTAAAAACGATCTAAGGGTTAAGATCAATCAAAAAAATCCAATAAATAGTTCTAATTGTTGAAGGTGACATCTACCAGTTCTGTTTTAATATATCTCTTAGTCGTTTATAATTTATTATATTATTATATTATTATTTATTTTTATAAACACAAATCCCAAACACATTTTGCATCCGGCACCAAAAATACGTAAGCACAGGAGCGGCCCCACTTGGATTTCACAAAAGAAAGCGAAAGGATAAAAAGCGAACCGAATCCCTTAAAATGGGGCCCACCGTTCCGCCTTCCTCTGTCAGTATAAATAACCAACCTCGGTCCTCCACGTTTCCATCATCCCTCCGCTAATTCACTGACTCGTCAGCACTCCTTTTCTGTGCGATTTTGCTTCCCTTTTCTTTGTTCTCACACCGGAAGCCTCTCAAAGTGATCGTCGAGAGTAATAATCATGTATTCGTTCTTCTTTTGATTCGATTATCTAATCGTTCATTTCGATTTTTGTTAGAATTTATCAGATTTCTAATTACTATACTGCGATTCGCGATTGCATGATTTGTTAAGCATGGTTAGACTTCGGTTCATGTTCTTCCCCTTTTCTATCGATGTATCATATAGCTTCATTTCACATGAAATGAAGTAAATTTGATATTCGTTATTGCCTTACACCTTTTATTCGCTTTAATTTTGAATTTCTTTTTGGCACGAATTGATACCTGTAATTCCTTGATGTTCTTGCTCTGAAAGTCTCGTGATCTTGCTATAGAAGGCCTTTTCACAATTACCGATAGCTCTCAATTGCATGAAGATGATGATGTTGATTATATATCTTGCTGATAGTGTTAGTATGCATTTTTGTGTTGTTTGGTTTTTAGGGTTTTCTTTGCTGTGTTTTGAAGTATTACAACCTGTTTTCTGGTGTTAAGAGTTTGATTTGTGAACCTTGAAAAGATATTGTGTTATGTTACACCAAAAAGGGACTCTTCTAGGGAAGTGATATCTGAAAGGGATAGTTTGGGTTGTAAATATGATGGTTCTTTGCTGTTCAAGCATTAACAACTATGGGATACTATTTTCTGAAAAAAGTCTAATTTTTGGCTATTTTTTTTTTTAAAAAGTAATTAAGGTATTTGGCTAATTATGTAATTCTCTCTATTTTGAATTCAACTGATCAAAACTATTTATCTAAATGATCTCCCTATAAATCATTCACTTTAATTATGATTATCATTGGTTTAAGGAAATTAAGCTCATTTTTGTTCCTGAAAGAGTGATGAAAAGCTGTGTAGACTAAAAACAGTATAACTTTCACTTGCAGATTAACATGAACAGAATTGGTTAAGCTCATAAAGTCTGATCAAATTCCATCAAGTTTTCCATCTGGTTTAGTGGCTTATATTGTTTGTTCAGTTTGAGAGGTTAAATCTCTATGGGGGGAGTTAGTTCCATAAAACAGGTCCAACATACTAATGAAAATGGTGCATACAGTGGAGTTTCTAGAAGGTTTTCCAGAAATGGAAGCTCAAAGTGGTTGGGAGCCTCTTTTTTTGATAATAAAGAGCAAATGGCAATATGTCCACCTCTCATGGAATTGTGCACTCATATAATATGTGAAGTAAGTTATTCCTTTTGAAGAGTTGACATTCATTTCATGTTAGGATACTTTTGTCCCATGCTAATAAAATTGTTTTTTTTTTTTTTTTTTGTTGTGAACAGAAAATTGATCAATATGACACATTCTCTATGCTTCCAAGAGACATTAGTCAGCAGATATTTGATCAATTGGTCTATTCTAAACGCCTTAATGAAACATATCTTGAAGCTTTTCGAGGCTGTGCTCTTGAGGTATCCAGTAACAAGTAGAAGGATATATATATA
This sequence comes from Lactuca virosa, assembly GCF_052849685.1. Taxonomy (NCBI): domain Eukaryota; kingdom Viridiplantae; phylum Streptophyta; class Magnoliopsida; order Asterales; family Asteraceae; genus Lactuca; species Lactuca virosa. The sequence goes on along the minus strand of NC_136429.1, from coordinate 188,834,193 downwards.
TATATATATATATATATATATATATATTTTATATATATATTTGTATTTTAAATAAACTGTAGATAAAAGGTTGATCTTTAGGTTCACCGATTTACTTTTTTGTTTCTTTTTCCAATTTGATCTTTTTAGATAAACCTGTTTTCAAACATTACATAAAGGAAAACTGTATAGAGTAACCTATTCACTTAAATTGGGTCGTTAAAGTTATCACAAATCAACCTGCTAATTTTGGGTTTGTTTGATTTATGACAACTCTAATTCAACATCTTATTATTATGTTTTTTTTTTTTTTTTTCTAATTCAAAATCTTAAATAAATTTTTTTTGAAGGATATTGAATTAGGAGAATATCCTGGAGTTGATGATAGCTGGATGGAGGTCATATCCTCACAGGGATCATCTTTACTTTCAGCAGATATTTCTAATTCTAATGTTACTGATAATGGTTTATTCCACATTAAAAACTGTGACAACATCCAAGATTTGAACTTTAATTTCTGTGCCCAAATTTCAGACACTGGGCTTGATCACATTAGCGGTATATTCTTCTTCTCTGAGGTTATAATGGTAATTTCACTTTCACACCCTCAAAATCAGATTAGCTATATACAACTTTTCTTGCTTTTTGTTTCAGGTTTTTCTAACTTAACAACTTTGAGTTTCAAAAGAAACAACAACATCACTGCAAATGGAATGAGTGTGCTTTCTAATTTGGTCAACTTGTTAAATTTGGATTTGGAAAGATGTCCATTGATCCATGGTGGTCTTGTTCATCTAAAAGGTATTAATTATAATTTCCTTTTTTAGATTTTAAAAAATGTTTGTTTTTTTTTATTTTTATTTTTCATTTTGATATGTAAAGATGTTATTGGCAGGTTTATCAAAGCTTGAGGTGCTTAACATTAACTGTTGTAATTGCATTACTGATGATGATATGGAACCTATCTCAGGTAACATAGTCTTAATATCAACACAGATTTATATGGAATTGTCATTTGTTCACATTACTAAAACTAATGGAAGCATCAAACTTTTCAGTTAAATCACTTATTGGTTTGTTATGTTTAATGATTCATATCTTTTTATGTTTTTAGAGCTAAAAAACTTGAAAGAGTTGCAAGTTTCTTCCAGCAAGGTGACAGATCATGGGGTCACATTTTTGAAAGGTCAATACCCTTTGATTTACTAATTTACATTTCAATTTTTTTTTACTCACATTTCTTTTCCTCAAATAAAAAATTATTTGGTTATGATTTTTGAGACTTTTTTTTTTTTTTTAACAAGATTGATGTTATTAAATACCCCTGCCCCAAGGAACGAAAATCAATCAAATGGAAGGAATCAGATGACACCAAAAACCATTTTTTTTTTTTTTTAAATTGTTGAATGTATCTAAATTCTGAGACCCTTCATTACATGAATCATCAGATGCATTGTTTTACATGGATTAAATTTTATATCTTGCATCTAAATTCAAGGTTTAATTTTTTTCATTACAAAACCCTAGTGAGTTGACTCAGTTGAATGAGTGCAATATTTCAGGATTATACAAGCTTGCAATGCTGAATATGGAAAGATGCCCTGTTACTGCAGCATGCTTGGATGCACTTTCAGGTCCATACAAAATCAATATTTCCATAATCCATATTATTATTATTATTATTATTATGTTATTTTTCTTAATCACATGATGCCAAATCTTTTCTTATTTTTAATTGCAGATATTGTGACTCTGCTTTATTTGAATTTAAGCAGAAGTAATTTGACCGATAACGGGTGCCATAAATTTTCAAGTAAGTCTTTGTTAGGGTGACACTAAACTAAACTTTTTTTTTTCCTGAATTATGTTAGTTTTTTAGGGCTAAACTCTTTAAGAGTACTCAATTTGGGATTCAATGATATTTCAGATGCTGTTTTGGTACATTTGAAAGGTGCTTCTTGTCCTTTCTTTGTCTTTTATTTTTTATTTATAATAAACATAAATTGATGTATATTAAATTACAAGATTATGCTCATATGCCAGGTTTAAATAATTTAGAGAGCTTGAATCTGGATTCATGTAGAATTCGGGATAATGGATTGGTTAACTTGGCAGGTGATTCTTTTCTTATTTATTTATTTTATTCCCATCTTTTTACTTCTACATTATTTTTTACATGTCATCATATAAGTTCTTGTTCAGAATTCAAACAAACATGAATAATGTGAATACTTGACATGATATAATTCAAGATTTTGTGGCACATAGCATCCCCAATGAAGACTTTTATAAAAGCTTTTTACTATTCTTTAAGCCTTTAATAAAGCTTATTACCATAAAAAAAATCGTCCCACTTAATAATTTGTCTATCAGATGCTGATGCATATATTTGTAAAAAATGACAGGCCTTCATCATTTGAAATGTTTGGAGTTGTCTGATACAGAAGTTGGAAGCAATGGTCTTTTCCATCTTTCAGGTTATACATTTTTCTATAAACTTAAGAATTTGATTTTAAGTAATCAATTCATCTTTTATAAAACTAGTAAAGAGCCCGCGGCTATGCCGCTTTTGGGGTAATATGGGAAAAATCGGCAATTTTTAAAAAATATGTGTTGAAATTGTAAATCACCACAAATAGGGGAGTAAGTCGACAGCCCCTAAAATTAGATGTCAAAAGTGTACAACCAAAAAAATGGACACCGGTGGAGAAAATCCAAAAATGTTGTGACAAAGTTGTCACAATTGGGAAAATATGGTGACAAAATTCTAAAGGAGGTTTTGTGTGTTTTTTATGTCAAAATGTAAAAGTTTTGACGATAAGGACGAAAAGTGTCAAATTCATTAAAGATTTGTGGCAAAAACACCAAAATATAAAACTTTTCACTGCAAGGACTAAAAATGTCAAAGTCGGTAAAGATTTGTGGCAAAATCCTAAACACACAAAAACTTAATCAAAAGGTAAAAATATAAAAGTTTTGACTTTAGGGACGAAAAGTGTAAAATTAACCAAACATTTGTGGCAAAAACCTAAAACCAAAAAAAAATACTATTCATAAGCTCCTTTGGATTTAATATATATATATATATATAATTTGCTGCAGGGTTGATGAATCTCCAAATTTTAAATCTTTCATTCACTGTTATCACGGATGGAGGTTTACCAAATCTTTCCGGATTATCAGCTCTTAGATCACTTAACTTAGATGTTCGCGACATCACAGATGCTGGGCTTTCAACTCTTACAAGTAACAAAAATAAAAATAAAAAACTTTTATATCCCTAAAATTCTAAAAAAAAGGTAAATTCTTATTTGTTGGATGGATGCAGGTTTGACCGGATTGACTCATCTGGATCTCTTTTGTGCTAGAATAACAGATGCAGGAACAAATTCTCTGCGCTGTATGACAACATTTATGAATTTTAGTAAAATAAATAAATAAATAAACAGTCTGTGATGTTGAATGACGGTTATACCCCTGTTTTTTCATCTAGATTTTACAAAACTTCAGTCTTTGGAAATCTGTGGTGGAGGAATAACGGATGCTGGTGTGAGGAATATAAAGGATCTTCGATCTCTGGTGCTTTTGAACCTTTCACAAAATAAACAAATTACAAATGCATCCTTAAAATCCATTACTGGTATTTTTATTATTTATTATATCTCTCCTTAAAAATTAAATGAAAGGGGCTTTATAAAATATTTTAAGATAGAATGTTAGATGAGGGTAAATGTGTAATTGTTGCAGGTCTGACAAAATTGGTTTCTTTAAACTTATCAAGTTCTCAAGTAACAGGAGAAGGATTGCAGCATCTAAAGCCATTGAAAAAGTTGAAATCTCTGAGCTTAGAGTCCACCAACGTGACTCCAAATGATATAAAACAACTCCAGGAATTTGACCTTCCAAATTTGGTAACCTTTCGTCCTGAGTAGTTTTGTAAACAAGATTGACAGATATTTTGGTATGTTGATCTCAGTGTGTTTGGTATGTTGGTGAATAAGAGAATTACTTCTCAGTATTTGTAGTTGTAATTATTGGTTATATATGACTTTTATTTGATTGACCAAGTGATTTATATTTGTTTCTTTAAGTGGATGATTATCAAAATAATTTATGCGTTCATGCCATGTTGAATAATACTAAGCACGTACAATCAACATGTGTGTTAGTAATGTTATATTCTTGAGGTAAAATAAGTATTAAACACAAATCTACACTAATTATGATTAATGATGATTGGATAAGTTGGATAAAATTAATTGCTTAAAGATGATTTGAAAATGTTAATTTCTCGATGTACTAAGGGCTTTGCTAGAGTTGGATGCTCCAAAAAGAAAACTAAAGTAAATCGCAATTTAGGGGTTCCGACACCAAGTTAAAAGTGTATTAGAATGTATGAGAGAATTTGGGTCTCAAATATATGAATTATAAAAGTAATATTTTACATACTCATATTTTAATTTATACAATAAAAATATAAAATAAATAAAGTCACCACATAAAGACCATTTGTCGGTCCACGATCTATAATATATAAGTTTTGGAAATTAATAATCATTGGAGAACATGAGCCAAACTTCAAAGGGCGACACGTGGCCTATAACAGTGCACGCGTCGAACAACCATCAATCTCTAAGCCACCTAGACAACATATGGCAGCACCATGCGACACTTTAAGCTTCTCTTATATGTTTTCCGGCGACAGAACAGATAGGGAGAGAGATCAGAGATGGGAGGAGGAGGAGGAGGAGGAGGAGGAGAAGAAGAAGAAGATTGGAGAAAAATGGCGGATACCCACAAAATGAGTCCAGAGGAAGTGAAGAAAGTAGGGGTGGAGTCATCCAAGAGACCACCTGGCCACAACCCAGGTGGCGTTCTACACCAGCGCCGTAGTTTACCCTTCAGCACCACCACCATGACCATCGTTGGTTTCCTTATGGCTGCCGGAATTGGCTACTCCGTTCTTTATGCCAAGAAAAAACCAGAAGCCACCGCACTGGATGTTGCTAAAGTCACAGCCGGAGTTGCCGATGCCTCCAATACCCACCCACGTGGTGGCACCACCGCCACACCACCGGAGGACACCAGTCCACGCAAATGAAGCCCATGTAATTTCTTGCTTTCTGCAAGTTATGTTTTCTTTTAACAGTCTGAAGTACGCACATACATTTTGTTAAGTGCGCAGTTGGTAGACTCGGACTTATAATTATCAATTGAGAATATGGCTAAAAACATTAACATGTTCTTGGATTTGTTCTATATGTCGATTGTTCTATTTTTGAAAGGCGTCTAGACGATTTGATCATTTGTGTGTGATAATGTTAATCCATTAACATGTATTGTTATGGTATTAAATTTAACATGTGCTTAGAATCATATATTAAAAAGTATCATGGTTTTATTTAAAGCAATAATATTGTTCAAAACTCGGGTCCGTTTATTACATTTATTTCATTTGATATTGCAAGATGGTCATTTATATTTGGGGAGATGAATATTTTGAGTGGTTTACATATATATAAATATTAATGTTACACTTTCCGGTAGAAAATACAGCGATTAGATATTTAGTTATTGATTATTTACATGAACATAATAGAATACCTGAATGAAACTTTAAATACAAAGTACAATGCGATAATGTGTGAAGCAATGGATATATTTATTCCATGGGGCTTGCCTGAAATAGTTCACGAGGCTTGCCTAGTTGCCCCTTCTTCATAAAAAAAAATGGATATATTCACCAAGTTTAATAAGAAAACTTCCAAAGTAAATTTGGTAAATTACATTACAGCTCAAGAAATGACCACAAATTTTCAAATATTTTTTATTTCTTTCCACCGTTTTGGTTAGATGTCAAAGTATTTCGGTAACAGTCATTAAAAGCCTAATGCTAATTTATGTCACAGTGATCATTAATTTATATTATTATTATTATTATTATAATTATTTTTTGTAGTTGTTTATGCCATTGAATTTTTTATTTTTTGTTTTTTGTTATAGTTATTTACTAAAACTTTTGAAATGATGAACAATTCATTTTATATGTTCTTTTTTCATAATTTGTTTTTATGTTTTACATTTTATATTTTTAATTTTTATATATTTTTTACAATTTTATTTTTTATTTCGTCCTAACATGTTTTTACTACTTAGCTTTTTTTGGAACCGGAAAATGATTATATTAATAACGAAATAAGAAAAAAAAACAAAAGTTCTCTTCTAGCAAGAGACTAGAATTTGGAAAAAAAAACAAAAACAAAATTACAAACACAGTTTGGGACACACACACCACTCAGCCCAGTTATAGAGACAATCATTTCTCCTATACCTCAACCATGTATATACCATAGATTTTATGTCATCGACCACCTTTGTTGGTGACACTCTCCTATGTTTGAACAGTCAGTCACACCTAGCCTTCCAGATAAGCCATACAGCCCCATACCATATAGCTAATAGACTCCTTCTCCTTTTCATGCAAGTTCCCCATTGTGAGCAAAACTACACCAATTCTCCTATACTGTTAACTTGGGGATTATCGATTTCGCACCATCTGAAGATCCATCTCCATACCTTACCTGCAACGGGCAATGAAACAAAATATGATTGGTATCTTCATCACTAGAATTGCATTGTGGACATGTTGTGGATTCAATGTTAAAATTCCTGTTATGAAGTGCACATCTGGTTGTGTGGAAGTTTCCTTCAAACTTCAACATTGGATGATTTCTAGAATACCATTCTACACATGTGGTTTTAATTTGTCAAGAATGGGTGGTAGCATGTTTGTCAAGAATGGATGGTAGCATGTTTGTCAAGCTTGGATGGTAATAGACAATTGAATTCATACATTCATTTGCCTATAAAAGGAAGTGAAACCAAGCTTATTAAAAACACCACACCTCAAATTACATCTTCATTTTTCTCTCATATTCATACAAATATATATTTGATATATTTGTTTTTCTTTCCTCTATCTCTGTAAACACTGAATATTATAGTAAATTGGTTCTCGGCTTCCTCCGCCCGTGGTTTTTCCTGATTTGGGTTTCCACGTAAATATCGCGTGTTTTTTTCTTTTTATCGTTCGATTTATTCTTGGTTGATTATTCAAATAGTTTTATATTCCGTTGAATCGCTATCGTGATATTTGGGTTTTATACTTCGATCTTGAAGTTATCGATTATTTATTGTAGTCGATTTGTCTACAATTGGTATCAGAGCTATCCGGGTTTTCCGATAACGATTCGTAAAAAACTATTTTCAACCATGTCATCGATGAAGTACGATATTCCTTTACTTGACAGAAACACAAGATTCCCTCTCTGGCAAGTAAAGATGAAAGATGTGTTGATCCAAATGGATCTCCACAAAGCACTATTAGGAATGGAGAAAATGCCGGCAACTTGGTCGACTGAGGAAAAGGAGATGAAAGATCTGAAGGCGTCGTCGCAGATCCGTCTGCATCTTTCTAACGACGTTCTCCAAGATGTGTTGAAAGAGACATCCGCAGCGGCTCTCTGGCTAAAACTCGAGCAGCTACTTATGACGAAAAGCTTGCCCAACAAGCTACACTTGAAGCAACGACTTTTTAACCTAAAGATGGGTGAAGGTAGTTCTTTGTCTGATCACCTCTCTACCTTTAAAGAGCTTGTAGGAAATCTGGAGAATATGGACGTCAAATACGAAGATGAAGACTTGGCGTTATTTTTATTATCTTCTCTCCCAGACTCCTACGATCACTTTCGTGACACCATTATCTATTCTCGGGACACTCTTGTCCTTGACGAGGTAATGACTGCTCTTGATTCAAAGGAAAAGATGAAGCAGATAGTTGGGAACAGTAGCAGCGATTCTAAAGCCGAAGGTCTCAACATCAGAGGGAGACCTAACGAGAGAGGTAGCTCTTCACAAAACCGATCTAGATCTAAGTCCAAAGCCAATCGCAAGTATTGCAATTATTGCCACAAGAAGGGACATCTGATCGATGAATGTTTCAAGTTAAAGAACAAGGAGAAAGCAAAGGCAATCGCAAAGGGAAAAACAACCAATAACACCGTTGAAGCCGATGTTGCCGAAACTGGTTCCGATGGCGAGCTTCTATCCGTTTCAGACTACGGTTTAATGACCACGAGTGAGTGGGTACTTGATTCAGCGTGTACTTTTCATATGAGCTCCAACCGAAGCGTTTTTCATTCATATGAAAAGGTTAACGAAGGCCACGTTCTAATGGGTAACGACACTTCGTGTCGTATTATTGGACGGGGTACACTCAGGTTCCGCATGTTCGATGGCGTTGTTCGAACGATTCAAGATGTGAAGCACGTATCCGGTCTTAGGCGAAATTTACTAAGTCTCGGTACTTTCGAGAAGAAAGGTTACGAGTTTGTTGGCAAAGACGGGAAACTCCATATTTTCAAGGAAGGTTCTGTGGTCATCCGAGGAGTTAGAAAATCCGCAAACCTTTACATTATGGATGGGCAAGTTATCTCCAGCGAAGTCTCGGTATGTTCTAAATCCCTCTCCAACGTTGATCGCTCTCGGCTATGGCACCTCAGGCTCGCTCACATGTCATACCATGGTATGAATGAACTAAGTCGAAGGGGGTTGCTCGGGGAGCACAAATCAATCGAACTTGAATTCTGTGAAGATTGTGTATTTGGAAAGCAGAAGCGAGTGAGTTTTATCGGTGGCAAACATATGACGAAAGGGCCACTTGACTACATACACTCTGATTTATGGGGACCAGCGAAGGTTACATCGAAAGTTGGAGCCTCTTATATGCTCACGATCATTGACGATTTCTCAAGAAAGGTATGGTCGTTCTTCTTGAAGTCAAAGGGAGAAGTATTCCAAACTTTTAGAGATTGGAAAGTATTGGTTGAAAAGCAATCAGGTTTTGAAGTGAAATACCTTCGTACTGATAATGGACTGGAATTTTGTTCTGAAGAATTCAACTCCTATTGCCGTAGGGAAGGAATTACGAGGCATCGCACCGTAGTTCATACACCACAGCAGAACGGCGTAGCGGAACGTATGAACCGCACCATCATGGAGAAGGTCCGATGCATGCTATCTCATTCGAAGTTGCCGAAGTCTTTTTGGGCCGAGGCCGCTTCAACCGCATGCTACATTATCAATTGTTCTCCTTCTCGTGCTATTCAAAAGAAGACCCCATTTAAGCTTTGGTCCGGCCAACCTGCTGATTACACGAAATTGATTCCATTTGGATGTCCAGCATATGCCCGAGTTGATAATGGTAAATTGGAACCGAGGGCAATTAAATGCGTCTTTCTCGGATATCCGACAGGTGTTAAAAGGGTTCAAATTATGGAGCCCGGAGCTAAGCAAGGTTTTGACATCTAAAGATGTGACCTTCGATGAAAAAGCCATGCTTCATCCTGTCTCCAACATTCAGACCAGAGAAAATGAAAATTCGGAAAAAGACAAAGTTCGAGTGGAGGTGGAGTTTCCTTTAAATTCATCTTTCGAGGACCAGTCTCATGAAGGTGTCGAGGTTTCTCAACCCTCGAATAATCAACATTCCTCTTCTCATGAGCCAGCCAAAGCTCCAAGCCAACCTCACAGTCCCTCCATTGCAAGAGATAGACCTCGCAGACAGATTGTACCTCCAAAGAGATATGTTCAAGCCAATTCTGTCGCTTATGCACTTACAGTTGCCAATGAAGTTGAGTCTGTTCTGGAGCCCACAAGCTACAACGAGGCCATTCAATCCAAACATTCTAATAAGTGGATGGTTGCCATGCACGAGGAGATGGAATCTCTTCAGAAAAATGGCACATGGGATCTCGTTCCAGCTCCAAAGGGTAAGAAGACAGTTAAGTGCAAATGGGTCTACAAGTTGAAGGAGGCTATCCACCCTGGTGACAAACCAAGATATAAAGCTCGTTTGGTAGCCAAAGGCTACAGTCAAATCCCAGGTATCGATTATACCGACATTTTCTCTCCGGTTGTGAAACACACGTCAATACGTGTCTTGTTGGGATTAGTTGCCTCTCATGACTATGAATTAGAGCAACTTGATGTTACTACAGCATTCTTAAATGGTGTGCTTGAGGAAGAGATATATATGCAACAACCTGAAGGTTTTGTAGCTCCTGGCAAGGAAAGCTACGTGTGCAAATTGAAGAAGTCTCTTTATGGCCTCAAACAATCTCCTCGACAATGGTATAAAAGGTTTGACTCATTTATGACCAGTCACAAGCTGAAAAGGTGCACCTACGACAGCTGCGTTTACTACAAAAAGTGTGACGATGGTTCAATGGTCTATCTACTTTTATACATGGATGACATGTTAATTGCAGCGAAGAATATAAAGGAGATTCAAAAGATAAAAGACCAGTTGAATGCTGAGTTCGATATGAAGGACTTGGGTGCTGCCAAGAAAATTCTAGGAATGGAAATAGTGCGAGACCGTAGTGCAAGAACTCTATACCTTTCTCAACAAAGCTACATTGAGAAGGTTCTGCACCGTTTCAATATGCATGACGCAAAAGAAGTCAGCACTCCTTTCGCAGCCCACTTCAAGCTATCATCCGCCTTAAGTCCTACCACCGAAGAAGATATAGCATACATGGCAAAGGTACCATACTCCAGCGCTGTAGGATCTCTTATGTATGCTATGATGTGTACACGTCCAGATTTGTCATATGCGGTAAGCATGGTGAGCAGATACATGGCGAATCCAGGAAAGGAGCATTGGGTTGCTGTTAAATGGATTTTTCGCTACTTGCGAGGTACTTCCTCTTTATGTTTGCGGTTTGAAAAAACCGATAATGGAGTACTTGGTTATGTGGATTCCGATTATGTAAAGGACTTGGATAAAAGACGATCGATTACAGGGTACGTGTTTACTTTGGGTGATTGCGCAGTTACAATCTACTGTAGCGTTATCCACCACTGAAGCCGAATACATGGCTGCTACGGAAGCAGTGAAGGAAGCCCTCTGGTTGAAACGGTTGATAGGTGAGCTTTCAAACAAGTTATCTGTTAACACTGTTTTTTGTGACAATCAAAGTGCAATATTTCTGACGAAGGATCAAATGTTCCATGATCGAACGAAGCATATTGATGTTCGTTATCACTTCATCAGAGATGTTATTGCTAAAGGCGATATTACAGTAAACAAGATCAGCACCAATGATAATCCTGCTGATATGTTCACTAAAAGTCTTCCAATAGCCAAATTCAAAGCATGTTTGGATTTGGTGGGTGTTTCAGATCGCATTCGCATTTGAGCCTGATAGGCTCGTGGTGGAGGAAGTATATTTACTTTTCAAAATCAATTTTTCCTCATATGGTGTTTGCAGATTCTTATAGAGATTTGGAGTATGATGAGCTGTTGATAAACTGTTTTGCATGATCATTGTGCAAGTTAAAGTTTTTTCATCCTGTCTCATTTGAAGTCAAGGTGGAGATTGTGGAAGTTTCCTTCAAACTTCAACATTGGATGATTTCTAGAATACCATTCTACACATGTGGTTTTAATTTGTCAAGAATGGGTGGTAGCATGTTTGTCAAGAATGGATGGTAGCATGTTTGTCAAGCTTGGATGGTAATAGACAATTGAATTCATACATTCATTTGCCTATAAAAGGAAGTGAAACCAAGCTTATTAAAAACACCACACCTCAAATTACATCTTCATTTTTCTCTCATATTCATACAAATATATATTTGATATATTTGTTTTTCTTTCCTCTATCTCTGTAAACACTGAATATTATAGTAAATTGGTTCTCGGCTTCCTCCGCCCGTGGTTTTTCCCGATTTGGGTTTCCACGTAAATATCGCGTGTTTTTTTCTTTTTATCGTTCGCTTTATTCTTGGTTGATTATTCAAATAGTTTTATATTCCGTTGAATCGCTATCGTGATATTTGGGTTTTATACTTCGATCTTGAAGTTATCGATTATTTATTGTAGTCGATTTGTCTACAGGTTGGAATGCTGTCAAGGTTCGCCCTCCATATGAAACACAACACCTTAATTCGAACCTCATATATCCACTTTATGATTTTCTCCTTTGATGCAGTGTTTGGACTATCGATTTTTTCTCTTAAGGCGTCGATGTGGTAAGTTCCATCGGTTGAGATGCTACAGTACCAACAATCCAATCTCGTGGTTGGTTGGAATACCCCAATTTTTGATATTAGCCTGTTCAGGTCACTAGTTTGGTTCTCTATATCTGCCTAGTTTTCCAATCCCAACTTATCTCCCCGGTTTTTATCTTTTCACTGATTTTGCAATGTTTCTTACGTTCCAGTTTATATAGCTCAGGAAACCCGACTTTAAATTTTGTGTCACCACACCATTTATCTTGCCAAAACAAAGTTTTATCACCCATCCCAACTTTTTTCTTAATTATCTCCGTAATGTCTATCCCCTTCTTCATTAGTAACTCCTCTACCTTTACCATATTGTTCCATACTCCAGTGTATGCCTTTTTAGCCATATACTCTGAAGGTTTTTTGTACAAATTGTGAAGCCATCCGGTCCAGGAGCTTTCTCATTCCCACATTCCCACACTGCTCTTTTTATTTCTTCAATACTAAATGGACTTTCCAGGGCTGATATGGAGGACGTGTCTAGTGTTCTGAAGTTTGTATTGATAAACTTTGGGCGTGATGACCACATTTCCTTGAACTTGCCCCTGATAGAATTTGAATACTTCTCTTTTTATTGTTTCCGCCTTCGTGGTCCAACTGCCATTAATATTCAACCCAAGAATACAATTCTTCTGTTTTTTATTGTTTACATAGCCGTGAAAAAAACCGGAATTTTCGTCTCCGTCGACAACCCACTTGATTCAGGCTTTTTGTTTGAGATCCAAAACCACCTTTTTTTTCTATTTCTGTAATCCTTTGGTATTTCAATCTCCTTTCGTTTATTTCTTCTGTAGTAAGAGTCCGCTGTTCAGCAATAGAATCAATTTCGTGAACTCTGTCTTTATTCTTCCTTAGTTCATCCATCTCCTTAGGGTGGTATTTAGCTCTCCATTTTTTCAACTCATTCTTTAGGAATCTTAATCTTGCAGCCAGAAAACTATCAGGGGTTCCATATCCTTTAAATTTGTTCCAACTATCAGTGACCATAGTATCAAAGCCTTCACATTTCATCCATGAATTGAAAAACCGGAATGACGATTTTCCGTAGTCTGGCAAGGGAGTTGTCTGTAGAATTATGAGACTGTGGTCCGAGAGCTCTCTTGGAAGGGATGTGATCGTTGTTGTAGGGAAGATATCTAGAAATTTTGGGCATACAAGAAACTGGTCCAGTTTACTAAGTTTAATGTCCGTTTGGCAGAAGAAAGTATACCGATACCCACCCATTCGCAGTTCTTGGAGGCCTGCTTCAGCAATGAATTGATTAAAAAAGAACGCAGAGGACGGACAAAACTGAGATTTATATCTTTCTTCTATCCTTCTAACCGTGTTGAAGTCCCCAAATATGACCCAAATTCCCATTTTTGCCCTTTTTATCTGCAGTAGATCTTCCCACAACTTCTTTTTCTCCATTGGAACATGAGCCCCATATACGTTTGCAAATATTGTGTCGCCTTGTATCCCTCTCCATCTTCCAATGTTTATCAGAAAATGCCTGGATTTAATGGTTTCTGTTACTTCATATAATCTTCTATCCCACATACCAAGTATTCCACCTGACCTTCCTGATGATTGTACATCACAATATCCGAATTCGTTTGAGTCCCAACATCCGTCAACATCAATGTCATTCAAGTCTTGTAATTGTGTTTCCTGTAAGCCGAGGAAGGAGGAGTGATGTTTGATCTTTAGTCATCTTACCCAATCGACCTTATATGCTTCACCAATACCTCTTACATTTAGACTTAAACAATTCATTGGATAATCGTATTCTCACCATTTTCTCCAATTATTCCGTGGAGGATTGGGTCCCCAGACGTAATGTCGAAACCCAATTCCATTCCCACTTCTACAGTCTTCAGTAGCTCCATGGACCTGGATGAGGTTTCATTTGAGCGGTCGTCGTTGCTGGACTCTGTGGAATCTCTGTTAAGATCGATCGATGGGAAATCGTTTGGGGGAAACACGGTTTTCCTTCCCAATTCTTGCTGATCAGTTAACGGGGAGCGAGTTGATTTGATCGCCGACATATCTGCCACATCATCCAAGGGGGGGGGGGGGGAGGTCTATGTCTGTAGGTTCTATTTCTTCCGTTCTACGTCGTTTTTTGCTTAAAACCTCAACAGTTGTTGGGGGGTTCGTTTTTTTCTTTGCAGTAAATGAAAAAGGAAATGGCCCAAAACATTCAATTGGTGGTAGCCCATTGTGAAACCCGTTGGGATTTGAATTGGGTAGTCTGTTAGATTTTGAGGATGAAAATGCATTTAATTTCTGAACTAGTGTGTGCCTAATATTTTCCTGGGGCCACGTGTGAATGTTGTTAATACCATTTATTACCTCCAGGTTTCTAAGAACCGAATCGTCTTCACGCCCCAACTCTTCCACTACTGTTTGACTTTTTCCCCCAAATGTCTCTCGGCCTTCCTTTGTTGTTCCGATCATTTTCGTTTGCTCTTGTCGGTCATCGACCTGTGCCATTCCTTTCACCGGTGGGATTATGTCTTCATCAGATATTTTTTCCGGCGTTTGTTCTGGGCAGATCTCCCCTTCCTCTCTTTCTTCGTCCATACCTCCAATCCATGTATCTGAGATTCCATCTACCTCGTCATCGTCACTTCCATCATCTTCTTTAGCATTTTCGTCATCCTCTTCACCATTACCACTTTCATAGCAATTTCCTGGAGGATCGAAGTTGAACGGAAACCAATCTTCGTCAAATTCAATGACTCCCACCTTTAATATTCTCCCATCTATGGCCACATGTACCTCATCATTAATCATTTTTCTTCTTGACGTGAGTAAACCGATCTTTGCATGGGATAGATCGACTCTCTGGAAGAGATTATCGAACGGTGCAATTGTTCTCCCAAAGGAACTAGTAATGGCTGTAAAGTTGTGTTCACCCCGTAGCTGTATGGGAAGCCCCTCGATTCTGATCCACACTACACGTTCATGGTTTAGTTAGAGCTTGATATTATAGCACCATAACTCAATGTGTGACTTCAATAAGTGATTCATTTCTATAAAATTCAGTTAGACCGAAGAAAACCCAAGTTCAAAAATGCATAAAAAATCAATAAAGTACTCAATTTCAGATTAAGATATTCAAATAGAAGATTCGTTTAAATTATGATTCAGTTCACCCAAATGAGATTACCAAACTTAAACCTGCATAAATAAATGTATTTATAACTTCTTTATAATTGAAAGTAATTCACTTAAACCCAAATAAATTACAAAGAATCATAGAAGATCATCACCAAACCATGATTTGTAAGATAAGAAGTGATTTACATCAATTTAAAACATTCAAGGATCCAAATTAAGGATCTACTCGAAACACTATTCCACATGTTAGGGTTCATAAATACCCAAATTAATTATTGGAGGTTGAACCAACCATTCCAATGATGGAATGATGATTTCTTGATGATTTAATACTTGAATTTAGACTTAGAACTCATGAAAATCATCATTATAAAGAATATTGGATTTGGAGAAACATATAAACCCTAACTTGAAATAGAAGAAAAGAAAATACAAGTATGGTAAGTTCATGCTCAAATGAGATTATTCAAGTCTTTTCTCTTCATAAGCCCTTCAATATCCTTCTTAGATTTTCCTCTAGCTTAAAATCATAACTTATTCTTCCCTTCCAACTTTCTACATAAGGGTGAAAGGAGTACTTCCTTCCTAACTCGTTCAACCCACTGTCGCATCAGCTTTTTCCTTTTCTCTCTCTTCTATCTTTCCCAAACATATGGAAATATCTTTTCCAACCCACTCAGTTAAAAAAAATACAAAACTACATATGATACAAGTAAAGAAGCATAATATACGAGAGAGAGGGAGAGAGAGAGAGAGAGAGAAAGAGGAATCAACGGGCTGAAGAACCCGCTTGAAGCACCAAGAAGCACCAAAGTTGCGGTACCACAAATGGGCAGAATGGTTTTCTTGGAGGTACACGCGGTACTGCCAACCCACTCACCAATAAACCTAACCACTCTATGCATCCTAACGCTCTGCTCCCGAGTTTACTAAATGAAAGAAAAGAAAAGAAAATGAGAGAAAAGAAATAAAAAATGAATTGATCTTCCTTTCCTTTCTCTAGGCGTTCCTTATTTAACCAAAATACTAAATAAAACCGTAACGCCCGCAGATTCGTGCTAGTCAATTTATAAATAATAAGCATAAAAATGACTTTTTGATAGAAGATTATTTAGGAAAAATAATCTTAATAAAAGTTATAATTTATGTAACAAGGGTTCCGTACATATAAAGAAACGCTGAAATCCGACTTCGTATGAAGAAGTTATGTTCATTCGAAGTTTCGTGATTAAACCGACACGACTCAACGCATCGTAAAAAATGAATTTTTGATAAATGAATTTTTAGCCTAAGAGGTCTAAAAGAAAGTTGTAGTAATCATTAAATCGAGAGCGTGCATGTAAAGAACGTCCAAATCTGACTTCGTAAGAGGGGGTCATGATTTTTCTAAGTTTCAGCACAATAGTATACGGCTCAAAAACCGAGGTAGAGATCAGTTGATTGTTAAGAAAAACAATCTAAACAAGAGTTGAAGATATCGTCCATATGGTATCATCGATATAAAGACAACAGAGAGTTGATATCATGTAACACTCAAAATCACAATAAATTTAAAATTTTCAAAATCAACCATTCATATCATTGTTTACAAAAATAGTCATTGTTTCAAAAGTATTATTTCCAATTCAGAGTTTTCCCCAAGATCTAGTGACAAAATAGGAAGATGTGTACGATCACACCTTTGCCTTCCCACGATCCTCTGAAGTACCTGAAACCATAAACTGTAAGCTAATGCTTAGTGAGTTCCCCCAAAGTACTAGCACACTACATAACCAATAAGCATACAAAATGAACAACCAGCCTGAATGGACCGCCTCGAAGGGCCTACAGCCTATCTGGACTGCTCTACGAGCCTTCGGCATGACTGGACTGCCTCGCAGGGCCTATAGCCTATCCGGACTGCTCAACGGGCCGCCGACCTGACTGGACCGCCTCGTAGGGACTACAACCTATATAGTCGTCTTCGTGTATCTTGGCATACAACACAAAGCAGGACCACCTCAACCAAACACAATATGTCGACATTGTTGGATAAGGTGTCTAAGTCCATAACTTATTTGGTATATACTTGAACCGACCCGACATGGTCCATTTGGGTTGCACTTCACCCGAACTATTTATATGGATAATATTATGAGAATAGTATGTTTATGACTTATTAATATATTATAAGTTATAATATATTAATATGAAATCATATTATTTAATTAGTATTGATCTTAAATTAATTATGAATTAATTTAGTGATCAAAAGGTGACTAATTAAATATGGGCTATTATATTTATATAGTGTGGGCTAATACTCATTAGGGAATCGGCTAAGCTTGCATGGGAGTCCATGGATGATCCATGGAGCTTCTAACCCATGGATCCTTGGAAAAGGAAAAGACATGGGTTATTAGGGTTTACATGGTTCATAACCCTAATCATCTACACTATATAAAGAGGTTTGTGATGCTTGAAATGACACTATGTGTGTGTGCATAAGAGTGGCCGATTTCTAGAGCATATATACTCTCTCATAAAGTTTTCCAAGTTTGTGGTGTTTTGTGATTTCCATTTGAGGCATTCATATTATTGGTGTTAGGCTCTCAAACTCCTAAGGAATCAACTCACTACTAGAGGTATGTAATTCTTCTAGTATCTTTTATGTTTAAAAGTACCCCATGCCATGCTAGATAGGTTATGGACCTTGGAAAATTATTTTGCATGTATTTTAGTCAAACATAGATCCAAGGTTTCTAGGGTTGCATGAACACCTTAGGAGTGTTAGAATGCTTAAAACCCAACAGTGGTATCAGAGCCTAGGCTTGTTTGTTTGATACTTGATGCAAAATAGCTGAAAAAGTCGAAGTTTTTGCTGTTTGCACAGGGGACTCGCCGAGTCCATGGGGGGACTCGACGAGTCCAAGCACAAATTCATCCTACTCGTCGAGTAGGTTACTGCACTCGACGAGTAGGAGGCTCTGATTGCAGTTTTTCGACTTTTCCTGTTGGAAATGGACTAGAAACATTACCCTAAACTATTTTGACGTTTTAAAATCTGTTTTAGATGGTGTAATGTTTGTGCTAATCCATTTACAATGGCCAATATCAAAATTACATGTTTATATGTGTTCATATGTTCTTGAAATTTTGATATGATATTCATGTTCTTATGAATTATTGTTAGATCATAGGAATTATTTGCTAAACTGTTTATTAATTAATTCTTGATCATTTATGTGTTTTAATGGAGTCCATAATTTGTCCTCAAGTTATGGATTTCCAAAGGTCACTTTCTTTTATGCACATTTAAAACACATAAGTTACATGAAAATGAAGAGTCTTCATTTTTATGAACCATTAATTCATAAGTTATGAAATGAAAAGTTTTGAATAGTTTCAAAACTTGTCCTCAAGTTTTGGAATTTGTAAAGTTGCACACACTTTAATATACTTTAATTCCAACCCTTAGAGTTTTAAAAGTTAAAATTCAACCCTTATACTATTTATCACATTAACGGTTAATAATTATATATATGTATAAGATTAAGTCGTTTTACCGTTAGTAGGCCTCATTCACGAAGCCGGTCTATAAGAGGGGTTTAAGGTTGTTGCCTATAAAATGGCAGCTTAATGGGTGTCCATTCTCACCCACCGCTTCCTTGATCGGTGGAGGGTCGTTAGCCGAACGGGTAGGACAATGAATTTAAATTCTCATTAAAAGTATAATGATTATTATAAAGTAACTAAATGTTTTTATAAATTCCTAATCTTAGTTACTTTAGGAAAATGTGAAAATGGTGCTAACCCATGAAATTCACACTTTGTACCTTACCAAGTCGTTGGTGGAGCGTGTGTGGTTAACCGACACACTAACTTGGACTAGTAAGGATCACGAAGGGTGACTTAATGTTTATCATAGATTGGTGGAGCGCGTGTGGTTAACCGACACATTGATTAGGTGATAATATTAAGGGTACCAAGTGAATTTGCATGGTTATTCACACCTTGTTTTGTGATCCTCGGCATCCCAGTCACAAAACTTGAAGGGCACAATCGAGATTGAAACATGTCATTGAAAAGTTCAATGAATCTCAAAAGAATCTAGGAATTTCAAAAACCAATTAAACCTAATAATTCATTTCGTTTTTCATGGTGGAAATTGGTGAATCGTCATTCACCTACCTTCAAATATGTTATAACTTAGATTACGACATCCCTCTTCTAAGTTATAATATATTGTGTTGGATCCTAGCCTTAATATTATATTTGTGTGTCTTATTAAGGATTCTATTTATATCTAATCTAAACTTCTTTTCTTCTTTTCAGATGTCTTCCAACAACAATGCTTCGGGCTCTAACCCTACTGGCTCCTTCTCTCTCATGAACGTTTGTGGGAGAGTCGTATTTGATGGTTCCAACTTCATGGATTGGATCTAGAACATCAGGATGGTTACTCGTTACGAGGACAAGGAATATGTCCTCGATAAGGAGTTAAAGGAGCTTGATGAGGCCACTGCTACTCCTGAGGAGGTCGCTGAATTCAGGACGCATGAGAGAGATGCCACTAAAGTGGCATGCATCATGATGGCCACGATGACAACCGAACTCCAAAAGTTCTATGAGGACTATTACCCTTTTGAGATGCACCAAGACTTGATGGAAAGGTACCATCAGAGTGCTCGTCAAGAGCGGTATGAGATAATCTCCTCCATGATAACAACCCGTATGAAGGATGGTGAACCCATCACAGGCCACATGCAAAAAATGCAAAGGTGTGTAGACCGTTTGCTGAAACTAAATGTGAACTTCCCAGAGGAGTTGGCAATTGATATCATTTTGCACTCCTTACCCTCGTGTTATGATCAATTCTGTATTACATACCACATGAACAAGGAGGAAGTCACACTCAGTAAGCTTCAAGGACTTCTGAAGACCGCCGAAATTGGTCTTAAAGGTAAGTCAGTTGTTACTCCTACTCCTACAACAACCCCTGTTTTGGCTATCGGGCAAGGCAAAGGGAAGAAGAGGAAGCACCCTTCGAAGGGTACCAAGGGAAAGTCTCTTGAAGGCTCCTCATCTGGAACCAAAAGTGGTTCTATCACTCCTTCTGCCATCCCTAAGGATGCTGAATGCTTCTACTATCAGAATAAGGGGCACTGGAAGCGAAACTGCTGTAAGTACTTGCAGGATGTCAAGGATGGGAAAGTGAAACCATCTCATGCATGTATTTACACTCTATTGTCTAATAACTCACCATATTCTAACTCTTGGGTGCTTGATACAGGATGTGGTATTCACATATGTTCTGATTTGCAGGGCCTAAGAAGAAGTGAGGATGTAGAGCACGAGAAGATAAACCTGATCATTGGGAATAGGAAGGCTTCATCTATTTCCAAGATTGGAGTTAATACTTTGTTGCTAAATAATGGGTTAAAGTTAGATTTGAATAAATGTATGTACTCGTCAGAAATGGTGATAAATATTATTTCCTTTCATTCTTTGTACAGACAAGGGTTTACCTTTTCTTTGATAATGAATGTGGTGGAATAAATGCTTTCTTTAATAATATTCTTTATTTTAAAGCATTACCTTGTGATGGTGTGTATGAAGTTGTGTTGGTTGTAGATAATCTAGGAAATAATGTGTTATGCATTGATTCTTCTACTAGCTTGGATAAAGCATCTTTGTGGCATTGTCGTCTTGGACATGTAAGCAAGAAATGCATAGGCCAGCTCCAAAAGGATGGAGTCTTGGAGTCGTTCGACCTTAAGTCGGATGATAGTTTTGAATCTTGTCTACTTGGAAAAATGACAAAATCACCATTCACTGGTACTTATGCAAGGGGTGAGGGTTTGTTGGACCTTATACATACTGATGTATATGGACCATTCAAAACCGCCACAAGGGATGCCAATCGCTATTATGTGACTTTTATTGATGATTTTAGTAGATATGGTTATGTCTACTTAATCAAACATAAGTCAGAGACTTTTGAAAGGTTTAAAGAGTTTAAACATGAAGTAGAAAATCAATTGGGTAGGAACGTTAAGATGCTTCGATCCGATCGAGGTGATGAGTATCTTAGCACTGAGTTCCTCGACTATCTTAAGGAGTGTGGGATTGTCTCACAATTGACACCTCCCAGGACACCATAGCTGAATGGTGTGGCTGAGAGGCGTAATCAAACTTTTTTGGACATGGTTCGCTCTATGATGAGTCGAGCTTCGCTACCAATCTCTTTTTAGGGGTATGCCTTAGAGACTGCCGCCCACATCCTTAATCTAGTCCCTACAAAGAAGGTTGCCAAAACACCTCATGAGATGTGGACTGGGAAAGTTCCCAATTTGGACCACATCAAGATTTGAGGTTGTGAGGCTTTCGTGAGGCGCGAGACTCATGATAAGCTCGAACCCCGAAGTGAAAGGTGTATTTTCATCGGCTACCCACATAAATCCTTTGGTTACCTCTTTTACAGACCCAGTGAGAATGTGGTCTTTGTGGCGAGGAGATGGGTCTTTCGAGAGAGAGAATTTATAAGCCAAGGAGATAGTGGGAGGCAAATTAACCTTGAAGATATTCAAGAGTCAATTGGTGAAGGAACCTCAGACACTAGCAATCAACCTGAGGAGGAAACTCCTGTTGATCCGAATGACGAGTCTGTACCTCTGAGGCGTTCCACAAGGGTTAGGAACACACCTGAGTTTTATTATGGATTTCATATTACTACGGAAGGTGATACATTTATCAGTGATAGTACACTGGTAAATCTGGATGAACCTAACAGTGTTGACGAAGCCATGGCAGGCCCGAAGTCTGCTAAATGGAAGGAAGCTATGGACAGCGAGATACAGTCCATGTATTAGAATCAAGTTTGGAACTTGGTTAACAATGTACCAAGCCGTAAGACAGTCGGGTGCAAATGGATATTCAAGAAGAAGACCGACATGGATGGGAAGTTGCACACTTATAAAGCGCGACTGGCCGCGAAGGGTTTTACTTAGACTCAGGGTATTGATTATGATGAAACTTTTTCACCGGTAGCGAAGATTAAGTCCATTAGGGTTATGCTAGCCATTGCTGCATTTCATGATTATGAAATATGGCAAATGGATGTCAAAACCGCTTTCCTTAACGGAAAACTGGCTGAGGATGTTTACATGAATTAGCCAGAGGGTTTTGTCAGCGCAGAGTACCCTAATAAAGTGTGAAGCTTGAGAAATCCATTTATGGATTGAAACAAGCATCTCGAAGCTGGAATCTTTGTTTCGATGAAAAGGTCAAAGAGTTTGGCTTCTCAAGAAGTGAAGATGAGTCCTGCGTGTATGTCAGAGCTAGTGGGAGTATAGTTAGCTTTTTGGTATTGTATGTAGATGACATACTTCTCATAGGAGATGACATCCCAACCTTGCAGGAGGTTAAGTCCTAGCTTAGGAAGTGCTTTGCTATAAAGGACCTTGGGGAAGCTGCCTATATCCTAGGGATAAGGATATTAAGAGAAAGGAGTAAAAGACTAATTGGACTTAGTCAGAGTACTTACTTGGATAAGGTGTTGAAAAGGTTCAACATGCAGAATTCCAAGAAAGGAGAATTACCGATCCAAAGCAATGCCAAACTAAGCAAGGCTCAGAGCCCGAGTACAGAGGCTGAGATAGCTGAGATGATTCGATTACCTTATGCTTCCGCTGTTGGCTCAATCATGTATGTTATGACTTGTACCCGCCCTGATGTGGCCTTCTCTTTGAGCATGGTCAGCAGATATCAGGGGAACCCTGGCAAGGCTCATTGGACTGCGGTAAAGAATATTCTCAAGTACCTGCGGAGGAGTAAGGATTGGATCCTTATCATCGGTGGGAGTGATGACTTGAGGGAAGTAGGGTATAGTGATGCTAGCTTTCAGACTGACAGGGATAACTTCCGCTCTCAGTCTGGGTGGGTCTTTACTCTAAATGGAGGAGCAATCACTTGGAAGAGTTCCAAGCAGGAGACGGTAGCTGATTCGACTTGTGAATCAGAGTACATAGCAGCGAGTGAAGCGGAAAAGGAGTCGATATGGCTGAAGAACTTCATCGGAGACCTTGGAGTTGTACCAGCTATTAAGGAGCCTATGGAGATTTTCTGTGACAGCAATAGTGCTGTTGCCTTAGCCAAAGAACCAAGAGATCATGGCAGATCCTGACACATTGACAGAAAATATCACTTCATAAGACACAAGATAGAAGAAGGACTCCTCGTGGCGAAGAGGGTATGGTTAGATGAGAACCCTGCGGACCCCCTTACGAAGGGACTGACGAGGGTTAGGCATTTGCAGCATGCGAGGCGCATCGGGCTGAGGGACGATATTAGTTTTACGGATTAGATATTTATTACTGAAACTTGTAAAATTTAATCGACATTTGATGATGAATAAAAGTTGTGATTTATTTATGAGTAATGTGTTGCTATCATTGTCAATTATTTACTATTGTTTCAGCTTTGCATGTTTTGACTTCCAGAATAATAAATTTATTCAAATTCTCCACAGTCGGTCATATGTCGGAAGTAGGTATGAATCAAGACTGTCATGAATTGGGTTTGTAGATGACTAAAAGTGTTTAGGCATAGCAATGGTTGCTACAACATTCATGAGTGCTCATAAGTTATGAGTATTGGAATAAACCCACACTCACTTGTATCACTTCATGGAATTTATCTCGAGTGATCGTGAGACGGTAATATCATATAAATCTTCAAACCTAGAGATATGAGTTGTTGCCTATGAGTTGGTTGTACATTGATTGCACGAAAACGCATCACTAACTTGATGTTATGAAACGTGCCTTTGTGTACAATTCAACAAGTAGTAGAACAAGCATATGAGTCGAAGTTTATCTGTTCCTTCTTGGATTAGAAGCGATATCTGGGCCCTTAGATGATTTTGTTTTGACCTATGTACCGGGCCCGGTCAGAACTAAATTGATGTGTTCGATTAAGTTCTTTGTCAGACAAATCGGAAATCGGGAAACAAACTGCTGGACAATAAGTAAGACATTGTTCCATGTATTTGTCCGGCTGATATCATGAGAGAAGAGGATTATATGATCACTTATCTAAAATGGCGCTTCATAGTTCAACAGAGTTTTCAAGAGCTACGATTGCCGGTTGGTTCCTGAAGCTATATAGGCAAATATAGTTATCAGACTTATCCAAGTGGGAGACTGTTGGATAAGGTGTCTAAGTCCATAACTTATTTGGTATATACTTGACCCGACCCGGCATAGTCCATTTGGGTTGCACTTCACCCGAACTATTTATATGGATACTATTATGAGAATAGTATGTTTATGACTTATTAATATATTATAAGTTATAATATATTAATATGAAATCATGTTATTTAATTAGTATTGATCTTAAATTAATTATGAATTAATTTAGTGATCAAAAGGTGACTAATTAAATATGGGCTATTATATTTATATAGTGTGGGCTAATACTCATTAGGGAATCGGCTAAGCTTGCATGGGAGTCCATGGATGATCCATGGAGCTTCTAACCCATGGATCCTTGGAAAAGGAAAAGACATGGGTTATTAGGGTTTACATGGTTCATAACCCTAATCATCTACACTATATAAAGAGGCTTGTGATGCTTGAAATGACACTATGTGTGTGTTCATAAGAGTGGCCGATTTCTAGAGCATATATACTCTCTCATAAAGTTTTCCAAGTTTGTGGTGTTTTGTGATTTCCATTTGAGGCATTCACATTATTGGTGCTAGGCTCTCAAACTCCTAAGGAATCAACTCACTACTAAAGGTATGTAATTCTTCTAGTATCTTTTATGTTTAAAAGTACCCCATGCCATGCTAGATAGGTTATGGACCTTGGAAAATTATTTTGCATGTATTTTAGTCAAGCATAGATCCAAGGTTTCTAGGGTTCAATGAACACCTTAGGAGTGTTAGAATGCTCAAAACCCAACAGACATATGAACTGATAATCATAAAACAAAATCAGCAAATACATATAATCATGTAGATCTACAAACCAACTATATACTAGCATAACCCTATCCTATCTAGGATAAATAATCTAGTGGGCCAACATTGGTGCCTTCAACCCACGGGTACAGTGAGGAAATCTCACCTCTCAGTTTGAATGCGAGCTGAATAAATCTCGGTCCTGAAAATTGGCTCAACGATCACCTAACCAAAACCAAGGACCTAATCTCAATTAACAGCTCAAAATACCTAAAATACCCCTAGGTCAAACTTGGTCAAACTTTGGTCAAAGGTAAAATTCAGCAAGTCAGCCTAGCCGAGTCAACTCAGCCGAGTCAAATCAGGGATCGTACGCGAGGCATACTTCGGATGTACGCTAGGCGTACTAGCGGTCCAAGATGTCGGGGCCAAATATGCGTACGCGCAACATACCATTTGGTACGCCCAGCGTATGCAGTCGTTTTCCTTCTTAACCTATTAAGAGCTTATTTCTTCGACTTAATACGTCCAAATGCAGATCCAAGGTTAAAATACCACTAAGAGTCATAAATTTTCCAACTTTATGACTTTGCATGCCCAAAAAGTGCTTAATACACGAAATTCCAACTTCTTAACACCTTAAGTCCTTCTAGAGCATTCATTGGGAAAGACTAAGCATCAAAACCACATTTTTATGACTCAAGACCCCTCATTAGGTCTGAAAGGACGACTTATTCGATTAAGAGCATGCCATGCTCAAGAATCATCATAGTTGGGACCAAAAATTCCCTAAATGAAGAAATGGCTAGATCTACAAGATAAGATGATCAAGCAAGGAGCTTTTTACCTCCTGGAGGTTGCTAGCAAGGAAGAACCCCAAATCTAAGTTGCTTCCAAGATTCAAGGTTCTTGTAACAACTTATTCTTCAAGAAAACCCTTAAAGCAAACGAATGATCTTAAAATGCACTCTTCTCACGTAGGGCTTGCTAGAGGGACGTTTTATTAGATGTAGGCTGATGAGGGAATGAAAAATGAGGTGATAATGATGCTTATATGGACCAAACCTTAAAAATTAGGGTTTAAGGTTTCTTTACGTATGCCCTGCGTACGCGGTGTATGCTTAGCATACTAAGGTCCGCCCTAGTACGCTCCGCGTACACAATGTACGCCCAACATACTAGGCCTTTGGCCAAAATACCAAAATGCACTATGGGCCATTCTTGAAAACTTTCTCAAGCCCAAGGGTCAAAATGCAATATTCTTTCATATATAGGGTTAATATTGAAAATACCTCATCATCGGGATGTTACATATCATATGAGGAAGTTATAAACTTTTAACGGACATTAACAGTCTAAGCCTGTTAAAAATATAACATTAAAAATAAAGTCAAAATTAGCCAACGGAGTCTAAATGAAAGTTGTTGATCTCGTCGATAGCTAAACTTGGATATAAAAAACATTGAAAATGGAGTTCGTATGATAAAAATACAATTTTATGAATTTTTCCGAGAAGCGCAACACGCAGGTGGGCTACACGACACGCACCTTCTAGAAGGTGGGGCGTGGACCACCATATTTGCGACACGTGGCAGAAAACGGGAGGAGCAACGTCTCAGGTGTGTGCAACGCACACACTGGACGCGACACAAAATTATGTTATAAATATACTTCGGGTGCTCATTTGCTTCCTCACTCCCCATCCCCTTCTCTATCAAAATTCTCTTGATTTTAACCCATTTCCCTTAGTTTCTGACCTGCAACGAAGCCCTGCGACACCCCTGAGTACTCAGCCGAGTAATAGCCTTCGAGTAGGAGACCTTGATTCAGTATTCCGTCTGCTTAGATTCTAGTTTTCATCAAGAACCTTTGTAAGTTAAGCTACACTTAGTTCATGTTAAGTGGAACTTTTAATTATAGTCATAGTCATTATTATGAATCTATAATTAAGGTTTATTAGTAATTCCAAGTCGTTATACTGATTGATCTACTTACGTGAGTGATGTCTAGGCTGGATTTAGTGAGGTGTTTAAAGTGAAATTTCAAAATAGTATACTCTGTATAGAAAATGGACCCTCCCTCCGATATGATCCTACCTGGTTATTCCTTATATAGATCTTAAAGTAGACTTTGAGATTGTTGAGGAATCTAAACCCTTAGTGTAACATCCTATTTCAGATCGTTCTGTGATTTAAGGCTCGTGGGTCGTAATTCGGGTATGGAAGGTTTTGAGGCTTTGAAAACGAAAGGTTTAGACCCTTTTAGATGTGGGTAAGGTAGGTTGTCTGATAAAAGATCTCGGTTTGTGCTTTAGAGACCAAGGGTATCGGTAAAGGCGTTGGTTCGGGCCTTTCATAAATTTTGGATCTGAGTTCGAGTGGGTTTCGGGAAAAATAGAGTTGATAGAAGTGTAGGGTTTCTCGTTACCTTTCTGTGGATATAAAGAACATCAAAACAGAGTTATAATGAAGAAGTTATGACTATTTGAAGTTAGGAGGGTTTTGGGCCAAACCGGGTATGCGGGGTGTACTAGATGGGAACACATGGCGTTCAAGGGAAAAGTGAGGCGAGCCAAGATGGGAACGTTGGGCGTTCGCTGAGCTGCATCAAAGACTCGTTTTTAGGGTTTGGCCCCTTTATAAGCATCATTATGGACCCAAACCTCTTCCATTCTTCAGCCTCCATCCTCTCTAACCCTAAGAACTATTGGATTAGGTGTCTAAGCCCATAACTATAATTGGTATGTACATGACCCGATAGTAGCATGGTCCTTTTAGGTTGCCTTCACCATAGCAATTTGATAGGATGAATTATGGAGATTGAGGTTAATTATGATTTATTAATATATTATAAGTAATATATAAATTGAGAAATCATATTATTTAATTAGTATTGATCAGAAATTAATTTGGTGATCAAAAGAGACTGATTAAATTACAGGGTCTGATATTGCAATTATATGATAGTTGCAAGTTGGGCTTATGGATTCCTAGGAAGGGATAGACGAAATTCTATGTGTAGCCCACATAGATTTTGTCCAAAAGGGGCTTCTGGAAGGATCTAATGGGGTGCTTAAGGCCTAAGCAAAGAATTAGAGTTCCAGTCAGAAACCCTAGTAGCTCAGCTATATAAGGAACCCCTAGGATCCCTAAAACCGGCCACTACATCCTAAGAGGAAACCCTAACCGGTTTTTAGAGCCTTCCCACCTATCTCATATTCTTCCAATTGCTACTTGGTGTTTGTGACTCACTAGAGGTGCAACAATTGAGGCACTAAGCCCTTTAAGGTCAAGATCTACAAGCTAGAAGGAAAAGGTATTCTTCCAACTATGTTTTATGTTACAAATCTCGAAAATTGTATGCTAGTTAGGGTTCATGCTTTGGATGATTAGAATTGCATGTATAACTTGAGAAAAACCTAGATCCAAAGCATTAGGGTTGCATGTACACCATAGGAATGATGTAGTGCTCAAAACCCATCAGTGGTATCAGAGCTTAGGGTGTTTTTCTGTTATATTTGATGTCATGGTTAATTGTTGAAAGCTGAAAGCAGTCGAAATCTGGACTCTGCCAGATGAACTCGACGATTCCAATATGGGACTCGACGAGTCCAAAGCCTGACTCGACGAGTTGACTCGTCTGACTACACAATTTTCGGATTTTAAGCCTAAATTAGATAAGGATAATTATCATAAGTTGTTTTAACTGATAAAATTCGATTTTTCTGTTATGATAATGATTATCCTCATCTAATTTAAAGATAATGGTCAAAGTTTAAGATAATTACAAGATTATGTGATAAATTAATTATTTGTAAAATTTGATTTGTGTTTATCTTGTCAAATAAATTGGATTAGGTCAAATTTTGATAAATATAAAATTATATGATTAATTTAAATTATTTTAAAATTTGATCTAGAAAGTTTTGAAAAGTTTCATAACTTGCCCTCAAGTTTTGGAATTTAAAATTTGATTAAAATGTTTTAATTTTGAAATATTAAATTCTAAAACCCTAGTGTTTTAAAAGATTAAAATACAACCATTATACTATTATAATATTAAAAGCTTAATACTTATATATATATATATATATATATATATATATATATATATATATATATATATATATATATATACTATATATATATATATATATATATATATATATATATATATATATATATATATGATTCAGTCTTACCGTTAGTAGGCCTCATTCATGAAGCTAGTTTATAAGGGGTGTTTAAGGAAGCGACCTATAAAATGACCGTCATTGGGTATCCACTCTTACCCACCACACTCTTGACTAGTGGAGGGTCGTTAGCCGAACGGGTAGGATAGGACATTAATTCATCATTAATAAGTATAATGATTATTATAAAGTAACTAAATGTTTTTATAAAATTCTCAATCTTAGTTACTTTAGGAAAAATGTGAAAATGATGATGATCCATGAAATTGCACTTCGCACCTTGTCAAAGTCGTTAGTGGAGCGTGTGTGGTTAACCGGATCACTAACATGGACTAACAAGGGTGGCGAAGGGTAGCTCGAGAATTATCATAGATCAATAGAGCGTGTGTGGTTAACCGGCACATTGATTAGGCGGTAAATGACTCGAGAGTACCAAGCTAATTTGCATGGTTATTCACACCTTGTTTGTGATCCTCGGTATCCTAGTCACAAACTTGAAGTGCCTAATCGAGATTAAACATGCCATTGAAAAGTTCAATGAATCTCAAAAGAATCTAGGAATTTCATTTCATTTAAAACGTAAATGTTCATTTAGTTTTTCATGGTGGAAATTGGTAAATCGTCATTTACCTACCTTCATATAATTTGCAATTGGATTACGGCATTCCTCTTACCAATTGTGAATTATAGTGTTGGGTCCTAGCCTTAATATTTCATTTGGGTGTGAT
The DNA here is from genome assembly GCF_052849685.1 of Lactuca virosa. Taxonomy (NCBI): domain Eukaryota; kingdom Viridiplantae; phylum Streptophyta; class Magnoliopsida; order Asterales; family Asteraceae; genus Lactuca; species Lactuca virosa. The sequence goes on along the minus strand of NC_136429.1, from coordinate 188,804,114 downwards.
ATTAGGGATTGCTTACCTAATATAAACTTAGTTCCTTTTCTTTTTCAGATGTCTGGCTCAAACAACGCTTCAAGCTCGAACCCCTCAAGCTCCTTTTCTCTTTTGAACATCTGTGGGAGGGTCACTTTCAATGGGTCCAACTTCAATGATTGGATCCGCAACATCCACATGGCCCTCCGATACGAGTAAAAATAGTACATCCTCGATGAAAATCTCAAATAGATAGACGAAACTAAAGCTTCCGCTGAAGAAATTGTTGAGTATAGGGCTCACGAAAAGGACGCGACAAAGGTGTTGTGTATAATGGTAGCCACTATGACTCCTGAGCTGCAGCGGTTATACGAGGACTATTCGCCTTACGAGATGTGCCAGGACTTGATGGAAAAGTACCATCAAAGTGGGCGTCAAGAAAGGTACGAGATTGTTGCCTCATTGATAACAACGAAAATGAAAGATAGAGAGTCCATCACGAGCCACTTGCAAAGAATGCAAAGGTATGTGGATCGTTTGCTCATGTTGAATGTCAACTTTGACGAATAGTTGGCGATTGATATCATTCCCCACTCTTTGGCTGCTTGTTATGATCAGTTCAAGATGACTTATCATATGAACAAGGATGAAGTTACCTTGAGCAAGCTTCAAGGGTTGTTAAGAAGTGCTGAAAGTGGGTTGAAAGGCAAAGTTGTCGCGACCACTCCTACTGCTGCTAACCCTGTCTTGGCTATTGGAAAAGGGAAGGGAAGAAGAGGAAAGCTCCCTCTAATAATCACAAGGGAAAGTCTCATGATGGATCCTCTTCAAATGGGTCCAAAGGAAAAGGTGGTTCTGCTGCTCCTTCATCTGATCCAAAAGATGTAGAGTGCTTTCACTGTCACGACAAAGGGAATTGGAAACGAAGTTGTGCGACGTATCTTCAAGATATCAAGGACGGGAAGATAAATCCCACCTTCACAGGTATTTATACTATTCAATCTAACAACTCATCACATGCTAGTTCTTGGGTCCTTGATACATGATGTGGTTTTCACATTTGTTCTGATTTGCAGGGGATAAAAAGAAGTAGGAATGATATTGACCCATACCATTCTTCCCCACCTCATCCTAGTCAGGCTATCCTAGTCCCTACCAAAACCCAAGGTCCTTCTAGTACCGCAGTTCCAACTTCATCTCATGTCCCTACTACCGAAGAACAGTCTAGCCAACCCAAACGCAAACGCATCAAGAAAATTTTATCCTCCAAGAAAGCTCCCTGTAACATTTTCCAAAAGGAAAAAATGTCATCAAAGAAACGCAAGTCCAGGATTATTTAATCTTCAGATGAAGCTCCTCCCTCCCCCTCCGAAACTCATGACATACCAGTCAATGTTGACGAAGACTCTGATCATCACTCCGGTAATCTTTTCAGACGCAAAAAGCTCAAACTTACCCCCAGTCATAGCCAAATGCGTGACCAGACTCATACCGTAGTCTCTCGATAGACTCAGGTAGTCCTTCGAGCCGTCACAGGCTTATTCGCATCTACCCTATCTACCTACTCAGATACAGAAAGTGTATATGTTTCATCAGAACATGGAGACACACCCCCAGTTGGATCCCAAGAGGATCCCATTGGTACATCACGCCCTAAGGTCTCCAGAGCAGCACATTTACATGTATTTGAGCCTGAGGAGTTGCACTCCATCCTTCTTTCTGTAACACAAACATTGCAAACACATGACCCACTGCAGAGCACTTCTTCAGCTCTTTCCAGAACCGAGCCGAGGCCAAACTTGACTACAGGTCAAGGAGACCAAGGAAGCTTGGGAAAACCTACTCCACCACCATTACATACAAGTGGTTTAAGCGTGGTGAGCACCATAGTGCCAGGATCCACGAACCCGGGGGACACCCCGGTGCGAACCCAAGGATTTGACGAATATCGTTTTGGATGATTCCTGGACTCAGTACCAACCCAGTATTGAATCCGGAATCAGGAAATATGAAGCTTTTCGCAGAGCTTTTCAGGCACGCAAGGCTCAGCAAACTCAACAACTTCAGCAACGGGAACAAGAAATTCAAACCGTAGCTAAGTACTGGGCTGATACATTCAACAACGCGAAGACGGTTCATGATATCTTAAAGATTCAAGAATGGATGTCAAAAATGGAAGCCACGATGCAGCAAGCTCAGAATCTGCAAGATGGTGTTGGTCCATCTCAACCCCCCCCCCCCCCTACAGCTGAAAATCATGGTTCAAACGATGATGGAACTGCAATCGAGATCAGCTCAGGACCAATGTTTGGTCTTGATGATCTGGATGTTAATGAAATTGATCATCCTGTGCAGTCAGATGAGTTCATGATGATTTTTGAAGAAGACGAATCAAGTGGATCTCAACACTCCACTTCAAAGCCTAAGGAAAAGAAGAAGAAGAAGAAGAAGCTGGATGTGACATGAAAAGAATTTCTCTCCTTACAATCCAAAGTCGACCAAATTCTGGCCGTAATCACCATCCATCAACCGCAACAATCTGATGTAGCTGGACCGCAGTCTCTGGTTGAAAGAGTGGAACGGTTGGAAACCAGAGAATGATTGTTTGCAGAGAGAATATCCTGGAAAGTTGAAATGGGTATTAGAGCCCTTGACAATAGTCGCACTGCGGATCACAAACAGTTCCTATCCACTGCTGAAAACCTCATCAAAGAGGTAACCGCACTTAAAGAAGAGATCAAGTCTACCCTTGAAGGTCAATCTCCTCACTCAAAGAACCTGGTACCAGAGACTCACAATGCTTATGATTCAGCCATTGCGGTCCTCCAATCCACCATCAACAATCTCATACGTTCTATCTCTGCTCTATCTCATGTCAATGAAATACTCAAGCTTACCAAAGAAATCCACCAACTTTTGTTCAACACCAAAATCCCCAATAATCTCCAAATCTCCGAGTTGATCAAGCAACAATTCATCGATACATTCTCCAAAATTGACAGACTGAAGCTGTGGTTTGAGGATCAAAAAGAGTCTGATTCCTCAAAAGGGGGAAATGATCTTAATTCGTTCAATCAACAACCTGATCCTTCACACTCCAACACTCCTTCGGATCACCAAACTCCTCCAACTTCGGATCAAAACAAGCCTCCAACTCCTCAATCTTCACAACAACCATCTCCTAAAACATCAACTCAGGTGCAATCTCATCATTCTCCTCCACCACAACAAGATTCTCCACAACAAGAAGTTCAACATCAATCCACTCATCAAGAAACTCCTCCTCAATTTAAGAATATGAAACATGAAATGTCTTCGGAGCACTCCAACGACTCTCCAACAACTCGTCAAAAGAAGAAAGACTGGAAGTCAGCAAAATTCGCTGAACAAATTTGGAAAGAACATGGCTTTGACACAACCATGGATGAAACCCTGATCAATTCTTGGGTTAATCCCACTCGAAGATTACTTGATGATGATTATAGGCCAATTCTAACCTATGCTGAACCACCTTCAGATGGATACTGGGATGTTCCAATTTCTCCCAACTCAAAATTCTTCCCTGTTTTTGAACCTTTTGACTTCAGCCTTCCTGGTGATCAAAGGCTACATCTCGAGTTTGAACATATGAACAGGTTCCATGCCAAGCATGGATCTGAATTTGAGAGCATCTGGTCTAATGATAGACCTTCAGCAGTGAAAAGTTACAAGATAAGGAAGTTCATGAAGACAGACTTCATTTAGTATACGCTTACAAGAAGAGGCGATGACTACATCATGACTCAAGCAGATTTTCCTTGAATGAACCCCGAGGAAGTGTTTCTAACTGTAAGGGTCTTTCAAATCAAGTCTGAGAAACATCCGAAGATGAAGATTGCGTATGAGAAAGCCTGCGGATTTCTCAAATCAGCAGTGTGTGACTTTGCTAAGATTGATGCGGACATTCATCCTGCACTTGCCCAAAAGTTCAATCTCCCAGCTCTTGAACCTACACTAGTATTCACTGAAGGGTATCAAGAAAGGTCCTTAGGAGCAACCAACTTCCCTGAACTTGGAGTTGTGTATAAAAGAGCCAACAATGATATCAAGTACTTCATCCCAATCACTGCAATGCATCGAATGGCCCGCAAACAACTTGAAGTCATATTGGCTTCAGTTCAGAGGACTAAGCATACAACTGATGAAGTAAAGTTTGAGATTACGAGAAGAATCACTTGGCTAGGAGAAGTGAGGAAGTTTTGGTGGCTCCTTATCAAATTTCTGAAGCTCAATAAGTAAAGGAGAAGTTGAAGAGGTCACTTAGGGGGAAAATGTTAAAGCAAAGAAGTGACCCTCTTAAACTTGGAGATCCGCAATCATCTTTTGTCTATCACAACTACTTCTCTTACCGCAACTATCTTTCTACTACCGCAACCTGTCCACCGCAATGAAGACTTAGTTACGTCCAACTGACTTAGTGTGATAATATCTGTTTATCAAATGGACCTTGCATGGCCATACTAGTAAGTAGTTTTATCATTTTTTTATTCTGGATGTAACTTTACGAGACTCTATAAATAGAGTGCTTATGTTTTGTATCAAATACTTCTCACCTCTTACCACATCTCTTCTACGATCTTTTGATCCTTCTCTCTGAAATATAAAAATCACTTTTTTATATCTCTATCTTACTGATAATCATCGAAGAACCTCTTCACTTTAAACTGATCTCAGATACTAACTCGTGTTCGAGTGCAAACCGTGTTATGAATCAGTCTGGTGTTTACTTGAGATAACTTGTCATTTAGATTTCCTTTACATTTCAGCACTTTACATTTCCGCAATCAACAATCTAACAAATCTAACTTATTATTGTTGAGCTTTCTTGATCCTTTGAGATTAACTTATTCCGAAACTATAAACATGTACTAACGTTTGTTCAAGTGTTTCCCAAAGTTCTTTTCTCAACACGAGGCTTTCGTAAGATGAGAGACTCACGGCAAGCTTGAACCTCGTAGTGAGCGGTGTATTTTCATCGGCTATCCACATAAGTCCTTTGGATATCTCTTCTACAGACCGAGTGACAATGTTCTTCGTTGCGAGGAGAGGGGTTTTCCGCGAGAGAGAACTCATATGCCAAGAGGACAGTGGGAGGAAAATTGATCTTGAAGAGCTTCAAGAGTCAAGCGATGAAGGAACCTCTAACACTAGCACTCAACTTGAGGAAGATATTCCTGTTAAACCGGTTGACGAGTCCTTACCTCTAATACGTTCCAGTAGAGTTAGTGTTCCACCTGTGTTGTATGGTTTCCATATAACAACTGAAGGTGATATGTTTATCAGCGATAGTACACTGAAATTTAGATGAACCTAACAACTACAAGGAAGCCATGGCGGTCCCGGAGTCTGCAAAATGGAAAGAGGCAATGGACAGTGAGATTCAGTCCATGTATAACAATCAGGTTTGGAACTTGGTTGACAATGTACCGGGTCGTAAGACAGTCGGGTGCAAGTGGATCTTCAAGAAGAAGACCGACTTGGATGGGAGAGTGCATACGTTCAAGGCACGATTGGTTGTGAAGGGCTTTACTCAAACCCCTGGGGTTGACTACGGTGAGACCTTCTCACCAGTGGCCAGGATCAAGTCTATTAGGGTTATGTTGGCCATCGTTGCATTTCATGATTATGAAAATTGACAGATGGATGTCAAAACCACTTTCCTTAACGGGAAGGCGGCTGAAGATGTTTACAGGTGTCAGCCAGAAGGTTTTGTGGATGCCAAATACCCCAATAGAGTGTGCAAGCTTGAGAAATCCATTTATGGATTGAAACAAGCATCTCGCAGATGTAATCTTTGTTTCGATGAGAAAGTCAAAGAGTTTGGATTTTTGAGAATCGAGGATGAGTCCTGTGTGTATGTCAAGGCTAGTGGGAGTATAGTTAGCTTTCTAGTTTTGTATGTTGATGATATACTACTCATAGGAAACGACATCCCGACCTTGCAGGAGGTTAAGTCCTGGCTTGGTAAGTGTTTTGCTATGAAGGATCTAGGAGAAGCTGCTTATATTCTTAGGATAAGGATATTGAGAAACAAAAGTAGAACACTAATATGACTTAATCAAAGTACTTACTTGGACAAGGTGCTGAAACATTTTAGCATGGAGAACTCCAAGAAAGGGGAACTGCCAATCCAAAGCAATACCAACCTGAGTAAGACTCAGAGTCCGAGTACCAATGCCGAGATAGCGGAAATGAGTCGAGTGTCATATGCTTCCGCAGTTTGCTCGATCATGTATGTTATGACATGTACTCTCCCTGATGTGGATTTTGAGCTGAGAATGGTTAGCCGATATCAAGGGAACCCGGGTAGAGCACATTGGACCGCAGTGAAGAACATTCTTAAGTACCTGCGAAGGACTAAGGACTGGGTCCTTACGCTTGGTGGGAGTGATGACTTGAGAGTGACAGGGTACAGTGACTTCAGCTTTCAAACCGACAAAGAAAACTTCCGCTCTTAGTCGGGCTTGGTATTTACCCTGAATGGAGGGGCAATCACTTGAAAAAGTTCCAATCAGGAGACTGTGGCTGATTCAACGTGCGAATCAGAGTACATAGCAGTGAGCGAAGAATCAAAGGAGGCAATATGGTTGAAGAACTTTATTGGAGACCTCGGAGTTGTACCAGCCACAAAGGAGCCTATGGAGATTTTCTGTGATAACGAAGGAGTGGTTGCCTTAACCAAGGAACCAAGGGATAATGGTAGATCCAGAAACACCGACAGAAAATACCACTTCATCAGACATCGGGTAGAAGAGGGACTACTCGTAGTGAAGAGGGTATCGTCAGAGGGGAACCCAGCAGAACCCCTCACAAAGGGTCTGAGCAGGGTTAAACACTTACAGCGTGCAAGGATCATTGGACTGAAAGACGATATTAGTTTTAGCGATTAGATAGTTATTTAGAAACTTGTAATAGATAAAATGAAATTGACATTTTAAGATTAAATAAAGGAGTTTTATTTATGAGTAAAGTTACTATCTTGTGTCAATTGTTTACTATTGTTTCACTTTTACATGTTTTACTTCCAGAATAATTAGATTGTTCAAATTATCCACAGTCAATCATACTTAGGGAGTAAGTATGTGGCTAGATTGTCATGAATTGGTTTGTAGATTGTCTAAGTGTTTAGACATAGCAAAGGTTTGCTGCAACGTTCATGAGTGCTCTTGAAAGAAGATTTGAGTATTGGATTAAGCCCACTCTCATGTGAATCACTTCATGGAACTTATCACGAGTGATTGTGAGACGATAATATCGTATAATCTTTAAACCGAGATATATGAGTTGTTTTTTACAAGTTGGTTGTGCATTGATAATACATAAACGCATCAGTAACTTGATGTTATAAAACGTGTTGTTGTGTACGATTTGATGAGTAAATAGTACAAGCACATAAGTCCAAGTTTATCTGTTCCTTTTATCCTAAGAGGGTAAAAGCGATATCTTGGGCCCCTCGATGATTTTGTGTTGACTTATGTGTCGGGCCCGGTCAGGACTGAATTGATGTGTTCAATTAAGTTCTATGTCAAACAAATCAGAAGTTGGGAAACAAACTGCTGGACATTAAGAATGATTATGTTCCATGTTATTGTCCACATGATATCTTGCAGAACGGAGGATTATATGATCCCTTATCTAAAGGATACGTCATTGACTAGGTCATAGGTCGACATCGGCTTTTGAGAGCTACTATTGCTAATCGGATTTTAAAGTCGTACTTGCATTTATAATTATTAGACTTATCCAAGTGGGAGACTATTGGATTAGGTGTCTAAGCCCATAACTATAATTGGTATGTACTCAACCCGATAGTAGCATGGTCCTTTTGGGTTGCCTTCACCATAGCAATTTGATAGGATAAATTATGGAGATTGAGGTTAATTATGACTTTTTAATATATTATAAGAATAATATATTAATTGAGAAATCATATTATTTAATTAGTATTGATCAGAATCTAATTTGAAATTAATTTGGTGATCAAAAGAGACTGATTAAATTACGAGGACTGATATTGCAATTATATGATAGTTGCAAGTTAGGCTTATGGATTCCTAGGAAGGGATGGACGAAATTCTATGTGTAGCCCACATAGATTTCGTCCAAAGGGGGCTTCTGGAAGGATCTAATGGGTTGTTTAAGGCCTAAGCAAACAATTAGAGTTCCAATCAGAAACCCTAGTACCTCAACTATATAAGGAACCCCTAGGATCCCTAAAATCGGCCACTGCATCCCAAAAGGAAACCTTAGCCAGTTTTTAGAGCCTTCCCACCTCTCTCATATTCTTCCAATTGCTACTTGGTGTTTGTGACTCACTAGAGGTGCAACAATTGAGGCACTAATGCAACAATTGAGGCACTAAGCTCTTGAAGGTCAAGATCTACAATCTACAAGGAAAAGGTATTCTTCCAACTATGTTTTATGTTACAAATCTCGAAAATTGTATGCTAGTTAGGGTTCATGCTTTGGATGATTAGAATTGCATGTATAACTTGAGAAAAACCTAGATCCAAAGCATTAGGGTTGCATGTACACCATAGGAATGATGTAGTGCTCAAAACCCATCAAGAACAAAACCCTAGCCTCCATTTGAGTGATTCTTGAGCTTTTTGGTGATTTAGAGGGTTTTTGGTGCTTATTGTGGAAGAAGGAGTTTCTTGAGGAAGCATTTCTTGGCTTGGAGCTTGTGGATCCAAGCCCTAATCATATTGATCTAGCTCCAGCAAGTATAAAGATTGAATCTTGGTGGCTTTCTCATGTGGATCTAGTTGGGTTATGACTTGTTATGTTTTGGCCCTTGAAGAAGAAGGATCTTGGTGATCAATCTATTGTTGGAGTAAATCTTCTAGATCCAGAACCTTCATCAAATTTGCAAGCTACTAGAGGTATAAAGTTTCTATCTTGATGAATCATATGTTTGATCTATCCAGTTTTGGGTTTTATGTGCTTTTTGTCCCAAAGCTTTGGTCTTTATGATTATGGACTACTCTACACCATTTAAGTTGTCCTTTCTGAGGTTTTTGAGTGTTCTAAGTCATAAAAATGTGATCTTGGTCCATTCCTCCCATCCATGCAAAGGATTATGAAGTTTGGGTTTTGTGTTAAAAGTTAGGGTTTGGGTTTGAGCACATTTAGCCATGACAAGGCATAAAGTTGGGAACTTTATGTTGTAAAATGCCTTCTTGGACCAGATCTGAGTGTTGGGTGAAATGACTTAAGGAGTTAAGGACTAAATGTGAGTTATTGGCCTCTTTATGGAGTTAGAGTGCTTGAAATCATGTTTGGGCCCCTTTGAGCCATGCTAATGCTTAAAGCCTTCGACTTTATGGATTAATTCATTATTATGGGATTATTATGAGGTGTTGGATGCAGGACTTAATGGAATAAGTCATTTGAATTGGAATTTAGCCGGGAACGCCGTGTGTAATCCCTGGTAACGCATCGTTTTCTGGTATGAGTCCCCGTCAAGCGATCCAGCGACAAACGCCGTGCATTGCGTTCGTCTAACCAGTGGAGTTGTGGGCTTTGGACTTGGACTTGTTCTTAAGGTGGGGCTTTGCTGTTTTGGGCCTTATTGGGCTTGCCTTGTTGTGTTGCCTTGTTGGGCCTTGGGAGTTATTGAGTTGGGCTTTAGTGGGCCTATTTGGATTTGAGCCTTAGGGGGCCTGTTAAGATTGGGCCTTGTGCTTTGGGTATAACCCTGAATGTTATCTGAGAATGATCTTGTTTGGCTCAGTGTGTGGAGTCGTTGTGCAGCGGACACGAGTGTAGGATTTGCTATCCATCGACTAAGGTGAGTCTTCTCACTATACTTACCTGTGTGGTAATTTATGTGTGACCGGAGGGTCTATTTCATGTTATTGACCGGAGGGTCTTATTCGTATTATTGATTGGAGGGTCTTATTTGCTTATACTAATATATGTATTATTATGCATTCCGTCTTTGTCACTTATGCTGTTATATTCTTCTGTGTATATATTGAGTTATGACCGGAGGGTCCATACCAAGACGTGAGACCGTAGGGTCTTCACTGAGACACATGACCGGAGGGTCCTTATCGAGATTTAGCCATGAGAAGATAATTATTTGTGTATGTGGTATTTTGGGGAACTCACTGAGCTTCATGCTTACAGTGTTGATTTAAATGTGTTTCAGGTAATTTTGTAGATTCCGGGAATGCGGAGGCATGATTGTACACATTCGCTAGCTTTTGATGTCTTGTGGTTTTTGGGATACTCTAATATTGTTTTGATAATGACTTATAATTTTGTGATGACTTGGATTTATGAATAATGTTTGGTGAAATAAAAATGAAAAATTTGTTTTGAAATTTGAATTGTTAAAAATTGGTATCAGAGCCTTGGTTTGAGGGATTCGGGCACACCCTCAGGTATGTCTAGACTCAAACTGAGGAGTTGTTAACTATTCAAAAGAAATGATTTTTCATTACACAATTTTCCAAGGAAATTAGTGAGTTTTGAAACCAAGTCCGAATCGGTGTGTACAATCAGCCAGAGCCCGGGCGGTGATTTCCTAAAATACCCTTACTTGATTATGTGTTGCGATGAGTTGTTATTATGAGTTGATATAATTGCATGCTAATTTAGGGCTAGGGATCTGCTCAGTATTACATGCTAGTGTGCCTGCTTAGGAGAGATGCCTTTATGCTTTTTATGTGAGCTGGTAGTGTGGCATGCTTATGATTAGTGATCTCCAGGAGTTGTGAGGTAGGATTGCCTGAGTTCGATGATGCCTTTTGTGCTGTGAACTGAGCATTTGGGGTTGTATGCTAGAGTGGTTTTATGTGCTGGTAGAGGTTGCTTAATGCCCGAATGTTGCTTGCTTTGTGCTTTTAGAGACTTCCATTAACACCGACCAAGGAAGCCCCTAGCTGTGTAGTCAATCTTAACAACTCATTAAGTGAGATAATTTCTCCTTGATAATCATGGTTTAGGATCTGTGAGGATCGGTAGAAAGGTATAGTCTAGGATCTGTGAGAATCGGTAGAAATGTATAGTCTAGGATCTGTGAGGATCGGTAGAATGGATATGTAGGATTGTAAGCATATATGGATTTAGTATGGTAACGGTTAGTTTTGTGGGTCTGATAATTAATGAATATTATCATATCAATACTGTGGGATTGAAATCCATATATATATATATATATATATATCTCACCAGGTTTCCCCAATCTAACCCACTCAGTTTATATGCATTACAGGTATCAAGGCTTAAGCTAGTGGAACTTCATTAAGCTGCTGAGTGATTAAGAGACAACCTGTAATAGTATTCAGGACAATTAGATCTTTACGATATAACTTATGTATCTGTATTGATTATGACATCCTTAGGGTTTTTACATTTTGGAAACAAACATTTGTAATCAAAATGATATTTTGTACTGGGATCTTGCGCAAATATACACAAATGATTTTTATAGCGTAAAGAAAAGTTTTAATTGGTTCTGAAAATTAGAGGATGCCACAAAAATTGTTGGATAAGGTGTCTAAGTCCATAACTATTTCTGGTATGTACTTGACCCGGTTTGGCATTGTCCATTTGGGTTTCATGGCATCATGCATTTGGATAGACTAAAATAAGAGAAATAACACTTATGGTTTATTAATATATTATAAGTTCTAATATATTAATAATATTATTTAATTAGTATTGATCAAGAATTAATTTAGAATTAATTAAGTGATAAAAAAGGTGACTAGTTAAATATATGGGTTGATTGTGTAAATCATCCATACTTGTATAGTGGGCTAAATGCTCCATGGATTATCAAGTTGGGCTAAGACCCATAGGATGCTCCATGGATGCTCCATGGGAGTTACAAACCCATGGGTCATGGAAATGAAGAGCCATGTTACATTAGGGTTTACATGGTGTAACCCTAATTGTAACACACTATATAAAGGATATGAAGCTCACCAAAATCGACTACTAGAGGAAAAAGAGAGGGCAAGCCAATTTCTAAGTGTGGGATTTTTCTCTCAAAGTTTATTCCAAAAGCATTTGGTGTTGTGTGAAACATTTGAGGCATCACACTTGGGGTGCTAGGCTCTCAAGGTTTTCAAGGAATCAAATCAACTACAAGGTATGTAATTCTAGCTAACTTTTATGTTAAAAGTTCCCCATGTATGCTAGATAGGATTAAGAACCTTGGAAATCATATTTTTCATGTATCTTAGACAAACATAGATCCAAGGTTTCTAGGGTTGCATGTACACCTTAGGAGTGTTAGAATGCTCAAAACCCTTCAGCGGTATCAGAGCCTAGGCTTGTTTGTTTGATACTTGATGCAAAATTGTGAAAAAACTCAGTTTTTCTGCATTCTGAAGCATGAACTCGCCGAGTCCATGGGGGGACTCGACGAGTCCATGACCAAATTCATCCTACTTGACGAGTAGGCTCTTGCACTCGACGAGTAAGAGCCCCTGAATGCAGATTTTTGAGTTTTGTTGCTGGAAATGGACTAGAAACATTACCCTAAACTGTTTTGGTGTTATAAAACATGTTTTAGATGGTGTAATGATTGTTCTAATCCATTTACAATGGCTAATATCAAAATTCCATGTTTATATGTGTTCATATGTTCTTGAAATTTTGATATGAATATTCATGTTCTTATGAGTTCTTGCAAGATCATAGGAATTATGTGTTATTGATTGATAGTTAATTCATGATCATGATGTGTTTTAATGGAGTCCATAACTTGTCCTCAAGTTATGGATAACCAAAAGTCACTTTGTAATAAATCCATTAAAAGAACACATAAGTTACAAAAAATGAAGAGTCTTCATTTTTAATAAACAATAACTCATAAGTTATGAATTGAAAAGTTTTGTACAGTTACAAAATTTGCCCTCAAGTTTTGGAACATGTAAAGTCATCTAGTAAGATTTAGTTCCAACCCCTAGAATTTTAAAAGTTAAAATTCAACCCTTATACTTTATAATGTTGGAATAGTGTCTAAGCCCGTAACTATATTTGGTATGTACTTGACCCGGTTGTGCATGGTCCTTTTGGGTTGCCTTCTCCAAAGCAACTTGACAAGGTAATTTAAGGAGAAAGAGAGAATATTATGGTTTATTAATATATTATAAGAATAATATATTAAAGGAGAAATCATATTTATTTAATTAGTATTAGTCATAGATTAATTAGGAATTAATTTGGTGACTAAAAGAGATTAATTAAATAAAGGGGTATAAACTGTCAAATGTATGATAGTTAAGTTTTGGGTTAAGGAAACCTAATGGACTTAAGGGGGAACGAAATTATGATGGGGATCCATCATATTTTCGTCCAAGGCCTTATTCCAGAAGGTTCCTTGGGTTGCTTGGTGGCTAAGCTGTCCATTAGGGTTTAGACTGAAACCCTAGTAGCCTGCAAGTATAAATAAGACCCCTAGGCTGTGGAAATCGGCTAGACTTCATCCTAAGAGAACCCTAGGGCCGATTTCTAGCACCTCTCACCCTCTCTCATATTGCCTTCTTGCTTTTAGGGTTTGTGAACCATTAGAGGAGTTACAATTGTGACTCTAAGCTCAAGATCAAGAAGATTACAAAGGATTCAAGCTACTTGAAAGAGGTAAACCACTTGGATCTGTTTTCTTTATGATAATTTCGAATTATATATGATAGCTCTAGTTTTGTAAGTCTTGGATTCAAAGCATGTACAATAGAGAAACCTAGATCCAAGCATTAGGGTTTGTATGAGCACATAGGATTGTTTCTTATGCATAAAACCCATCATATAATATTATAAGTTTAATAATAATTATATATGTATAAGAACAAAGTCGTTTTACCGATAGTAGGCCTCATTCACGAAGCCGGTCTATAAGGGGGGTATAAGGTTGTTGCCTATAAAATGACAGCTTAATGGGTGTCCACTCTCACCCACCGCTTCCTTGACTGGTGGAGGGTCGTTAGCCGAACGGGTAGGATAAGGACTTCTAAATCTTCATTAAAAGTATGATGAAAAATAAAGTAACTAAATGTTTTATTAAAATTCCCAATCTTAGTTACTTTAGGAAAATGTGAATAAGGTGTTAACCTATGAAATTACACTTTGCACTTTGATTAAGTCGTTAGTGGAGCGTGTGTGGTTAACCGGCACACTAACCTCGACTTAACAAGGTAGGTAAAGGGTAACTTAATATTTATCATAGTATCGATGGAGCGCGTGTGGTTAACCGGCACATCGATTGAGGGGTAAATGTTAAGGGTACCAAGTAATTTGCATGGTTACTTCACACCTTGTTTTGTGATCCTCGACATCCCAGTCACAAAACCTGAAGGTCACACTCGAGATTGAAACATGCCATTGAAAAGTTCAATGAATCTCAAAGAATCTAGGAGTTTCAAAAACCAATTAAAACCTAATTTTTATTTCGTTTTTCATGGTGGAAATTAGTGAATCGTCATTCACCTACCTTCAAATATTTTATAGCTTGGATTACAGCATCCCTCTTCTAAGTTATAAAATATTATGTTGGGTCCTAGCCTTAATATTACATTTGTGTGTTTTATTCAGGACTATCTTTATATCTAATCTAAACTTGTCTTTCTTCTTTTTCAGATGTCTTCCAACAATGCTGCTTCTGGCTCAAACCCTACCGGCTCCTTCTCTCTCATGAACCTTTGTGGGAGAGTCATCTTTGATGGATCCAAATTTATGGATTGGATCGGGAACATCAGAATGGTCACTCGGTATGAGGACAAGGAATATGTCCTTGACAAGGCGCTTAAAGGACTCGAGCCGACTGCTACTCCTGAGGAGGTCGCTGAATATCAGGCCCATGAAAGAGATGCTACCAAAGTGGCATGCATCATGTTGGCCACTATGACAGTCGAGCTCCAAAAGTCCTATGAGGACTACTATCCTTTTGAGATGCACCAGGATTTGATGGAGTGCTACCATCAGAGTGCTCGTCAAGAGCGATATGAAATCATCTCCTCCATGATAACGACCAGGATGAAGGATGGTGAACCCATCACGGGACACATTCAGAAAATGCAAAGATATGTGGACCATTTGCTGAAACTGAATATGAACTTCCCCGAGGAGTTGGCAATAGATATCATTTTGCACTCCTTACCTTCGTGTTATGATCAATTCCGCATGACATACCACATGAACAAGGAGGAAGTTACCCTCAGCAAGCTTCAAGGACTCTTGAAGACCGCGGAAAGTGGTCTTAAAGGTAAGTCGGTTGTTACTACTCCTACTCCGACCGCGACCCTGTCTTGGCAATCGGGAAAGGTAGAGGAAAGAAGAGGAAGAACCCTTCGAAGGGTACCAAGGGAAAGTCCCTTGATGGCTCCTCTTCAAGTGGAACCAAGAAAGGTTTCATCACTCCTTCTTCTGACCCAAAAGAGGCTGAATGCTTCTATTGCCATGAAAAGTCGCACTGGAAGCGAAACTGCCCAAAGTACCAGCAAGATCTTAAGGATGGGAAAGTAAAACCCAACCATGCAGGTATTTACACTATATTGTCTAATAACTCACCCTATTCTAACTCTTGGGTCCTTGATACCGGTTGTGGTATTCATATTTGTTCTGATTTGCAGGGACTAAGAAGAAGTGAGAATGTGGAGCATGGAAAGATAAACTTGATCATGGGGAATAGGAAAGCTTCACCTGTCACCAAGATTGGAGTTTATTCTTTGTTGCTAAGTAGTGGTTTTACATTAGATTTGAATAAATGTTGTTACTCGCCTGAAATGGCAAGAAATATTATTTCCTTTTATGCTTTGTACAAACAAGGTTTTACCTTTTCATTTGATAATGATAGTGGTGGTATTTATGCTTTCTTTAATAATGTTCTTTATTTTAAAGCATTACCTTGTGATAGTGTGTATGAAGTTGTGTCGGTTGTAGACAATCTAGGAAATAATGTTTTGTGTATTGATTCTTCTAATAATAACTTGGATAAATCATCATTATGGCATTGTCGTCTTGGACATGTAAGCAAGAAACGCATAGGCCAACTCCAAAAGGATAGAGTCTTGGAGTCGTTTGATCTAAAGTCAGATGATAGTTGTGAATCATGCTTACTTGGGAAAATGACAAAGTCAGTCTTCACTGGTACATGTGCTAGGGGTGAAGATTTGTTGGATCTTGTATACACTGATGTGTGTGGACCCTTCAAAACTGCCACAAGGGTTGTTAATCGTTATTATGTGACTTTTACTGATGATTATAGTAGATATGGTTATGTCTACTTAATCAAGCATAAGTCAGAGACTTTTGAAAGGTTTAAAGAGTTTAAACAGGAAGTAGAGAATCAATTGGGCAGGAACATTAACATGCTTTGATCCGATCGTGATGGTGAGTATCTTAGTACAGATTTCCTCGACTATCTTAAGGAATGTGAGATTATCTCACAATTGACACCTCCCAGGACACCACAGTTGAATGGTGTGGCTGAGAGGCGTAATCAAACCTTGTTGGATATGGTTCGTTCCATGATGAGTCGAGCTTTGCTACCAATCTCATTCTAGGGGTATGCCTTAGAGACTGCCGCCTATATCCTTAATCTAGTCCCTACAAAGAAGGTTTCCAAAACACCTCATGAGATGTGGACCGGAAAAGTTCCCAATCTGGACCAGATCAAGATTTGGGGTTGCGAGGCTTTTGTGAGGCGTGAGTCTCATGATAAGCTCGAACCTCGAAGTGAGAGGTGTATTTTCATCGGCTACCCACAGAGATCCTTTGGTTACCTCTTCTACAGACCTAGTGATAATGTGGTCTTTGTAGCAAGGAGAGGAGTCTTTCGAGAGAGAGAGAGAGAGAGAGAGAGAGAGAGAGAGAGAGAGAGAATTTATAAGCCAAGGAAACAGTGGGAGGCAAATTGACCTTGAAGAAATTCAAGAGTCAAGTGGTGAAGGAACCTCAAACCCTAGCAATCAACCTGAGGAGGAAACTCCTGTTGATCCGGCAGAAGAGTCTGTACCTTTGAGGCGTTCCACGAGAGTTAGGAATGCACCTGAGCATTACTATGGTTTCCATATTACTGCGGAAAGTGATACACTTATCAGTGATAGCACACTGGTAAGTCTGGATGAACCTAACAGCTACACGGAAGCCATGGCAGGCCCTGAGGCTGCTAAATGGAAAGAGGCTATGGACAGCGAGATACAATCCATGTATGACAATCAAGTTTGTAACTTGGTTGACAATGTACCAGGTCGTAAGACAGTTGGGTGCAAGTGGATCTTCAAGAAGAAGGCCGACATGGATGGTAATGTACATTCTTATAAGGTGCGACTGGTTGCAAATGGCTTTTCTCAAACTCCGGGAGTTGATTATGATGAGACCTTTTCACCAGTAGCGAAGATTAAGTCTATTAGGGTTATGTTAGCCATTGCTGCATTTCATGATTATGAAATTTGGCAAATGGATGTCAAAACCGCTTTCCTTAATGGAAAGTTGGCTGAGGATGTTTACATGAGTCATCCAGAGGGTTCTGTCAGTGCAGAGTATCCTAATAGAGTGTGTAAGCTTGAGAAATCCATCTATGGGTTGAAACTAGCACCTCGCAGATGGAATCTTTGCTTCGATGAAAAGGTCAAAGAGTTTGGTTTTTCGAGGAGTGAAGATGAATCTTGTGTATATGTCAAGGCTAGTGGGAGTATAGTCAGTTTTTTGGTATTGTATGTGGATGACATACTACTCATAGGAAATGACATCCCGACTCTGCAGGAAGTTAAGTCCTGGCTTGGGAAGTGTTTCGCTATGAAGGACCTTGGAGAAGCTGCCTATATCATAGGGATAAGGATTTTGAGAGACAGGAGTAAAAGACTAATTGGACTTAGTCAGAGTACCTACTTGAATAAGGTGTTGAAGAGGTTCAACATGTAAGATTCCAAGAAAGGAGAGTTGCCCATCCAGAGTAACGCCATACTGAGTAAGACTCAGAGCCCGAGTACAGAGACTGAGATAGCTGAGATGAGTTGAGTACCTTATGCTTCCGCTGTAGGCTCGATCATGTATGCTATTGAAGGGTTTGAGCATTCTAACACTTCCTAAGTGTACATGCAACCCTAATAAACCTTGGATATATGTTTGTCTAAAATTCATGCAAGATGATTTCCAAGGTTCATGATCCTATCTAGCATACATGGGGAACATTTTAACTTAAATGTAAGATAGAATAACATACCTTGTTGTTGATTTTGATTCCTTGAAACCTTGTGAGCCTAGCACCCCAAGTGTGATGCCTCAAATGCTTCACACAACACCAAATGCTATGGAGTAAACTTGGAGAGAATGTATAACACACTAAAATCGGCTCTAGCCCTCTTGTTCTACTTAGTGTAGCCGATTTTGGGAGATGTCACATGGTTTATATAGTGTGTTGCATTAGGTAAACCCTAATGTAACATGACTCTTCATTTCCATGATCCATGGATTAACTCCATGGAGCATCCATGGAGCATCCTATGGGTGGAACCCAACTTGATAATCCATGGAGCCTCTTAGCCCACTATATAAGTTATGGATGATTTACATAATCAACCCATATATTTAATTAGTTATCTTTTGATCACTTAATTAATTCTAAATTAATTCTTGATCAAACTAATTAAATAATATTATTAATATATTAGAACTTATAATATATTAATAAACCATAAGTGTTATTTCTCTCATTTAGTTTATCCAATGCATGGTGTCATGCAACCCAAATGGACCATGCCGGGTCGGTTCAAGTACATACCAGAAATAGTTATGGACTTAGACACCTTTTCCAACAGTCTCCCACTTGGATAAGTCTAATAACTATAACTGCAAGTATGACTTCAGGAGCCGATCGGCAATCGTAGCTCTTTCAAGGTCTCTCGGAACTGAGAAGATGATGATACGACATTTAAGATAAGTGATCATATAATCCTCTATTCTAGATATCAGCCGGACAAATACATAGAACAATGTCTTACTTATTGTCCAGCAGTTTGTTTCCCGATTTCCGATTTGTTTGACAAAGAACTTAATTGAACACATCAACTTAGTTCTGACCGGGCCCGGTACATAGGTCAAAACAAAATCATCGAGGGGCCCAGATATCAGCTTCTAATCCAAGAAGGAACGGCTAAACTTCGACTCATATGTTTGCTCTACTACTTGTTGAATTATACACAAAAGCACGTTTTATAACATCGAGTTACCAATGCGTTTTCGTACAATCAATGCATAACCAAGTCATAGGCAACAAATCATATCTCTAGGTTTGAATACTTATATGATGTTACCATCTCACGATCACTCGAGATAAATTCCATGAAGTGATACCAGTGAGTGTGGGTTGATTCCAATACTCAGAACTTGTGAGTACTCATGAAGTGTTGTCCTAAAACTTGACACCTACAACCAACTTCATGACAGTCTTAATTCATATCTACTTCCAACATATGACCGACTGTGGAAAATTTGAATAATATGTAAAACAAAACATAATATTCTGGAAGTCAAAACATGCAAAAGAAATTATAGTAAACGATTGACAGAAGATAGCAACACTTTACTCATAAATAAACACAACTTTTATTCATCATCAAATGTCAATTAGACTTTACAAATTTCCAAAATTATCTAACTACTAAAACTAATATCATCCTTTAGCCCTATGCTCCGAGCATACTGAAGATGCTTAACCCGACTCAGTGCCTTCGTGAGGGGATCTGCTGGGTTCTCATCTGATGATACCCTCTTTGCCACGAGGATTCCTTCTTCTATGAGATGTATGATAAAGTGATATTTTCTGTCGATGTGTCTGGATCCCCCGTGATCCCTTGGTTCCTTGGCTAAGTCAACAGCACTTTCACTATCACAGAAAATTTCCATAGGCTCCTTTATAGCTGGTACAACTCCAAGGTCTCCAATGAAGTTCTTCAGCCATATTGCCTCCGTTGCTGCTGTGACAACCCCTAAATTCTCGGCCAGAAAAGACCGATTTAATTTATGCTTTTTAAAATAAAATCAGAGAATCTTTTTAAAAGATGTTGCGGAATTGATCCACAAAACAACATATGATAAAAGTTTATCAAAACCTTTCTTTAAGAAATATATAATTTCCTTTTTATATTAAAACCTCGGGATGTCATGTTCTGATACAGATCAAAAGCATAAACAAGACATTATAAGCCTTACAACAGTTATTTATAACTACTGGCCTATAATCCATAAATCACTCATCATCATCATCCGACTATGCTCGGGGTCCACTACCTATAATATAAAAAAACTGAGTGGGTCAGGCTTGGAAGCCTGGTGAGCATATAGGGTTTTCAACCCACAATAATTAAATTTATTGTACTTAAACATCAATCAATCAACCAAATTACCCCAACCCCATTATCTTATTAACTTCTTAAGGGTTTACCCTAAGATTCAACTATCGCTCCTTCCTAAGGATTCATCCTAAGGAATAGGCACAAGGTCACACCATCACCTGGGTTTATACAACAGGCACTAAGTCTATAGCTGCCAAGGTTTATTCAACATGTGCTAAGTCCATAGCTCTCATTTATCGACACTATTATTTACAGGTATTCCCTCCCTGCAATACAAGTCAATGGGTTTTTAGAGTACATCAAATGAACATATAGTTCATTATACCTACAGGTTGCGGGCCTGCTAGTGTTCCACAGACTGTCTAGAATAGTCCATGGTTGTCATCCATACTCTGATGAATGACGGGGGCCAACATTTTGGGTAAGTGATTCTCTCAAATTTCACCACTCACCCTCAACTCATGATCAATATTACTGATCATATCCTTTATCCAACTCACCTTTCATCACACCCACTATTTCTTCTACCCATGTTTTACCCAACATTTTTGTAGATAAAAATACATATACAGTTTAAATTATTTAAAAACATGTATAAATCACACCTTCAACATCCAACTCAAATAAACAAACAATAAATATTCACACAGCACGTATTTTATGTAAAATACTTCATATCTATGTGTAAGGTGAAAGTAACTACACACTCACCCGATTTAATGAAAATCGGGCAGCAATTCGTTTCCTAAAACGATCGTTTCTAATAAAACCGGGAGTTTTATTGAGAAACCGGGCTCTGCGAAGGGTCGGGCTTTGAAACCGAAAAGATAAATTTTGCGGGCTTCTCGGGCACTTCGTGGCGTATTCCGGGTGTTAGAATCGATACCGGGGCTTTGGGGGATGCTAAGATGAAGAAAATATGAAGAAAGGGGCTAAATATGGCAAAATTCCAAATCTAACCGGGAAGGCTCGCATACCCCTTGTATTTATAGGGGTCTGAAGTCGGCTTGGTGGTGGGGTCCACAGGCGAGGGTCCGCAGGTGGCTGCACGTGCGAAGGCCTCGGTGGCAGCTGCTGATTGGACCGAGGTCTAGTGGTCCATCTGCGAGGCTCGGAGGCTAAGGCGGTGCGAGGCTCGGTCCAGCTGCGAGCTTCGGATTGGGCCTCCCTTCGGTCAAATCAGAATCCGACACGCATCTATTGTTCATGCGAGGGAAGTCGACACGTGGCTTCGCATGACTCACCAATTTCGGACACGTGGCACTCTTTCAGCGAAGGTGACGTGGCAAAAACGTGACTATGCGAATTTTCTCGATTTTCGCGCCAAAACTTCTAAAATCCATAACTTTCGCATATAAGCTCCGTTTTTGACGTTCTTTATATGCACGCGTAGGTAAAATTACGCTCTACAACTTTCGTTTAGACTTCGTCGGCTAATTTTGACTTTAATTTTTATATTATTATTTTTAACAGACCGGGACAGGAAATCCGTTAAAAATTCATAACTTCTTCATCCGACGTCCGTTTTCGTCAGACTTTTTGCCGTTGTGCTACTAATGACGATACCTTCGATTCTCGTTTAGGTAGTGTCGGCAAAAAATCACTCGATCTAAAATTTGAGTTTTTAGCTGTCTACTACTAAGCTGAAACTTCGAAAAATCATAACTTACTCATACGAAGTCAAATTTGGGCGTTCTTTTTATCGAACTTCTCTGTTTAACGAATACTATGAGTTTCGTTTAGATTACTAAGGCTAAAAAGTAGTTTATCAAAAACTCACTTTTTACGACATTCGGCACCGTGCCGGTTTATCGCGAAACTTCGACAGGTCATAACTTCTTCGTTATAACTCGGATTTCGACATTCTTTATATATCCGTAATCCTTGTCACGCCCACCACAAGTTTCTTAATAGATATCGGCTTTATCTAAAATTTAATTTTTGACGCTCATTTTTATTCTTAATTATTTAACTCCTAGTAATTAAGCATAAAACACATAAAACACATAATATTCACATAATTCCTTTTCATTTCTTCTAAATGAGTCACAAAGGTTAACCTAGACTATCAAGTCAATATTAATGCCTAGCCTAGAAACACGGGCGTTACAATTCTCTCCCCCCTAGGATGATTCCGTCCCCGAAATCACACATCGACAAATAACCACGGGTAGCGACTCACCATGTCACTCTCCGTTTTTCCCTAGGTGAGATTTGGCCCATTTATATGTTTCCAACGCACAAGCACTAAATCGACTATCTTACCTTACAACTTCTTAGTCTTACGGTCAACGATTGCCTCAGGTTCTCCAATTAACCTCTTGCTCTCATCCAACCTTAATTCAGAAATGGGAATTATGTCGGGCACACCTCCCGTGTACTTCCTCAAATAACACACATGAAATGTGTTATGAATACCCTCCAGTTCTTCCGGTAATTCTAGCTTGTAAGCTTGATTCCCGATCCTCCGAAGAACTTTAAATGGTCCAATAAACCTTGGACTCAACTTTCTCCTTCTACAACGAGACTTTAAGTAAAACCGAATCTCCAACTTCGAATGATATCGGTTGTCTTTTCTTGTCAGCATAGCTCTTTTGAGCAGCTAACATCCTTTCCCTAATCACTTTCAACTTTCTAGCAGTCTGATGGACTATTTCAAGTCCCATAAGCTACTTTTTCCCAGCTTCCAGTCACCATGACAGCATTCAACACTTTTCCCCATACAAAGCGTGATAAGGTGCCATCTTGATGCTTGAGTGGAAACTATTACCCTAGAAAAATTCTACTAAAGGCAAATGTTCATCCCAGTTACCTTGGAATTCCAGGGTACAGGTTCTCAGCATATCCTTCAACGTTTGAATCGTTTATACGCTCTGACCATCGATTTGCGGATGGTAAGCCGTATTCAAACACAACATGGTACCCAATTCCTCTTACAGACTCCTCCAACACCTTGAGGTAAAACGGTTGTTACGATCGGATACAATCGTTAACGGAACACCGTGAAGCCTCACAATTTCTTTCACATAAGAATTCGCAAGTTTATCCATAGACCATTTCTCGTTGGCTGCTATGAAATGCGCACTCTTAGTGAAGCGATCAACGACCACCTAAATCATGTCGTGTCCGTTCCTTGTTCTGGGCAGTTTAGTCACAAAATCCATAGTGATGTCTTCCCATTTACCCATAGGTATAGGCAAAGGTTCTAAACTCTCATACGGTTTCTGATGTTGTGCCTTAACCCTAGCACAAGTTACACACTCGTCCACATACTTTGCAACATCGAGCTTCATCGTCGGCCACCAGTAATAGGGTTTTAGATCCCTATACATTTTCGTACTGCCGGGATGAATCGAGTACATGGTTTTGTGAGCTTCTTCCATCAGAAGACCTCTTACTCCTCCCGCCTTAGGTGCCCAAATCCTATTTTTGAATACCTTCAGTCCTTGACCGTTTGTATCAAACACCAATGTTTTGCCCAAACGTTCCTCCTTTCGGTCATTTCTCTCTAAAGCTTCCTCTTGAGCTTTCTTTATACTTTCCACAACTGTCGAGACAACTTTAATTTTCAACGCTCTTGGCCTTTTCTTTTCAAGATTTACCTTCCGAATGAGAGCATTAGCAACAACATTTGCTTTACCAAAGTGGTAAAGTATCTCACAGTCTTAGTCCTTGAGTAGCTTTAGCCAGCGCCGTTGCCTCATGTTCAATTCCTTCTCCATACCTTTAAGGCGAATACTACCACTGCCAACTCCAGACCATGAGTGGGGTAGTTCTTTTCATGCTCTTTCAATTTCCTCGATGCATTCGCTATCATTTTATCCCTTTGGGTCAGAACACAACCTAACCCAACTCCAGAGGCATCACTATAAAATGTGAAGTCATCAACTCCTTCAAGTAACGAAAGAATCGGTGCTTCGCACAACGTCTTCTTTATCTTCTCAAAACTTCCTTATGCTTCTTATTCCAAGTATAGACAGCTCCTTTATGGGTCAAAGCTGTCAATGGAGTCGCGATCGAAGAAAAGCCTTGGATAAATTAGCGATAATATCCAGCTAATCCTAAAAAGCTTCAGATCTCCATAGGACTTTCAATCGTAACCTTCGAGTTACAAAATAAATCCTTATTGAGGACTCCTTCTTCTTCTTAGAATAAGTATTTGATGGATTAATGTCTAAGTCCATAACTATAATTGGTAAGACTTGACCCGACCCGGCATGGTCCATTTGGGTTGCATGGCATCATGCATTTGGATAGACTATAATGAGAGAAATAACACTTAAGGTTGGTTAATATATTATAAGTTCTAATATATTAATAAGGTTATTTAATTAGTATTGATCAAGAATTAATTTGGAATTAATTAAGTGATCAAAAGGAGACTAATTAAATATATGGGTTGATTGTGTAAATCATTCATTCTTATATATGTGGGCTTGTGATCCAAGATTCCTTATGTTGGACTAAGTCCATGGGGTGACCCATGGATACTCCATGGAGGTTAAAATCCATGGAGCATAAGGAATGGGTAAAGTTATGAGTTACATGGTGTAACCCTAATAGCCACCATATAAAAGAATCCCATGGCTCAAGAAATCGGGCACTAATGTGTGAGTGTGAGGGCTAGACGATTTCAAGGAGTGTTCAAGTTTCTCTCAAGTTATTCCAAGTGTATTTGGTGTTGTGTGAACCATTTGAGGTGTCACACTTGGGGCACTAGGCACTCAAGCTTCATGAAGACATTCTACATCAAAGAGGTATGTATTCTATCTTGTTATATTTATTATTTTGTATGCTAGATTAGGATAATACCTTGGATGTTCATAATTGTATGTATAATAGAGAAAACATAGATCCAAGGTATTTAGGGTTGCATGTACACTTAGGAGTGTTAGAATGTTCATAACCCAACAGTGGTATCAAAGACTAGGCTTGTTTTCTTGTTATACTTACAAAAGTAGCTGAAAAATCGAGTTGGATGCATATATTCGATTGTTTTGGCTGGAATTAGACTAGGAACATTACCCTAAGATGTTTTTGGACTTATAAACTTGTTTTTGATGTGGTAATGTTCATGCTAATCCAATTTCTAAGATAATTGTCATAATTTCAAGATTTGTATTAGTTTGTATGTTCATGCTAATTTCTTGAAGATTGAAGATTTGAATTATCTTGTTCTTATGAGGTTCTTAGATTAATAGAAAAGTTGTATGAAATAGTTGTTTTCAATCCATTTTAATCTAAGAGTTGATTCCAAAGTGTGTTTTTGTAACTTGTCCTCAAGTTATATGAAAAGTCACATTTAAGAATCATAAAACTCATAAAAGTTGGCAAAGGTTACAAAATGAAGAGTCTAGTTCTAATTAAATGGTTTTATGACTCCATAACTTGTCCTCAAGTTATGGAGGTTCAAGAGTCTCTTCATTAAATTAAAAAAAATGTAACCTTAATTAGTTCCATAAGTTACAATAAAAAAAAGTTATTTTTTTTTAATTAGTTTAAAGTCTTCCATAACTTGTCCTCAAGTTATGGAACTTGAAGAGTTTTTTTTTTTTTTTTTTTTTTTTAATTAAAACTACTTTAAACTCATAAGTTGTGGAATTAATTAGTTTTGAATAGTTTCAAAACTTGCCCTCAAGTTTTGGAATTTGAAAAGTTTTCACTTATGAATACTTTAATTCCAAGTTAGCCCTTAGAATTTTAAAAGTTAAAATTCAACCCTTATACTTTATAATATTATAAGTTAATAATATTTATATATATGTATAAGAGTAAAGTCAGTCTTACCGTTAGTAGGCCTCATTCACGAAGCCGGTCTATAAGGGGGATATAAGGTTACTGCCTATAAAATGGCAGTTTAATGGGTGTCCGCTCTCACCCACCGCTTCCTTGACTGGTGGAGGGTCGTTAGCCGAACGGGTAGGACAAGGACTATAATTCTCCTTTCATTAAAAGTATTAATGATAAATACTAAGTAACTAAACTCTTATTAATACCCAATCTTAGTTACTTAGGAAAATGTGAATTTGGTGCTAACCCATGAAATTACACTTTGCACTTTGCTTAAGTCGTTAGTGGAGCGTGTGTGGTTAACCGGCACACTAACCTGGACTTAACAAGGTAGGCAAAGGGTAACTTAATATTTATCATAGTATCGGTGGAGCGTGTGTGGTTAACCGGCACACTGATTAAGGGGTAAATATTAAGGGTACCAAGTATATTTGCATGGTTATTCACACCTTGTTTTGTGATCCTCGGCATCCCAGTCACAAAACCTGAAGGGCACACTCGAGATTGAAACATGCCTTTGAAAAGTTCAATGAATCTCAAAGATCTAGGACTTTCAAATCCAATTAAAACCTAATAAATTATTTCATTTTTCATGGTGGAAATTGGTGAATCGTCATTCACCTACCTTCAAATATTTTATAGCTTGGATTACGGCATCCCTCTTCTAAGTTATAAAATAGTTTGTTGGGTCCTAGCCTTAATATTTCATATTGGGTGTCATATTAAGGACTTTAAATCAACTATCTTGAATATCTCCCAAAAAGATGTCTGGTCTAGACATTTATGATCTTCCCAAATCTCTTCAAACAAGCTTTCCTACATGAAGATGATGTCCCATGGATATCATACTTTTTTCACCTCCTCCAATTATTCTCCCTAACCCACAAGTTCCTAAAAAGTTTAAGGTCACTCAAGCCCTATTGGCAAGGCAAGGTCTAGGTGTGATCACATCTTGGAGATGTAGTCACATATTGACAAGCCGGGAGAGTTGGGTGTCAAAGTCTTGAGAAAGTTGGTGGCTCAACTACTTTCTAAGTCACATAGTGAGTTCTTTTGGGAATCCTATGAAACAGACTAAGACAAGACCCTTAATGATCTTATCTATTTGCTAAGATCAACTTCCTAAAACGCTATGGACATTGACAATGATGACATTGGATATCCAGTAAAGCTCTCTCTTCCCAATGGAAAGGGATCGGCCATAGTCAACTCGGTTGACCCAATGGTAAAGAGAGAGGAGAAGTCTGAGATAGTCCCATTATCAAGGGTCCATAGATAACTATTGCCAAAGGAAGGGGCATTGGTTACGAAGCTGCCAAATTTACCTAAGGATGTTAAAGTCAATAAGTTTGGCTCTACTTCAGGTAAAGTCCATTGTCTAACTCTATTAAGTACATGCTGATTCTGATCGCGAAGATGGATTTCAATCGCATGGTTCGGTGATCAGAATTTTGGGCTATTACGTAAGAGTTATGATATTTATATTGCTTAGGAATAGATAACAACAAGGTTTTCATATGGATTGTAAGGATAAGTTTTTCCGCAAAGTTTTAAAATAAAAGAAAAAGGTTTTGATTTTATTTATTTTAAGTATCCTTACAATGGCATTTGTGAAAAGTTGTTGCTTATAAGATTCCATTGATAGCAATATTGGAAAAATGGATTTGATTCTTTCGGTTGTGGTAGTGTCTAATATTACCAAATAAGGAAAGATTCTCATCACCCAAGGTTCAATTGGACCGAAACTTGGAATCATGCAAGTTGTATAGTATGATGAATGAGAACTTTTAGCTTGGAAAATTAAGACTAATTCCTTATGTGAATAAGGAAAGGACTAAGGGATCGAGTACACATTCTTGTGCACTGGTCAAGTCCACCACAAAAGATCAAGAAGACTATTCATCATGATTTACTTAAGTTCAGTAAATATGGTTATACTTATAAGTTTAAGTATAAGTCTGTAGCATTGGAGAAGTTTCAATGTGAGACAGAACGAATAAGAAGAATCAAAGAATGGCAGAAAGATAAAAGTTTCTCACATCTGAAAAGATGGGAGAGTACTTTAGTATCATGTTTATGATCATCTTAATGATTAAGATACCATATCACAATTGGTCCTCTAAAGTCATCTTAGTGCATTCTTATGACTAAAAAGAGGAGTCATGAATTGTTGAAATGGTTAAATCAAAAAGATGAGTCATACTTCGTTCCAAAACAATTCTTAGAGTCATACTCCAAGATTGTAACTTGAGTGACATATCTTAAAGAGGGTTTGTTAACACTAGTCAAATGTAAGAGTAAAAGGTTATCTACTCTTGTACATTTGAAATTGGTAAGTTGTGATGTTTTGGATAAAACAGAGACCAACTTAGGCCAATTGTGTAAAGTGTTAGTCTTGATAAAGAATCCGCACTATCACTTGAATATTTAACAAGGGAGTCTTATATGTCAAGAGGACAATGGGAGTCTTAAAGCTCTTGAAAGTTTCAAGACTTAATCAAGAATAAAACCTAAAGTCCTTCACTAGCACATGACTTGAGGTTTATAACCTATCGTGTTGAAATTTTTGTGCCTATTCAAGTTGGCTTTGCATAGGAGTTCTGAGAGTTCTCAATTGGTTGCACAACTACTTGGAAGCAATGGCAGGCACCTGAGCTGCCAAATGGCAAGAATTTAAGATTGCACAAGTTTAATCAATATGAGTTTGGATTTGTCACTAACCTTGTCTTGTGATTATGGTTTTGACAAATCCACATGGATAAGAACACATACACTATTAAATCTAAGTGTCATAAGGTTTCTCTCCGATTCATGAAAATGATGGTGAGGAAACACTTTCACTAAGTAGATTTTAGCTAGATAGCAATTGTGATATTTGCATTCTCAAAGTCGTTAGTGGAGCGTGTGTGGTTTACCGGCACACTAACATGGACTTGTGAGAAGTGGCAAAGGTCTAAACAATTGAGACTATGATTACGGCATCCCTTTTCATAGTTCTAAAATTGTTTAGACACACATGTGAGCTATCTAAGAGAGGTGTATGATTTTGATAAAGTTTTATCAAAACAATCTAGTATCAGAAATCTGAACTTTGGTAAGAAAGTCAACTGATTTCTGAGTACATGTCAAAGCTAGTGGGAGCATAAGTGTTATGCTAATAATCATCATGTTAGTGGGAGCATGATAATTATGACAAAGGTTGCAAGTTAGCAATGTTAATTATAGAAAACAAAAGTTTCAATTCGTGAGGTTGCAGGGGTTGAAAAAGTTGTTTTGCTATAATTAAGGGAGAGGAAATTATACTTCATTTCAATTTTAAAAGCTTAGATTGAGATTTTAATCATATTTAATCAAGGATATATATATATATATATATATATATATATATATATATATATATATATATATATATATATATATGAATTTCATGTTGGAATGGCTCAACATAAGGAAATTCTATATATGGGTCCATTATTTGCGTTCTAAAATTCGATTATGATTACGACATCCCTTTTCATAATCTGAATTTTGAGAACTTGGCAAATTGAAATGGAAATATTATAGCAAAAGACTGGTTTAGTCTTTATGTGAGACATCATGAATCGTGTCCCATATGCTTCGGATATAGGATCGATTACATGTGCTATATTCATCCTTTCTAAAATTTTCCAAATGCCTGGGGCATTATGAAGGGAAAAGGTCTAGAATTGGATATGACTAAAATGATTAAGCAATTGTCGAGGACAATCTAAGGTTTACCAAAGATTGGTTGCTCAAGGACAGTTGGAAGTATAATGTTAATTCTGGAAGGACCATATTGACATAATCTGTAAGGAGGCAACTCTTGTTCAGAAGTGATAGTCAAAATGGAATATGGAAATGTTTCAAAGTTAGAAATTATTCAATCTGTGTAATATTAGGAAACTTAATGAAAGAAGGATGTTTCCAAGGAGCTGGTCTCCTTTGGAATGCTCTGTAATGATTGTTGTCAAGTCTTTCTGACTTCGTGCATAATCATTAAGAGGATCAATGCATATAAGTTTAGAATCTAACAGATTTCAGTAAATGGCATGAATTTGGAATTCTTGCATTTGCAGTAAGGATTTGGGACTGTGAAAAGAGGATCATTGGAGTGATGTTCAATTGATCTATTTTACAAAGTAAGATCATAGACAAACATAGTATGCATACTTGGTGTATGGCATGACTAGTGTTTAGAAAACATAATGTACATGCTTGGAGCATGGGACAACTATTGTTTTAAATTCAAGTATAAAGTTGATAAAACCGAAACAATAAATAATGAGTAATCAGTATGGGATAAATAAAAGTGTTTATTTATATTCATAGGGTTTGATACCATATTTGATTCATTTATTCTTGTGTTTCACTTTGCATGTTTTGACTTCCAGAATAACTAAGTCGCTCTTCCTGAATGATTAAGTTATTCAAACCATCCACAGTCGGTCATATGTTGGAAGTAGATATGAATCAAGACTGTCATGGGTTGGTTTGTAGAGGTCCAAGTTGGTGGACAAAGTGGTGCTACAACACTCATGAGTGCTCATAAGTTCTGAGTATTGGATTCAACCCGCGCTCATTTGAATCACTTCATGGATTTTATCACGAGTGATCATGAGACGATAATATCTTATATTCTTCAAACCTAGAGATATGAGTTGTTACTATGAGTTGGTTATACATTGATTGCACGAAAACGCATTGGTAACTCGATGTTATAAAACGTGCCTTTGTGTATGATTCAACAAGTAGTAGAACAAGCCATATGAGTCGAAGTTTATCCATTCCTTTTACCTTCGGGATAAAAGCTATATCTGTGGGCCCCTCGATGATTTAAAGATGATACATGTGAGTGCTTGGCCAAGCCAGGACTGATTTGATTTGTTCAATCAGTCAGTCATCATGAATCGGAAATCAGGAAACAACAAATGGACAGAGAGAATGATTGATAATCCATGTCTCAGTCCATATGATATCTAGAATGGAGGAATATATGATCCCTTATCTAATGGACAAGTCATTGACAAAGGTCAGAGTTCATCGACAAGGTCAGAGTTCGACAGAAGCTTTTGAGAGCTACGATTGCTGATCGGTTCTTGAAGTCATACGCAATAATAGTTTTAGACTTATCCAAGTGGGAGACTGTTAGATTAATGTCTAAGTCCATAACTATAATTGGTAAGACTTGACCCGACTCGGCATGGTCCATTTGGGTTGCATGGCATCATGCATTTGGATAGACTATAATGAGAGAAATAACACTTAAGGTTGGTTAATATATTATAAGTTCTAATATATTAATAAGGTTATTTAATTAGTATTGATCAAGAATTAATTTGGAATTAATTAAGTGATCAAAATGAGACTAATTAAATATATGGGTTGATTGTGTAAATCATTCATTCTTATATATGTGGGCTTGTGATCCAAGATTCCTTATGTTGGACTAAGTCCATGGGGTGACCCATGGATACTCCATGGAGGTTAAAATCCATGGAGCATAAGGAATGGGTAAAGTTATGAGTTACATGGTGTAACCCTAATAGCCACCATATAAAAGAATCCCATGGCTCAAGAAATCGGGCACTAATGTGTGAGTGTGAGGGCTAGACGATTTCAAGGAGTGTTCAAGTTTCTCTCAAGTTATTCCAAGTGTATTTGGTGTTGTGTGAACCATTTGAGGTGTCACACTTGGGGCACTAGGCACTCAAGCTTCATGAAGACATTCTACATCAAAGAGGTATGTATTCTATCTTGTTATATTTATTATTTTGTATGCTAGATTAGGATAATACCTTGGATGTTCATAATTATATGTATAATAGAGAAAACATAGATCCAAGGTATTTAGGGTTGCATGTACACTTAGGAGTGTTAGAATGCTCATAACCCAACAGTATTTTCCTTCGTTTATTGTAACAGACCGATGGGTCATGTTCTAATGATCTCTCATTGTATACTGCACTACTTAGACTCAGATCTCCTAGGGACAAATTTCGGAGCAAACTATACCTTCCTTCATGTTCTAATGTGATACAATCACAGTTCAACATGTATCATTTCTAACTACCTACTTCTTTAACAATGAGTGCGATACTTCTATTGATCGCTTTGATCATTTCTCACTTCAATCTTCTGGCTTAAGTCAAATACTACATCGAACTTGGTTCTCTGAACCACATAATAAACTCATCTTAGTCGGACTCGATTCGATATGACCTCTAAGGTCGGAATAACAATCATCTTCTTAGTCATTACCGAAACGATGGTAACGGCAGACTAGAATAAGACGGAATCAATTACTAGTTTCTTGGTAACCTTGTGACTTTCCCTGATCCAAGTGTGAGTCCTGTGCTTCCAGTAGTATAGATCTCTACTACTATTCACACCTACTCATACTCGTCCCAAGTACTGTCTCGCAGTCCCCAAGTCCTAAAATCACAAAACAATTTAACACATACGAATGTGTCCAATTAATCATAAAATTTTCCTAGACTCTACTAGGACTTCTTCCATACGTATCTTCAATCATCAATTCTGCTTCAACTTGGTTGGTGATGGAAATTCCAGACGATGGAATAACTTCAAGAATTACACCAACCATTCCATCATCCTGCCAATCGAAGGTGTACTTCAGACGTACCGTACCCCTCTAAACGTTCCGTTATTTTATTAGACATATTCTAAAGGCAAGATACGACTCTTATGATATCTTCTGATTGGTATCATTCACTATCATAAGCTTTTCATTTCCTCCATCTACTCCATTCTCTATGAGTCTCACCATAACGTTTTGTACACCCAAACAGACATTCGGTGTATGGGGCGAGAATTTAAGATAGGAAAGCTTTATTTACGATAGACGTATAAATCTCCTTATCACTTCAAAACGTTTACATGTTAGTTCTAATCTCGTAATCATACGCTTAGAATCCTACACACATAAGGTTTCCAGATCCGGTCGGCAACAGACCATAGATCCGAACAAATAATAGCATCATTATAGCTATAACACAAAATATTTAGCACATAAAAGCATTTTAGGCATCCTTCCTAAAATAAAATAGTCCTTGTGTCAATTTAGGTGTACTACCTAAAATATAATAGACACACTCAACTCACAATCATTGCTTAGCATTCTAAGTTTAAGTCTAGAAATCCTACAAATTTCCTAGTTCGCTTAAACTAATGCTCTGATACCAATTGTGACATCCCCTAAATTCTCGGCCAGAAAAGACCGATTTAATTTATGCTTTTTAAAATAAAATCAGAGAATCTGTTTAAAAGATGTTGCGGAATTGGTCCCCAAAACAGCATATGATAAAAGTTTATCAAAACCTTTCTTTAAGAAATATATAATTTCCTTTTTATATTAAAACCTCGGGATGTCATGTTCTGATACAGATCAAAAGCATAAACACTCATCTTTTATAACTACTGGCCTATAATCCATAAATCACTCATCATTATCATCCGACTATGCTCGGGGTCCACTACCTGTAATATAAAAAAAACTGAGTGGATCAGGCTTGGAAGCCTGGTGAGCATATAGGGTTTTCAACCCACAATAATTAAATTTATTGTACTTAAACATCAATCAATCAACCAAATTACCCCAACCCCATTATCTTATTAATTTCTTAAGGGTTTACCCTAAGATTCAACTATCACTCCTTCCTAAGGATTCATCCTAAGGAATAGGAACAAGGTCACACCATCACCTGGGTTTATACAACAGGCACTAAGTCCATAGCTGCCAAGGTTTATTCAACATGTGCTAAGTCCATAGCTCTCATTTATCGACAATATTATTTATAGGTATTCCCCCCTGCAATACATGTCAATGGGTTTTTAGAGTACATCAAATGAACATATAGTTTATTACACCTACATGTTGCGGGCCTGCTAGTGTTCCACAGACTGTCTAGAATAGTCCATGGTTGTCATCCATACTCTGCTGAATGATGGGGGCCAACATTTTGGGTAAGTGATTCTCTCAAATTTCACCACTCACCCTCAACTCATGATCAATATTACTGATCATCTCCTTTATCCAACTCACCTTTCATCACACCCACTATTTCTTCTACCCATGTTTTACCCAACATTTTTGTAGATAAAAATACATATACAGTTTAAATTATTTAAAAACATGTATAAATCACACCTTCAACATCCAACTCAAATAAACAAACAATAAATATTCACACAGCACGTATTTTATGTAAAATACTTCATATCTATGTGTAAGGTGAAATTAACTACACATTCACCTGATTTAATGAAAATCGGGCAGCAATTCGTTTCCTAAAACGATCGTTTCTAATAAACCCGGGAGTTTTATTGAGAAACCGGGCTCTGCGAAGGGTCGGGCTTCGAAACCAAAAAGATAAATTTTCCGGGCTTGTCGGGCACTTCGTGGCGTATTCCGGGTGTTAGAATCGATACCGGGGCTTTGGGGGATGCTAAGATGAAGAAAATATGAAGAAAGGGGATAAATATGGCAAAATTCAAAATCTAACCGGGAAGGCTCGCATACCCCTTGTATTTATAGGGGTCCGAAGTCGGCTTGGTGGTGGGGTCCGCAGGCGAGGGTCCGCAGGTGGCTGCACTTGTGAAGGCCTCGGTGGCAGCTGCTGATTGGACCGAGGTCTAGTGGTCCATCTGCGAGGCTCGGAGGCTAAGGCGGTGCGAGGCTCGGTCCAGCTGCGAGCTTCGGATTGGGCCTCCCTTCGGTCGAATCAGAATCCGACACGCAGCTACTGTTCATGCGAGGGAAGGCGACACGTGGCTTCGCATGACTCACCAATTTCGGACACGTGGCACTCTTTCAGCGAAGGTGACGTGGCAAAAACGTGACTATGCGAATTTTCTCGATTTTCGCGCCAAAACTTCTAAAATCCATAACTTTCGCATACGAGCTCCGTTTTTTACGTTATTTATATGCACGCGTAGGTGAAATTACGCTCTACAACTTTCGTTTAGACTTCGTCGGCTAATTTTGACTTTAATTTTTATATTATTATTTTTAACAGACCGGGACAGGAAATCCGTTAAAAATTCATAACTTCTTCATCCGACGTCCGTTTTCGTCAGACTTTTTGCCGTTGTGCTACTAATGACGAGACCTTCGATTCTCGTTTAGGTAGTGTCGGCTAAAAATCACTCGATCTAAAATTTGAGTTTTTAGCTGTCTACTGCTAAGCCGAAACTTCGAAAAATCATAACTTCCTCATACGAAGTCAGATTTGGGCGTTCTTTTTATCGAACTTCTCGGTTTAACGAATACTACAAGTTTCGTTTAGATTACTAAGGCTAAAAAGTAGTTTATCAAAAACTCACTTTTTATGACATTCGGCACCGTGCCGGTTTATCGCGAAACTTCGACAGGTCATAACTTCTTCGTTATAACTCGGATTTCGGCATTCTTTATATATCCGTAATCCTTGTCACGCCCACCACAAGTTTCTTAATATATATCGGCTTTATCTAAAATTTAATTTTTGACGCTCATTTTTATTCTTAATTATTTAACTCCTAGTAATTAAGCATAAAACACATAAAACACATAATATTCACATAATTCCTTTTCATTTCTTCTAAATGAGTCACAAAGGTTAACCTAGACTATCAAGTCAATATTAATGCCTAGCCTAGAAACACGGGCGTTACAGCTGCCTCGCTCGCTGCTATATACTCTGATTCACAAGTGGAATCAGCTACTGTCTCCTGCTTGGAATTCTTCCAAGTGATTGCTCCTCCGTTTAGGGTAAAGAACCAGCCCGACTGAGAGCGGAAATTATCCCTATCAGTCTGGAAGCCAGCATCACTATACCCTACAACTCTCAAGTCATCACTCCCACCGAGGGTAAGGACCCAGTCCTTAGTCCTCCGTAGGTACTTGAGGATATTCTTTACCGCAGTCCAGTGTGCCTTGCCAGGGTTCCCCTGATACCTGCTAACAATGCTCAAGGCAAAGGCTACATCAGGTTGAGTACAAGTCATAGCATACATGATCGATCCTACAGCCGAAGCATAAGGTACTCGACTCATTTATGCTATCTCAGCCTCAGTACTCGGGCTTTGAGTCTTACTCAATTCTGGCGTTACACTGAATAGGTAACTCTCCCTTTTTGGAGTCCTGCATGCTGAATCTCTTCAGCACCTTATCCAAGTAGGTACTCTGACTAAGTCCAATTAGTCTTTTACTCCGGTCTCTCATGATCCTTATCCCTAGTATATAGGCAACTTCTCCTAGGTCCTTCATAGAGAAACACTTCCCAAGCCAGGACTTAACTTCCTGCAAAGTTGGGATGTCATTTCCTATGAGTAGTATGTCATCCACATACAATACCAAAAAGCTAACTATACTCCCACTAGCCTTGACATATACACAAGATTCAACTTCACTCCTAGAAAAGCCAAACTCTTTGACTTTCTTATCAAAGCAAAGATTCCATCTGCGAGGTGCTTGCTTTAATCCATAAATGGATTTCTCAAGCTTACACACTCTACTAGGGTACTCTGTATTGACAAAACCCTCTGGCTGACTCATGTAAACATCCTCAGCCAACTTTCCATTAAGGAAAGCGGTTTTGACATCCATTTTCCATATTTCATAGTCATGAAATGCAGCTATGGCTAACATAACCCTAATAGACTTAATCTTGGCTACTGGAGAAAAGGTCTCATCATAATCAACTCCCGGAGTTTGAGAGAAGCCCTTTGCAACCAGTCGTGCCTTATAAGTGTGTACATTACCATCCATGTCGGTCTTCTTCTTGAAGATCCATTTGCACCCTACAGTCTTACGACCTGGTACATTCTCAACCAAGTTCCAAACTTGATTGTCATACATGGACTGTATCTCGCTGTCCATTGCCTCTTTCCACTTGGCTGACTCAGGGCCTGCCATGGCTTCCGCGTAACTGTTAGGTTCATCCAGCCCTACTAGTGTCTCATCACTAATAAGTGTATCACCTTCCGCAGTAATATGGAATCCATAGTAATGCTCAGGCGCATTCCTAACTCGTGTGGAACGCCTCAGAGGTACAGACTCGTCAATTGGTTCAACAGGAGTTTCCTCCTCAAGTTGAGTGCTAGGGTTTGAAGTTCCTTCACCACTTGACTCTTGAATTTCTTCAAGGTCAACTTGCCTCCCACTGTTTCCTTGGCTTATGAACTCTCTTTCTCGAAAGACAGCCCTCCTAGCTACAAAGACCACATTCTCACTAGGTCTGTAGAAGAGGTAACCAAAGGATTTATGTGGGTAGCCGATGAAAATATACCTCTTACTTCGAGGTTTGAGCTTATCATGAGTCTCGCGTCTCACGAAAGCCTCACAACCCCAAATCTTGATGTGGTCTAGTTTAGGTACTTTACCAGTCTACATCTCATGAGGAGTTTTGGCAACTTTCTTTGTAGGGTTAGATTAAGGATATGGGCGGCAGTCTCTAAGGCATACCCCCAAAATGAGATTGGTAGCGAAGCTCGACTCATCATGGAACGAACCATATCCAACAACGTTCGATTACGCCTCTCAGCCACACCATTCAACTGCGGTGTCCTGGGAGGTGTCAATTGTGAGACAATCCTACATTCCCTAAGATAGTCGAGGAACTCTGAACTAAGATACTCACCACCTCGATCGGATCGAAGCATCTTAATGTTCCTGCCAATTGATTCTCGACTTCCTGTTTTAAACTCTTTAAACCTTTCAAAAGTCTCTGACTTATGCTTGATTAAGTAGACATATCCATATCTACTGTAATCATCAGTAAAAGTCAAATAATAACGATTAGCATCCCTTGTGGCATGCTTGAAGGGTCCACACACATCCGTGTGTACAAGATCCAACAAACCTTCACCCCTCTCACAAGAACCAGTGAAGGGAGACTTTGTCATTTTTCCAAGTAAGCATGATTCACAACTATCATCTGACTTTAGGTCAAATGATTCCAAGACTCCATCCTTTTGGAGTTGGCCTATGCGTTTCTTGCTTATATGTCCAAGACGACAATGCCATAATGATGCTTTATCCAAGTTATTATCATTAACAGAATCAATACACAATACATTATTTCCTAAGTTATCTACAACAGATACAGTTTCATACACACCATCACAAGGTAATGCTTTAAAATAAAGAACATTATTAAAGAAAGCATTAATCGAACCAACTTCATTATCAAATGAAAAGGTAAAACCTTGTTTATACAGTGCATGAAAGGAAATAATATTTCTTGCCATTTCTGGCGAGTAACAACATTTATTCAAATCTAAACTAAACCCACTACTTAGCAATAAAGTATAAACTCCAATCTTGGTGACAGGTGAAGCTTTCCTATTCCCCATGGTCAAGTTTATTCTTCCATGCTCCACATTCTCACTTCTTCTTAGTCCCTGCAAATCAGAACAGATATGAATACCGCAACCGGTATCAAGGACCCAAGAGTTAGAATAGGGTGAGTTATTGGATAAGATAGTGTAAATACCTGCATGGTTGGGTTTAACTTTCCCATCCTTCACATCTTGCTGGTACTTTGGGCAGTTCCGCTTCCAATGTGCCTTTTCATGGCAATAGAAGCATTCAGCCTCTTTTGGGTCAGCAGAAAGAGTGACGAAACCTTTCTTGGTTCCATTTGAAGAGGAGCCTTCAAGGGTCTTACCCTTGGTACCCTTCGAGGGGCTCTTCCTCTTCTTACCCTTCCTTTTCCCGATTGCTAAGACAGGGGCGGAGTTGGTAGGAGTAGGAGTAACAACCGACTTACCCTTAAGACCACTTTCCGCGGTCTTTAGGAGTCCTTGAAGTTTGCTGAGTGTGACCTCTTCCTTATTCATGTGATATGTCATGCGGAATTGATCATAGCACGAGGGTAAGGAGTGCAAAATGACATCTATTGCAAGCTCCTCGGGGAAGTTCACATTAAGCTTCAGCAGACGGTCCACAAATCTTTGCATTTTCTGCATGTGGCCCGTGATGGGTTCACCATCTTTCATTCGGGTTGTGATCATAGAGGAGATGATTTCATATCGCTCTAGACAAGCACTCTGATGGTAGCGGTCCATCAAGTCCTGGTGCATCTCAAAAGGATAGTAGTCCTCATAGGACTTTTGGAGCTCGGCTGTCATAGTGGCCATCATGATTCATGCCACTTTTGTAGCATCTCTTTCATGTGCCTCATATTCAGCAAACTCCTCAGGAGTAGCAGTTGGCTCAGGTACCTTAAGCTCCTTGTCGAGAACATATTCCTTGTTCTCGTATCGAGTGACCATCCTGATGTTTCTGATCCAGTCAGTAAAGTTGGATCCATCAAAGATGACTCTCCCACAAAGGTTCATGAGAGAGAAGGAGCCAGTAGGGTTTGAGCCAGGAGCAACATTGTTGGAAGACATCTGAAAAGAAGAAAACAAGTTTAGTTTAGATATTGAGATAGTCCTTAATAAAACACCCAAATGTAATATTAAGGCTAGGATCCAATCACAATTATTATAACTTAGAAGAGGGATGCCGTAATCCAAGCTATAACATATTTGAAAGGTAGGTGAATGACGATTAACCAATTTCCACCATGAAAACGAAATATAAATTATTAGGTTTTATTTGGATTTTTAGAAATTCCTAGATTCTTTTGAGATTCATTGAACTTTTCAATGGCATGTTTCAATCTCGAGTGTGCCCTTCATGTTTTGTGACTGGGATACCGAGGATCACAAAACAAGGTGTGAAGTAACCATGCAAATCACTTGGTGCCCTTAATGTTTTTCCCTCAATCAATGTGCCGGTTAACCACACGCGCTCCACCGACCTATGAAAAACCTTAAGTCACCCTTTGCCTACCTTGTTAAGTCCAAGTAAGTGTGCCGGTTAACCACACACGCTCCACCAACGACTTAATCAAAGTGCAAAGTGTAATTTCATGGGTTAACACCTTATTCACATTTTCCTAAAGTAACTAAGTGTAACGCCCGTGTTTCTAGGCTAGGCATTAATATTGACATAATGGTCTAGGTTAACCTTTGTAACTCATTTAGAAGAAATGAAAAGGAATTATGTGAATATTATGTGAATTATGTGTTTTATGCTTAATTATTAGAGTTTAATTAATTAAGAATAAAAATGAGCGTCAAAAATTAAATTTTAGATAAAGCCGATATCTATTAAGAAACTTGTAGTGGGCGTGACAAGGATTACGGATATATAAAGAATGCCGAAATCCGAGTTATAACGAAGAAGTTATGACCTGTCGAAGTTTCGCGATAAACCGGCTCGGTGCCAAATGTCGTAAAAAGTGAGTTTTTGATAAACTACTTTTTAGCCTTAGTAATCTAAACGAAACTCGTAGTGCTCGTTAAACCGAGAAGTTCGATAAAAAGAACGCCCAAATCTGACTTCGTATGAGGAAGTTATGATTTTTCGAAGTTTCGGCTTAGCAGTAGACAGCTAAAAACTCGAATTTTAGATCGAGTGATTTTTAGCCAACACTACCTAAACGAGAATCGAAGGTCTCGTCATTAGTAGCACAACGGTAAAAAGTCTGACGAAAACGGACGTCGGATGAAGAAGTTATGAATTTTTAACGGATTTCCTGTCCCGGTTTGTTAAAAATAATAATATAAAAATTAAATTCAAAATTAGCCGACGAAGTCTAAACGAAAGTTGTAGAGCGTAATTTTACCTACGCGTGCATATAAAGAACGTCAAAAACGGAGCTCGTATGCGAAAGTTATGGATTTTAGAAGTTTTGGCGCGAAAATCGAGAAAATTCGCATAGTCACGTTTTTGCCACGTCACCTTCGCTGAAAGAGTGCCACGTGTCCGAAATTGGTGAGTCATGCGAAGCCACGTGTCGCCTTCCCTCGCATGAATAGTAGCTGTGTGTCGGATTCTGATTCGACCGAAGGGAGGCCCAATCCGAAGCTCGCAGCTGGACCGAGCCTCGCACCGCCTTAGCCTCCGAGCCTCGCAGATGGACCACTAGACCTCGGTCCAATCAGCAGCTGCCACCGAGGCCTTCGCACGTGCAGCCACCTGTGCACCCTCGCCTGCGGACCCCACCACCTTAGCCGACCTTCAGACCCGGACTTCGGTCCAATCAGGGACTGCCACCTGATCCATCGCATGCGCAGCCCACGTGACTACTCTTCGGATCTGCTGCCGCGTGGACTCTTCTCATCCGTCTGATCAGCAGCTTCGGACCCTAAAAATAGAAGGGTATGCAAACCCTCCCGGGTACTTTTGGGATTTTGCCACTTT
The DNA here is from genome assembly GCF_052849685.1 of Lactuca virosa. Classification (NCBI taxonomy): domain Eukaryota; kingdom Viridiplantae; phylum Streptophyta; class Magnoliopsida; order Asterales; family Asteraceae; genus Lactuca; species Lactuca virosa. The sequence goes on along the minus strand of NC_136429.1, from coordinate 188,762,726 downwards.
TAACCCCTTTTTCCATATTTTCTTCATCTTAACATTCCCCGAAGCCCCGGTATCGATTCTAACACCCGGAATACGCCACGAAGTGCCCGAGAAGCCCGGAAAATTTATCTTTTCGGTTTCGAAGCCCGACCCTTCGCAGAGCCCGGTTTCTCAATAAAACTCCCGGTTTTATTAGAAACGATCGTTTTAGGAAACGAATTGCTGCCCGATTTTCATTAAATCGGGTGAGTGTGTAGTTACTTTCACCTTACACATAAATATGAAGTATTTTACATAAAATACGTGCTGTGTGAATATTTATTGTTTGTTTATTTGAGTTGGATGTTGAAGGTGTGATTTATACATGTTTTTAAATAATTTAAACTGTATATGTATTTTTATCTACAAAAATGTTGGGTAAAACATGGGTAGAAGAAATAGTGGGTGTGATGAAAGGTGAGTTGGATAAAGGAGATGATTAGTAATATCGATCATGAGTTGAGGGTGAGTGGTGAAATTTGAGAGAATCACTTACCCAAAATGTTGACCCCCGTCATTCAGCAGAGTATGGATGACAACCATGGACTATTCTAGACAGTCTGTGGAACACTAGCAGGCCCGCAACCTGTAGGTGTAATGAACTATATGTTCATTTGATGTACTCTAAAAACCCATTGACATGTATTGCAGGGGGGGGAATACCTGTAAATAATACTGTCGATAAATGAGAGCTATGGACTTAGCACATGTTGAATAAACCTTGGCAGCTATGGACTTAGTGCCTGTTGTATAAACCCAGGTGATGGTGTGACCTTGTGCCTATTCCTTAGGATGAATCCTTAGGAAGGAGTGATAGTTGAATCTTAGGGTAAACCCTTAAGAAATTAATAAGATAATGGGGTTGGGGTAATTTGGTTGATTGATTGATGTTTAAGTATAATAAATTTAATTATTGTGGGTTGAAAACCCTATATGCTCACCAGGCTTCCAAGCCTGACCCACTCAGCTTTTTATGATTATAGGTAGTGGACCCCGAGCATAGTCGGATGATGATGATGAGTGATTTATGGACTATAGGCCAGTAGTTATAAATAACTGTTGTAAGGCTTATAATGTCTTGTTTATGCTTTTGATCTGTATCGGAACATGACATCCCGAGGTTTTAATATAAAAGGAAATTATATATTTCTTAAAGAAAGGTTTTGACAAACTTTTATCATGTTTTGTTTTTGGGGACCAATTCCGCAATATCTTTTAAAAAGATTCTCTGACTTTATTTTAAAAAGCATAAATTAAATCAGTCTTTTCTGGCCGAGAAATTAGGGGATGTCACACTAAGATTGGGAATTTTATAAAACATTTAGTTACTTTATAATAATCATTACACTTTTTAATGAGAATTTTAAGTCACTGTCCTACCTGTTCGGCTAACGACCCTCCACCAGTCAAGGAAGCGGTGGGTGAGAGTGGACACCCATTAAGCTGCCATTTTATAGGCAACAACCTTATACCCCCCTTTTAGACCGGCTTCGTGAATGAGGCGTACTAACGGTAAAACGACTTGATCTTATACATATATATATATATATATATATATATATATATTATTAAACTTATAATATTATAAAGTATAAGGGTTGAATTTTAACTTTTAAAATTCTAGGGGTTGGAACTAAAGTTAATAAGATGACTTTACATGTTCCAAAACTTGAGGGCAAGTTTTGTAACTTTCAAAACTCTTCAATTCATAACTTATGAGATTAATTGGTTCATTAAAATGAGTGACTCTTCATTTTATGTAACCTATGTGTTTCTTTAATGGACATTATTAAAGTGTGACCTTTGGTTTTCCATAACTTGAGGACAAGTTATGGACTCCATTAAAACACTTATGATCATGAATTAAACTACCAAGTAGGTTACAAACAATTCCTATGATCATCTAATCTTCATAAGTTCAAGAACATGAATATGAACATTTCAAGAATCATAAATTACTCTTAAAACTTGTAATTTTTTGATAATTGCCATTGTAAACGGATTAGCATAAACATTACACCATCTAAAACGAGTTTTAAAGCACCAAAACAGTTTAGGGTAATGTTTCTAGTCCATTTCCAGCAACAAAAGTCGAAAATCTGCTGTCAGGGCCTCCTACTCGTCGAGTGCATGAACCTACTCGACGAGTAGGATGAATTTTCACTTGGACTCGTCGAGTCCCCCCATGGACTCGGCGGGTCCAGTCGTAAGACAGCAAGTAGTTTCGATTTTTTAACACATTTTTGCACAAATAACAAACAAACAAGCCTAGGCTCTGATACCACTGAAGGGTTTTGAGCATTCTAACACTTCCTAAGTGTAAATGCAACCCTAATAAACCTTAGATCTATGTTTGTCTAAAATTCATGCAAGATGATTTCCAAGGTTCATGATCCTATCTAGCATACATGGGGAACATTTTAACTTAAATGTAAGATAGAATAACATACCTTGTTGTTGATTTTGATTCCTTGAAAGCTTGTGAGCCTAGCACCCCAAGTGTGATGCCTCAAATGCTTCACACAACACCAAATGCTATGGAGTAAACTTGGAGAGAATGTATAACACACTAAAATCGGCTCTAGCCCTCTTGTTCTACTTAGTGTAGCCGATTTTGGGAGATGTCACATGGTTTATATAGTGTGTTGCATTAGGTAAACCCTAATGTAACATGACTCTTCATTTCCATGATCCATGGATTAACTCCATGGAGCATCCTATGGGTGGAACCCAACTTGATAATCCATGGAGCCTCTTAACCCACTATATAAGTTATGGATGATTTACATAATCAACCCATATATTTAATTAGTTATCTTTTGATCACTTACTTAATTCTAAATTAATTCTTGATCAAACTAATTAAATAATATTATTAATATATTAGAACTTATAATATATTAATAAACCATAAGTGTTATTTCTCTCATTTAGTTTATCCAATGCATGGTGCCATGCAACCCAAATGGACCATGCCGGGTCGGGTCAAGTACATACCAGAAATAGTTATGGACTTAGACACCTTATCCAACAGCTATGACTTGTACTCGTCTTGATGTGGCTTTTTCCTTGAGCATGGTCAGCAGATATCAGGGGAATCCTGGCAATGCTCACTGGATTGAGGTAAAGAAACATTCTCAAGTACATGCGGAGGACTAACGAATGGGTCCTTACCCTCGGTGGGAGTGATGACTTGAGATTATTGGGGTATAGTGATGCTAGCTTTCAGACTCATAGGGATAATTTCCGCTCTCAGTCAGGCTGGGTCTTTACCTTAAACGGAGGAGCAATTTCTTGGAAAAGTTCCAAGCAGGAGACAGTGGCTGATTCAACTTGCAAATCAGAGTATATAGCGGCAAGCGAGGCAGCGAAGGAGGCTATATGGCTAAAGAACTTCATTGGAGACCTTGGAGTTGTACCAGCTATAAAGGAGTCTATCGAGATTTTCTGTGATAGTGAAAGTGCAGTTGCCTTAGCAAAGGAACCAAGGGATCATGGGAGATCCTGACACATCGACAGAAAATACCATTTCATCATACATCAAATAGAAGAAGTACTCCTCGTGGCAAAGAGGGTATCGTCGGATGAGAACCCAGCAGATCCCCTCACGAAGGGACTGGGTAGGGTTAAGCATCTCCAGCATGCAAGGAGCATAGGTCTGAAAATGATATTAGTTTTAGTAGTTAGATAGCTTTGAAATGTGTAAAGTGTAATTGACATTTGATGATGAATAAGAGTTTTATTTATTTATGAGTAAAGTGTTGCTATCTTTTGTCAATCGTTTACTATCGTTTCATTTTGCATGTTTTGACTTCCAGAATAATTATGTTTGGTATATCATATTATTCGAATTCTCCACATTCGGTCATATGTTGGAAGTAGGTAAGAATCAAGACTATCGTGAGTTGGTTGTAGGGGTCTAAGATGTTGGACATGGCTACAACACTCATGAGTGCTCATAAGTTCTGAGTATTGGATTCAACCCACGCTCGCTAGTATCACTTCATGGAATTTATCTCGAGTGATCGCGAGACGGTAATATCATATAAGTCTTCAAACCTAGAGATATGACTTGTTGTCAATGAGTTGGTTATGCATTGATCGTACGTAAACGCATTGGTAACTCGATGTTATAAAACGTGCTTTTGTGTGTGATTCAACAAGTAGTAGAACAAGCATATGAGTCGAAGTTTATCTGTTCCTTCTTGGATTAGAAGCGATATCTGGGCCCCTCTATGATTTTGTGTTTACCCATGTACCGGGCCCGGTCAGAACTAAGTTGATGTGTTCAATTAAGTTCTATGTCAAACAAATCGGAAATCGAGAAACAAACTGCTGGACAATAAGTAAAGACATTGTTCCATGTATTTGTCCGGCTGATATCTAGAATAGAGGATTATATGATCACTTATCTTAAATGGCGTATCATCATCATCTCAGTTCCGAGAGACCTTGAAAGAGCTACGATTGCTGATCGGTTCCTGAAGTCATACTTGCAGTTATAGTTATTAGACTTATCCAAGTGGGAGACTGTTGGATAAGGTGTCTAAGTCCATAACTATTTCTGGTATGTACTTGACCCGGTTTGGCATGGTCCATTTGGGTTGCATGGCATCATGCATTTGGATAGACTAAAATGAGAGAAATAACACTTATGGTTTATTAATATATTATAAGTTCTAATATATTAATAATATTATTTAATTAGTATTGATCAAGAATTAATTTAGAATTAATTAAGTGATAAAAAAGGTGACTAGTTAAATATATGGGTTGATTGTGTAAATCATACATACTTGTATAGTGGGCTAAATGCTCCATGGATTATCAAGTTAGGCTAAGACCCATAGGATGCTCCATGGATGTTCCATGGGAGTTACAAACCCATGGGTCATGGAAATGAAGAGCCATGTTACATTAGGGTTTACATGGTGTAACCCTAATTGTAATACACTATATAAAGGATATGAAGCTCACCAAAATCGACTACTAGAGGAAAAAGAGAGGGCAAGCCGATTTCTAAGTGTGGGATTTTTCTTTCAAAGTTTATTCCAAAAGCATTTGGTGTTGTGTGAAACATTTGAGGCATCACACTTGGGGTGCGAGGCTCTCAAGGTTTTCAAGGAATCAAATCAACTACAAGGTATGTAATTCTAGCTAACTTTTATGTTAAAAGTTCCCCATGTATGCTAGATAGGATTAAGAACATTGGAAATCATATTTTGCATGTATCTTAGACAAACATAGATCCAAGGTTTCTAGGGTTGTATGTACACCTTAGGAGTGTTAGAATGCTCAAAACCCTTCAAAAACTTCATAATTGGTCCCTGTTATATCCCAAAATATGAAGCTTAGTCCCTAAGTTTAAAAAACCTCATAGATGGTCCCTATGGTTTTAAAACTTTTGATGTTTGGTCCTTATGCCTCACTCTGTTAGCTTTCTACCATTAAGTGAATGACATTTTTGTCATTTCAATACTCAAATGACCATTTATGATATTTTATCTTATTTTAAATAAAAAGAAAAAATGAAATTTAATATGTAAGGGGTCCCACCCCCCTCTCTCTCATCGTCTTTGACCTTCCTCCTTGAAGAAAATCAAACATACACACTCTCTTAAAATTGAACCCTCTACATATCCATCATCTTTGACATGAAAAAGAAATTAGGGTTCTTGAACCCATTGCATATCCCCAGAAAAAACCCCAAACACCATTTGAATCGATTACCTGTGTTGATTGGTGTAACAAAATTGTACGTTAAGAACAATAAATTATGGATGTAAGACATTTAACAGGTGGTGCTGGTTGTGGTGAAACTCCCAAATCACCATGACCACCATCGCCTTCAGGAGAAGACACGCCATGATTAGTGTTTCCATCATAAGTCTTCTGAAAGTCCATATCTGCTTTCAAATCGACATTTCCAACACTTAAAACCTCGTCTGTAATCGTGGTCGGAGAAAGCACCCTCCCGACACGAAGATCCTTGACTGAGACTCCACTTGTAACATGATCAACTATTAATCCCTAGGGTTCTTGCTTTGTTAGTGCGTATCTAGATTGCTAGTTTGAACGGAGTCGGGTCGAGCGTATCCGGATATGTGTCGGTGAACATAGATATGCGACTTGCTTAAGGTGAAAATGTCATCAGATATTGATTTATGGAAGATACTTATAAAAGATAATGGTGTATTTACTCACAAAAAACAATGAAAACATTATATAAAAAGCCAGCGACGGAAATCGATTTTTGGGTGTAACACCATCGAAAAACTAGATTTTATTGTAGCATCACCAGAACCTGAAAAATTGGGTGTGTTCCTTGCTAGAAATCGCAGAAGATGAGATAGGTGACCGAAGAGGGAGACGAGGGGTGAGGATGAAGGTTTGTTTGGATATTGGGTATGGATGAACACGATTTTAAAGATAGAACATATATGCAATTTTATTTATTTATTTTTAATATATATATATATATATATATATATATATATATATATATATATATATATATATATATATATTTGTAAATCTAGGTTTTATTGATTTACACCAGATCAGTTATTGTTGTTGTTGTTCTTCTTTTTTTGTAGATCTAGATTTAGGTGACTGGAGGTGAGGGGGTTCATCGGAGAAGATGAAACGGTTGGAGAGAGAGAGAGAGAGAGAGAGAGAGAGAGAGAGAGAGAGAGAGAGAGAGAGAGAGAGAGAGACCCCTTACATATTAAATTTTATTTTTTATTTTTATTTAAAATAAGAGAAAACCTCATAAATGGTCCATGGGATATTGAAATGACGAAAATGTCATTCACTTAACAGTAGAAAGTAGAAAGCTGACGGAGTGAGGCATAATGACCAAACATCTAAAGTTTTGAAACCACATGGACAATCTATGAGGTTTTTTAAACTTAGAGACTAAATTTCAGATTTCGGGATAACACAGAGACCATTTATGAAGTTTTTGTCATTTTTTTATTAATGTTTTTATTATTATTATTATTATTATTATTATTATTATTATTATTATTACATTTTTATTTAATATTTTAAGATTTAATTAATTGTTTATATTTTATTTATCATTTTTTTAGTTTAAACCTAAAATACACATGTTACATTAGGATAAGATTCATTTTTCTTTATCTTATTGCTAAGACCGGTAGGTGTGGGCAACCAGCGTTATTAGAAAAAAGACAAAAAAGAGGCGTTATAACATGTTATGGTGGTAACGGGGAATAACGCGCAGACTAATAACGTCTGATAACGGGAAAGGGGGGCGGTGTTCACGTGTTTTAACACCTAATAACGGGCGTTGCCCATACCCACCTCTCTAAAAGATGGGGTCTTTTGGATTGAAATATTTGTTGTTTAAAAAAATCTAAAAGGGAAACAAGTAGAGACCTTTTACGAGGTTCTTAATCATTGGATCATGAAGAGAAATTGTCGCCCTAACCATTGTTCATTGCTTTTGTTATGTAATTAGCTAGGAATCATTGTGTTTGAATGGCCCCTTAAGTTTGGGAGAGAGAGAAATAATATATATAGAAACATGTTAGGGATAATGTCTTTTAACCCAACAAACTTTGTCCAAATAGTTTAAATGGTTCCTTAAGATTTTTTTTTAGTCATTCACACCTAATTGTACCGGTTTAATACGTTAATATGCCACGTAACCAAACCATACACAATCATAATTTCTTTCACCTCCTCCGTCTTCTGCGGCCAATAGTGTTTACCTTTTGTTTCAAGTTAAATCAAAATCCTAGTCTTTAATCTTGGTGTAAATATTAAGCGATACTCAGTTTGGTTATTGGGGAAATTTAATCTTTTTCCCCTTTTCATTTTTCAATATTACACTCCTCTCATTAAATGATACCCGAAGCAAACCAAAGGGAATCCACCTGCTGATTTGACATCCGTTTGATGTTTAATTGCTGCAGGTAGAAGGGACAATTTATGACACGACACGAAAAAAATACACGACATGAAACGAAATTGGGATTTTCGAATTCGTGTTCGTGTCATCTTCGTGTTAAGTGTAAAAAACACGATGTCGTTTCTCGTCGCGTTTATATTCAAAATTAGACACGATTTACCATTTCTTTGTCGTTTTGTTGTGTTATATATGATTAAATATTAACTAGTTTTTAGTTTATGTTCTATTTGTCGTGTTGTGTCGTGTGTGTTGTTTTTTAATTCGTTCATTTTAATGTTAGTTAAAAAAACACGACATCGTGTCGTGTCGTGTTCGTGTTCGTGTTACCTAAAATCTTGTCATGTATTGTCAGACAAAAACACGAAACAATAACACGATTTGCCACCCCTAGCTGCAGGATACGGATCTAAGTAAGTTTTACTTCATTTTCATGTTTTTAGTACAACTAATTGTAAACAGTTGAAATTTAGGGTTTTTAAAGCTAAAAATGTTTGATCTTTTAGCTCATTTGAGCTGCGATCCGGTATAAGGTAATGGTTGAGCTAATTTTCATGGGTTCTTGTTTGGGCTTACTGAGTTATTCATTTAACCAAAAATTTCATACCTAAATCTTGTTGACTGTTTATGAAAATTCTAACTCGTGATTATGTTTAGTTGTTGAAATTTGGTTGCGAACTTGTAATCAATCTTACTGTTATATGTAAATTCAACTCGTGTCGTTGATCAAGCATGCATTTTAAGTAGTTATTTACTAAAGCTTGAGTTATCACAAGGTTTCCCAATGTATAATTGTATTAAGGGGGGTGTTTGGATAAATTAGATTATAGCTTATTAGCTTATTGCTTATTAGCTTATTTGCGGTGGGAATAAACACTAAGCAATAAGCAAGGAGGAGATGTTTATTGAAATCAGCTTATTTAGTTTATCCTTACCACAATAAGCTGATTTTTAATGATTCCTATCCAAACACTTAAACTTAACTTATTATGATGGAAATAAACAATACGCAATAAACACCCTATTTTTTTCTATATCCAAACACTCCCTAATTAAAGTTCCATTAGAGGACAACTCAAATGCCTAAATAGTTATCATATTTGATTTTTAAATTATAAACAATACTTAAATGTAACTTTTGTATATTTTTAAATTATAAACAATACTTAAATGTAACTTACTTAAATGTAACTTTTGTATATTTTTAAATTATAAACAATACTTAAATGTAACTTTTGTATGTTAGTGAAAGTTATTGAGCTATAAGTACAAGTTCTACATATATGTCGATGCATCTCATTCAACTTCAACCCCTCAATTTTGTATAATTCGTAACTCTTTTATTTTGTAAATATTATTTTCATCCACTCAGCTTTCTCTACTTTGTAAAATATATTTTCTACCCCTCTGGTTTTTAAAATGTTACTTTCACCCCCTCCCTCCCTCAACTTTAAACTTTATAAAATATCACTCTTACCACCTCTATTTTCTAAACTTTCCTGTTTATCCCACGTAATATATATAATTTGATTTTTTTAATAACTTTCGCTTGTTAACATAAAAAAAATATCTTTTGTTATGGATGTGTTTGTATAAATTAAAGGTGATCAACGTTTGGATGTATTCAAATTCGAGTTTGTCTACGTTCCGACTTAATTTATTTTATTATTTTATTATCTTTTATGTCTTGGTGTTTATTTTTATGTATACTTCCTATATATGAGTCAGATCATATATAATACATTTTTTATTATTTAAAATTTCATTTGTTAATTAAAGAGAAAAATCTACATTGTGGCTGCCTCGATGTGCGGTCGGACAAATTATGGTATATGTATTACAATGCAAGTCGGGCCAAAATGATTATAAATAACGATAAGAAAGTTAATTTACAAAAAAAAAAAAAAAAAAAAATCAAATACGTGTTATAATTGTCCTATCTAGGATTGTCATACATATTCCAAAAATCAATTTTTTTTTCTTTTTAAAATTTTTTTTTTACAATGTTGGGATGAAGGAGACGGAAGTCAAAAGAGGTTTATTCTTTTTTCCTTTAGGCTTCGAGCCTTGGACTTGTGTTTGCTGTTGCTGAGAATCACAAAAGCACCAACTTACAATTTGTGTTTTCTTTAATTTAAAATCAATTTCGTATTGTACCCCATTATCCCATGATAAGTCTAACACGGTGCCCCACTTTTCTTATGTAAAGATCTTAGTCCATATATCATCGTGGGCATTTTCTTACTAAACCAATATAAACCTTACATTTCATGTACAAAGTTGGAGATCACTGGGACACCTGCCCCTATAGGTGGAGAAGAAGCATAAACATGGTGTGAGTTTATTTGTAATTTTCTTTATTTTTTTATTAAAAAAACCACATCATTAGGTGTAAATATATACAAATAGTTATATGACATATTAAACCTATCGTATTAGGTTAGGTTATGGTGACTAAATAAAAAGGTCATGACCCACTTTTTTCTATAGTTATATGCAAGAAAAAAACTTAAACGACCATTTAAACCATTTCGAAAAAAATTGTTGGGTTGAAATAATATTATCCCAAACATAAAATAATATATTGGGTCAATATAAAAGAGGAGGTTGGGTCGGGCTCAAGGAACCATGACCCAAATAGTTTTATGCAAGTCAAAATGTCAACCATACGAATTGTCCAATTGCAGAGTATATCTCCTGAAAATTCCCCTTTTCATTCCTCTGTTTTCTCCCTCTTGACTCATTGGACATAATACAGGCATCGTGATTGACCCCTAAGATCTAGTACTCTCTTATGAATTATGATCCTTCCATTTATTCCAAAACCGTCAAATATGATCACGATCCTCAATCTTCTCGGTACGAAATCATCAATCTTGTAAGGATCTATGTATCTTGACACCATTTACGTACATGGATTTCAAAGTTGTTTGCTTTTTCCATGTTTTTGTGTAACTAGATAGATACATTCTACATTCCCATTTGAAGGAAACATGGAAAGTGGTTATGCGCCCGTTCCCAAAGAATCTTTTGTCGAATTGCAATTACAAGACAATCAAATTTACGGATCTCAAAACCCTACATTTTCCGAAAACAATACTTACCCCGAATTCATCCATGATGAGGATGGAGAAGGGTTTGTAACACATCGAATTGATTACTTGGAAACCGGTGTTCTTGATGACGACATCGATATCGATTACGATACCTCACACCTTACAGAAAAATCCTCAAATTCTGGGGTCTACGGCGCCGTATTTAATCTAACCACAACTGTAATCGGCGCCGGAATCATGGCATTACCCGCCACCATGAAAGTTCTTGGTTTGGTTGTCGGAGTTATTTTGATTTTCGTAATGGGTATCCTCTCAGAAATCAGCGTCGAATTACTCGTTCGATTCACTGTTCAATGCAAAGCTCTGTCTTATGGAGAAGTCGTTGAACAAGCATTAGGTAAACCAGCTAAAATCTTGTCAGAAATCTGTATCATTCTCAACAACGCTGGCGTTCTAGTCGTTTATCTAATCATCATGGGCGACGTAATGTCGGGTTCCCAAAATCACGTCGGAGTTTTCGATCAATGGTTAGGCGAAGGCTTCTGGGATCACAGAAAGCTACTCATTTTAATCGTTTTAATCCTTTTTCTCGCACCCCTTTGCGTATTAGACAGAATCGATTCATTAAGCCTAACTTCAGCTGCTTCAGTAGCATTAGCAGTCGTCTTTGTAGTCGTTGCTTTTGGTGTCGCGTTTATCAAACTCGTTAGAGGCGAAATCGAACCTCCAAGATTGACACCCGATTTTGGATCAAAAAAAGCAATTCTTGATTTACTAGTTGTGATTCCAATCATGTCAAATGCATTCGTTTGCCACTTCAATTTACAACCCATTTACAACGAACTTGAAGGACGTTCACCTCAAAAGATGAATAGAATTGGTCGAATCACAACAGTGCTCTGTATATTAGTCTACTGTTCAACCGCCATTTCAGGGTACCTTCTCTTCGGAATCGAGACAGAATCAGATGTTCTTACGAATTTTGATAAACCACTTGGGAAAGAATTCAGTAACGCTATAAATTACATAGTTCGTGTTGGATATATTCTTCATTTGGTTCTTGTTTTTCCGGTGATACATTTTTCTTTGAGACAAACAGTGGATGCATTAGCTTTTGAAGGGTCAGCTCCTTTACATGAAAGTAGAAAAAGGTGTTTGGGTTTGACATTTACACTTTTGGCCCTTATATTTTTAGGGTCTACTTCGATTCCAAGTATTTGGACAGCGTTTAAGTTTACAGGGGCAACGACAGCTGTCTCTTTGGGGTATACTTTTCCTGCTCTTATTGCTCTTAAATTAGGTGGTCAAGGGCAAGGGTTGACCAACAGGGAAAGGGTTTTTTCATGGTTGATGTTGTGCTTTGCGATTATGGTTAGTGTTGTTGGAGTTGTGACTAATATTTATAGCATGCAAAGCGATTCTGATTGAGTGGTTTTTGGAGAAATTAAGGTTAACACTTGTGATGATGCTGGATTTTGCTTCTAGAAGGATGATTTTTGGGCGGGAAAAGGTTGATTATGTCATGGATTAAGGAAATTTAATCATCTCTGGTTACTCAAGACCCCCATTTTTTCTGGGGTTATTGTAAGCTTGTAATACATGATAGTTGCTAATCATAATACATAAATTCAGTATTTTTATGCTTCTGTAATTGTATTTTGATTTTGTATTTGAGGTTAGAAAAGATTTTAAGTTATTTTTTTGTTGTAGACTGAAATGAGTTCTTAATTTTGCTGGCGTAGGCCTTGTGGATATTAGGAATTTAGGACCCCAAAAGGTTTTCATGATATGTTCTTAAAAGACGTTTAGAATATTTTTAAAAGTCTGTGTTGAGTATCTGATTTACTACTTATAAAATGGGTTTGAGCTCTTTGTTATGGGCTGGTTGTGTTTCGGGGATTCAGGCTTTTGGGATTTGGGATAAATAAAATAATAATCAATGAAAACCCAAAATCAAGATTATAACCAGCAAAAAACTTGGATCTTGGAATCTTGAATTTAATTAGCTTCTTATTCAAGGCTAATGATCTCGAGGTAGTTAGTAATTGTGGCATTGAATGTAGATACTCATTTTTAAAATCATAGATCCCGGTGCATATATCATAATTATATAACTAATTCTCATAATGAGTCTTGATCATGATGTATGTCTCTCCTATTATGACTAGTGAACAATTTAGTGAAAAGCTTCTTTTCTTTTCTTTGTAGAGAAGGTAAGAAAAAGGGAGAACTAAACCTATGAATCATGTTGTGCAACATTTTAATTATAGATTTTGGTAATTTGGGTTTGTAAGATCATGATATCTTTAAGGTCCCACAAAAAAAACATAATTATAACTTATAAGTCTATAAATGAAAATACATCTACAACATTTCCTTTTTATTTTTAAGAAATTTTAAAAAACTTCAAAACATTAGTCATGCACAAATATCATCTAACCATTGAATATAACAAATGGTGTCAGTGGCGAGTCTAGAACGTAAAATCACATGGTTCAATATTTAAATAAAACTGATAGAAAATGAAAAATATCAAAAAAATACTACTTGTGGTTCCGGATCGGGCCGGGTCGTATAAGAAAAATAAATGATTTAAATTTCTTACAATTATACCCGAAGATGTCTTATATCTTCATATTTTCACAATTTTATCACTATTAATATTTTCTAAGACATTTTTTTTCAATATATGATACCAAATAGGCGCAATTTGACCAACGATTGTGAAGGATCGATGCGCCAAGTGTCCTGTGAAACGTGATTTTGTTGGTTCATGTTTGTTTCTTTTTTATTTTTTTAATTTGGTTTGTATTGGGCTATGCATATTATATTATGCCTTAAAAAAATTTGGGCTATTAAAATATAGAATATAGGCCTTAAAATATGATTTATACTCTTTCTTTTTACCAAAAGAAAAATAAGGTAGTTCATTAAAAATGATTAAGGCAGGATTATATATGAACTATTATAATAAAAATAAAATAAGGTAGATCAAGTGACCTACCTTGTTAACATGTAGCCTCGCCATTGAATCGTGCATACATATCATTGTCCTTTTCTAAATCCAAAATACATTCTCCCAAAAATCTCTTACATTACAAGCACTTGCATTAATAAAAACATAACATGTAAAAATAAAAGCAAAAGAAATTATAACAAGCAACATGCTCTTGTGACAACTAGGTGTTTACCCACGCAAAACAACGACGATAAATAATTTCATTTGAGTAATAATGTTTTTTCAAAAACATATCATATATCGAATGATATGTCGCGGAAGTATATTATTATTATTGGTCAGTTACGCATTTGTTGAATGCGTGTACATAAAAAAGTATACATAAACTTGATTTTTTTTTCTGATTGCAAAAAGGAGCAATATTATTTGTTTTTAGTTTATTAAAACATCCTTATAATTTTTATAGGATATTGTATTTTTCAGTTTTTCCTTATTAAAAACATAGTATTTATGAAATATACCAAATTATTGCAGTGTAGTTTCAATCACGTAGAGTTAGATAATTACCAAACAATCAATGACACCTTATTACAAACAACTTTAAGTATACTGTTATTATGAAAATATATATACATATATAACAAATTGGAATATACATTGCCATTACATGTCAAGCTCACTAAATTCACCATCTCAGTAGAAATTGCCGATTGTTACCGCCAGCCAGCCAATCTCGATGAAAACTACTTTGGTCGACTACCCACACAATGGGCAACAAACTAACCCCTAAAAAGAAACAGCCTCTAGCGACTATTATTTATAGGCAGCACAGTCAATGGTGAGGATGTTAGATCTAGGATTTTTAAACATCATCGCCGCCACCAGATCTTTTCCGATAGTGCTTGTTTGAAGCTTCGATGGTATAAGGTTGTGCAGGGGATGAAATGGAAGCGGTCACAAGTAGTGGTGGTTTCTAAACTCCAACATAACAGAGAAAAGAGAGATATACAATGGAATGTTGATTGGTGGTGGTGTTTTTACCTGTAAACATTATAAGAAGGATTCGATCTGACGATGGTGGTGGTGACTGGGGAGGAGGCGGTCCAACAGTGGTTGTGATGATTGGGTGATGATATCCAAAAAATTTTATCTACCAAATATTTATACAAAATTAGAAGGTTTGGGGTGAGTGAGATTTTTTATTTAAAATAATGAGAAAAAAAAAATTAAAAGAATTACAAAAAAACTAAAGGACATATTCGTAATTTCAGGTTAGATATGGACCAAAACAAAAAAAAAGTCAATCATAAGGACCAAAACCACACAAGATATCCAAATTTGGACCACTAATACACCACTAAACTTTTTTGGACCAAAATCACAATATTTTCACCACCACACAGATCATTGTTGCAATTTTGTCTTTTTATATATATTAATACATGAAAGCATTAATGCATGAAACATTTTTTCTTTTAACTTGAGATTTAAAAAAATTGTATTCAATTAAGAAATTAAGTTTATTTATTTATATTACCATTATTATTAACTAACAAATATTTGGAGTT
Source organism: Lactuca virosa (assembly GCF_052849685.1). Classification (NCBI taxonomy): domain Eukaryota; kingdom Viridiplantae; phylum Streptophyta; class Magnoliopsida; order Asterales; family Asteraceae; genus Lactuca; species Lactuca virosa. The sequence goes on along the minus strand of NC_136429.1, from coordinate 188,747,189 downwards.
ATTATAAGTTTTTTAAGCTTCAAAATGATGGTTTTATAAGCTTTAGAATGGCAAAATTTTAGTTTAAAAATGACAGAACTTTTAACGTTTAGAATGACAAATTTTAAAGCTTTAAATGACATTATTTTAAGCTTTACAATAGCAGAAATGTTTAGCTTTAAATAGATATACTTTAACTTAAAGTGACGATTTTTAAGTGTAAAAAATGGAAAGGGCTTGACTTTAGCGAGTGAGAGTCTGTATTAGTGAGGTTCCTTTACCTCATTTGTTCAACTGGTATGAGCTAATGTCTGCTGGCCAATCAGGACACACATCCCCATCTTTGAAAAAAAAAATCACATTTCTATCATTTCTCCCTTCTTTGATTTCCCCACAACCTACAATTACAATAAGCAACATCTTCAATGCCATCAACTATTAAAATTAATCTAGATGAGAAAAAAAATTGTTCAACAATCTACAAAAAAAACACACATTGAGATTAAACATTTTGCTTTGTTGGAGGATAGATGCACATATTGTGTTTTAAAGAAGAATTTTGCTTTGTTGGAGGATAGATGCACATACTGTGTTTTAAAGAAGAGACTGGGAAATGTAGCAAAACTAAAACAATTATAACCTAAATTTCTTTGTGACAATTTGTTAAATACCTTGTAGCTGTTACCGTCTCACCTCACAACCTCACTCCCACCTCAAACCTATCAAGATTGAAGAATTCATAATAAGACTCATGGAATAAGGTATAGAAAATATGAATGTAGGATGCTATAAAACACATTTATCCACATACCATACACATACAACTACATGGTTCTAACATAATTATCAACCTCGCATACAAATAAAGCTACATGGTTCTTTATTTCCACAAACACCATCCACATCACTTACCTGGTTCCATGTTTGGAACTAAAAATGTACTTAAGAAGAAACACTGAAAAGGTTTCTTATTATAATATGCATTTTTTGTGTAAAACATGAAAATCTTTCAATTTTGAGACTAAAATGACACATTTAATCAGATACTGCACGCTTAGACTATGATTTCAAAAGTGTGCATCTTTTAGATCATATAGATATTAAAGTAATTATATCTTTTGAATTTGTAACCTGGACCTTTAACATACAGGTTCATCACCACCCAATACAATCCTCTAGCCTGAAATTTATCAACATTTCTAATAAAAAAACTAAAAATACGTGATGATTACAACAATAAAAAAGTAGAATACAAATTTTAGGATGTTTTTAAAGGCTCCAACTTATTTTTCTATAGGTTGGAGATAGTCAAACATTTTTCTGGTCTTGACTTCTTTTGCTCATCAGGGGGCATAACCTTTTTCAATATGCAAATCGCGTTACAAAACCACACAAAATGATTAAAACAGATCTCAAAAACTGATAAAAGCATACAAAGCTGATAAAAGACTTATAACAAAACTACTTTAAAACTGAGAAAATAGATATCCTGATGTCTAATATGCTGCTACTTGTGTTAACATTGTAAAGCTGTCAGGAGAAGAATATAGAATCAATAACAAAAAACAATAATGAAGAAAAAAAGCTTTCTTACTATTATAAATCTGTGAGAAATTCCCGACACCGACTCTGATGAAGGTGTCTATTCCCAATCTTTGAATAAAGAAAAGACCAATGCTTTTAGTTTATCTTAATGCACAGAAGGGTTCAAATATCCCTAACTATTTATTGATCTTATATATACCAATTATATGTACCACCAGAAGAAGGAGATGATGATGATGGTGAAGTGCTCTTGAAGGTTGTGAGTTGCCGACAGTGATGGTTGGTTTTCAATGTCGTGGTGGCTAGGGTTTATGTGTTTTTTTGAAAGAAAAGAACTGAGTGGTGATTGTGACGGTGGATGGTGCACATGTTGAGAGAGGATATGGTTTTTAAAAGCTATAATTTACTGAGGGTGGTGGTACAATTGTGGTGGCTCGATGCTGGTGACGAAGAAAGGAGGGAATACCGCTTCGTGGTGGTGTTTGTTGATGCATAATAGGAGATCCAAGATTTAGGGTTTTCTGAAAATGATATGTATAGAGAGAGAGAGAGATAGAGAGAGGGAGAGAGAGAGAGATAGATAGATAGATAGATAGATAGATAGATAGAGGTTTGAAACGATAAGCGTGTTCCAGCTAGATAGATAGATAGAGGTTTGAAACGATGAGCGTGTTCCAGCTATTGTGAATAGTAGATAAGTTATGTGACATCCCCATTTTCACGGCCAGAAAAGACCGATTTTGTTTATGCTTTATAAAAATCAGAGAATCTCTTTTAATAAAAATGTTGCGGAATTTGTTCCCAGAAAAACATGATAAATACATTATCAAATCATTTCCGAAGAAATGTATTTTTATTCATTTTTAAAACATTTGGGATGTCATTGTCAATACAGAAACATAAGCATGAACAGAACTTACATTCATTTACACTAGTGATCTACACCTCTTTAATCTCTCAGTGTAATGTAACTTCGTATCGGCACCTGTGATTCAAATAAGCTTGAGTGGGTCAGGTTGGGAAACCTGGTGAGTACATAGGCTTTTCAACCCACAATAATATAATTATTATGTTTAAACATCAAATAATCAACCCAATTACCCATCCACATTATCTTCTTTACTCTTAAGGATCTATCCTAAGAATCAGCTATTCCTCGTTCATTCATTCCTAAGCACGAAATCCATTGTTGCTAATGACACATCTGTCAAGCACAACTGCTAATATTATCACTTAGGCGCATCTGCCAGAATTGTGACATTATTTATGGGGCGCATCTGCCGGTATAGTCCTTTAGGCGCATCTGCCGGGGTTATGAGGTTCTCTATTAGGCGCTTCTGCCGGTAGAGTCCTTTAGGCACATCTTCCAGGGTTATCTCGTTTATTGACAGTATCGTTTTCGAGATTCCACTCGCAATACAGGTCAATGGGTTTTTAGAGTACACCGGTGAACACATCGTTCACAACACCTACAGGTTGCGAGCCTGCTAGTGTTCCACTGGACTGTCTAGAATAGTCCGTGGTTGTCATCCATACTCTGCTAGATGACGGGGCCATCATTTGGAAAAAGGCTTCTCACATCGTCCACCTCTCACCCTTAACTCATGGTTTATATTTCCTCTCAACTTATCGTCCAACTCATATTTCATCTACCCATGTTTTACCCAACATATTATGTGGATATAAATACATATACAATTTAAATCATATAAAACTTGTATAAAATCGTTCATCCAGCATAGATAGCAAGTATATAGGTAATATGCACACATAGCACGTAGTTTATATAAAATACTTCATATCTATGTGTAAGATGAAAGTAACTATGCACTCACTTGTTAAAGTGATGATTCCAAACTCGGACAGCGCTTCGCTTCTTAACAATATAATTTCCTTCGACGAAACCTAGTATTATTACCACTAGATTTTAGTCTAATATTCACTATGACTAATTATTAGTCTTATTATTATTATTATTATTATTATTATTATTATTATTATTATTATTATTATATAAGCGTTTAAACAATATTTTCCAACCACTATGTACAGACAGGGGCCAGACATAAAACACCGGAGGGCAGGACCATTTTGGCATATAGCACTTCTGAAATCCAACAACCCTATGCGACCCTTTAAACCAGATTCCCCATACCACGAGTGGTTAATAAGATATTATAACGACACTTATATAACTCATAATAATACCCCAAATACTCATTATAAGTTCCTAATAACATTACTATATTAAAACATAAGCTATACTAAAGATAGGTTAGGCATAACTCACTTACAACGAGTTTTCTCGAAAACCGGGCTTCGCCGGAGCAGAGTTTCTGAGCCGAAAGGCTCTTTTCTAGGGGATTCGGGAGCCTTGGGGCTTCCTTTGGGTGATAGGTGGTTTACCTAGACTTTGGGGGGGGGGGGTTTGGGGGCTAGAGAGAGAGTTTAGAGAGAGAGAGAGAGAGAGAAAGTTGGAATGGTGTGAAGAATGAGGGAACCCGACACCTCTATTTATAGGCTGGAATCCTGCTCCACTCGTCGAGTAGGGGTACCTACTCGTCGAGTCCATGGCCGGGTGTCACCTTCTGGTGGCTTGCCTTGGGGAGAAAGCCTTGGCCCACAATCAGCCACGTCACCCGATTTTGCACATTACCCTAGAGACTTCTAAACCCCGTAAATTTCGTATACGAGCTCCTATTTAGACGTTCTTTATATCCACGCGTAGGTAAAAGCAATATCTACAACTTTCATTTATACTCCGTCGGCTAATTCTCGACTGATCTTAAATTTAACAGTAGGAGGAGATTAGACTGTTAAATGACCGCGGAGAATTCGTAACTCCTTCATACGAACTCCGTTTTCGTCTGTCTTTTTATCGTTGAGTTCTTATTAATGAGATATTCAAATCTCGTTCAGGCCGCGTAGGCCAAAAACCGATCGAACTAAAATTCGAGTTTCAGGTCGTGCACTGTTGTGCCAAATCTTAGAAAATTCATAACTTGCTCATACGAAGTCAGATTTAGGCGTTCTTTTTTTTGTATGTTCTCGGTTTAACGTATACTACAACTTTTGTTTAGATTACTAAGGCTAAAAACTCCTCTATCGTAAATTCACTATTTACGTCTCCCGGTGTCGTGCTGGTTTCGCCGAAAAACTTCGACGGACCATAACTTCTTCGTTATAACTCGGATTTCAGCGTTCTTTATATGTACGGAACCCTTGTAACATATACTACCACTTGGTTAAGATTATTCCTTCTAAATAAACTTCCATCAAAAACTCATTTTTGATGCTCATTGTCTCTAAATTGACTAGCCCGGATCTACGGCCGTTACGATTATCTCCCCCTTAGGATGATTACGTCCAGGAATCATCAACGAAACAGGGCTTGTATAATGACTCCCTACGTTAACTCTTCATCCTAGGTAATAACCGTAACTTCTATGTTGCTTCGAACGAGTATTTAACTCTTGGACTCCTTGACTGCAGGCGGTGCTCGATCTTGCACCTGCTCCCTATCTCACGCTAGACTCCAAATTATGACCTTCAATTCACAATCTCGATCCTTACTGGAGACTGCTTCTTCTTCTTAACAAACTTAAGATAAGCTCTTTTTATTACTACAATGGACCGATGTGTCATATTCTAATGACCTATCATCGTGTAACGCAACGTTTAGACTCAGGTCTTTTAGAGTCAAATTCCATAATGGAATATACCTTCCTTCATGTTCTAATGTGATATAATCACATTTTAACATGTAGCATTTCTAGCTACCAACTTCTTTAACAACGAGCGCGATACTTCTATTGATCACTTTGATTTCAATCTTCTGGTTTAAGTCAGATGTGACATTGAACTTGGTTCTCTGAAGCACGTAACATACTCATCTTAGTCGGACTCGATTTGATATGACCACTAGGGTCGGAATAACAATCATCTTCTTAGTCATTACCGAAACGATGGTAACGACATACTTGAATAAAACAGAATCAATTACTAGCTTCTTGGTAACCTTGTGACTTTCCCTGATCCAAGTGTGAGTCCTGTGCTTCCAGTAGTATAGGCCTCTAATACCTTTCACACCTACTCATACTCGTCCCAAGTATTGTCTCGCAGTTTTCCAATTAACCATAAAAAAACCACATAACAACTTGACACATCAGATAACAAAACGAAGGTTTTTTATTATTCCTTGAAACGATTACATAGGTGTTCAAGTTCACCCTAGACTATGCCTCTAATAGGCTACACCATACGATACTATCCACACGGCTACTGCATAACTCGATCTTTGGATATGAAGTCCTCATCCTCGATTCCTCGCGTTCTTTTCTGCTTCGTCGAGGATCATGTGGAATGCCCTTGGCCTTGGTGGTGTGTTTGGCCTTGCTGCCTCGTTTTTCTTTGGGCAGTCTCTAGAAATATGCCCTTCTTTGTTACATCTGTAGCACACCTTCTTGTTGGATGCGCACTTGCTGGCGTAATGCCTTGTCTTTCCACATTTGTAGCAAGTCACTTCCTCGCTACATTTCCCGAAGTGTTTCTTTTTACACTTCTCGCACCACTTAGCTTCACCTCCTCCTCCTCCTTCAGACTTTGAGAATTTTATTTCTTTGTTGGATTTTGAAGATCCTTCTAACTTCCTCTTTTCTCCCGCCTTATCCTTTTCTAGACCCTTTTCTCTTATCTGGGTCTCTACATTCTTAGCTTCTCTAACGGCTGTCTTTAAAGTAGTTGCTATTTTAACCGTTGGGCCAAAGTCTGTGGGCAGTCTGTTAGCAAACCTATCTATCTTGGAGAGTTCAGTTGGCACCAAGTAGGGAAACAGCTTCATCCTCTCGGTGAATGCGGTGGCATACTCATCGATACTCATCTTCCCTTTCTTCAGGTTCTGAAACTCATTGTTTAGGTCTATCAGATCTATCTCTGAGCAGTATTGCACTTTCAGTTGTTCCAAGAACTCTTCCCATGACATTTTTAGGGCTTCTCCTCGTGGCATCGTATCTGCCAATAACTTCCACAAGCTTAAGACTCCGGTCTTCAGTTGCCTAACTGCAAAGACAATTTTCTATTTCTCGCTACAGATGCAGCTCTCGAACACCATCTCCATTTCGGAGATTCAGTCCATAATCTCAACAGGCTTTGGGCTTCCTGAAAGACTTGGTGGCTTGGCACCCAAGAAATTCTTATACTTCCGCCCATCCTTGTCGTTTCCCTTCTCCGGGTCATTCCTTCGTTCTCCTTGAGTCCCAACTTGACTCACGTGGCAGCTATAGTTCCCTTCCTCCGATTGCTCGGGAATCAGCTCGGGTTGCTCAATGGGCATGGTAGGTTCGTTCCTATTTTCATGCAACATCTTCCTCATTTCCTCCCTTTGTTCTGCTAACATAGCCCGAATCATGGCTTGTACTCCAGCCATGGTGATTGGCTCGGGTGCGGCTGCTACTTCTGGCGCACGCTCAATCACTTGTGGCTCAAGCTGCGGATTACCGCTTCCCAATCCGATTCGAGTTCTCACCATGTCGATCTATACACCGATTCAGACGTTCGGTGTCTAGTGACGAGAATTTAGATAGGAAATATTTTATTTATGATCGACATGTAAATCTCCCTATTACTCCGAAAAGTTACATGCCAGTTCTAATACCGTAATTAAACGTTTAGAAATCTGAACACATAAAGTTTCCAGATCCGGTCGGCAACAGACCATAGATCCGATCATACATTTAGCATCATAAAGCATCATAAATCATTTAGCACATAAAAGCATGTTATGCATTTTCCCTAAATAAGCTAGTGCTTGTGTCTATTCAGGTGTATTACCTAAGACACACTCCTCACATTCATTGCTTTGCATTCTAAGTTTAAGTCTAGAAATAAATCTATATTCCTAGTTCGCTTAAACTAATGCTCTGATACCAACTGTGACATCCCCATTTTCATGGCCAGAAAAGACCGATTTTGTTTATGCTTTATAAAAATCAGAGTATCTCTTTTAATAAAAATTGTTGTAGAATTTGTTCCCAGAAAAACATGATAAATACATTATCAAAGCATTTCCGAAGAAATGTATTTTTATTCATTTTTAAAACATTTGGGATGTCATTGTCAATACAGAAACATAAGCACAAACAGAACTTACATTCATTTACACTAGTGATCTACACCTCTTTAATCTCTCAGTGTAATGTAACTTTGTATCGGCACCTGTGATTCAAATAAGCTTGAGTGGGTCAGGTTGGGAAACCTGGTGAGTACATAGGCTTTTCAACCCACAATAATATAATTATTATGTTTAAACATCAAACAATCAACCCAATTACCCATCCCCATTATCTTTTTTACTCTTAAGGATCTATCCTAAGAATCAGCTATTCCTCGTTCATTCATTCCTAAGGATTATCCTAAGGAATAGACACGAAATCCATTGTTGCTAATGACACATCTGTCAAGCAAAACTGCTAATATTATCACTTAGGCGCATCTGCCAGAATTGTGACATTCTTTATGGGGCGCATCTACCGGTATAGTCCTTTAGGCGCATCTGCCGGGGTTATGAGGTTCTCTATTAGGCGCTTCTGCCGGTAGAGTCCTTTAGGCGCATCTGCCAGGGTTATCTCGTTTATTGACAGTATCGTTTTCGAGATTCCACTCGCAATACAGGTCAATGGGTTTTTAGAGTACACCGGTGAACACATCATTCACAACACCTACAGGTTGCGAGCCTGCTAGTGTTCCACTGGACTGTCTAGAATAGTCCGTGGTTGTCATCCATACTCTGCTAGATGACGGGGCCATCATTTGGAAAAAGGCTTCTCACATCGTCCACCTCTCACCCTTAACTCATGGTTTATATTTCCTCTCAACTTATCGTCCAACTCATATTTCATCTACCCATGTTTTACCCAACATATTATGTGGATATAAATACATATACAATTTAAATCATATAAAACTTGTATAAAATCGTTCATCCAGCATAGATAGCAAGTATATAGGTAATATGCACACATAGCACGTAGTTTATATAAAATACTTCATATCTATGTGTAAGATGAAAGTAACTATGCACTCACTTGTTAAAGTGATGATTCCAAACTCGGACAGCGCTTCGCTTCTTAACAATATAATTTCCTTCGACGAAACCTAGTATTATTACCACTAGATTTTAGTCTAATATTCACTATGACTAATTATTAGTCTTATTATTATTATTATTATTATTATTATTATTATTATTATTATTATTATTATTATTATTATTATTATTATTATTATATAAGCGTTTAAACAATATTTTCCAACCACTATGTACAGACAGGGGCTAGACATAAAACACCGGAGGGCAGGACCATTTTGGCATATAGCACTTCTGAAATCCAACAACCCTATGCGACCCTTTAAACCAGATTCCCCATACCACGAGTGGTTAATAAGATATTATAACGACACTTATATAACTCATAATAATACCCCAAATACTCATTATAAGTTCCTAATAACATTACTATATTAAAACATAAGCTATACTAAAGATAGGTTAGGCATAGCTCACTTACAGCGGGTTTTCTCGAAAACCGGGCTCCGCCGGGGCAGAGTTTCTGAGCCGAAAGGCTCTTTTCTCGGGGCTTCCTTCAGGTGCTAGGGGGTTTACCTAGAATTTAGGGGGGTTTTGGGGGCTAGAGAGAGAGTTTAGAGAGAGAGAGAGAAGAAGTTGGAATGGTGTGAAGAATGAGGGAACCCGACACCTCTATTTATAGGCTGGAATCCTGCTTACTCATCGAGTAGGGGTACCTACTCGTTGAGTCCATGGCCAGGTGTCACTTTCTGGTGGCTTGCCTTGGGGAGAAAGCCTTGGCCCATAATCAGCCACGTCACCCGATTTCGCACAGCACCCTGCCGACTTCTAAACCCCGTAACTTTCGCTTACGAGCTTCGTTTTTGACGTTCTTCATATCCACGCGTAGGTAAAAGCAAGATCTACAACTTTCATTTATACTCCGTCAGCTAATTCTCGACTGATATTAAATTTAACAGTAGGAGGAGATTAGACTGTTAAATGACCGCGGAGAATTTGTAACTCCTTCATACGAACTCCGTTTTCGTCTGTCTTTTTATCGTTAAGTTCTTTTTAATGAGATCTTCAACTCTCATTCAGGTCGCGTTGGCCAAAAACCGCTCGAACTAAAATTCGAGTTTCGGGCCGTGCACTGCTATGCCAAATCTTAGAAAATTCATAACTTCCTCATACGAAGTCAGATTTGGGCGTTCTTTTTTTGTATGTTCTCGGTTTAACGTATACTACAACTTTTTTTTAGCTTACTAAGGCTAAAAACTCCTCTATCGTAAATTCACTATTTACGTCTCCCGGTGCCGTGTCGATTTTGCCGAAAAACTTCAACGGACCATAACTTCTTCGTTATAACTCGGATTTCGGCGTTCTTTATATGTACGAAACCCTTGTAACATATACTACCACTTGGTTAAGATTATTTATTCTAAATAATCTTCCATCAAAAACTCATTTTTGATGCTCATTGTCTTTAAATTGACTAGCCCGAATCTACGGACGTTACAAGTTACACGGCTGAGTTGATGTGCTTAAGAAGATTGTACATGATGTAATGATATTGGTGCCTCTTAAAATTCAAGAAATGTCAAATATGTTTAATAATATAGTAAATATTCTTGAAAGTTGAAACAAATATTATGTTAATGTGAGGTCAATTTCTAAATTATTCTATTTTCTTAAAAAACTCTCATTGTAATAATAATCTACTCTAATAAATAATTTTTTTTGCCAAGTGTGATATTTTCACTCATTTTGCAAAATGTCATTTTGTGGTTATTTTAAAATAATTTTTTTTCCACATTTCATTTTATGGTTTTTTCATTTTATTAAATTCCACATAGTATCTAAATGTAATAATTGTAATAAATGTAATAATAAATATATATGAATTTCATTAATGCAACTCTCCTTCTATTTTCAAAATTTTTAAATTAAATCTCAATTATTTCTTTTGTTTATTTATTTAAATTTAAAAGAGAAATGTGTATTTCAATTTCAATAATTCAATATTTTTCTCACTTTTCTTATAAATTCAAACTTCTAAATGTATATATATATATATATATATATATATATATATATATATATATATATATATATATATATATATATATATATATATATATATATATATATATATATCAAGGTTGTAAAAATCGTTCGACGTTAGCTAGTCGGTGGACCGGGGTTAAGGGATTAATCGGCTAGGCGGAGATTAATCGGGGAATTAATCGGGGACCATTAATTGCTAATTTGTTAGATTTTAAAAAATTAAATATGAATAATATCATATAAAAGTTCGTAAATATCACTAATATCATAACAAAAAAGGTTGATATGATAAATACAACACTAATCATACCTCAAATAGTTTCTGTTGAAATATAACTTCTTTAAAGTGTTAAAATTTCATCGGGTTCTAATGTTTCAGTCATTGTGTATGCAAGGATTAATCGCTAGGCGCCCTCTAATCGGTCGAGTAGCGCCTAGGGATTAATCGGAGATTAATCGGGATTTTTACAACACTGGTATATATATATATATATATATATATAATAATAATAATAATAATAATAATAAATCTTTATAGTACACGGGTCTCACAGCAAGTTTACAATAAATATACAATTACAATGATCCCAAAAGGGCTATCCAAACCGAACCCAAAGTGAGTCAGATATATACAAACAACGGTACACTAAACGCACACATTAAAAACCCCTCACAGTTTGATAGGAAGTTTGGTTTGAATGTTTAAACTGGTATGAAACTTACGAAATCGTGATGTTGGAAACCCTTTGGTAAAAGTATAAACATACTGTGATGTTGATGGGACATGTAGAACCAAAATACGTTGCAAGGCAACGTGGTCGCGAACGAAGTATATGTCTATCTCAATATGCTTGGAGTGTTGATGTTTATACTAGGTTGGAAGATACATACAATGTATTAACGTTATAGTAGTATATAATCGTTGCTTGGTATGAATGAATGCAACTCACAAAACAAGTTTTATAGACTGTCTAGTGGTTGAGGGTGACTCGGACGTAATGTAATATGTGCTTCAGCCCCCCTAAGTGTGCATTGTGAGGGTCATGTATGAACAAACAAATATGTTGAACGACATACGTGAGATCAGATCTGGTGAAAGTCAAATACCAAAGAGCAACATCAAGGTTGTGGCAATAGGTATGGTCACTAACAAACAATCTAAGCATTCAACCTTGACTCGGTGTCAGTGGGAGTACAAAATAGTTTTCATTTCATCACTACTGCCTGTTTTAGTATCTTAGTGGCACACTGAGTCTGGTTGAGAAAAAGATTAATAGTTAAGCATGACACTGAAAGCTTGAGGAAGAAATTTAGCTTCCCCAAATCTATCATGGAAAACTCAATGGCTAAGGAAGCTATGTGTAACATCCCAAAAACCATGGCAAAATTTTTCATTGTTAACAAAATATTTTTGTATAAAACCATAAGATAATCAATCATTGTTTCAAAACAAATCCATGGAAATCAGAGTATCAACAATATCTCGAAACATAAATAATAAGAGGATGTGTGCAATCATGCCTTCGCCTTACCCCGATCATCAGAAGTACCTGAAAACAATGAAATCAACAACTGTAAGCCAAAGCTTAGTGAGATCCCCCAAAATACCCCATACAACAATACATAACAATACATGCACATCGGGCCCACAATATAAACTGGGTTTCACCTGGGAACACATATTGCCCCTGGCCCACAACCTCCGAGGTGGATTTCTCCAGGTTTTTTGGCCTACGGCACAAAGCCGTACGGCCCCAACCTAACTGCACTATGTCGACATATGCAAACAATAACAAGCAAGTACATGTAATCATACAGATTTCACAATATAACAAACCACTATAGCATAACAACATCCTGATGGGTTTTATAGGTAACAAAAATCATATTTTTGGTGGAAAACCTAAAACCCTAAGTTCACATACACCCTAAAAGATCTATGTTCTCACTATGATATGCCAACAACAATTTGAATTTAAGAACCCTAAATTACATTGCTATTTTCGATTTAGGAGAAGGGATAATATAAAACATACCTTTTAGTTTATTATTGTAAATAAACTAGTAATCCTTCTTTGTAGAACTTCAGAAAGCAAACACCAATAATCTTGTGCCTCTGATGACTCACACCTAAACCCTAACAGTTGGAGGATATTGAAGAGAAAGAGGAGTATAAGGTATGATTTTTGTCTCTAAGGATCTCTTAGAAGAGTGAATTCCGAAAATCATATGCCTTGGGGTATTTATAGGGCTTAAGGAGGTGTATAACATGCAAGTTTCCTTTTGGATAACTCTAACCCTTTTCTTCCCCCCTCCCCCCAAGCAATCCTACGCTTCCTAGAACCCCTAGAAAAGCTCCCTTGACCCATCTAGAACCGTCCTCTATCATAGGGAGGTTCTAGAATCAGTCAATTTTCAACTTTTAGACATTAACACTTTTAGTCCTTCTACTTTTAATTAATCCAATTAATCCCAAAATTAATTCCTATTATTTTCTGATTAATTCTTAACTAAATAATATAATTTCTAATTAATATTATTTTTCCAAAACATATTAATAAATTATTTATTTTGATTTATAATTAATTTATTAATATAATAAATTAACTAATCATCCTTTCTCTCCAAAAACATTTCCTGTCAATTACTAGGTTTGAGGGCAACCCAAAAGGACTTTGCTAATAATTTAAGTTTATAATAATTTAGTTAATGACTACCTAATCCAACAGTCTCCCACTTGGATAAGTCTATAACTAAATTATAACTTCCAAATTAAACAACAAAGTGTGCTTTCCAAAGCAACTGCCAAACTCTGATCTAATCAGACATTGGTCATATGATAAGTGATCAAATATTCCTCCATTCTACTTGATATCGTATAGATATGAGACATGGATTAAAATCAATCTCATTGTCCAAAATATTGTTTCTCTATTTTTGATTTGTGATGACGACATAAGACTTCTAATTGAACACATCAATTTAGTTATAGTTGGGTTCATCACCATAAGTCTACACCAAATCACCGAGGGATCCAAAGATATCGCTTTTCCCGTTAGGGAAAAAGGAATGAATAAACTTTGACTTATATGCTTGTATCCTTTACTCACCAAATTATACATGACACTATGTTTTATAACATCAAGTTACTGATGCATTTTCGCAACACCAATGCACAACCGACTTGTAAATTACAACTCATATATCTCTGTTTTAATAATATGAGATATTATCGTCTCAAAATTACTCGTGATATAATCCATGAAGTAATTCTTTGAGCATGAGTTTATCCAATAATTAAATCTCCATTTCTAAGTACTGATGAATCTTGTAGCAATACAATTGCTATGTCTAACTCCCTTAGACAATCTACAATCCAGTTCATGACAGTGTTAATTCACTACTTACTTCCCAAAGTATGAGTGACTATGGAATTTGAATAATTAAATTATTCGGGAAGTAAAACATGCAAAACAAAACACAAGAATAAACAATTGACAAAGGCAGTAAACAAACTCATAAATAATCTCTACTATTTAATCACCAAAAATCAATTACATTTATTTTGTTACAAGTTTCAAACTACTCATCTAACTACTAAAACTAAAATTATTTCTCAAACCAATGCTTCTAGCATGCTGATTATGCTTGACCCTACTCAGAGCCTTCGTCAAAGGTTCCGTAGGATTCTCTTCTGATGATACCCTCTTCACAATGAGGTGACCTTATTCTACTCTATGTCTGATGTAATGGTATTTTTTGTCGATATGTCTTTACTTGCCATGGTCTCTCGGTTCTTTAGTCAAAGCAGCTGCACCTTCATTATTGCAGAAAAGTCCCATTGGCTCCTGAATAGTTGGAATTACTCCAAGATCTATGATAATGTTTTTCAACCAATCCGCTTACTTTGGTGATTCACTTGTCGCTATGTACTCCGCTTCGCACGTAGAATCAACGACCGTGTCTTGTTTAGAACTTTTCCAAGTAACTGTTGCACCATTTAATGTGAACACCCAGCCAGATTGAGAACATAAGTTGTCTCTATCAGTTTGAAAGCTAGCGTCACTATACCCAATCACTCTCAACGTATCACTGCCTCCAAATATTAGAATCATATCCTTTGTCCTTCGCAGATACTTGAGAATGTTCTTTACTGCTTTCTAATGAACTTTTCTAGTATTTCCTTGATAGGGACTGGCCTTGCTTAAAGCAAAGGACACATCAAGACGAGTACATTGTTGGAAAAGGTGTCTAAGCCCATAACTATATTTGGTATGTACTTGACCCGATAGTAGCATTGTCTATTTGGGTTGCATTCATTAAAGCAATATGTTAGGAATGATATTTGAGTAAGAGGTTAGGTATGATTTACTAATATATTATAAGTATAATATATTAATTGAGGAATCATATTATTTAATTAGTATTGATCAAGAATTAATTTAAGGATTAATTTAGTGATCAAAAGAGACTAATTAAATTGATACATATGAGTTGGGCTAATGATCCATGGTTTGATTTGTGATGGGCTTATGGGTTAATCCATGAAGTATTTATCCAAATCAAATGGGTGGATCATGAGCTTATGGGTATGGATTAGTGTTACACATGACCCTTGATATTCTACACACACACACACACACACACACACACACATATATATATATATATATATATATATATATATATATATAGGTTTACGTTCTATGGAAAACAAAAAACCCTAAAAATCATAAAAATGCATAAAAAAAATACTTAGAGATCACAAAAAATATTTTTGAATTTTTTTTATAAAAAATCGCAGGTTTTTGTTGAAATTCGCTGAAAAAAAAATAAATAATCAATTTTTTTTTTTAGTAAAAAAAAATTTTTTTTTTCAAAATTTTTTTCACCGATTTTGTATAAAAAGCTACGATTTTTTCAAAAAAAATTTCAAATTTTTTTTTGTGATCTCTAAGTATTTTTTTATGCATTTTTATGATTTTTAGGGTTTTTTTAGGGTTTTTTTGTTTTCCAAATAACTCTTCCTTATATATATATATATATATATATATATATATATATATATATATATATATATATATATATATATATATTCATAAGCTAAAATCGGTTACACCCTTGCATTCCAGGAAGTAGAATCCGATTTCTAGTCTCCATAACATCTCCATATTCATCCTAATTGTTCTTGGTGTTTTGTGATTCCATTTGAGGCATCACACTTGGGGTGCTAAGCTTTCTTGAGGCCAAATTATTCAAGCTACTACACAAGTTAATATTCTAACTAGTTTTTATGATTCAAATATCACCTTGCATGCTAGTTTAAGCTTCATTCTTTGGAAAATGTTTATTGCATGTATAATTAGAGAAAAATTAGATCCAAAGCATTAGGGTTGTATGTGCACCATAGGAATGTTATAGTACATAAAACCCAACAGTGGTATCAGAGCCATGGGTGTTTTCTATTGTATTGATGTAATTGTGTGATTTTCAAAGCTGAAAAAACTGCATTTCGGGATTCTGTCAGGGCCAACTCGCCGAGTCCATCATTGAACTCGACGAGTTGGATGATGTTTGCCTTGAACTCGGCGAGTCCATTATGGCACTCGACGAGTTGATGCATATGATGGCAGAATTTTTGAGTTTGTGCCCTGTTTTGGATTAGGAACGTTACCACAAACTGTTTTGGTTCATAAAATTCGATTTTAATGATATGGTAATGTCTATCCCCATCCAATAACATGATGTTTATCAAATTCTAAGATAACTACTTGTTTTTTAGATATACTAGTTATTTGTAAAATTTGAAGTTATCATGTACTATGAATCAAATTAGGTCATATTGGTAAATGATCATCATATCATAGTTGGATTAGTTAATTTGATGTTTGTGTGTTCTTGAAAAAGTTCCATAAATTGTCCTCAAGTTATGGAATATGAAAAGTCTTTTTTTATGAAACCATTAACTAATGTAAGTTATAGAATTCAAAGAGTCTTGAAAGGTTTCATAACTTGTACACAAGTTTGGAATTGGAAAAGTCTCATTCATGGAACATAAAAGTCCATAAGTTATGAATTTCAAAAGTCTTGACAAGTTACAAAACTAGCCCACAAGTTTTGGAACTTGAAAAGTTACATTAATGAAACTTTAATTCCAAACCCTAGAATTTTAAAAGTTTAAAATTCAACCCTTATACTGTTATAATATTAAAGTTTAGTTATATATATATATATATATATATATATATATATATATATATATATAAGACAAGTCAGTTTTACCGTTAGTAGGCCTCATTCACGAAGCCGGTCTATAAGGGTATAAGGTTACTGCCTATAAAATGGTGGTTTAATGGGTGTCCACTCTCACCCACTGCTTCCTTGACTTGTAGAGGGTCGTTAGCCGAACGAGTAGGATAGGACACTAATTCTCATTAATAAGTATAATGATAATTATTAAAGTAACTAAACTTTTATAAATTCCCAATCTTAGTTACTTTAGGAAAAATGTGAAAACGGTGCTATTCCATGAAATTGCACTTTGCACCTTGTTAAGTCGTTAGTGGAGTGTGTGTGGTTAACCGACACACTAATTTGGGACTGACAATGTGTTGCAAAGGGTAGCTTGATGTTAATCATGGATCAATGGAGCGTGCGTGGTTAACCGACACATTGATTAGGTGCTTTGTAACATTAAATGTACAAAGCACATTTGCATGGTTATTCACACCTTGTTTGTGATCCTCGGTATCCCAGTCACAAACTTGAAGGGCACAATCGAGATTTAAACATGCCATTGAAAAGTTCAATGAATCTCAAAAGAATCTAGGAATTTCAATTCATTTAAAACTTAATAATCTATTTCGTTTTTCATGGTGGAAATTGGTAAATCGTCATTTACCTACCATCAAATATTTTGCAATTGGATTACGGCATCCCTCTTCCGAATTGTAAAATATTATGTTGGGTCCTAGCCTTAATATTTCATTTGGGTGCTATATTAAGGATCATTAACTAATCTAAATTTTGTCTTTCTTTTCAGATGTCTACTTCAAATAATGATTCCAACCCAATCCCTTCCGGTTCTTTCTCCCTCATGAACTTATATGGGAGGGTCATTTTCGATGGATCGATTTTCAATGATTGGATTCGAAACATTTGAATGGCTATTCGTTATGAGGACAAAGAATATGTCCTTGATAAAGAGCTTAAGGAGATTGATGAATCAACTGCTACTCCCGAACAGATTGTTGAGTACAAAACTCATGAGAGGGACGCGACCAAAGTGTCGTGTATAAAGATCACTACCATGACTGCTGAGCTTCAGAAGTCCTATGAGGACTTTTGGCTTTGTGAAATGCACCAGGATTTAATGGAAAGGTACCATCAAAGTGCTCGACAGGAGAGGTATGAGATCATTGCCTCCATGATCATGACCAAAATGAAGGATGGAGAGTCCATCACGACCCACTTGCAAAAGATGCAAAGGTTTATGGACCGTTTGCTGAAGTTGAATGTAAACTTCGATGAAGAGTTGGCTATATATATTATTCTACACTCTTTACCTCCTTGTTATGATCAGTTTCATATGAATTATCATATGAACAAGGAGGAGGTCACTCTAAGCAAGCTTCAAGGTCTCTTGAGAACTGCTCAAAGCAGTTTGAAAGGCAAAGCTGTTGTACCTACTCCTACTGCTATTGCCCCTGTCCTGACAATTGGAAATGGAAAGGGAAAGAAGAGGAAGACTCCTTCCAAGAGTCACAAGGGAAAGTCCCATGTTGGATCTTCTTCTAGTGGGACCAAATTTGGTTTTGTCACACCCTCTTCCAATCCAAAGGAAGCCGAGTGCTTCCACTGCCATGAAAAAGGGCACTGGAGACGAAGCTGCCTCAAATACTTGCAGGACATAAAGGAAGGGAAGATCAAACCCTCCTTTGCAGGTATTTATACTATTCTATCTAATAACTCATCACATGATAATTCTTGGGTCCTTGATACAGGATGTGGTTTACACATTTGTTCTGATTTGCGGGGTCTAAAAAGAAGTAGGGATGTGGAGCACGGGAAGATGAACTTAATCATGGGAAATAGGGGAAAGTCACCTGTCACCAAGATTGGAGTTTACACTTTATTTCTTAGTAGTGGGTTAAAATTAGACTTGAATAATTATTGCTACTCGTGTGATATGGCGAGTAATATTATTTCCTTTCATAGTTGGTATGAACAAGGTTTTACCTTTTCTTTTAATAATGAAATTGGTAGTATTAATGCTTATTATAATGGTGTATTTTATTTTGAAGCATTACCTTCTAATGGTATATACGAAATTGTGATGGTTGTAGATAACTTAGGAAATAATGTATTGCATATCGATTCATCCAATAGTTTGGATAAAGCATGCTTGTGGCATTGTCGTCTTGGACATGTCAGCAAGAAGCGCATAGGCCAACTCCAAAAGGCTGGAGTTTGGGAGTCATTCGACTTAAGGTCTGATGACACTTGCGAATCTTGCTTACTTGGAAAGATGACCAAGTCACCCTTCACTGGTACTTGTGAAAGGGGTGAAGGTTTGTTGGATCTCATACACACCGATGTGTGTGGGCCCTTCAAAACCGCCACAAGGGATGCTAAGCGCTTCTATGTGAATTTTACTGATGATTACAATAGATATAGCTATGTCTACTTAATCAAGCATAAGTCAGAAACCTTTGAGAAATTCAAAGAGTTTAAGCAAGAAGTGGAGAATTAGCTGGGCAAGAAGATAAAGATGCTCCAATCCGATCGAGGAAGAGAGTATCTTAGTATCGAGTTCCACGACTATCTTAAGGAATGTGGAATTGTTTCACAATTAACGCCACCTAGGACACCACAACTTAATGGTGTAGTTGAGAGGCGCAATCGAACCTTGTTGGACATGGTTCGTTCTATGATGAGTTGAGCTTCGTTACCTATCTCATTCTGGGGGTATGCCTTAGAGACTGCCGCCCATATCCTTAATCTAGTCCAAACTAAAAAGGTTTCCAAAACACCTCACGAGATGTGGACAGGTAAGGTTCCCTCGTTAGCACACATCAAGGTTTGGGGTTGTGAGGCTTTTGTGAGAAAAAAAACTCATGACAAGCTCGAACCTACCCACATAAATCCTTTGGATATCTCTTCTATAGACCGAGTGACAATGTTGTCTTCGTTGCGAGGAGAGGAGTCTTTCGCGAAAGAGAACTCATATGCCAAGACGACAGTGGGAGGCAAATTGACCTTGAAGAACTTCAAGAGTTAAGTGATGAAGGAATCTTAAACACTAGCGCTCAACCCGAGGAGGAAACTCCTATTTAACCGATTGACGAGTCCTTACCTCTGAGGCGTTTCGGTGGAGTTAGACAGGCACCTGAGTTTTATGGTTTCCATATTACTTCTGAGTGTGATACATTTATCAGTGATAGTACACTGGTAAATCTGGATGAACCTAACAACTACAAGGAAGCCATGGCAGGCCCCGAGTCTCCTAAATGGAAAGAGGCAATGGATAGCGAGGTTCAGTCCATGTATGATAATCAAGTCTGGAACTTGGTTGACAATGTACCGGGCCGTAAGACAGTCGGGTGCAAATGGATCTTCAAGAAGAAGACCGACATGGGTGGGAAAGTACAAGCATATAAGGCACGATTGGTTGCGAAGGGCTTTTCTCAAACTCCTGGAGTTGACTATGACGAGACCGTCTCACCAGTAGCGAAGATTAAATCTATAAGGGTTATGCTAGCCATTGCTGCATTTCATGATTATGAAATATGGCAAATGGATGTCAAAACCGCTTTCCTTAATGGGAAGTTGGCTGAGGATGTTTACATGAATCAACCAAAGGGTTTTGTCGATGAAAAGTACCCTAATAGAGTGTGTAAGCTTGAGAAGTCCATTTATGGATTGAAAAAAGCGAGGATGAGTCATGTGTATATGTCAAAGCTAGTGGGAGTATAGTTAGCTTTCTCGTGTTGTATGTGGATGACATACTACTCATAGGAAATAACATCCCAACCTTGCAGGAGGTTAAGTCCTGGCTTGGGAAGTGTTTCGCTTTGAAGGACCTCGGAGAAGCTGCTTATATTCTAGGGATAAGGATATTGAGAAACAAGAGTAAAAGACTAATAGGACTTAGTCAAAGTACCTACTTGGAAAAGGTGTTGAAACGCTTCAACATGCAAGATTCCAAGAGAGGAAAATTACCTATCCAAAGCAATGCCAGACTGAGTAAGACTGAAAGTCCGAGTACCGATGTTGAAATAGCAGAAATGAGTCGAATACCATATGCTTCTGCAGTTGGTTCGATCATGTATGCTATGACCTGTACTCGCCCTGATGTAGCCTTTGCATTGAGCATGGTTAGCAGAAATCAAGGGAATCCTGGTAAAGCTCACTGGAATGCGGTAAATAACATTCTTAAGTACATGCGAATGACTAAGGACTAGATCCTCACCCTTGGTGGGAGTGATGACTTAAGAGTGGTAGGGTATAGTGATGCCAGCTTTCAGACCGACAGAGATAATTTCCGCTTTCAGTCGGGCTGAATATTTACCCTAAATGGAGGAGCAATAACTTGGAAAAGTTCAAAAAAGGAGACTGTAGCTGATTCAACGTGCGAATCAGAGTATATAGCAGTGAGTGAAGCATCGAAGGAGGAGATATGGCTGAAGAACTTCATCGGAGACCTTGGAGTTGTACCAGCTATAAAGGAGCCCATGGAGATTTTATGTGATAGCGACAGTGCAGTTGCCTTATCCAAGGAACCAAGAGATCATAGCAGATCAAGACACATCAACAGAAAATATCACTTCATAAGACATCAAGTAGAAGAGGGACTCCTCGTGGTTAAGAGGGTATCGTCAGAAGAAAATCCAGCAGATCCCCTTACGAAGGGACTGAGTAGGTTTAAGCACTTGCGGCACGCTAGTAGTGTCGGGCTGAAGGACGATATTAGTTCTAGTGATTAGATAGACATTTAGAAACTTGTAATAGTTAAAATGTAATTGACATTTGGTGATTGAATAAAAGGTGATTTTATTTATAAGTAAAGTTACTATCTTGTGTCAATTATTTACTATCGTTTCAATTTTGTATGTTTTGACTCCAGAATAATAAGATTATTCAAACTATCCACAGTCGATCATACTTTGGAAGTAGGTTATGAAAGAAGACTGTCATGAATGGGTTTTTGTATGATTGTCTAAGGTGTTAGACATAGCAAAAGATTGCTACAAACATTCATGAGTGCTCTTGAAATAAGATTTTAGTATTGGACTAAACCCATACTCACATATCACTTCATGGAATTTATCACGGGTGATTGTGAGACGATAATATCATATAATCTTCAAACCAAGATATAGGAGTTGGCGATTATTTGTTGATTGTACATTGATAGTGCGAAAACGCATCAGTAACTAGATGTTATAAAACGTTCTATTATGTATGATTCAATGAATAGTTAGCACAAGAATATAAGTCGAAGTTTATATGTTCCTTTTATCCTAAGAGGATTAAAAGCGATATCTTGGGCCCCTCAATGATTTTGTTTTGACTTATGTGTCAGGCCCGACCAAAACTCTATTGATGTGTTCAATTAAGTTCTATGTCAAACAAATCAGAAATCGGGAAACAAAATGTTGGACAATGAGTATGACTTTAGTTCCATGTCTTTGTCCATACGATATCTTGTAGAACAGAGGATTATATGATCATTTATCTAATGGACGCGTCAGAGTTCGACAGCGGCTTTTTGAGAGCTACGATTGCTAATCAGATTTTAAGTTACATTGGCAATTATAGTTATTAGACTTATCCAAGTGGGAGACTATTGGAAAAGGTGTCTAAGCCCATAACTATAATTGGTATGTACTTGACTCGATAGTAGCATGATCCATTTGGGTTGCATTCATCAAAGCAATATGTTAGGAAGGATATTTGAGCAAGAGGTTAAATATGATTTATTAATATATTATAAGTATAATATATTAATTGAGGAATCATATTATTTAATTAGTATTGATCAAGAATTAATTTAAGGATTAATTTAGTGATCAAAAGAGACTAATTAAAATGATACATATGAGTTGGACTAATGATCCATGGTTTTATTTGTGATGGGCTTATGGGTTAATCCATGAAGTATTTATCCAAATCAAATGGGTGGATCATGAGCTTATAGGTATGGATTAGGGTCACATGACCCTTGATATTCTACACATTTATATGTATTCATAAGCTAAAATCGGTTACACCCTTGCATTCCAAGAAGTAGAATCCGATTTCTAGTCTCCATAACCTCTCCATATTTATTCTAATTGTTCTTGGTGTTTTGTGATTCCTTTTGAGGCATCACACTTGGGGTGCTAAGCTTTCTTGAGGCCAAGTTATTCAAGCTACTACACAAGGTAATATTCTAACTAGTTTTTATGATTCAAATATCACCTTGCATGCTAGTTTAGGCTTTATGCTTTGGAAAATGTTTATTGCATGTACAATTAGAGAAAACTTAGATCCAAAGCATTAGGGTTGTATGTGAACCATATGAATGTTAGAGTACAGAAAACCCAACATACATGCCATAGTGTACATGATCGATCCTGCAGCCGAAACATATGGCACTCAACTCATATCAGCTATCTCTTTATCTGTACCGAGGCTTTAAGTCTTACTCAATTTTGCATTGCTCTGAATATGTAGCTCTATTTTCTTGGAATTTTCCATACTAAACCGTTTTAGTACCTTGTCTAAGTATATACTTTGACTAAGTCCAATTAGTCTTTTCTTTCTATCTCTCAAAATTCTTATCCCGAGAATATAGGAAGCCTCTCTAAGATACTTCATAGCGAAACACTTTCCAAGCCAAGATCTTACTTCTTGCAAGGTTGGAATGTCATTTCCTATAAGTAGTATGTCATCAACATACAACATTAGAAAAGTCACTATACTCCCACTAGCCCTGACATACACATATGATTCATCCTCACCTCTAGAGAAACCAAACTATTTGACTTTCTCATGGAAGCAAAGATTCCAGATGCGAGATGTTTGTTTCAATCCATAGATGGATTTTTTAAGCTTACACACTCTATTGGGAAAATTTGCATCAACAAAACCCTCTGGATGACTTATGTAAACATCTTCAACCAACTTCCTATTAAGGAAAGCGGTTTTGACATCCATCTTCCAAATTTCATAATCTTGAAAGGCAGCTATGGCGAGCATTATCCTAATAGATTTTATCTTGGCAACTGGTGAGAAGGTCTCCTCATAGTCAATCCCTGGGGTTTGAGTAAAGCCCTTCGCAACCAGTCGTGCCTTGAATGTGTGCACGTTTCCATCCACGTCGGTATTCTTCTTTAAGATCCATTTGCAACCAACTGTCTTTCGACCAGGTTCTTGATCAACCAAATTCCAAACTTGGTTGTCATACATGGACTTGATCTCGCTTTCCATTGCCTCTTTCCACTGTGAAGCCTCAGGGCCTGCTATCTCTTCCTTGTAGTTAGCAAGCTCATCCAAATTTACCAGTGTTTGATCACTAATAAAGGTATCACCATCTTATGTTATATGGAAACCATAGAACGTTGGTGGCATGCTAACTCTACTGGAACGATGAATAGGTGATAAATTGTCAACTGGCTCAATTGGAATTTCTTCCTCTGGTTGAGTGTTAGTGTCTTCTAAGGTTCCTTCATTGGTTGACTCTTGAATCTATTTAAGGTCAATTGTGCTCCCACTGTCCTCTTTGCATATGAGCTCTCTCTCGTGAAAGACTCCTCTTTGTGCTACAAAGACCACGTTTTCACCAGGTCTGTAGAACAAGTATCCAAAAGACTTTTGTGGGTAGCCAATGAAAATACACTTCTCACTTCTGGCTTGTAGCTTTTCATGAGTCTCTCGTCTAACGAAAGCTTCACAACCCAAGACTCTGATATGTGCTAACCAGGGAACTTTCCATGTCTACATCTCGCACGACTGTCTCTAAGGGATACCCCCAGAAGGAGATGTGAAGAGTGGCTCGAATCATCATGGAACGAACCATGTCCAACAAGGTCCAATTGCGCCTCTCAGCCACACCATTAAGTTGTGGTGTCGTTGGAGGAGCCAATTGTGAAACTATTCCACATTCCTTGAGGTAGTTGTGGAACTCGATAATAAGACACTCTCTTCCTCTATCAGATCGGAGAATCTTTATCTTCCTGCATAATTGATTCTCGACTTCATGTTTAAACTCTTTGAACTTTTCAAAGGTTTCTTATTTACGCTTGATCAGGTAGATATAACCATACCTGCTATAATCATCCGTAAACGTTACATAAAATCGATTGGCATCTCTTGTGGTGGATCTGAAGGGTCCACATACATTTGTGTGTATGAGGTCTAACAATCCTTCACCTCTTTCACAAGATCTAGTCAAAAGGTGATTTTGTCATCTTACCCAAAAGACAAGATTCACATTCATCATCTGGCCTTAGGTAAAATGATTCCAACACTCCATCTTTTTGGAGTTGGGCGATGCGTTTCTTGTTAATATGCCCAAGATGAAAATGCCACAAGCATGCCTTGTCTAAACCATTAGACGAATCTATGTGAAATACACTATTGCCTAAGTTATCAACACAAGTCACTGTTTCATACACACCATTTCAAGGTAAAGCTTGAAATATAAAAACACCATTTTTATAAACTAAAATTGAACCAGTTAAATCATTAAACGAGTAATGCAAACCTTGTCTGAACAATGCCATGAAGAGAAATAATGTTTCACATCATTTCTGACGAATAACAACAATTAATCAAATCTAAACTAACATCACTACTAAGCATAAGATGATAAGTCCCAATCTTGGTACCAGGAGAAGATCGCCTATTCCCCATGATCAAATTCATTCGTCCATGCTCCAACTCTTCGCTTTCTCTTAGTCCTTGCAAATCAGAACAAATGTGAAAACCACATCCGGTATCAAGGACCCAAGAACGAGTAGATGGTGAGTTATTAGTTTGAATAGTGTATATACCTGCTGATGTTGGCTTCACCTTTCCATCCTTGATGTCTTGCAGGTAGTTGGGGCAACTCCTCTTCCAATGGCCCTTGTCATTGCAATAGTAACAAGTGGCCTATTTGGGGTCACTAATAGCTGAAATGTCTGAACTAGGCTTCGCCTGTGGGCCATTGCTTGATGACCCAACATGGGCCTTTCCCTTCCAGTTAGCTTTGGGAGCAACCTTTATTTTCTTCCCTTTGCTTTGACCAATGGTGAGAACTTGAGAATTAGTAGAAGGGGGTGGATTATTTCCCCTCATTCCCGACTCAACAGTCTGTAGCAAGTTGTGGAGTTGGGCCAATGTGGTTTATGTGTTGTATATACCAAAATGAACTGATCATAACAACTTGGTAAGGTGTTCAAGACCATGTCAATGGCCAACTCCTCATCGAACTGCACATTGAACCTAACAAGGCGTTCCACGTACCTTTACATTCTATGTACGTGGTTTCATACAGACTCTCCCTCTTTCATTTTGCAAGCCATGAGAGCTTTGACCACTTCATATTTCTCTTGACAAGCTCTCTTGTGGTACTTTTCCACTCGGTCATTATTCATCTCATAGGGCGAATAGTCCTCATAGAACATCTGCAACTCAGGGGCCATAGCAGCGACCATGATGCAAGCAACTTTTGTTGCATCGTCATAGTGTTTCTTGTAGGAGGCTAGTTGTTGTGGAGTAGCAATGGATTCATCGATTTCAACAAGTTTTTCTTCAAGGATATATTCTTTGCCCTCGAATCGAAGATCCATCTTGATATTATGCATCCAACCATTGTAATTAGTACCATCAAAGGTCACCTTCGACACGATAGAGAGTAAGGAGAAACCTGAGTGGTGGGTAGACGACGAAGAAGCAAAAGCATCACTAGGAGTAGATATCTATAGAAAAAGAAAGGTAGTTTAGTTAGATGATAAAATAATCCTTAATATTTAACCCATAATAATACTTGAGGCTAGGAGCTAACTATGCAATTCACAATCTAGAAGAGGAATGTCGTAATCTAATTGTAAATTTTATAAAGGTAGGTAAAAGCAATTTACCAATTTCAATCAAAATGAAATTCCAACATATTTTGAGATTAATTGAATATATCAACGGCAAGTTTAATCTCATATTATGCTCTTCTATTTGTGACTGGGATACTGAGGATCACAAACAAGATGTGAATAACCACACAAATATGCTTGGAACTCTCGATGCCATTTATCATCTCCAATTAATGTGTCGGTTAACCACACACGCTCCATTAACAATGATAATTTTCGAGATGTCCATTATTGCTCTTTATAGTCACTATTAGTGTATCGGTTAACCACACATGATCCACTAACAACATATAAGGCTTAATGTGCAATTTCATGGATTAGCAGTCTTTTCACATTTTTCCTAAAGTAACCAAGAGTGAGATTTTTTTAAAAGTGGTTTAGTTACTTTAATAGCATTATACTTTTAATGAAGTTAATGTCCTATTAGATCCTTCCTGCTAACGGCCCTCCACCAAACAAGGAAGTCGTGGGTGAGAGTGGATACCCATTCAACTACCATTTTATAGGCAGTTTCCTTATACCCCCTTATAGTTCAACTTCGTAAATAAGGCATAGTAGCGATCTGACTGACTTAATCTTATACATATAGTAATTAACTTTTTAATATTATATATAAGGTGTATTTTAAAACTTTTTCAAAAATACTAGGTTTAATTACCAATTCGAAATTAATAAAAAATTAATTCAATTTAAGTTAAATCAATAAGGATTAAACAATTTATTTAACATTAAAAAATTAATCAAATAAATTTTAATCCTAATCCAATACCCTCTAATTTCGAAATTAGGGTTTGGGTTTTACCAAATAATAATTATCCAATTTTAAGGCATTTAAAACTAATAATTATCAAAACAAGGAAACCCTACCAAAACCCTAGCAATTTCAAAAGTGAAGAAGAAGGCTAGTGTTTCTAAAAACCTTTGCCCAAATCGAAAACCATCAAAAGGGTTTTTGATCTTATTCAACTTTGTGCAAGATCACAGATAACAACCGCTCTGATACCACTGATGAGTTTTATAGGTAACAAAAATCATATTTTTGGCGGAAAACCTAAAACCTTAAGTTCACATACACCCTAAAAGATCTATGTTCTCACTATGATGTGCAACCAACAATTTTAATTTAAGAACCTTAAAGTACATTGCTATTTTTGATTCAGGAGAAGGGATAATAGAAAACATACCTTTTAGTTTATTATTCATCTTTTTCACCACAAGAAATGAGTGAATTTTCTTTAAGAAACCTGGTTGTAAAACAATTGAGAATTCCTTCAAAATTGTATGGATATGGATCATCTCCATGTAATACAAACCATTTTTCAGAAAATTCTTCTTCCATTTCAAATCCAAAAATGAAAAAAATCACAAGAATTTGGATATTTCTAGAGAGAGAAAGTGAATTTGAAAGAAATCTCTAGAGAAAGAAAGTGAATTTGAATGAACTTCTAGAGAGAGAATACAAAATTGACATGAATTCTAGAGAGGAAAAAATGAATTTGAATCAAGACCAAGTATAAAATTCGATTTCTAGAATTATAACGCTTCTCAAAGAAAGAAAACTTACAACATGAAGTTTGATTTATGATTCACCAAATAAAAAATGTCATCATGGATCAATTTCTTGAAAACTCCAAGCACCTGCTCTGATACCACATGTAAGATCCCGTGAATGATGACAAATGTGGAATAGAAATGATAAAGTGAATCAAACAATATCAAAGAACACACAATGTAAATAATACGATTTAAGCTCTCATTAGTCTAGAAAGTTATTACAAAGTGGGTCATGCAATATTTCTCTCTCTAGACTAAATCACACATTCTTCTATAAATGGGGGAATCTCACTTCCTATTTATAGGAAAAGCTCAAGCCATTACACATTCCTAAGAGGGTAAGCCTACATCACATCCAAGGAGATCTTTGTACCCCACCAAAACCCTAGCAGTTGGAGGCTATTGAATAGAGAGGAGTAGAAGGTATGATTTTCGACTCTAAGGATCTCTTGGAAGAGTGAATTCTGAAAATCATAAGCCTTGGGGAATTTATAGGGCTTAAGGAGGTGTATAAAAGACATGTTTCCTTTTGGATAACTCTAACCCTTTTCTTTCCCCCAAGAAATCCTAAGATTCCTAGAACCCCTAGAAAAGGTCCCTTGACCCCTCTAGAATTGTCCCCTCTTCTAGGGAGGTTCTAGATCAGTCAATGTTTAACTTTTGAACATTGACACTATTAGTTCTTCTACTTATAATTAATGCAATTAATCCCAAAACTAATTCCTATTAATTTCATATTAAATCTTAATTAAATAGTATAATTTCTAATTAATATTTTTTTTTCAAAACATATTAATAAATTATTTATTTTGATTTATAATTAATTTATTAATATAATAAATTAACAAATCATCCTTTCTCTCTAAAAAAACATTCCAGTCAATTACTAGGTTTGAGGGCAACCCAAAAGGACTTTGCTAATTATTAAGTTTATAATAATTTAGTTAATGGCTTAGACACCTAATCCAACACATCCTATACACAAGGATACATAACACAATCTAGTGGGCTGACATTGGTGTCGTCGACCCACGACTATAGTGAGAAACTCACATCGGTCGCCACAAACAGGGATCGAGTCTCAAACTACAACCCAAAATCCTCAATTATACCTAAATTCAAACTTGGTCGAAGTCAACGGTCAACGATCAAAAGTCAACAGTCGGTCGACAAGATTATGCCCCGTTGTGGGGATAATAGGACAAAATAGATGTCCTTCTGCCAAACGCCATGGCGTGGAGACCAAACGTCCACGATGGTAACTGTCCAGACCAGCTTAATACATTAAGGTCTTAATCCTTTTCCCTACCCATCCATACTTTCCAAAAGGCTTTCATACTCCTAAAAGGTCATAAAAACTGTAGCTTTATAGATATACATGTCCAATACTTATCTTGAATGCAAGCTAGGTCAAAATGGTGTAAAATGGGGTCAAGATCTCAAGCAAGAGTTCAAAACTCTACCAAACTTCAGATCCATCACTTCTAATGAAATGTCCCAAAAATTATAAGGTAAAAATTTCATTTTTAATTCAACCAAAAACAACAATTATATTTTTCCAAACATTCAAAAGTATATATCATAATAAAACAGTTATCAGAGTACAATCCCAAAATCATCAAGTTGCGAAAACCTGGGTGGATGTGCTGCGATCAGGCTGGGCCCTTCCCTTTCGAACCGGAAGTACCTGAAACCATAACCATAGAAACCGTAAGCACAAAGATTAGTGAGTTCCCGAAAATACCACATATCAACATATAATGGGCCCCGCCCGACATCGAGCCTTGCTCGGAACAGATATGTCAGTCATCAGGCCTCGTTTGGCATCGGGCTCCACCCGGTATACATACAAGCACATAAACACATGCAACAATCACAAAGATAAATAGCATACAATATAATCACCAGGCCCAGCCCGACATCGGGCCCACCCGGTATACATATAAACACATATCATACATGCAAGAGTTACACAGACAACTAACATCCTAATCATAATAAACCATGGGTCGGCATTCGTGCCTTCGACCGACCAACCACAGTGAGGAAACTCACCTAAATCCAAGATAACCGAGCACGTGAGCTGCTGCTACCGGAATCCTCACACTGAATATAATCAAACTATCCCTAATCAATAATTAAGATAAATTCCCAAAATCCAAGGCCCAAACAATATTTTGTCTTCCTAAAGGGTAAAATACCATTTTACCCTTCCTATAACTGGTCCAACAACTCATGGACCAACTCCCAAAAGGCCCAAGGCCAAAGAGGCCTAAAATGAGTTTCTCGGGAGTACGCCCCATGTACTGAACTCGTACGCCCCATGTACTGCTCTCTGATGCGCAATATACAAGTTGTGAAGCCTGATCCATGCATTAAACTGAGCGTACTCCTACGTACGCCCAACGTACTCGTCAGAGGGCCAAAAACTCTCATTAAGCACTTAATGCTTAAGACCAAACATCCAAACTCAGATCTAACCTCTAGATAAGGTCTTAAACCATAAAGTTGCCAACTTTACTCCTTTACATGCCTTAATGGCACCCAAACCCCGTTTTTATCCATCTAAACTTATAATATGAACATAAACTTAAGCATGATTCATCAAAACTCATCAAGATGATATTTTTATGGTTCCTAATAACTCCATAATGGATAAAGTTTCCAAACCAACCAAGATCTAGTCTTTAACTCTCAAAGGGACCAAAAGTGCATCTTTTCTTAAGTCCAAGTCTCAAGCTTTTAGATCTGAATCAATATGATGTTTAGATGGATAAAGTTTCCAAATTTATCCATAGCAAGGTCAAAAACTTCAAGATCTAAACTTTATGCACTAAAGTGACCAAAAGCTCATAACACCCCACAACTAGCTACATCTAACAAATGTATCATCAAGATTCAAGCTTTATACCTCTAGAAGAAAGATCAAGGTGAAAAAAGTCTGGATCTACAAGCTCAAATGCAACCAACACTTCTACAACGAGTTCCTTCTTCTCCAAGGTGCTCCAAGAACACTTAAAAACAATTAAAAACACCTTCTTTTTGCTCATAAGGCTAAAACTAGGGTTAGGGTTTCAAGAGAGGGTGTTGGAGAGGTGGAGGCTGAGAATGGAATGGGTTTGGGGGGAGTTAAGGAGATTAAATAGGGATCAAATGAAGAAAGTACCGTTTGGGCACTGGTCGCGTATGCCCATCATACTAGGGATGCCCTATTACGCCCAACGTACACGTTGAGTACACCTAGCGTACGTGGCTGAACCCAAAACCGCCCTAACTTCAAACGATCATAACTTCTTCGTTTCAACTCCGATTTCGACTATATTTATATCCACGGAAAGGTGTTGAGAAGCTCTACAACCCTACAAACTCTCATTTTCCTTAAAATGTACCGAACATAAATCCAAAATTCATAAAAGGCTCGAACTATCACTTTACGGTTATAACCTTGGGCTCCAAAGCACCATCCGGACTCTCAGATCAACAATCTACATTATCTACATCTAAAGGGGTCTAAA
The DNA here is from genome assembly GCF_052849685.1 of Lactuca virosa. Taxonomy (NCBI): domain Eukaryota; kingdom Viridiplantae; phylum Streptophyta; class Magnoliopsida; order Asterales; family Asteraceae; genus Lactuca; species Lactuca virosa. Next base: position 188,715,351 of record NC_136429.1, on the reverse strand, counting down.
TCTCTCTTTCCCCAAGGCACAAAGCCTTATGATAACTAGTCTTCGGGGCACGACCCGAATTATGAAACGATTCGAAACAGGGTGTTACAACTCTCCCCCACTTAAATTAGATTTCGTCCTCGAAATCACTCCTTGTTACTCTCCAGGCAATCTGACGATCCGACCAACTCTTCCAGATCCCTAATGAAGGTTGACTCTAACATACCATGACCTTCCAATAATCAAACCCATTCTTAGCAGGACTCGTATGTTTACGATGAACGAATGCTTTCTCCCACTAACCTTAACCAATGAAGGACTGCCATCACTACTCAACTCACATCCAGGAATCCAATACCTTATCCAACTTCTCGACATGAAAATTCATTTTGAAATACTATCAATATGACTTATATCTACAATCCGAAATGAAGAAATCGTCCCGATCCTAAATCATCTAGCTGACACTTTTGGCAGACACAATCCTAACCATACCTTGCTGTTGAAAAGATCTTTCATATAAATAAAGGTGACTCTCAACGCGAGTCTCAACCCCTTGTGTCAATTGGGAACATAACTCATGTCCTGAAATCCAAAGATTTACCCTTGCATTCCATTTGAAATCATCTGATTCCACGACAACCTTCCACTAATCCGAGATATAAAATCCCCAATCCATCGCGAGGACTGGCAGTCTCAAACATGATCCAACCACCAAGCTCCTACTGAGAGTCTAACTGATAAAGGCTACCCTAGCCTATTCATCACACGGATACCAATAACCGACCACAGAGTCATCCCACTCTAAATGTAATCTGATACCTTGTTCCAACCAATCTCCAACGGGTCTCTCCCACACTATTTTAACCATACGGGCCTCACCCAATGGTCTCACCCAGTCTGTAAAATCAAATGAGCCACGCCCACGGGTCTCACCCAACCGAGTGCTTTACAAGCCTAACCTCGCCTCATACCCAATGTCCCTCCTCAATTAACAAGGAGAAATCTTCCGATAATACCGTCCACCTCGCCTCAGGCATGCACGGATCCCGGTTCAGCCCAACGACCACTCCTACAATGGCCTACCTCAATCTGGTGAATGCTACGACTACATCGCAGACTTACAACACTTCTATGACATCCTAGCATACTTGTGTATTCTACGGCTGCCCCGTAGTCATACAACACTTCCATATTGCCATGGACTCAACCCATGGTCTTGTTGTCTAACTACCGAACCAACCATGATCATCATGAGTTGAACCCGCATCCGACTATACCCCAATCAGGTGTTCGGGTCATGCTTCGAACCCCAAAGCCTTCATCATACAAGAACGTGCAGAGAGGCTCTAACACAACCCTAAAACTGGATCCAATCACATGTCTGTCATCTGTTACTACGAATGAGCCAACCTATCGTTGAAAGTTTGTGATCTTCAACCTTGTGTGACCTCTATACAGACTGCCAGTTGAAATGGCTTCCTTCTCGACTAGGATGTGAAACTCCTCCTAGTTCCACGCCTGATTCTATCCCCGGAAATTCAAGCGGTGCTCCACTACTTGAATTTAACTACACACAACTCAATTTACTGGAAACAACGAATAACGAATTTCCTTACCGGAACTGACGAATCTCCTACCCAACATCCCACTTACCGAGGGATCTAAGCGTTCTAACCGTCTTCCACCGATACAATTTTGAAATTTATGTGACACTTCCAATGTTTGAACAAGATCATATGACCGCCTTCATCATCATCCTCTTGCTACCGTTCCTTCCCTAGCAACAGTAGCGATCAGACCCAAAAGTCCTTCCATAAACGATCGCCATCCCTACTGAAAGACGCAACACTTCTAAACTCCGACTTCATTGTTTAACTAATCATGCTAATCCGTCCACTGATCTTCCAAGCGAAAATCCTAATTTTTTTCCACCAATGGCCCACAACAAATTACCTGACCATCTAAAACCAGCTCACAAAGACATATCCCACTCATAACTCTCGGCATGCAAAAATGGCATATAACAATCCTTGTTAATATAAATAAGGCAATAGCAGAGAACTAAACCAAAGATAATGTCTTGCACATACAAGCACATTTATACGGATAATAAGACATGAAGAAAACAAAGATAACATACCCACGATAGCATCTAATGAAACTCTGGCATGGGCCACTCGATCTGAATCTGCTCTGACTTGCGCTTCCTGAGGTGCTCTAAATCGATCTCCCATTCTCGGGCTCTAGCAATTATATCATTCAGGGTCTCGCACCTTTAAAAACTCACAAACTCCCTTATGTCATCCCTCAACATGCCATGATACCTTACCTTCTTCATCTCCTCGTCGGCTACATACTACGGAACCAACAAAGCCCTCTCCTGGAACTTGGCAGTGATCTCTGCCATGGTCTCATTCGTCTGGCGAAGGTCCTGAAACTCCCTCGCCAACTGTTGCACCTCAATAGCTGGTGAAAACTCGGCCCTAAACTGGGTCACAAACTCATCCCAATTCATCATATCGAGGGCTTCACCTCCCAAACCGAAGTCTACCTCCTCCCCACCAATCTTGAACCATGTCTTTCAGAAGACAGGAAGCAAATCTGACCTTCGACTCCTCGGGGCAGAAACTCGTCCGGAAAGTGTTCACCATATCTGCTGACCATCTTCTACTAGCAACGGGGTCCTTCTCCCCAAAGAACTCGGGAGCTCCACAAGCACGAATCTGTTAGAAGGAAAGAGTGCGAGTTCCCACAATAGCCATGATCTCAGTGTGGAATGTGCCTAGACGCTTATCCAGAATCTCCATAATCCCCTCCTTGACTATCCCGGAGATCACAGGAGTCTACTCCAAAATACCATGGGTAATCTCCGATGAGATGAATGTTGGATTAGATGTCTAAGCCCATAACTATTATTGGTATGACTTGACCCGAGAGTAGCATGGTCCATTTGGGTTGCATATCATCAGGACAATTTGTTAGGATGGACTTTTGAGAGAAGGTTATTTATGGTTTATTAATATATTATAAGTTATAATATATTAATATGAAATCATATGTTTTAGTTAGTATCGATGAAGAATTAATTTGGAATTATTTTAGTGATCAAAAGAGACTAATTCAATCTATGGGGACTAATTATGATAATTAGTTATATTTATATGTGTTGGGCTTATGATCCATGTTGGACCAAGTTTATGTATGGATACATAAAGAGTTGGGCCACATGAACCATGGATCATAAAACCCATGGGTATGGATTATGGGTTATACCCATGACCCTTGGAATCCTACATATAAATAGGTTACTCCATAGCCAAAATCACCACTTCTTTTCTTAGAGAAATATGGAGGTGTTTTGGTGCATGGAATTCTCTCTCAAGAGCCACCATTGTCCTAGGTGTGTTGTGATTCCATTTGAAGCATTTCATACTATTGGTGCTAAGCTCTTAAGGCCAAATACATCAAGACTTCAAGCCACATAAAAGGTATGTTTCCCTAACTAGTATATTATATGGTTTATGTCAAATGCATGCTAGTTATAGGTTTAATGCCTTGGAAACCATTTGCATGTATAATAGAGAAAACATAGATCCAAGGTATTTAGGGTTGTATGTGCACCATAGGATGTTGTAGTATACTGAAACCCAACAATGAATTGCAGCATCCGCTCATTAATCGGATCAGTTCCAGAACCTGAGCCCGAACCAGATCCTCTACCACGAGTGCTCATCACCATATTAAAAAGCAACGATACAATAATCAGAACATACCCTAGAATCCTCATCTGCAGGCTTCCTGGATTCTCCGTGATTCTCCTCGATTCCAGTATGGATCGTGTGCTTTCAATAGTATGGGCCCAATAATACCTTCCACACCTATCCATACCTTCCTCAAGTGTTATCCTGAATCCTCCAAGTCACCTTCTCAAATCTTTACTCTGAGTACCAGCAAATCAAGACAACCAAACCCACTAATGCACTTCCTAGGCTCTCCTAGGTTCTGACCTCACCCTGCCATCAGTTGCTGAAGAACTCCCACTAATATTAGCTAACTACTTCATGAATATAATCACATGCCACAAATCTTAGATAATCCTTCGAGTAACAGACTCAATCCTACAACGGTTAGACTCAAACGAGAGCTGTGCAGTAGGGTCAAATCCATCACTCTGAGATTATTTAACCATTGAAACATGTGACTTGACATATTCACTTAATAGTTAACTCACATCACTAAGAGTTCCGCAAAGCACAAAGCAACCAACATTCGTGCAGTAGCACTCCAAGCCATAGAACAAACAAAGAACCTCCAAAGCTCACTTACTACAACCCATGCTAGGAACTTCCACTCTCACTACCGGTTGCCTTATGCATGCAAATTATACACAATACATCATCAAATAGATTGTCGAATAAACGACTCCACCCTAGGACCACAACCAAACGAGGAACATGAAATAAGGCCAAATCAATCATTCTAGGGCTATATAATCCTATCTGTATACAATTTTTAAAGCATACACTTAGCAATTACTGATACCAATACATATTGCCAATCTAGCATAACATCCAATGCAACCTAGGCTACAAGGCATCACATATCAGGCCAATATATCATGCAATTTCTGAAAATATCCCTAGCCTTACCCTAGCATGCAAACATTCATATCAAATAACATATAAACATGTATGGGTATTCTGGGAATCACTTACTTGAGCTCGACCGATTACACACATTACACCCCTTTTTTTTTAAAAAAAAAAATCTTTTTAGAAATTTGTTTTCTTTTAAAAGGTTACCAACTCCTCACTTTGAGTTCAGTCACACCCGAGAGTGTGCCTGAATCTGTCAAACCAAAGCTCTGATACCAACTTGAAACGTCCCAAAATTTATAAGGTAATAATTTCATTTTTAATTCAACCAAAAACACCAATTATCTTTTTCCAAACATTCAAAAGTATATCAGAATAAAACAATTATCAGAGTACAATCCCAAAATCATCAAGTTGCAGAAACATGGGTGGATGCGGTGCGATCAAGTCGGGCCCTTCCCCTTCGAACCGGAAGTACCTGAAACCATAACCATAGAAACCGTAAGCACACCGCTTAGTGAGTTCCCCAAAACACCACATTTCATAAATATGAACATATAATGGGCCCGCCCGTCATCGGGCCCCGCCCGACATCGAGCCCCACTCGGAACAGATCTGTCAGTCATCAGGCCCCTCCTAGCATCGGGCTCCGCCTGGTATACATAAAAACACATAAACACATGCAAGAATCACAAAAATAAATAGCATACAATATAATCATTAGGCCCTGCCCGGTATACATATAAACACATCTCATACATGCAAGCGTCATGCAAACAACTAGGATCCTAATCATAATAAACCATGGGTCGACATTGGTGCCTTCGACCAGCCAAACACAGTGAGGAAACTCACCTCAATCCAAGATAACCGAACACGCGAGCTGCTGCTACCGGAATCGTCACACTGCTTATAATCAAATTATCCCTAATCAATAATTAAGATAAATTCCCAATATCCGAGGCCCAAACAATATTCTTTCTTCCTAAAGGGTAAAAGACCATTTTACCCTTCCTATAACTGGTCCAACAACTCATGGTCCAACTCCTAAAAGGCCCAAGGCCCAAGAGGCCTAAAATGAGTTTCTCGAGAGTACGCCCCACGTACTGCTCTCTGATGTGCAATGTACAAGTTGTGAAACCTGATCCATGCATTACGCTGAGTGTACTCCTATGTACGCCCAACGTACTCGTCAGAGGACCAAAACTCTCATTAAGTACTTAATGCTTAAGACCAAACATCCAAACTCAGATCTAACCTCTAGATTTGGTCTTAAACCATAAAGTTGCCAAATTTACTCTTTTTCATGCCTTAATGGGACCTAAAACCCGTCTTTATCCATCTAAACTTATAATATGAACATCAAATTAAGCATGATTCATCAAAACCCATCAAGATGATATTTTTATGGTTCCTAATAACTCCATAATGGATAAAGTTTCCAACTTTATCCATTAGAATGGTCCAACCAACCAAGATCTAGTCTTTAAGTCTCAAAGGGACCAAAAATGCATCCTTTCTAACTTTGTTCATTAAGTCCAAGTCTCAAACTTTTAGATTTGAATCAATATGATGTTTAGATGGATAAAGTTTCCAAATTTATCCATAACAAGGTCACAAACTTTCAAGATCTAAACGTTATGCACTAAAGTGACCAAAAGCTCATAACATCCTAAAACTAGCTAGATCTAACAAATGCGTCATCAAGATTCAAGCTTTATACCTCTAGAAGAAAGATCAAGGTGAACAAAGTCTGGATCTAGAAGCTCCAATGAAACCAACACTTCTACAATGAGTTCCTTCTTCTCCAAGGTACTCAAAGAACACTACAAAGCACTTAAAAACACCTTATTTTTTTCACAAGGCTCAAATTAGGGTTAGGGTTTCAAAAGAGGGTGGTGGATAGGTGGAGGCTGAGAATGGAATGGGTTTGGGGGAGTTAAGGAGCTTAAATAGGGCTCAAACCACGAAAATAGGGTTTTGGCACTGATCGCGTATGCCCAGTACTCAATTTACGCCCAGCGTGCGAGGGATACCCTAGTACACGCAGTGTACACGTTTAGTAAGCTCAGCGTACGCGGTTCAACCCAAAACCGCCCTAACTTCAAACGGTCATAACTTCTTCGTATTAATTTCGATTTCGACGATCTTTATATCCACGAAAAGGTGTTGAGAAGATCTACAACCCTATAAACTCTCCTTTGCCTTAAAACTTACCGAAATTAAATCCAAAATTCATAAAAGGCTCAAACTATCACTTTACGGTTATACCCTTGGGTTCCAAACCACCAACCGAACTCTCGTATCACCTAATCTACATTACCCACATCTAAAGGGGTCTAAATCTATCTTCCCCCAATACCCGAAGCCTTATGATAAATGGTCTTCGGGTCAAGACCTCGAATTATAAAATGATTTGAAACAGAGTGTTACATCTAACTACAAAGGGACTCTGGGATCCATAACGTTGGCAACTTTATGGAACCCCAACACTACAACTAGCCTTAACAAGAATGAAAAATCATTAAAATCTAGATCTGATCACATAGGATCATAAATCATGGAGCTTGAATACTCACAAAGGTCCAAAGAGTATGAGAGAAGATGGTGGTGAGGCTTGCAAGCTGAGATGATGCACTAAAACTCCTTCCCTTCTTCTTCGTGGCTAGAAATCACCCAAAAAGCTCAGGGACTTCAATAATGGATCTAGCGTTTCAATGAGGAGGGAAGGGATGTGATGGAGGCTGAAGGTGTGCAAACCATATCCATCACATCCCTTAAATTCGGGCACAACCCCGAAAACTAGGGTTCTCATTAAATGGCTGCCACGTCGTGGACAATAGGATGCCACGTCGTGGCGCCCATTTAACCCTCGTGTATTCTCAGGCCATGGACTCTTCGTGTGAGCTCATTCACCACGTTGTGGCCACCAAAAATCCAAATTTAAACAATAAGACTTTAAGAAGAACATACCAAAAACTTGGCATTACACTATGATACGATCATATAATGTCGTGGACGAGTAGTCAACATAATATCATGGACATACAATAATAAGTATGCAATGTCTTATCCCCAACGATATACAAAAAGTGATGAATAAGAGTGGTTGTAAGCAAAGTCGATACTCATAAAATAAGTAGCAAAACACTAAAACCATGCGCGAGGTGCTTGTTTAAGGCTATACAGAGACTGGCGAAGATGACACATATGGTCAGGAAAACGACTATCCTGAAATCCCAGAGGCTAGTATATATAGACAGATTCATGTAGGAGTAACATTGAGTATGCTTCTAAGAAGGTAAGAAGATATGACTGAAGATGGATCAAGGATGCAATGTGGTCATTCTTAGGATTCAATCCATTGATCATATACATCACAATATTATTTTCGAGCATTGGACATTTGACATTAACAAGAAGGTCAGAGATGGATATGATTTGTGTGCAACAAGAACATATATTATGACACAAATCGAAATATTATGGAGATTGTTTTTCAAGTTGCATTGAATTTGCATCCTTGTTGACCCAATAGATATTTTTGAGGTTGAGCCAGATAGAATTAACAATAGAGTTCCTCTAGAGGATCATCTGAAGAAGGGATTGTGATATATTTTCATGGATCCAGAGTTTCACAATAGAGTCAAATTATGTCAATTCTAGATCAAATAAGGTGGAGGTATGTGCATCGGTCGAACTGTCGATGTGGTCAACGACACTAAAGTCGATGCACTGGGTTTAAAAAAGCTCTTTCCAATCATCTTCATTTAGACGCTCGCTATCAAGAACAAGTCGGATGAAGGCCTTGATGTTAATGATCTTGTAGGGCTTCTCAATGGTGGTTGTCTACTTGGAAGTATCAGTGTCGGCTGACATGGTGGTTGTTAGAGAAGAGGACATAAAGTGGGCCCAAAGGGATGTAGAGTGGGTCGGATAAATATACAATTACAATGGCCTAAAAGGTTATGCAAAATAGACTTAGAAAGGGTCGGATATATACAACTTACATTACACTAAAAACACACTAATATGTATTTTTACTACTACTAGTTTTAAATTTATAAACGTGCTTTATCAAAACTAGGGACTGCTATACAACTAGGCAAGTGTACTTAGTTGTTTGTTAGTATAGAAATGGTAAAAACGGGTTGTTGAACACAAAGGGAACAAGTATGATTATATATTAAAATATCTACTAATAATTAAACTAGAAAAAAATATTAAAAAGGGGGGGGGGGGTTCTGACTTTAAAGTTCAGAAACTTCTAACATGAACTTTCAAATAAATCAATTAGCAAGCGATTACTTAAACTAAGCAAACATAACAGAAAACGATTTCAAATAAGATTAAAAGAGTAGTTCCGTTTAGATGACTATTTAACAGTGAAATGGATTCATAAATTGGTTACCGAGTTTTATAATGACTAGTTATCTTGGTCGGGTTTTCTAGTACTAGTAATTAATGAAAAACTAACACAAGGATCATGCAATTAGTGAACACCTAATTAATTTAATATCTTTGGATTATGAATGATATGATCTATTGAATTCTTATCAATGGTCATTAAAATTGTTCTAAGCATAGAGTGGATGTTTATTACTCTCAACCACAGTAAAAGCTAATAATTAATCTTACTTAACCCAAGGATTGGATCGATCTCTAGTCTTGACAGTTTATGGTCATAAAACACTTAAGATTCAAGTTAATGTAATTCGATTGGTCTTTTTAACTACACATAACTTAGTAATAGGCAATAAAAATCATAACTTTAACATGATAGGTAATGCGATCAATCAAACACTAATAATAAAAAAAGAATAAATCTGAATTATTCAAATCAACACATAGTTTTGAGGTTCATCTACTCCAAACGAAAGTAAAAGGGTTTTATCCCATAACTAAAGCCGAAACACAAGTAAAAACAAAGTAAACTTTGTTCAACATGATTAAATAAAAGCAAACTGAATGATTAATCAAGTTTTGACTCTCAATCTCTTCGAATCTAGCTCTAATCTCGATCTATGGCCTCCTTAGGGTTTATAAGGGTTCTCTGATCGTCAATAGTTTAGTAAAAGTCGCAGCTCCCTCAGAGAATGATTTAGGTTCATATTTATAGTGTTTGAAAGTTATACATCTCCACGCCGTGCTAAGGTAATCACTACGTCGTGGTGGACATTTCTTCATGTATCCTCCAAGTAATATAGGTTGTGGCTCATCTGGTTAGTTTATCGATTCAGGACTCTTCACATTCCTTCACTTTTGTTTTCATGGCTCACTTTTTTCTCTACTAAAAATCCTATAAAAACATAGGCTTATCCTTGGAAACTCAACTTCAACCTTTATTGGCTAAAGATTTAGTCTAATGTGCATTGACTACAAAATTTTTATAAGGGTACATTTCAGTAAACACTACAAAACTTTTTATATCCATCAAACTACACAAGTTTACATTTTTGTCTCATGATTTCACTAAGACTGGGATGCCACAAATATACTAAAACATACTGGTTTTACTAAACCTTGAAATTCACATTAAATTATCCCACATAACACTAGAAAACTCATTTCTCACACAAAAATATCAAAAAAAAATTCTAGATTTTTATATTTTAGACTATTTTTCAAGTCTTTATTTTTATCATGTTTTCAATGTAGCATGCTTCGTTTATCCTTTTTCGACCCCTATTCCACACTTATTTATAGAATATCCCAATTATATACATTAATGACAATTAAAAACATAAAAAACTAATAAGGGAGAAAAAGGAATAGACTCCATTGAGAAAGTAGTGGCAAGATCGAATCAAATGTAGTTGGTAGTTGTTGACATCCTGTACAAGTTACTGGAATTCTGAAACTTTGAACTGCTACGGAAATGACCAGATCATGTATCAAGTAAACGGACATTGGTATGCATCACTTCGTAAGTACACAATGTGAAAGAGCAGGTACCACGACGGGGCAAAGAGATGATAACTTGAATCCATTGCGATGAAAAACATCACCACGACGTGGTGAAGGTGTGACCAGGTCATGGTTACGCAGATTGGTCAAAACTATTGCAGAAAAATAAAGAGCATGGTTTGTGCTGGTGTAATACTCCCCACTCGCATCGTAAGCGTCATTTTATCATATTACATACTGTATAACCTTATAATGCTCAAATTTCTTTCGATTTGAACGTCGCACCCCTCACTTGAAATTTGTCATGCCTCTCGAGAATCGTATCGAACCCTCTCAACCTATTCGTTGAACTTATTGTCAGCATACTAAATACTACGAGATTAAAAACACAAATGAGAGTAATACAAAGGAAAATCATTCGATATACAATCCAAAACCAAAATAAAAACACACCAAAACAAAACAAAATAAAATTATAGTTTTTAAACCAAATAAACCAACTAAAAGTATAAATAAAAAGGATAATATAACTCATCATTGTTGGAAGCATGAGTCCCTGAAGTGTTGACTTAATCATTTCGTGGTGCCCACCTCTCTTTCCATGATGATATATAAGGAAATTACGGTTCAGATAGGCTCCACGCCGTGGTACGTTGTGTACCATGCTGTGGTTTCAAACAAATTTCAACCCTAAAATATTTCACAACAAATTTATTTTTATCACACCCCACAGCTGTTGTTGCCTTGCCCTCATAGGAACGATGTCAGAGAAAAATTCAAACGAGTGAAATAACCCTGAAAATAGAAAAACGAAAAAAAAATGAAAAACAAATACGAAAAGTAAAAAAGTAAAAACCAAACCACAGGTTGCCTCCCAGAAACACTTCTTTTTAAGGAGTCATGAGCTAGACTCTTTCTCGCTCTACATTGTTGTGGTTAGGAGGGGAAATGTAACGAACCAGATTCCTTAACATCTAATCTAAGGGATATATCGTGTTTTATCTAACAAGTACAAAATTCTAGACAAATTAAAACACTTTACATCCCAGGAATAATCACGGGTTTACAATAAAAATATGCTACATAAAAGAAACAACAAGGAGTTACAACTAAATATTCTAGTCTAGGTCCTTGTGCTCCTGTCTTCTGTTTTGGTACCATGGCTACTGCTACCTGAAACTACAAAACTTAAAACATATCTACAACAAAAGACACTATGTGTCTGGTGAGTTATTCTTCAATCTTTTCTTATCTTTCTTATTGCTTCTCTTTCTATACTCTATCATATAACTCCTTTTACATTCTTTCTTCTTTCATCTATCTCTTCTGCTCTTCTCTAATCTTTCTTTCTATTCTTTCTCATATTCTTATATTTCCTTATCTTACTCTTTCTTATCTCATCTATCTCTTTCTCAGTCATCTACTATGTTTCTCGTACCGTAACGCCTCAAATTTCAAACCAAAATTTTCATTTTTAAATTACCCATAATATTGTTCATAAACCAAGTAATCGGAAAAACATAAGTGTCAAATACAAATCCTTATCATAAAATATCAGAGTGCCACAAAATGCCCAGTAACAAATCTCCTAGAGAGTGTGTACAATCAGACCTTCGCCTTCCCCCGATCTTCAGAAGTACCTGAAACACATATAATCAACAACCGTAAGCACGAAGCTTAATGAGTTCCCCAAGATACCATATTCAACACAACATACATAAACAACTATGGGTTATCAGCAACCCTGGGGACTATCAGTAGTCCCAGTGGGCAAAGAACACGCCATGTGGGTTATCAGCAACCATGGAGACTATCCGCAGTCTCAGTCACACATAAACAACATAACCCAATAATAACAGTTAGACCCAGCTGGTCATAACAAATACAATTATTCTACCACACAGGTAAGAATAAGTGAGGAGACTCACCTGATACTAATAACAGATAAATCTTTCACCCAAACTATCGGAACTAGACTCCGCCTAATAACAGAATAATTAACCCTATTTAATAATTAAGGTCTATAACTCAACTCACAAGTCCAAATCCCAAAATTATGCCCCTTAAGGGAAAAAAGACCATTTTCCCCTTACATGGTCCAAAAACCTAAATCTTGACCAAAAGTCAAAAGTCAGCAAAAGCAACTACCCAACGCATACGCTGGGCGTACATTCATCCTACGCGCGACGTAATCAAAGAACCAGGCAGGTCGGGGTCAGGCCTGGCTATGTTGGGCATAGCCAGAATTACGCCTGGCCTACGTCGTCTGATCCCAAACATAACACCAAAATGTCTTAATCGTTAAGACATACAATCCAAACATATATATGATCTTCATATAACGTCTTAATCCATAAAGTACATAACTTTAAGCCTTTGCATGGATGAAAAGAGCTTAAACCTTAAAACCGTAACTTATTTCATACTCAACACCACCAACTCTTGCACGGTTGGAAAGGGACCATCAAGCAACCATGTTTATGAATCTACAAGACCTAAAACACATTAAAGGACAACTAATATGCTCTGGGGTACTCCATACTTACAAAGGTCCAAGATTTGGGGCAAAAAGATCATAAAAACTCATCTACGAAGATCTAGAAAGAAACACATCAAGGTATAAACTTTATACCTTAAAAAGATGCACAATGTGAGGTAGTTTGTGGATCCACAAGCTTGCAAGCAACACCACCTTCTTCAATAGTCTTCTTCTTCAAAAAAAAAGAGCACCAAAATCACTAATAAGCATGCAAATATTCACATATAAGGCTTAGGCTCAAGATTAGGGTTTGTAAGGAGTGGAGGCTGATAAGAAATTTCCAAGGGAGGCATAAGGAGGATTGAATAGGTAGCAAACCCCTAAATGTAGGGTTTGGGAGCTGAGATAGTACGCCCCGCGTACCAGATGTACGCCCTGCGTACTAGCATGCGTCCCGCGATCCATGGCTCGCTTAAGTACGTTGCGCGTACCTCAGGTACACCCAGCGTACGGGCTGAAATATAAGACTTTTTCCACAAAGGGCCAAATATGAAAACTTTAAATTGGCCGAGGGCTAATATGAAAATACTTGAAAATCGGATGTTACAATTCTCCCCCACTAGAATCAGACCTCGCCCTCGAAGTCAGCCTCGAAAAATAGATCAAGGTAGTGCTCACGCATCTCAGTCTCGGGCTCCTAAGTCCACTCCGAGCCTTTCCGGTATTGCCACTGAACTTTGACCAATTCACTACTTTGTTCCTTAAAGTCTTCACTCTCCGATCCAAAATTGCCACAGTCCTATCGATGTAATTCAGGCGATCATAGAACTGAATATCCTCCAAAGGAACCGTAGTTGTCTCTTCAGCTATACACTTCCTCAACTGGGAAAAATGGAAAGCATCATAAATCTGCCTCAACTCCTCTGGTAGGTCCAGCCGGTAAGCCACCTTGCCCACACGGGCCAACACTCTGAAAGGGCCAATAAACATGGGGCCCAGCTTGCCCCGCTTCTGGAAGCGGATAACACCCTTCCAGGGGGATACCTTGAGAAGCACCAAATCTCCCACCTGAAACTCTAGCTCAGAGCATCGTCGATCCGCATAACTGTTCTGGCGGCTCTGGGCCATCACCAATCTCTGTCTAACTTGCTGGATAAGCTCGTTCGTCTTGAGCACTATCTTCATGCTCGCTATTACTCTTTATCCGACCTCGCCCCAACAAATAGGAGACCAACACCTCCTCCCAAACAGAAGCTCAAACGGAGTCATGCCAATGTTGGCATGATGGTTGTTGTTCTAAGAAAACTCAGCCAACGGGAGATAGGAGTCCCACCTCCCACCAAAATCAATGATACAGGAATACAACATGTTCTTGAGTGTCTGAATTGTCCGCTCACTCTGCCCGTCCGTCTGCGGAGGATATGAAGTACTGAAATGTAACCGGGTACCCAACTCCTGGTGAAACCTCTTCCAAAACCTGGAAGTGAAACGAACATCTCGGTCCAACACAATCGAAGTCTACACCCCATGCCGAGCCACCACCTATCGGACATAAATCTCCGCATGATTCTCTATAGAAGATCCCTCGCTTATGGCTAAGAAGTGAGAACTCTTCGTCAAACGATCCACTATAACCCAGATAGCATCAAAACCCCTCGCAGTCTTTGGCAATTTTGTAATGAAATCTATGGTGATCTAATCTTATTTCCATAGTGGATCATGAAAGGGCTGCAACTTGCCGTGAGGGCGCTGGTGCTCGGCCTTGACCTTCCAGCAGGTCAAACATCGCTTTACAAACCAGGTCACATCCCTCTTCATACAGGACCACCAGTAACTATGCTTCTGTTCAAGATACATCTTGGTAGCCCATAGATGAATGGAAAATCTTGAATTGTGGGCCTCCTCCATTAATACCCTTTGATCCCCACCAACATAAGGAACCCAAACCTACCCGTGGAGAGTTAAAAGCCCCCTACTGTCGATATCAAAAATTTGAAATCTGACCGATCACCCCTCACTTAATTTTCCTTTATGGCCTCCGAATGCGCTTCTTTGACCGCTTCCAAAACTGGGGTCATCACAATCATCCTCATACACACATCTCGAATTGGGGTAGTGAATGCCCTCCGGCTTAAGACATCGGCCACCACATTTGCCTTGCCTGGATGATACATAATCTCACAGTCATATTCTTTTACTACATCCAACCACCTCCTCCATCTGATGTTTAGGTTAGGTTGATCCATAAGATATCTCAGGCTCTTATGGTCTGTGTAGGTGGTATACCGAACACCATAAAGATAGTGGCACAAAATCTTAAGAACGAAAACCACCGCCTCCAACTCCATATCATGAGTGGGACACTTCGCTTCATGAGGCTTCAACTGCCTCGGAGCGTATGCAATCACATGGCCCCTCTGCATCAATACAACACCCAACCATGAAATGAATGCATCGCAGTACACCACAAAGTCATCAACTCCATCAGGGAGGGCAAGTACTGGTGCCTTACACAGCCAGAAGTCACACTTGGAGAACTTGGCATAGAGCCTCTCCATCCTCAAAACTCCGAGAATCTCTCGCAAATGCTCCTCATGCTGCTCTCTGGTCTTTGAATAAACCAAGATGCCATCGATGAAGACAATCACTGACCGATACAACATCGGCTTACACACCCAATTCATGAGATCCATGAACGCCGTTGGTGCGTTGGTGAGCCCAAAAGGCACCACCACGAACTCGTAATGCCCATAGAGATTTTGGAAGGCTGTGAACCATCCTTCTTTCTGACAAAAAGAATCGGTGCTCCCTAAGAAGAACTGCTCGGCTGAATAAACCCTTTTCCTAATAGCTCCTGAAGCTGAGAGGATAACTCCTGCATCTCAGGAGGTGCAAGATGGCACGGTGCCTTGGCAATTCGCGCCGCACCAGGGATCAGATCGATCCGAAACTCCACATGCCTCATAGGAGGCACACCCGATAACTCCTCGGGAATTTCATCAGGGAAATCACCTACAACAGGAACATCATAAATGGAAAGTATCCACTACATATGCCAGATAACCCATACACCCATGCTGCAAAATCTGTGTCGCCCTGGCGGCGGAACAGAAAGTTGATCCTAACCTAGTACCCTCACCGTAGATGGTCAGTACTCCTAGGATCTCAAACTATCACCATCTTCCGGTCACAGTCAATCAAAGCCCCAAACCGTCTCAACCAATCCATACCCACGATCACACAAACATCACCCACTGTAATAGTTATAAGATCTATCGGATATCCAACACCAAAAATCTATAACACACATCCCCGATAGATGTCAGTAGCGGAGACCGGACACTCATCAGGTATAGAGACCCTCAATGGCCCGCTCAAGGCCCCCTGCACAATACTAAAACCATGACAAAAATATGATGACACAAAAGACCGAATCGCACCTGAGTCAAACAGCACAATCGTAGGTACAAAATTCACAAGAAAAGTACCTACATAAATAATAACATAAACAACATAAATAAATCAGCAAAATAATAAAGAACACATACCAACCACGACGTCTGGATCTTCTTGGGCCTCCACTGCTGTCAACTGAAATGATCTCCCTCTACCCCTTGTGTCTCGGCCTTCCCCTGTCGGTCATCAGTAATATGCAGAGTCGCGGGGGCCGGAGTCTAAACCACCCTCGATGCAAGCTGAGGACACTCGGTCCTCAAATGACCCGTCTGGTTACAATTGAAGCAAACCCGAAACCCCTTGGGGAAATCCCTAGCCAAATGCCCCTCCTTGCCACATATGTAGCAAACCGTCCCTGACTGACAGGGTCCCTCGTGCCCCTTGCCGCACTTACCGCAATTCCAACCATTCTGGCCTCTACCTCTCGAGTCAGGGGTCTTAGACCGCTTAGTCGCCGGCTGCGATTGCACTAGTCTCCTATCTCTCACATGGATCTCCCTTTCCTCTCTAGCCTGGGTCTCCAGCTCAAATCTCTCTCCTCCTGACATTGGTATGCAGCTCAACCAATGTCCGATACGAAGTGTTCGCCACGAACTCACTGCTATCCCTCCTCAGAATACTCAGAAACCAACTCACACATGCCTGGTCGGTAGACACATGCTCAGGAAAAAACAAGGCCCTATAATGAAACATCCTGGTGATCTCAGTCATTGTCTCTGTCTTCTGCGTGAGAGACAGGAACTCATGAGTCAACCTATATATCTTAACCACTGGTACAAAATCATCTCTAAACATCTCAGTAAATCTCTCCCAGGTCACCATAGAACGTTCTGCAAGAGAATAATCAGCTATCACAAACTTCCACCAATCCTTCACTCCCAAGCGAAGCAGGTTTAGCGTGAAAGGAACCCTCAGACTCTTCGGACGGGAGCAAGTGTAAAAACAACCCTCATTGTTAGAAATCCATCTCATTGCAACAATCAGATCCTGGGTCACATCATACTCGAGTGGCTTCGTGTTATTGAACTCCGGATACCACAATGAATCACCCCTACAGTCTCGCAGCAGCAACAGATGTGGTGGCTGCGGCAGTAGCAGCCTCAGTGACGACAACATAGCGCTCGTCAAAAGTCTCAATCAACATGGTCTTGATAGACCCAAACATCTCTGGTATATCCCCTCTGATCGTTGCGGTCACTTCGGCGACAACAATCCTACAGATCTCATCATCACTGCCATTCGGCCTCTCGGGGTCGCTGGAGCCTGAACCTCGGGTAACTACCATACTGAAACAAACAAGAAAACCATTAGAATCAGGCTCAAGCGCATACAAAGACATCCACACACTCCTACAAGTTTCTTAGTTCCATAAGATTCCTTCTTGATCCGCGTACGGATCCGGTGCGTTCAGTAGTATGAGCCCAATACTACCATCCACACCAACCCGTATTTTTCTTAAGTCTTCCTCTCAAGACCCTAAGTCACAAGGACTCTATTTCTCAAGATCGGCTATAAACTCGCCCTGCTGGTTTCTCGAAACCACTACTAATTATCTAGACACTCATTCTAGACTGCTCCCCAGCACTGCTCCGCCTCACAAGATCTCCATTGTCCTCGCCATTTGCTTTGCGCATGCCAATCATACACAATCCGAGACTCGGTAGACATTCAAATAAGTGATTCTAACTCAAATCCACAACCAAACGAGGAATAGGAAGAAAGGCTAAAGCATACATTCTAAGGCTATAAAATCCTAACTATGTACAATTATACAACATACACCAAGCAAATAGCAATGAGAGATTCAATCTCATAAGAACAAACTCCTAGGCTAAAGGCATCACAAATCAGGCAACACTATCACACCATTCATGGAGGATCCTTAGCCTACCACTAACTAGCATTTAGTTCTATCTGCTCATAATATAAATTGAGGTATTTTAGGAAACTGCCGCTCGAGATCTGGTTGATTGTACACACTACTTCACTAGGTTTTTCTCCTGTAAAATCTTCATTTCTTTGAATGTTTTTATAGAAATCTCCAGATCCTTAGTTTGAGTTTGGAATTACCATAGAGTTCATCCAAATCCCTCAAACCAGGGCTCTGAAACCAAATTGTAACGCCTCAAATTTCAAACCAAAATTTTCATTTTTAAATTACCCAAAATATTTTTCATAAACCAAGTCATCGGAAAAACATAAGTGTCAAATACAAATCATCTTCATAAAATATCAGAGTGCCACAAAATGTCCAGTAACAAATTTCCCAGCGAGTGTGTACAATCAAAACTTCGCCTTTCCGCGATCTTTCGAAGTACCTGAAACAAATATAATCAACAACTGTAAGCACGAACCTGAGTGAGTCCCCTAAATACCACATACAACAAAACATAAATAAACAACCATGGGTTATCAGTAACCCTGGGGACTATCAGCAATCCCAGTGGGCAAACAACAAGCCCTGTGGGTTATCAACAACCCTGGAGGCTATATGTAGTTTCAGTCACACATAAACAACATAGCACAATAAAAATAGTTAGACCCAGCTGGTCAACACAAATACAACTATTCTACCACACAAGTAAGAATAAGTGAAGAGACTCACCTGATATTGATGACAGATAAATCTCACACCCAAACTGCCGAAACTAGACTTCGCCTAATAACACAATAATTAACCCAAATTAATAATTAAGGTCCATAACTCAACTCACAAGTCTAAATCCCACAATTATGCCCCTTAAGGGAAAAAAGACCATTTTGCCCCTTCCATGGTCCAAAACCCTAAATCTTTACCAAAATTCAAAAGTCAACTGCCCATCACATACGTTGGGCACACACTCTTCCTACGCACGACATAATCGAAGAACTAGGCGGGTTAGGGTCAGGACTGGCTATGCTGGGAATAGCCAGAAGTACGCGAAGCGTACGTCATCTAATCCCAAAGATCACTCCAAAATGTATTAATCGTTAAGACATGTAATCCAAACATAGATCTGACATTCATAGAATGTATTAATCGTTAAGACATATAATAATTATTATTATATTTTTAAGTATAATTGTATGATAGAAATTTTTTTAGCCAGATGTATTAGTCCATGTATCTATAGTTCTATTTCTTACATGGAAGAATATACTTAGTTCACTATATACAATTGCTCTGATACCAACCTGTCATACCCCCAAACCGGATGGCGGAAATGTCTGGGGATGGAACGATGATCACAGTATCACAATAATTGTATACATTGAAACACAAATACATAAACAACCATCACAAGTACTATGCCCCCTAAGGGAAAAAGACCAGTTTGCCCCATCCATGGTCCAAAACCTTAAATCTTGACCAAAATTCAAAAGTTAGCAAACGTCAACTGCCCAACACATACGTTGGGTGTACAGTCCTCCTACGCACGACATAATCGAAGAACTAGGCGGCTCGGGGTCAGGCCTGACTATGCTGGGAATAGCCAGAAGTACGTGGGGCGTACGTCCTCTAATCCCAAAGATCACTCCAAAATGTATTAATCGTTAAGACATGCAATCCAAACATAGATCTGACCTTCATCAAATGTCTTAATCCATAAAGTCCATAATTTTTAGCCTCTGCATGGCTGAAAAGAGCTTAAACCTTAAAACCCTAACTTAATCCATACTCAACACCACCAAACTCTTCCATGGCTGGAAAGGGACCATCACGCAACCATTTTTAGGAATCTACAAGATTTAAAACAGATAAAAGGACAACTAATATGCTATGGGGTACTACATACTTGTCACACCCCCAAACCGGATGGCGGAAATGTCCGGGGGTGGAACGATGATTACAGTATCACAATAATTATATACATTGAAACACAAATACATAAACAACCATCATATCATATGATTATATTAGTTATATGACCCAAATGTCACTTAGTATCAAAATACATTACAAGGTTTGCATGTTATCAAATAAAGTAGTTCTCGTAATGATATTTGGTGTCTTGTCTTCAAAAGTAGCTCCACTGACCCGAACTTACTTGTTTCCTGAGATTACATGTTGTTTTAAAAATCAACATAAAGTTGCTGAGTTCATAAGAGTTCAGTTGTAGAAAAATCCGATATTTTTCCTTGTGTAAAAATCGTATCCTTGTAAAATGTTTTGTATTTGTACGCCTTCAGCGTAAAAGAAGAATGTATGTGTGTAGTATGTATCCAAAAGCATTTATAAAATAAAAGTTCCCATAACTTCTAAACATATAAAAAGTGTGACTTGTCATGTGATTTTTATTATCCAAAAATCGAGTGGATAAGTAAATAACCGTACTTATAAATGTAGTATATAAGTAAATAACCATACTTATAAATGTAGTGTATAAGTAAATAACCATACTTAAAAATGTAGTGTTTGTTCCTAGAAAATCCAATATTTCATTTAAAATGAGTTGTAGTCTTAAAAACCCT
The DNA here is from genome assembly GCF_052849685.1 of Lactuca virosa. Taxonomy (NCBI): domain Eukaryota; kingdom Viridiplantae; phylum Streptophyta; class Magnoliopsida; order Asterales; family Asteraceae; genus Lactuca; species Lactuca virosa. The sequence goes on along the minus strand of NC_136429.1, from coordinate 188,694,480 downwards.
AAGACCAAAAATGTATAAGTATTTCTATACTTAAAGTAGTATTACGTAGTTTTATTCTTATATAAAACCATTTGAACGCATGTTACCTCGTAAACTAAATGTATCGTTGATTTTCCATGTGAGTAATTACAACCAGGCAAAAACCGGAGCTGGTCTGCTGCGACATTCTTCAGGCGTCGGAATGTTAGACATTTGTCACCCTAGACCTGCCGATCTAGCTGCAGCTAGTAGCATAGGTGCGGGATTGTCAGTCCCATATAGATCAATACACAATTATCACGCTATCTTACCGAGATTCTGGTTATAATTCACGATTTGTGTACTCTGGTAGGTAAAGTAAAGACTTTGTCTCACATAATTGTTTCAACAAATTTACGTTTTGGTGTATTGAAAACCCTTGTATGTGTAAACATCACTATTCCATAGTATTAAAATAGTGTATAATAGTATTACCCAATGGATAATGGTATTATCCAAGGGGTAATGGTTTTATCCAATGTGTAAACACAAAGTTTTAATCTTTCAAAAACTAGACTTTTGGTAAAATGTTAGTTTGTGTTTATCCAATGTGTAATAATATTATCCAATGAATAAAGGTATTATCCATCATACAATGGATCTAATACTAGAAACTTGTTCATATAAGGGAACGATACTTGTTTGCTTTCTTTGAAAACATGAATATATGTATATATCTTCATAAAAATAACATAAACGTGCATGTAATGGTATTACCCAAAGGTTAAAAGTTTTATCCAACATATAGTAGATCTAGGACCTTTTTGCAAGGTTATTGTCCAAAATGTATTTCGTTTGCATGGCATGTAACCTCCCCCGAAAGTGTAAAATGAGTGAAAACTAGTAGAAAACGGGGTATGAACTCACCCTTTGTGCTTTCCCTAGAAACAGGCAAGAAATGGTAAGAAAGATGAAGTAGGAATAAAGCTTTGAAAGACAACACCTCCTTGAACTTCAAGATCTTTCCTAGGGTTTTTGATTCAAGATTATGAGTAATAATAACCAAAAGATGATGATGGATGGTGGTGAATCTCGAAAATTAGGAGGAACGCTTACCAAAAGACTCGCAAAAACACTTGTCAAAAGCCTTGAATCAACTAGAGAATTCTTGGAGAGTTTAGAGAGTATAGAAGTGAGATTGAAGATGAAATGGTGGGGAGGGGGGCCTCTTGGCCGAATTAATAGAAGGAGAGGGAGAGAGATGAGTAGTGGTGGTTTGCATGGGGAAGGGAAGAGGTAAAGTGTTGTGAATATTTAATTTAGGGTAAGCTTTCTCCATTTTTTATTCATGTAAGGTCCTTTGATTAAAATAATCAAGTAAGGCATTTGGATTATTATATTCATGGTATGGTTTCTTGATTTCTTTATTATATAAATGATATGATGATGTTGGATATGGGGAGATATGTTGGGAAAGAAGAGACATAATTTTTCTCATATAGTTTATATAAAAACCTAGCCCTTTTTATAAAAGTTTGTCATTTTTATAAAAGTGTGGTTCGATATGAGAAATTGGTAATGTTTAATAACTAATAAAAATATTGTTATTTAATATCATTAACAATAATATTAACACCTTATAATTAAATTGGTTTTCTCAAATTCGTTGTATAAAATGTGAGCGTTAAACGTGATAACATTTTGTTTTCTTGATGTATGACCTTTTTCCAGAATAACCAACAGAGTATCAACTAAATACTAGGTCATATGATGTTTAAAACCTGTTTTTGGATTTGTGAACAAGTAAACCTCGTGTTATTAACATTACCCAATTCCCGGTAATATTTGTGTGTTTTATCGAATTACTACATTACCGTAGTTTACTGATCGCAATAAAAGCATTTATTCGATAATGGATTTCAAAATAGTGTACGTAGCATTATAATATTCGATAATACATTAGGGATGTTACGAAAATCAAATTTCACCTTTTTGACCTAATATACACACAATTGAATTTTGTTGACCCTTGTTGACTTTTGTTGACCAAAATTGACGTTTGTCACATCATCCTCCGTTGAAAGGAATTTTGTCCCGAAATTAGTCTTAGATATCGGGTTCCTAGGGATTTGGGAAAAGTTGGGGATACTTATGTTTCATTTGATCCTCACGCTCCCAAGTGTACTCAGGTCCCCGCTTAGCGTTCCAACGGACCTTCACTATTGGAATGTGACTTTTTTTTTGTTTGTTTGACCTCCCTATCCATGATTTCGATCGGTTCTTCGATGAAATTTAAGCTTTCAATAACCTTGATCTCGTCTAATGAAATGAAAAGGATTTCATCAGATACACATTTATTGAGGTTTGATACGTGGAAGGTGGGGTGTACATTGCTGGGCTCTTGTGGTAGTCGGAGCTTGTAGGATGCAGCACCTATCCTTGCAAGGATTTCGAAAGGCCCTATATACCGTGGATTGAGTTTACCTCATTTGCCAAAACGTGTCATCCCTTTCCATGGCGACAACTTTAACAATACTTGGTCGCCAACCTGAAACTCCAAAGGCTTGCGCCTCTTGTCTGCGTAGCTCTTTTGTCAATCTCAGGATGCTTTCAGTCGTTCTCGTATGTGAATGATTGTCTCTATTGTCTCCCGTATGATATGTGGGCCGGTGAGGGTGCTATTGTTTGCTTGACCCTTAGCCAGTTGGGTGTCTCCAACTTCAGCCCAACATAATGGTGATCTACACTTACGTCTGTATAGTGCCTCAAACGAAGCGGATTTGATGCTGGCGTGGTAGCTATTGTTATAAGAGTACTCAATCAGTGGTAGGTAAGCGTCAGATGCCTTGCCAAAGTCCATCACACAGGCATGAAGCATATCTTCCAATGTTTGGATGGTTCGCTCACTCTGACCATCTGTTTGTGGGTGGTAGGCTCTACTCATATCGAGTCGGGTCCCCAAGGGTTTTTACAATGATTGACAAAAACGTGAAGTGAACCGGCTGTCCCTATCTGAGATTTTGGACAACGGCACACCATGCAGCCTTACGATGTCTTTGAGATACGTTCTTGTCAGCTTTTCCATCGTATCCATCTCTTTGATTGGTAGGAAATGCGTGGATTCGGTTAGTCTGTCTACGATCACCCAAATGGTATCGTGTCTACCGATAGTCTTGGGAACTTTGTTATGAAGTCCATGGTAATCTGCTCCCACTTCCACTCAAGTATTTCTGGTTGCTGCAACACTCTCGAGGGTTTCTAGTATTCCACTTTAACCTTAGCACAGGTTAGGCACATTCCCACGTAAGTGGCAATCCCAACTTTCATGTTTGGCCACCAATATAACCTTTTCAGGTCCTGGTACATTTTGCACGAGCCATGATGAATGGAACATTTTGTCGTGTGTGCCTCGTTCATGATCAAATCCCTAAGGCCACTAAACTTTAGCATCCAGATTCGATTCATAAAATACTAAATTTCGTCATCTCTGAGCTCAAAGTTCTTATCCAATCCCCACAGTACTTCCTTTGAGACGTTTTCCGTTTTCAGGGCCTCACGCTGAGCATTCTTGCTTTATACGGGTAGGTGTGAGTGTATGGTCATCGTTAGCAACTTTACTCAACGTCCTGAGTACTCTTTCCGGCTCAAGGCATCTGCAACTATGTTCGCCTTTCCCGAATGGTAACGAATATCACATTCGTAATCGTTTAACAATTCGACCCATATCCGCTGCCACATGTTAAGCTCTTTCTGGTTGAGTATGTGTTGAAGGCTCTTGTGGTCGGTAAGTACCGTACACTTAGTGTCGTACAGGTAGTGTCTCCAAATCTTCAGGGCGAAGACTACGACTCAAAGCTCAAGATTGTGGGTAATGTAGTTGACTTTGTGCTTTTGAGTTGCCTAGAAGCATAAGATATGACTTTTCCTCTTTGCATGAGTACGCATCCCAACCCTTGATTCGAGGCGTCGCAATACACGACGAAGTCGTTTGTGACTTCCGGAAGGGATAGGATTGGTGCGCTACACAACTCTTGCTTCAATGTCTGAAAGGCATCTTCTTGTTTGTCCCTCCAGTCAAAACTCACCGATTTCTGGGTTAATTTTGTGAAAGGTTTAGCTATCTTGGAGAAGTTCTTGATGAATCTCCGATAGTAACCTGCAAGACCCAAGAACTGGCGTATCTCTGTCGGCGTCCTTGGTGCCTTCTAATTCTCTGCTGCCTTTATCTTGGATGGGTCCACATGTATTCCTTCTTTGCTGACTACATGTCCTAGGAAGTCTACATTCCGTAAACAGAACTTACACTTTGAAAACTTTGCGTAAAGTTTCTCTTTTCGTAGTAATTCTAGTATTGATCGCAAATGTTTCCTATGCTCCTCCTCACTTCGTGAGTATATCAATATATCATCGATGAATATGATCACGATTTTGTCTAGGTATGGTCTGCATATACGATTCATGAGGTCTATGAATACTGCTGGAGCATTGATAAATCCAAATTGCATTACTACAAACTCGTAGTGGCCATATCGTGTTCTGAATGCCGTTTTCGGGACATCTTCTTCCTAAACTCTAAGTTGGTGGTACACCGATCTCAAATCGATCTTTGAGAAGTAGCTGGATCCCTGTAATTGATCGAATAGATCATCAATCCTAAGAAGCGGGTACCGATTCTCGATAGTCAATACACATTCTAAAGGATCCATCTTTCTTCTTTACAAACAAAACCGGTGCTCTCCAAGGCAAGAAGCTCGGCCTGATAAACCCTTTATCTAATAACTCGTGTAGTTGACTAGACAAATCTTGCATTTCCGTCGGGGGCCAATCTGTACGGAGACTTTACTACGGGGGCTGCTTTTGGGATTAAGTCGATTCTGAACTCGACTTGTCGTACAGGTGGTAATCCCGGGAGGTCTTCTTGAAACACATCAGGAAAGTCGCGGACTTCAGGTATGTCCATGATTTCCTTCACCTCTTTCTTCTGGTCCACTATGTGTGCTAGAAATGCATAATACTTCTTGTGCCAGTACTTCTGCGCCTTGATGCACGAGATGATTCGGAGGACCTTGCTTTGTTTGTCACTGTATACCACGAGGGTTATGTTGTTTGGTAGGTTGAGTCGGACGGCTTTCTCGTGACACATGATGTCGGCACGCTGAGTGGTTAACCAATCAATGCCGACTATTACGTCGAAATTCCCAATAGTCATAGGCATGAAATTGATTTGGAAGGCGTGGTCATTTAGTGTTAGGGTGCAGTTTATGTAAATTTCTTTAGTGTTTTCGGTTCGCCCGTTAGCCATCTCTACTGTATAGATTTCCTTACGTTTTTGTGGGTTCTGATTTAGTAGTTGTTTGAACTTATGACTAACAAAGTTTTTCTCAGCACCACTATCGAAAAGTACGTAGGCATAGGAGTTATTGACAGGGAACATACCAGTTACAGCGGCGGTCTCCTACATTGCTTCTCTTGTTCCCATGGTCAACTCCTTTCCTTGTCCTCCTCCACTTGGCTTCTTTGTTTTTTAGCAGTCCTTCTTGAAGTGTCTTGTCTCTCCACATCCATAGCAAGAGCGGGTTATTCCTGAGTTGGGAGCTTGGTTGGCCACTTGGGTTGGGACCCTACAGAACTTGGTAGTGTGCCCTTTTGTCTGCAATTGGAGCAATACATCTCCCTACAGGCGCCGGTATGGTGATAGGGAAACTTGTCACATTTTGGGAGGTTCCCAGAGTATTGCTTCGTTTGGTTGGTGGATACAGGTGTGATAGCGGCGACAACTACCACTATTCTTTGTTTCTTCTGGGGACCTTGTTGGGGTTTTTCCTTCTTTTTATCCCAGAATTTCCTCTTGCTATCTCTCCCTTTGGGAGGGTCGTCTTTCTGAACCATGGTTCCCTGGCGGATGCCTTGGTCCGTCAACTGATGAGCGATGCGCGTTGCGCTGTCAAAGGAGGTTGGTCGAGAATGAATGACCATCCCTTCGATTTGTGGGTTAAGACCCGGATGTATCTCTCTATCTTTTTGTACTCAAGAGTAACCATTCCTGGGCACAAGACAGCCAGATCATTGAAGCGGTTGGTATAAGCCGTTATCTCGAAATCCTTCATGCCTTTTGGTATTAAAGTTTGCTATGACAGTCGCCACCCTTTGTGCGATCATTTCTTCGATTGGAGCCGCATCCATTGATGTTGGTTTTTGAGTTTGTGTTGGTGGTGGTGTTGGTGTTGGGGTTGGTCCTGAACGGAGTCTTGCGCTTCACCTGGGTGTCATGACTCTATTCCAAGTATTAAACTTTGAAACCATTTGTAAGCAACTAAAATTGTTACTAGTTGTATGCCATAAGTATGTCGTGTAATTGTTGTTGTATGATTCCCAATGTCTTGACCAACATTGTCAGAGATGTACTTAGGTTAGTAAGTAGTAGTAGTAGTAAGTATCTTATACACAATGCACATTCTTCACATAAGCAATAAGATAGGAATATTCAATTTCAATATTCTTGGAAAGCATACATATATTTTGTTTGACTACTACTAGACATAAGGACGTACAATAAGCCTAATACAAGATGTGAGTATTTTAATCACTTACTCACCAGGCTATACTGGTCTATCATATACCAAAATGACACACAAGGTGCCCTGCCATCTCACACATCTCGCGAGTGGCCTCCTCCGCTCTCTGTTCCGCTGTGACTGTCCTAGCTTCAGCTGCAAGGAATTTTTGTCTCATGACGGCCATCTCCTCCTCTAAGGAGTGTAGGCGGTCTGTAATGTTCTCCTGCTCCGTTTGTAGGTTCAGCATAGCATCCGTATGGTGTTCTTGTTCCTCGTGGATGCGCGAAATTCGCACCACCACGTTCCAGGCTTCGCCACCGATCTCCATTACCTCGTGATGGAGAGCATGAACCTGAGTGTCCAAGTGGGCCACTCGTGGTACAATCAGAGGTAGTGCTCGATCTATAGGGGTGTTGGTGCCTGGAGCATAGTGTAGTGGGTGCATGGCGAATGTGGACCGTCGGCCATCTTCTCTAGCCCATGCATGTAACTGGGTTTCCCACTGTGGGGGCGCATCTTGGACAGAGGCAGATGTCAGCAACAAAATTTTCCTTTGAATGGGAAATACTCTCTTACGAGGAATGTTCATCCAAATAGGATCCCCATTGGGGTGTCTATATACCTGGAAGGGGCTCATGCCTGCTCCTGATAGGGTTAGGTTTATTAACGATATCTACAACGCCTTCTTCTTCGTTTGATCCCTCCTCAGAATCCTCCTCCTTGTAATCCACCTCTTGGTCCTCTTCGTGATCCTTTTCTGGATCCTCCGCATGAACCTCTTATGGCTCCTCCCCGATCCATCTTTTGGCTGCCATGGCGGGTTAGTCGGGGTCTTTGTGGTGAAATCGCACCATGACTGAGAAGAAAGGGTGTGTAAGGGCGTAATCTATGTGAATCCTAGTAACTAATTAGTGCAACTAAGTTGTTAATGTAGATATTTGACGAGGTTGTGAAGTATTGATATGTAGATTACTTAAGTTTACCTGGTTGTCCCCTATGCCCAGGCCCAATTACATGCTGGTCAACATTGGTCAAGTGTAGTTGATCAGGCTACACTCCCCCATGATTTGACAACATGTTATACCAGATCTAGCCATAGTGTTCAACCTAAACTTTGATGTTCTTGATTTGTTCCATTGTGACACTGACTTTCTTTGTATGTGTATACTTTTATATAATAATTATTATTATATTTTTAAGTATAATTGTATGATAGAATTTTTTTTATCCAGATGTATTAGTCCATGTATCTATAGTTGTATTTCTTACATGGAAGAATATACTTAGTTCGCTATATACAATTGCTCTGATACCAACCTGTCACACCCCCAAACCGGATGGCGGAAATGTCTGGGGATGGAACGACGATCAAAGTATCACAATAATTGTATACATTGAAACACAAGTACATAAACAACCATCACAAGTACTATGCCCCCTAAGGGAAAAAGACCAGTTTGCCCCATCCATGGTCCAAAACCTTAAATCTTGACCAAGATTCAAAAGTTAGCAAACGTCAACTGCCCAACACTTACGTTGGGCGTACACTCCTCCTACGCACGGAATAATCGAAGAACTAGGCGGCTCGGCGTCAGGCCTGGCTATGTTGGGAATAGCCAGAAGTACGCGGGGCGTACGTCCTCTAATCCCAAAGATCACTCCAAAATGTATTAATCGTTAAGACATGCAATCCAAACAAAGATCTGACCTTCACAGAACGTCTTAATCCATAAAGTCCATAATTTTTAGCCTCTTCATGGCTGAAAAGAGCTTAAACCTTAAAACCCTAACTTAATCCATACTCAACACCACCAAACTCTTCCATGGCTGGAAAGGGACCATCACGCAACCATTTTTAGGAATCTACAAGATCTAAAACAGATAAAAGGACAACTAATATGCTATGGGGTACTACATACTTGTCACACCCCCAAACCGGATGGCGGAAATGTCCGGGGGTGGAACGATGATTACAGTATCACAATAATTATATACATTGAAACACAAATACATAAACAACCATCATATCATATGATTATATTAGTTATATGACCCAAATGTCACTTAGTATCAAAATACATTACAAGGTTTGCATGTTATCAAATAAAGTAGTTCTCGTAATGATATTTGGTGTCTTGTCTTCAAAAGTAGCTCCACTGACCCGAACTTACTTGTTTCCTGAGATTACATGTTGTTTTAAAAATCAACATAAAGTTGCTGAGTTCATAAGAGTTCAGTTGTAGAAAAATCCGATATTTTTCCTTGTGTAAAAATCGTATCCTTGTAAAATGTTTTGTATTTGTACGCCTTCAGCGTAAAAGAAGAATGTATGTGTGTAGTATGTATCCAAAAGCATTTATAAAATAAAAGTTCCCATAACTTCTAAACATATAAAAAGTGTGACTTGTCATGTGATTTTTATTATCCAAAAATCGAGTGGATAAGTAAATAACCGTACTTATAAATGTAGTATATAAGTAAATAACCATACTTATAAATGTAGTGTATAAGTAAATAACCATACTTAAAAATGTAGTGTTTGTTCCTAGAAAATCCAATATTTCATTTAAAATGAGTTGTAGTCTTAAAAACCCTAAGACCAAAAATGTATAAGTATTTCTATACTTAAAGTAGTATTACGTAGTTTTATTCTTATATAAAACCATTTGAACGCATGTTACCTCGTAAACTAAATGTATCGTTGATTTTCCATGTGAGTAATTACAACCAGGCAAAAACCGGAGCTGGTCTGCTGCGACATTCTTCAGGCGTCGGAATGTTAGACATTTGTCACCCTAGACCTGCCGATCTAGCTGCAGCTAGTAGCATAGGTGCGGGATTGTCAGTCCCATATAGATCAATACACAATTATCACGCTATCTTACCGAGATTCTGGTTATAATTCACGATTTGTGTACTCTGGTAGGTAAAGTAAAGACTTTGTCTCACATAATTGTTTCAACAAATTTACGTTTTGGTGTATTGAAAACCCTTGTATGTGTAAACATCACTATTCCATAGTATTAAAATAGTGTATAATAGTATTACCCAATGGATAATGGTATTATCCAAGGGGTAATGGTTTTATCCAATGTGTAAACACAAAGTTTTAATCTTTCAAAAACTAGACTTTTGGTAAAATGTTAGTTTGTGTTTATCCAATGTGTAATAATATTATCCAATGAATAAAGGTATTATCCATCATACAATGGATCTAATACTAGAAACTTGTTCATATAAGGGAACGATACTTGTTTGCTTTCTTTGAAAACATGAATATATGTATATATCTTCATAAAAATAACATAAACGTGCATGTAATGGTATTACCCAAAGGTTAAAAGTTTTATCCAACATATAGTAGATCTAGGACCTTTTTGCAAGGTTATTGTCCAAAATGTATTTCGTTTGCATGGCATGTAACCTCCCCCGAAAGTGTAAAATGAGTGAAAACTAGTAGAAAACGGGGTATGAACTCACCCTTTGTGCTTTCCCTAGAAACAGGCAAGAAATGGTAAGAAAGATGAAGTAGGAATAAAGCTTTGAAAGACAACACCTCCTTGAACTTCAAGATCTTTCCTAGGGTTTTTGATTCAAGATTATGAGTAATAATAACCAAAAGATGATGATGGATGGTGGTGAATCTCGAAAATTAGGAGGAACGCTTACCAAAAGACTCGCAAAAACACTTGTCAAAAGCCTTGAATCAACTAGAGAATTCTTGGAGAGTTTAGAGAGTATAGAAGTGAGATTGAAGATGAAATGGTGGGGAGGGGGGTCTCTTGGCCGAATTAATAGAAGGAGAGGGAGAGAGATGAGTAGTGGTGGTTTGCATGGGGAAGGGAAGAGGTAAAGTGTTGTGAATATTTAATTTAGGGTAAGCTTTCTCCATTTTTTATTCATGTAAGGTCCTTTGATTAAAATAATCAAGTAAGGCATTTGGATTATTATATTCATGGTATGGTTTCTTGATTTCTTTATTATATAAATGATATGATGATGTTGGATATGGGGAGATATGTTGGGAAAGAAGAGACATAATTTTTCTCATATAGTTTATATAAAAACCTAGCCCTTTTAATAAAAGTTTGTCATTTTTATAAAAGTGTGGTTCGATATGAGAAATTGGTAATGTTTAATAACTAATAAAAATATTGTTATTTAATATCATTAACAATAATATTAACACCTTATAATTAAATTGGTTTTCTCAAATTCGTTGTATAAAATGTGAGCGTTAAACGTGATAACATTTTGTTTTCTTGATGTATGACCTTTTTCCAGAATAACCAACAGAGTATCAACTAAATACTAGGTCATATGATGTTTAAAACCTGTTTTTGGATTTGTGAACAAGTAAACCTCGTGTTATTAACATTACCCAATTCCCGGTAATATTTGTGTGTTTTATCGAATTACTACATTACCGTAGTTTACTGATCGCAATAAAAGCATTTATTCGATAATGGATTTCAAAATAGTGTACGTAGCATTATAATATTCGATAATACATTAGGGATGTTACGAAAATCAAATTTCACCTTTTTGACCTAATATACACACAATTGAATTTTGTTGACCCTTGTTGACTTTTGTTGACCAAAATTGACGTTTGTCACATCATCCTCCGTTGAAAGGAATTTTGTCCCGAAATTAGTCTTAGATATCGGGTTCCTAGGGATTTGGGAAAAGTTGGGGATACTTATGTTTCATTTGATCCTCACGCTCCCAAGTGTACTCAGGTCCCCGCTTAGCGTTCCAACGGACCTTCACTATTGGAATGTGACTTTTTTTTTGTTTGTTTGACCTCCCTATCCATGATTTCGATCGGTTCTTCGATGAAATTTAAGCTTTCAATAACCTTGATCTCGTCTAATGAAATGAAAAGGATTTCATCAGATACACATTTATTGAGGTTTGATACGTGGAAGGTGGGGTGTACATTGCTGGGCTCTTGTGGTAGTCGGAGCTTGTAGGATGCAGCACCTATCCTTGCAAGGATTTCGAAAGGTCCTATATACCGTGGATTGAGTTTACCTCATTTGCCAAAACGTGTCATCCCTTTCCATGGCGACAACTTTAACAATACTTGGTCGCCAACCTGAAACTCCAAAGGCTTGCGCCTCTTGTCTGCGTAGCTCTTTTGTCAATCTCAGGATGCTTTCAGTCGTTCTCGTATGTGAATGATTGTCTCTATTGTCTCCCGTATGATATGTGGGCCGGTGAGGGTGCTATTGGTTGCTTGACCCTTAGCCAGTTGGGTGTCTCCAACTTCAGCCCAACATAATGGTGATCTACACTTACGTCTGTATAGTGCCTCAAACGAAGCGGATTTGATGCTGGCGTGGTAGCTATTGTTATAAGAGTACTCAATCAGTGGTAGGTAAGCGTCAGATGCCATGCCAAAGTCCATCACACAGGCATGAAGCATATCTTCCAATGTTTGGATGGTTCGCTCACTCTGACCATCTGTTTGTGGGTGGTAGGCTCTACTCATATCGAGTCGGGTCCCCAAGGGTTTTTACAATGATTGACAAAAACGTGAAGTGAACCGGCTGTCCCTATCTGAGATTTTGGACAACGGCACACCATGCAGCCTTACGATGTCTTTGAGATACGTTCTTGTCAGCTTTTCCATCGTATCCATCTCTTTGATTGGTAGGAAATGCGTGGATTCGGTTAGTCTGTCTACGATCACCCAAATGGTATCGTGTCTACCGATAGTCTTGGGAACTTTGTTATGAAGTCCATGGTAATCTGCTCCCACTTCCACTCAAGTATTTCTGGTTGCTGCAACACTCTCGAGGGTTTCTAGTATTCCACTTTAACCTTAGCACAGGTTAGGCACATTCCCACGTAAGTGGCAATCCCAACTTTCATGTTTGGCCACCAATATAACCTTTTCAGGTCCTGGTACATTTTGCACGAGCCATGATGAATGGAACATTTTGTCGTGTGTGCCTCGTTCATGATCAAATCCCTAAGGCCACTAAACTTTAGCATCCAGATTCGATTCATAAAATACTAAATTTCGTCATCTCTGAGCTCAAAGTTCTTATCCAATCCCCACAGTACTTCCTTTGAGACGTTTTCCGTTTTCAGGGCCTCACGCTGAGCATTCTTGCTTTATACGGGTAGGTGTGAGTGTATGGTCATCGTTAGCAACTTTACTCAACGTCCTGAGTACTCTTTCCGGCTCAAGGCATCTGCAACTATGTTCGCCTTTCCCGAATGGTAACGAATATCACATTCGTAATCGTTTAACAATTCGACCCATATCCGCTGCCACATGTTAAGCTCTTTCTGGTTGAGTATGTGTTGAAGGCTCTTGTGGTCGGTAAGTACCGTACACTTAGTGTCGTACAGGTAGTGTCTCCAAATCTTCAGGGCGAAGACTACGACTCAAAGCTCAAGATTGTGGGTAATGTAGTTGACTTTGTGCTTTTGAGTTGCCTAGAAGCATAAGATATGACTTTTCCTCTTTGCATGAGTACGCATCCCAACCCTTGATTCGAGGCGTCGCAATACACGACGAAGTCGTTTGTGACTTCCGGAAGGGATAGGATTGGTGCGCTACACAACTCTTGCTTCAATGTCTGAAAGGCATCTTCTTGTTTGTCCCTCCAGTCAAAACTCACCGATTTCTGGGTTAATTTTGTGAAAGGTTTAGCTATCTTGGAGAAGTTCTTGATGAATCTCCGATAGTAACCTGCAAGACCCAAGAACTGGCGTATCTCTGTCGGCGTCCTTGGTGCCTTCTAATTCTCTGCTGCCTTTATCTTGGATGGGTCCACATGTATTCCTTCTTTGCTGACTACATGTCCTAGGAAGTCTACATTCCGTAAACAGAACTTACACTTTGAAAACTTTGCGTAAAGTTTCTCTTTTCGTAGTAATTCTAGTATTGATCGCAAATGTTTCCTATGCTCCTCCTCACTTCGTGAGTATATCAATATATCATCGATGAATATGATCACGATTTTGTCTAGGTATGGTCTGCATATACGATTCATGAGGTCTATGAATACTGCTGGAGCATTGATAAATCCAAATTGCATTACTACAAACTCGTAGTGGCCATATCGTGTTCTGAATGCCGTTTTCGGGACATCTTCTTCCTAAACTCTAAGTTGGTGGTACACCGATCTCAAATCGATCTTTGAGAAGTAGCTGGATCCCTGTAATTGATCGAATAGATCATCAATCCTAAGAAGCGGGTACCGATTCTCGATAGTCAATACACATTCTAAAGGATCCATCTTTCTTCTTTACAAACAAAACCGGTGCTCTCCAAGGCAAGAAGCTCGGCCTGATAAACCCTTTATCTAATAACTCGTGTAGTTGACTAGACAAATCTTGCATTTCCGTCGGGGGCCAATCTGTACGGAGACTTTACTACGGGGGCTGCTTTTGGGATTAAGTCGATTCTGAACTCGACTTGTCGTACAGGTGGTAATCCCGGGAGGTCTTCTTGAAACACATCAGGAAAGTCGCGGACTTCAGGTATGTCCATGATTTCCTTCACCTCTTTCTTCTGGTCCACTATGTGTGCTAGAAATGCATAATACTTCTTGTGCCAGTACTTCTGCGCCTTGATGCACGAGATGATTCGGAGGACCTTGCTTTGTTTGTCACTGTATACCACGAGGGTTATGTTGTTTGGTAGGTTGAGTCGGACGGCTTTCTCGTGACACATGATGTCGGCACGCTGAGTGGTTAACCAATCAATGCCGACTATTACGTCGAAATTCCCAATAGTCATAGGCATGAAATTGATTTGGAAGGCGTGGTCATTTAGTGTTAGGGTGCAGTTTATGTAAATTTCTTTAGTGTTTTCGGTTCGCCCGTTAGCCATCTCTACTGTATAGATTTCCTTACGTTTTTGTGGGTTCTGATTTAGTAGTTGTTTGAACTTATGACTAACAAAGTTTTTCTCAGCACCACTATCGAAAAGTACGTAGGCATAGGAGTTATTGACAGGGAACATACCAGTTACAGCGGCGGTCTCCTACATTGCTTCTCTTGTTCCCATGGTCAACTCCTTTCCTTGTCCTCCTCCACTTGGCTTCTTTGTTTTTTAGCAGTCCTTCTTGAAGTGTCTTGTCTCTCCACATCCATAGCAAGAGCGGGTTATTCCTGAGTTGGGAGCTTGGTTGGCCACTTGGGTTGGGACCCTACAGAACTTGGTAGTGTGCCCTTTTGTCTGCAATTGGAGCAATACATCTCCCTACAGGCGCCGGTATGGTGATAGGGAAACTTGTCACATTTTGGGAGGTTCCCAGAGTATTGCTTCGTTTGGTTGGTGGATGCAGGTGTGATAGCGGCGACAACTACCACTATTCTTTGTTTCTTCTGGGGACCTTGTTGGGGTTTTTCCTTCTTTTTATCCCAGAATTTCCTCTTGCTATCTCTCCCTTTGGGAGGGTCGTCTTTCTGAACCATGGTTCCCTGGCGGATGCCTTGGTCCGTCAACTGATGAGCGATGCGCGTTGCGCTGTCAAAGGAGGTTGGTCGAGAATGAATGACCATCCCTTCGATTTGTGGGTTAAGACCCGGATGTATCTCTCTATCTTTTTGTACTCAAGAGTAACCATTCCTGGGCACAAGACAGCCAGATCATTGAAGCGGTTGGTATAAGCCGTTATCTCGAAATCCTTCATGCCTTTTGGTATTAAAGTTTGCTACGACAGTCGCCACCCTTTGTGCGATCATTTCTTCGATTGGAGCCGCATCCATTGATGTTGGTTTTTGAGTTTGTGTTGGTGGTGGTGTTGGTGTTGGGGTTGGTCCTGAACGGAGTCTTGCGCTTCACCTGGGTTTCATGACTCTATTCCAAGTATTAAACTTTGAAACCATTTGTAAGCAACTAAAATTGTTACTAGTTGTATGCCATAAGTATGTCGTGTAATTGTTGTTGTATGATTCCCAATGTCTTGACCAACATTGTCAGAGATGTACTTAGGTTAGTAAGTAGTAGTAGTAGTAAGTATCTTATACACAATGCACATTCTTCACATAAGCAATAAGATAGGAATATTCAATTTCAATATTCTTGGAAAGCATACATAGATTTTGTTTGACTACTACTAGACATAAGGACGTACAATAAGCCTAATACAAGATGTGAGTATTTTAAGCACTTACTCACCAGGCTATACTGGTCTATCATATACCAAAATGACACACAAGGTGCCCTGCCATCTCACACATCTCGCGAGTGGCCTCCTCCGCTCTCTGTTCCGCTGTGACTGTCCTAGCTTCAGCTGCAAGGAATTTTTGTCTCATGACGGCCATCTCCTCCTCTAAGGAGTGTAGGCGGTCTGTAATGTTCTCCTGCTCCGTTTGTAGGTTCAGCATAGCATCCGTATGGTGTTCTTGTTCCTCGTGGATGCGCGAAATTCGCACCACCACGTTCCAGGCTTCGCCACCGATCTCCATTACCTCGTGATGGAGAGCATGAACCTGAGTGTCCAAGTGGGCCACTCGTGGTACAATCAGAGGTAGTGCTCGATCTATAGGGGTGTTGGTGCCTGGAGCATAGTGTAGTGGGTGCATGGCGAATGTGGACCGTCGGCCATCTTCTCTAGCCCATGCATGTAACTGGGTTTCCCACT
The DNA here is from genome assembly GCF_052849685.1 of Lactuca virosa. Lineage (NCBI taxonomy): Eukaryota > Viridiplantae > Streptophyta > Magnoliopsida > Asterales > Asteraceae > Lactuca > Lactuca virosa. The sequence continues at coordinate 188,678,351 of NC_136429.1, read as the reverse complement.
GTGGGGGCGCATCTTGGACAGAGGCAGATGTCAGCAACAAAATTTTCCTTTGAATGGGAAATACTCTCTTACGAGGAATGTTCATCCAAATAGGATCCCCATTGGGGTGTCTATATACCTGGAAGGGGCTCATGCCTGCTCCTGATAGGGTTAGGTTTATTAACGATATCTACAACGCCTTCTTCTTCGTTTGATCCCTCCTCAGAATCCTCCTCCTTGTAATCCACCTCTTGGTCCTCTTCGTGATCCTTTTCTGGATCCTCCGCATGAACCTCTTATGGCTCCTCCCCGATCCATCTTTTGGCTGCCATGGCGGGTTAGTCGGGGTCTTTGTGGTGAAATCGCACCATGACTGAGAAGAAAGGGTGTGTAAGGGCGTAATCTATGTGAATCCTAGTAACTAATTAGTGCAACTAAGTTGTTAATGTAGATATTTGACGAGGTTGTGAAGTATTGATATGTAGATTACTTAAGTTTACCTGGTTGTCCCCTATGCCCAGGCCCAATTACATGCTGGTCAACATTGGTCAAGTGTAGTTGATCAGGCTACACTCCCCCATGATTTGACAACATGTTATACCAGATCTAGCCATAGTGTTCAACCTAAACTTTGATGTTCTTGATTTGTTCCATTGTGACACTGACTTTCTTTGTATGTGTATACTTTTATATAATAATTATTATTATATTTTTAAGTATAATTGTATGATAGAATTTTTTTTATCCAGATGTATTAGTCCATGTATCTATAGTTGTATTTCTTACATGGAAGAATATACTTAGTTCGCTATATACAATTGCTCTGATACCAACCTGTCACACCCCCAAACCGGATGGCGGAAATGTCTGGGGATGGAACGACGATCAAAGTATCACAATAATTGTATACATTGAAACACAAGTACATAAACAACCATCACAAGTACTATGCCCCCTAAGGGAAAAAGACCAGTTTGCCCCATCCATGGTCCAAAACCTTAAATCTTGACCAAGATTCAAAAGTTAGCAAACGTCAACTGCCCAACACTTACGTTGGGCGTACACTCCTCCTACGCACGGAATAATCGAAGAACTAGGCGGCTCGGCGTCAGGCCTGGCTATGTTGGGAATAGCCAGAAGTACGCGGGGCGTACGTCCTCTAATCCCAAAGATCACTCCAAAATGTATTAATCGTTAAGACATGCAATCCAAACAAAGATCTGACCTTCATAGAACGTCTTAATCCATAAAGTCCATAATTTTTAGCCTCTTCATGGCTGAAAAGAGCTTAAACCTTAAAACCCTAACTTAATCCATACTCAACACCACCAAACTCTTCCATGGCTGGAAAGGGACCATCACGCAACCATTTTTAGGAATCTACAAGATCTAAAACAGATAAAAGGACAACTAATATGCTATGGGGTACTACATACTTGTCACACCCCCAAACCGGATGGCGGAAATGTCCGGGGGTGGAACGATGATTACAGTATCACAATAATTATATACATTGAAACACAAATACATAAACAACCATCATATCATATGATTATATTAGTTATATGACCCAAATGTCACTTAGTATCAAAATACATTACAAGGTTTGCATGTTATCAAATAAAGTAGTTCTCGTAATGATATTTGGTGTCTTGTCTTCAAAAGTAGCTCCACTGACCCGAGCTTACTTGTTTCCTGAGATTACATGTCGTTTTAAAAATCAACATAAAGTTGGTGAGTTCATAAGAGTTCAGTTGTAGAAAAATTCGATATTTTTCCTTGTGTAAAAATCGTATCCTTGTAAAATGTTTTGTATTTGTACTCCTTCAGCGTAAAAGAAGAATGTATGTGTGTAGTATGTATCCAAAAGCATTTATAAAATAAAAGTTCCCATAACTTCTAAACTTATAAAAAGTGTGACTTGTCATGTGATTTTTATTATCCAAAAATCGAGTGTATAAGTAAATAACCGTACTTATAACTGTAGTATATAAGTAAATAACCATACTTATAAATGTAGTGTATAAGTAAATAACCATACTTAAAAATGTTGTGTTTGTTCCTAGAAAATCCAATATTTCCTTTAAAATGAGTTGTAGTCTTAAAAACCCTAATACCAAAAATGTATAAGTATTTCTATACTTAAAGTAGTATTACGTAGTTTTATTCTTATATAAAACCATTTGAACGCATGTTACCCCGTAAACTAAATGTATCGTTGATTTTCCATGTGAGTTATTACAACCATGCTAAAACCGGTGTTGGTCTGCTGCGAAGTTCTTCAGGCGTCAGAATGTTAGACATTTGTCACCCCATACCTACCGGTCTAACTGTAGCTAGCAACTTAGGTGTGAGATTGTCAGTCCCGTATAGATCTATACACAAGTATCACACTCGTTTACCGAGAATCTGGTTATAATTCAAGACTTTAGTGTGTACTCTGGTAGGTACGGTGAAGACTTTGTCTCACATAATTGTTCCAACAAGTTTAAGTTTTGGTGTATTAAAAACCCTTGTATGTGTAAATATCACTTTTCCATAGTATTAATATAGTGTATAATAGTATTACCCAATGGATAATGGTATTATCCAAGGGTTAATGGTTTTATCGAATGTTTAAACACAACTTTTTAATCTTTCAAAACTAAATGTTTAGTAAAAAATGTTAGTTTGTGTTTATCCAATGTGTAATAATATTATCCAATGGATAAAGGTATTATCCATCATACAATGGATCTAATACTAGAAACTTGTGCATATAAGGGAACGAGACTTGTGTGCTTTCTTTGAAAACATGAATATATGTATATATCTTCATAAAAAGAACATAAACATGCATGTAATGGTATTACCCAAAGGTTAAAAGTTTTATCTAACATATATTAGATCTAGGACCTTTTTATAAAGTTATTGTCCAAAATGTATTTTGTTTGCATGGCATGTAACCTCCCCCGAAAGTGTAAATGAGTGAAAACTAGTAGAAAAGTGGGTATGAACTAAACATTTGTGCTTTCCCTAGAAGATGGAAAGAAATGGTGAGAAAGATGAAGTAGGATTCAAGCTTTGAAAGACAACACCTCCTTGAACTTCAATATCTTGCCTAGGGTTTTTGATTCAATATTATGAGTAAAAATAACCAAAAGATGATGATGGATTGTGGCGAATCTTTAAAATTAGGAGGAACACTTATCAAAAGACTCGCAAAAACACTTGTCAAATGCGTTGAATCAACTAGAGAATTCTTGGAGAGTTTATAGAGTATAGAAGTGAGATTGAAGATGAAATGGTGGGGAGGGAGGCCTCTTGGCCGAATTTATATAAGGAGAGGGAGAGAGAAGAATAGTGGTAGTTTGCATGGGGAAGGGAAGAGGTAAAGTGTTGTGAATATTTAATTTAGGGTAAGCTTTCTCCAGTTTTTTATTCATGTAAGGTCCTTTGATTAAAATAATCAAGTAAGGCATTTAGATTAGTATATTCATGGTATGGTTTCTTGATATCTTTATTATATAAATGATATGATGATATTGGATATGGGGAGATATGTAGGGAGAGAAGAGACATAATTTGTCTCATATAGTTTTTATAAAAACCTAGCACTTTTTATAAAAGTTTGTCATTTTTATAAAAGTGTGGTGGGATTTGAGAAATTGGTAAGGTTTAATAACTAATAAAAATATTGTTATTTAATATTATTAACAATAATATCAACTAAATACTAGGTCATATGATGTTTAAAACGTGTTTATGGATTTGTGAACAAGTAAATCTCGTGTTATGAACATTACCCAATTCCCTGTAATATTTGTGTGTTTTATAAAATTACTACATTACCGCAGTTTACTGCTCGCAATAAAAGCGTTTATTCGATAATGGATTTCAAAATAGTGTACGTAGCATTATACTATTCAATAATACATTAGGGATGTTATGAAAATCACATTTCGCCTTTTTGACCTAATATATGCAAAATTGACTTTTGTTGACTCTTGTTGACTTTTGTTGACCAAAATTGACAGTTGTCACAATACTCACAAAGGTCCATGATTTGGGACAAAAAGATCATAAAAACTCATCTATGGATATCTATAAAGAAACACATCAAGTTATAAACTTTATACCTTCAAAAGATGCACAAAGTGAGGTAGTTTTTGGATCCACAAGCTTGCAAGCGACACCACCTTTTTCAATAGTCTTCTTCTTCAACAAAAGAGCACCAAAATCACTAACCAGCTTCAAAATCTTCACACACAAGGCTTATGATTAATATTAGGGTTTGTAAGGAGTGGAGGCTGATGAGAAATGTACAAGGGAGGCATAAGGAGGATTAAATATGGAGAAAACCCCTAAATTTAGGGTTTGGGAGCTGATCTAGTACGCTCTGCGTACCAGATGTACCCCCCGCGTACTAGCATGCATCCCATGATTCATGGCTCGCTTAAAGTACGTTGCGCGTACCTCACGTACACCCAACGTACGGGCTGGAATGTAAGACTTTTTCCACAAAGGGCCAAATATGCAAACTTTAAATAGGCCAAGGGCTAAAATGAAAATACCTGAAAATCAGACGTTACACATACTCTAATCGTAGTCTGTTCTTAGTCTCTTCTCATGCTCTACTCATACTCTATCTATGTCTCTACCTCTATCTCTTCTTTACCTTGTCTCTTCTCTACTCTGTCTTTTCTCTACTATGTCTCTTCTCTACTCTATCTCTTTTCTACTCTATGTCTTCTCTGGTCTATCTCTTCTCTAATGCTTCAACATTCTTTCCCATATAGACCTGGCGGTCACATCTCATACCATACTCTAAGGGTAACAACAACCCATTACCATTTCTTAGATACTTATCCGGTCTTACCCCTCTCTCTTATGATCCCTCACAGATCCTTAATCTTTCTTCTTCTCTTGAATCCTTCATGGATTCCTTAATCCTTCTTCTTCTGTTGAATCCCCCACGAATTCCTTACTCTTAATACCACATGGATTTCCTCTAAGTTCTTACAAATAACTCTCTTATCTTGTTCCTCATGAGGAACCTTTCTCTATCTTATCTGTCTTTATATAATATGGATTCCTGTAGGAACCATCTATCTACATTCCCAAAGGGGATCATCATCTCTTTCCCATTAGGGACATAATCTCATTCCCGAAGAGATCATACTTTTTTTCCCGGAGGAACCATACTCTCGTCCCCGTAGGAACCTGATATTGCCATATTTATACACATTTTTAGGCAATATTTTAATGCATTTTGATTAATATTTTGGTTATGTGCAAAGATATATGGTACTTATGAGATTGAATTATATTTTGCAGCCAAAAGGAACACTCTTGAAGATAAAGGACCAAAAGCGACAAGAATTGGAACTTTGGAGGGTTGGAGCTTAAAAGGAGAAGATTCTAGCTAAAAAGTCAATCTCACGACATGAGAAGAACAATTACCAAAACTATATATAATCCTTAGCACTTACGAATTGAGGAGGACTTGGATGTTTAGAGAGAGATTTTTGGAGGAAATTTAATCAGAGAAACCAAGTTAAAAGCATTCAAGGAAGGAGAGTTGATTGAAGATCGAGAGACTGAAGAACATAATCGTTACTTTGATTTGGTACACTTTGATCATCTCCTTATTTATTGGATTTGAGTTTGCAATTTCGGCCATGAGTAGTTGAATTTAGCTGCTTCTATTTAGCTAAATGAAACTTTAACTCTATGGATTATTAATTATGGATTTGTGTTTGATAATACTACCTAGCATGTTAATATTTGATACTTTAATTGCTTGAATTCATGTTCTGTGTAGCTTAATGACCATTAAATTACATGAACTTGACACATAGTGATTTAGTGGCCATTGAATTGCTAGAGTTAGGATCGGCCCAATCTTAGATAAGTAACTGAAGTAATTAAATTTAGTTGTGCTAGAGAACATAAATTATGACCAAAATTGTGTTTGTTAAATAAATCTTACATAGCCCATCCATAATCGATAACTGATTTTGTGTTTGCTTGTGTATGACCATACATAGTTTTACATGAATTAGTGAAACATCACTCAATTTGGACTTAAATTACTAATAATATAATATTTGGCAACCAACTTTAATAATCCATAATTAGTAGCTAACCATAGAGGAGAAGTGGATTCGAACTAAATGAAAGTGTTTTTAATATATTGATTAAATCCGTTAGTTAAGTAATTAAGTTTGTCTGAACTTTTAAAATCAGATAAAAACCAATTTAACTTTTTCTAGTTTTAGGTTAATTTTTAGTAATTAAATTAGTTAATTAAATATGTTCCCTGTGTTCGATATCCAACTTACTTTACTATACTATATAATGCCTAGGTACACTGCCTATACATGCATTAGTAGATAAGTAGTTAGGTTTATAAATTTAAAGCTAGATAGGTATAATTTGTGCACATCAGAACCGTACTCTTATTCCTAAAGGAATCTCTATCTCTTATTGCCGAAGGAAATCTCTATCACTTGTCCCCGAAGGAACCTCTACCTTTTGTTCCAGAAGGAACCATCTTTCTCTACATCTCTATCTTTATTATGTGACTCATCACATAACACTTGTCCCTTAGACAATCTATCTCTTTATCTGATTAAGAGATCTTCTAATACACATTTGGTACTTAACTCATTAGCTACTTAAACTATATTTATGTCTAGTAACATATATGTATTCTACACAATACCATTAATGTCTGGATATACATACGTACTCTTATGATTATATTACATATAATCATCTTCTGTCTCTATCTACTTTCTCAGGTATTTTAACAAATACCTTTTCCATCTCTAACCATAGATAGAATTATATTACATATAATCCTATTATTTCTTTATCTACTCTTAGGGGTATTATTCATAATACTCTTGTTCTTTCTCTATACATCTCTATATACTTTGGTTATACACACATGCTTATATACATGATCGTAAGTGTATAACCACAAGTACATAATCTTACAGAGGATTATAGTACATATAACCCTCTTCTTTCTTTCTCTTTTCCATGCTCAGATACACGACTCTCATATACAAACATACATACATAGATATAAAGATATATAACAACATGGAGAGATACTGAAAATTATAACTCACCTTGTTAGTTCGTGAGGACTAACTACACTTCTTGGCTCCTTTCTTCAATTGATGCATCTTGGCTCATCCTCTTGCTCAAGGCTCATTCATACAACATTACAAGTTCCTTAATACTTGTCTTAGCGTATTAAGAGCTTATCTACTTCTAAATGTAAAAATGATCACTTAATTGATCATAATTCTAACATTTCATTCTCTACTTCTAAATTTTATCCAATCAATGAATTAAGCATCCCATAATACTTAATTCATCATAATCTAACATCTAATGCGTCAATTAACATATTCACTAATATAGGGTTTCAAACCCTAACTTCATACATACATATTTCACCATTGACATCACACATAAAGCTTGTTCAAAGCTTCTAAAAACAATCACTAACGTTAATTAACAAGCATCTAAAGGGTAATCATTCATACCTAACTTAATTCCACATATCACCATTTAAGCCCTATAATTTTAACAACGGAGATGATGATTACCTTAGGGGCTTTTGATGTTCATTCCTTTTCCCTAACACCTTGGACCGCCACTTGATCATCCTCCATCCCCAAAATTTTCGGAGCTCCCTCCTCTAAGGAAAGGGGAGTGTTTTTGAAGAAATGAAGGTTGGTCATTGGGGTTTATTCTATGCGACACCGCGCCATGGTAGGCTACTTGCCGTGGGTGATGGCCAGTTGAATCGTGGTCAAAGTCAGTTAATTAATTGCCATGTCGTGGTCATCTGCTTACCACGTCGTGGTGCTTATTCTCAATGGCATCCTACTTTTTCCATTCTCTTTTACGAAGAAGAACCATGTCTGCATCCTCTTCATCGCTCACCATGCCGTGGTGAACTACTTGTCGCGCCGCGACACCTGGAGATCAACAAAGTGCATTGCTAATTCCATTCCAGCTTTGGGGACACTTTTTGTACCAACTTCTAACCTTCATAACTTCTTCATCTTTTACCCTTTTTGATGTTCTTTATATCCACGTTAAGGTAGGAACATACTCTACACTTCTGTTGAGTCATATCTTACTGAATTAATACATGTCTTAATCTATTAAGTCACAAATTTGGCCCTAAAAGCATAAAATACCCATTTTACCCTTTTGACAAACAATACATATTCTCATTCATTCTTTCTCTTGAACCTACTCATATCATATCATCTTAGTGACTTAAACTCTTATTGGCCATTTTCATGAAGATACAACATCATAATCTCATATCTTTCTCATAATTGACCATTTTGCCCTGTTGGTCAATATTTGACTAAAAGTCAAATCCTTCTAAATTTCAAGCTCTTACATGAACCTTCTTGTTCAACTTCAATTCAAGCCTTTTTATCTTGTAATTGGCAACTCTCCTCGTGTAAGCTTTTTTCGTGTTTTAATTTTTTTCTTTGAACTTTTTTCCTCTTTATGTTTTCGTTTTTTACCATGAGTTGTTCCAACTTCACCCGTATTCTCTTATTTCTTTATATTCCTGACTTTTTTTCACACCTTGACCCTGTTTTTCCATTTCCTTTTCGTTTCTCATAAACTTCTTCTCATCTTCTTTTGAGTCTCGGTCCTCGCTTGGTTTTAGAGTTTCGAATCTAGGCTTTGAAAATCGGAAAACTAGACATTCCAAAATTACCTGTAATGTAGCACAAGTAGTAGTGTGTTTTTCTTCTATTCGCGGTTCACTCGACACTTGAATTTCATCTTCCATTAACCTCTCTAGCTCCATAAGTTCATCGAATTCTTCACTTTCTTCGTATTCCATCATCCCCAAACCATTATTCATCTCTTCATCTACACCATCCATGAAACGAATCTTGTCATCACTTGATTGAGAAGTCTTTATCGTTTGATCTACTCCAAAGGTTATTTCTTCGGACCCCACTCTTAGAGTTAACTTCGAATCATGAATATCAACAAGGGCTCTCGCGGTGCTTAGGAATGGTCTACAAAGAATAATTGGAATATCTTCGTCTTCTTCCATGTCGAGAACAACAAAATCAATTGGAAAAACAAATTTCCCAATTATAACAATTAAATCTTCTAGTATTCCTTGAGGATATGTGACGGACTGGTTTTCCATGTTGATAACCATCCTCGCAGGCTTCATTTCCGGGAGATCGAGCTTCTTGTAAAACAAATATGCCATAAAATTTATATTAGCTCTAGAATAATCTAGTGCGTTTGTCTTTGTAGAATTCCCAAATTCATAAGGAATTGTAAGGCTGACAAGATCTCTCATCTTGGTCAGAATCTTATGCATCGCTTTGCTCAAGCTCCTTACAGTTTCTAAGTAGATCTTTTAAAAATTTCATGTATTTCAGCATTTAAGTAATTGCATCTATAAATGGCATATTTATTGAGAGTGATTTGACTTGTTCATGAACTTCTTATGCTCTTGTTCCAGTTGAAAATGTTTATCTCTCCTCGAATATGGCAGTGGCGGTTGATACGACTTTACAAAAATATTCTCGGTAATTTGATGTGATGACCGCGGCATAGCCATAGATTCACCGCACTATGGTATCAAGCTATTCTTTTCTTCTCTTTCTTCGACCTCTTCAACTTCTTCTTCGATTTTTTGATCGTTGGATGGTTGGGTAGCATATATGAGCACCAAAGGTTCATGTAACGCCCGAATTGTTAGGTAAAACTCTTAGCAATTATTTTCCTTTGTTTGGACTTTTGAGCTCGAGTACACTGGTCGTACACATGGCATGCCGAGCATACTCTATTGGTTGCTTGATGTGGGGTGTCCCCTACGTACGCTGGGCGTACCCATGCGTACACAGGGTGTGCGTAAGTATGGGGAAAACCCTAATTTTTAGGGTTTGCACCCTATTTAAGCTCATTAAGTCCTTCAAATCCATCACCTTATCAGCCTCCATTTCCTTTTTGAGCTAATCTCGAAACACTAGTCATCTTGAGAGTGTTCTTGAGCTTATTGAGAGTTTTTGGGTGTTTTTTTGTGTTCTTGAAGAAGAAGGAACTTAGTAGTGGAACATTGTTAGTGTTGGAGCTTCAAGATCCAAGGATATCTTCTTCATTGCAAGCTCTTGGAGGTAATGGTTCCTTGCTTAGATCTCTTTTGGTGGGTAGATTTAGAAGTCTTTGTCCCATAACTTTGGTCTCATGGAGTATGGACTACTCAAGACCATTTGAGTTGTCCTTTTGAACACTTAGGATTGCATGGAGTCATAAAAATCGGATATTAGAGGTTAGAAATCAACCATGCATGAGTTGGTGACCACTTAAGAGAGATAGATGGCTAAATTTGCAATTTGAGTCCCATTAAGGCATGCAAAAGCATAAAGTTTGCAACTTTATGGCTTAATACGTGTTAATAAGCTTAGATCTAAAATTGGACGTTAGGTCTTAACTGATTAAGACCTTAAAAGGAGGAATTGGCCAGCTGCAGCGTACGTCGGACGTACCTAGACGTACGTTGCGCGTACGCGCCTGAGGTCCCGGCGATGAGAGGGTCTTGAGTATGCCGGGTGTAGTGATGGTACGCTGAGCGTACTCACCAGAAGGACAGTTTGGGCTTTTTAATTCGGGCCGCCTTGGGCTTATGAATTTGGAACCTTGTTGGGCCGCAAGCTTTTCTGTGATGAGCCTTTTGGACTTGGGCCAATTTTGGGCATGAAATATCTTTTGGGATTTGAGACTAATTGTATTTAGGCCTTGGTGGGTTAGGCCCAATAAGGAAAGGACTAAGCATCCTTTTACCTTGGGGACGAGATTTAGGGTTTGAACTCTCGGGATGGGTTATTGACCTAATTTCTAATTAGAGTTTTATTATTTGTGAATTAGTGAGAGGATTTCACGATTCAGCAGCTCGAGTGTGATTTGATATCTTCAGTCTGAGGTGAGTTTCCTCTACTGTACTCGTGGGTCGAAGGCACCAATTCCGACCCACTAGATTATGCTAGTAGTGTTGGATTTGGTGTCTAAGCCTATAACTATTACTGGGATGTACTTGACCCGATTGTAGCATGGTCCTTTTGGGTTGCCTTAACCAGTGCAATTTGATAGGATGGACTTTTGAGAATAAGGTTATTTATGGTTTATTAATATATTACAAGTATAATATATTAATATGAAATTATTTAATTTGTATTGATCAATAATTAATTTGGAATTAATTTTGTGGTCAAAAGAGACTAATTAAATATATGGGGATTGATTATGTAAATAAATGATTCTTGTAGTGTGGGCCAATGATCCATGATTATTTAGATGGGCTAATCCAATGAGATAATCCATGGATAGTCCATGGAGGTTAAATCCATGGATCATGATAATGTGGAAAGTCATGGGTTATTAGGGTTTACAAAGTGTAAACCTAGCATGTGCAACATTATAAATAGAACCCTCATGAACCAAAATCGGTTACACCTTCTTTTTCAGCTAAGTAACTTATTCTCTTAAGCCTCATTTTGCATATTGGTGTTTATGAACCATTAGAGGCATCACACTTGAGGTGCTCAAGCTTTCAAATGTCAAGAACTACTAGTCCTTCTAAAAGGTATGCCATCTAACTAGATGTATTATTCATTTGGCAATTTCTATGCTAGTTAGGACAATGCTTTGGAAAATTGAAAATATGCATGTATAATTAGAGAAAAAATAGATCCAAAGCATTTAGGGTTGCATGTGCACCATAGGAGTGTTATAGTGCTCAAAACCCAACAATGGTATCAGAGCCTAGGGTTGTTTTCTATTATATTTGATGCCTGCAAATTTTTAAAGCTGAAAAATTCGATTTTCCTGCACCTGACTGGTGAACTCGCCGAGTACATGAACTGACTCGACGAGTCCACTCAGTAACAGAGCAACTTGGCGAGTCATTTCATGCACTCGACGAGTTGAAGGCTCTGTTTTCATAATTTCGAGTTTCTTGTTCTGGTTTGGATTGGGAACACTACCACAAACTGTTTTGCATCATTGGAAATGTTTTTTATGATATGGTAGTTCTTGTACTCATCCAACCACAAGATAATTGTCAAAGTTTTAAAAATAATTGTTGTTTTATATGATAAACAAAGTTGCTTGCAAATTATTGACTTAGAATTATCTTGTTTATGAGTTTGGTTAGATCATCCATGAATTATGTGATAATTTTTGTTGTTAGAAAATGATCTAAATGAATTTTAATGACCTCCATAACTTGTCCTAAAGTTATGGAAAATGAAGGGTCTCATACATTAAAATCCAATTAAACTCATAAGTTATGAATGTGAAGAGTTTTGACAAGTTTCAAAACTTGCCCTCAAGTTTTGGAATTTGTAAAGTCACACTAATGAAACTTTAATTCCAAACCCTAGAGTTTTAAAAGTTAAAATTCAACCCTTATACTTTATAATATTATAAGTTTAATAATATATATATATATATATATATGTATAAGACAAAGTCAGTCTTACCGTTAGTAGGCCTCATTCACGAAGCCGGTCTATAAAATGTTAGTTTAATGGGTGTCTACTCTCATCCACCGCTTCCTTGACTGGTGGAGGGCCGTTAGCTGAATGGGTAGGATATGACATTAATTCTCCCTCATTAAAAGTATACTGATAAAAAAATAAAGTAACTAAACTTTTTTATTAAATTCCCAATCTTAGTTACTTTAGGAAAATGTGAAAATGGTGCTAATCCATGAAATTACACTTTGTACCCTTGTTAAGTCGTTAGTGGAGCGTGTGTGGTTAACCGGCACACTAATCTGGGACTGACAATGTGTGGCAAAGGGTAACTTGATGTTAATCATAGATCAATGGAGCGTGTGTGGTTAACCGGCACATTGATTAGGTGATTTGTAACATTGGGTGTACCAAGCTAATTTGCATGGTTATTCACACCTTGTTTGTGATCCTCGGCATCCCAGTCACAAACTTGAAGGGCACAATCGAGATTTAAACATGCCATTGAAAAAGTTCAATGAATCTCAAAGGATCTAGGAATTTCAATCCAATTAAAACTTAATAATCTATTTCGTTTTTCATGGTGGAAATTAGTAAATCGTCATTTACCTACCTTGAAATATTTTACAATTCGATTACGGCATCCCTTTTCGCAATTGTAGAATATTGTGTTGGATCCTAGCCTTAATATTTCATTTGGGTGTAATATTAAGGATTATCATCTAATCTAAACTTTGTTCTTCTTCTTTTACATATGTCTATCCCAAACAATGCTTCCAGCCCAATTCCTTCAGGCTCTTTCTCCCTCATGAACCTATGTGGGAGGGTCATTTTTGATGGCTCGAACTTCAATGATTGGATTCGAAACATCCGAATTGCTATTCGTTATGAGGACAAAGAATATGTCCTAGATAAAGAGCTTAAGGAGATTGATGTCACCACTGCTACTCCTGAACAAATCAATGAACATACTACTCATGAGAGGGATGCGAAAAAGGTGTCGTGTCTAATGATTGCTACCATAACTGATGAGCTGCAGAAGTCCTATGAGGACTATTATCCTTTTGAAATGTATCAAGATTTGATGGAAAGATATCATCAAAGTGCTCGGCAGGAGAGGTATGAGATCATTGCCTCCATGATCACAACCAAAATGAAGGATGGTGAACCCATCACTACCCACTTGCAAAAGATGCAGAGATTTGTGGACCGCTTGCTTAAATTGAATGTCAATTTTGATGAAGAGTTGGCCATAGATATCATTCTACACTCCTTACCTTCTTGTTATGATCAGTTTTGTATGACTTATCATATGAACAAGGAGGAGGTCACTCTTAGCAAGCTTCAAGGCCTTCTAAGAACTGCAGAAAGCAACTTGAAAGGCAAGTCGGTTGTGTCTACTCCTACTACTACTTCTGCCCCTGTTCTAGCAATTGGACATGGGAAGGGAAAGAAGAGGAAGGCTCCCTACAAGAGCCGCAAGGAAAAGTCTCTTGATGGATCCTCTTCCAGTGGGACCAAAGCTGGTTCTGCCAATCCCTCTTCCAATCCGAAGGAAGCAGAGTGCTTCCACTGTCATGAAAAAGGGCACTGGAAATGAAGCTGCCCCAAGTACTTGCAGGACATAAAGTATGGCAAGATCAAGCCCTCCTTTGCAGGTATTTACACTATTCAGTCTAATAACTCATCACATGCTAATTCTTGGGTCCTTGATATAGGTTGTGGTATTCACATTTGTTCTAGTTTGCAGGGACTAAAAAGAAGTAGGGATGTGGAGCACGGGAAGATAAACTTAATCATGGGAAATAGGAAAGTGTCATCGGTGACCAAGATTGGAGTTTATTCTTTATTGCTTAGTAATGGTTTAAATTTAGATTTGAATAATTGTTGTTACTCGACCGATATGGCAAGAAATATTATTTCCTTTCACAGTTTGTATAAACAAGGTTTTACCTTTTCTTTTAATAATGAAAATGGTGGTATTTATACTTATTGTAATGGTGTTTTTTATTTTGAAGCATTACCTTGCAATGGTATATATGAAATTGTGATGGTTGTAGATAACTTAGGAAATAATGTGTTGAATATTGATTCGTCTAATGATTTGGACAAGGCATGCTTATGGCATTGTCGTCTTGGACATGTCAACAAGAAGCGCATAGCCCAACACCAAAAGGATGGAGTCTTGGAGTCTTTCGACTTGAAGTCGGATGACACTTGCGAATCTTCTATACTTGGAAAGATGACCAAGTCACCCTTCACTGGTACTTGTGAAAGGGGTGAAGGTCTGTTGGATCTCATACACACTGATGTGTGTGGACCATTCGGAACCGCCAGAAGGGATGCTAACCGCTTCTATGTGACTTCTACTAACGATTATAGTAGATATGGGTATATTTACTTAATCAAGCATAAGTCAGAAACTATTGAAAGGTTCAAGGAGTTTAAGCAAGAAGTGGAGAATCAATTGGACAGGAAGATAAAGATGCTACGATCCGATCATGGATAAGAGTATCTTAGTATCGAGTTCCTAGACTATCTTAAGGAATGTGGAATTGTTTCACAATTGACGCCACCAAGGACACCACAGCTTAATGGTGTGGCTGAAAGGCGCAATCGAACCTTGCTAGACATGGTTCGTTCCATGATGAGTCGAGCTTCGTTACCTATCTCATTCTGGGGGTATACCTTAGAGACTGTCGCCCATATCCTTAATCTAGTCCCTACCAAAAAGGTTTCCAAAAAATCTCACGAGATGTGGACAGGGAAGGTTCCCACATTAGACCACAACAAAGTTTGGGGTTGTGAGGCTTTTGTGAGAAAAGAAACTCACGACAAGATCGAACCTCGGATTGAGCAATGTATTTTCATCGGCTACCCATAGAAATCCTTTGGATATCTCTTTTACAGACTGAGTGACAATGTTGTCTTCGTTGCAAGGAGAGGAGTCTTTCGTGAGAGAGAACTCATAGGCCAAGGAAGCAGTTGGAGGCAAATTGACCTTGAAGAGCTTCAAGAGTCAAGCGGTGAAGGAACATCAAACACTAGCAATCAACCTGAGGAGGAAACTCCGACTGATCCAATTGACGAGTCCTTACCTCTGAGGCGTTCCGGTAGAGTTAGTGTTCCACATATGTTATATGGTTTTCATATAACAGCTGAAGGTGATACATTTATCAGTGATAGCACACTGGTAAATCTGGATGAACCTAACAATTACAAGGAAGCCATGGCACGCCCCAAGTCTGCTAAATGGAAAGAGGCTATGGACAGCGAGATTCAGTCCATGTATGACAATCAAGTTTGGAACTTGGTTGACAATGTGTCGGGTCGTAAGATAGTCGGGTGCAAATGGATCTTCAAGAAGAAGACCGACATGGATGGGAAAGTACACGCATATAAGGCGCGATTGGTTGCAAAGGGCTTTACTCAAACTCCGGGAGTTGACTATGATGAGACCTTCTCACCAGTAGTGAAGATTAAATCTATAAGGGTTATGCTAGCCATAGCTGCATTTCATTACTATGAAATATGGCAAATGGATGTCAAAACCGCTTTCCTTAATGGAACGTTGGCTGAAGATGTTTTCATGAGTCAGTCAGAGGGTTTTGACAATGTAAAGTACCCTAATAGAGTGTGTAAGCTTCAGAAATCCATTTATGGATTAAAACAAGCATCTCGCAGATGGAATCTTTGTTTTGATTAGAAAGTCAAAGATTTTGGATTTTTGAGAAGCGAGGATGAGTCCTGTGTATATGTCAAAGCTAGTGGGAGTATAGTGAGCTTTCTGGTATTGTATGTAGATGACATACTGCTCATAGGAAATGACATCCCAACCTTGCTGGAGGTTAAGTCCTGTCTTGGTAAGTGTTTCGCTATGAAGGACCTTAGAGAAGCTGCTTATATCCTAGGGATAAGGATATTTAGAGACATGAGTAAAAGGCTAATAGGACTTAGTAAAAGTACCTACTTGGACAAGGTGATGAAACGTTTCAGCATGGAGAACTCCAAGAAAGGTGACCTACCTATCCAAAGCAATACCAAACTGAGTAAGACTCAGAGTCCGAGTACAGAGTCTGAGATAGCAGAAATGAGTCGAATACCATATGCTTCCGCAGTTGGCTCGATCATGTATGTTATGACTTGTACTCGCCCTGATGCGGCCTTTGCTTTGAGCATGGTCAACAGATATCAAGGGAATCCTGGTAAAGCTCATTGGACTGCAGTTAAGAACATTCTTAAGTACCTGCGGAGGACTAAGGACGGGGTCCTTACCCTCGGTGGGAGTGATGACTTGAGAGTGACAGGGTATAATGACGCCAGCTTTCAAACCGACAGAGATAATTTCCGCTCTCAGTCAGGCTGGGTGTTTACCCTGAATGGAGGAGCAGTGACATGGAAAAGTTCCAAGCAGGAGACTGTACCCGATTCAACGTGCGAATCAGAGTACATAGTAGCAAGCGAAACATCGAAGGAGGCGATATGGTTGAAAAACTTCATCGGAGACCTTGGAGTCATTCCATCCATAAAGGCGCCTGTGGAAATTTTCTGCGATAATGAAGGGGCGGTTGCCTTAACCAAGGAACCGAGAGATCATGGTAGATCTAGACATATCAGTAGGAAATACCACTTCATAAGACATCAAGCAGAAGAATGACACCTCGTGGTAAAGGGAATATCGTCAGAGGACAACCCAGCAAACCCCCTTACAAAGGGACTGACTAGGGTTAAGCACTTGCAGCATGCGAGGGGCATTGGGCTAACGGACGATATTAGTTTTAGTAATTAGATAAATCGAAACTTGTAATAGCTAAATTGTAATTGACATTTGATGATTAAATAAAAGGAGTTTTATTTATAAGTAAAGTTACTATTTTGTGTCAATTATTTACTATTTTTTCACTTTGCATGTTTTGACTTCCAAAATAATAAAATTATTCAAACCATCCACAGTCGATCATACGTTGGAAGTAAGTATGAAAGAAGACTGTCATGAGTTGGCTTGTAGATTGTCTAAGGACTTAGACATAGCAAAAGTTTGCTACACCATTCATGAGTGCTCCTGAAATAAGATTTGAGTATTGGATTCAACCCGCGCCACCTGAATTACTTCATGGAATTTATCACGAGTAATTGTGAAACGATAATATCATATAATCTTCAAACCAAGATATATGAGTTGTTGACTACGAGTTGGTTGTGCATTGATGGCATGAAAACGCATCAGTAACTTGATGTTATAAAACGTGTCGTTGTGCATGAGTGGGAGAGTGTTGGATTTGGTGTCTAAGCCCATAACTATTACTGGGATGTACTTGACCCGATTGTAGCATGGTCCTTTTGGGCTGCCTTCACCAGTGCAATTTGATAGGATGGACTTTTGAGAATAAGGTTATTTATGGTTTATTAATATATTACAAGTATAATATATTAATATGAAATTATTTAATTAGTATTGATCAAGAATTAATTTGGAATTAATTTTGTGGTCAAAAGAGACTAATTAAATATATGGGGATTGATTATGTAAATCAATGATTCTTGTAGTGTGGGCCAATAATCCATGATTATTTAGATGGGCTAATCCAATGAGATAATCCATGGAGGTTAAATCCATGGAGCATGAGAATGTGGAAAGTCATGGGTCATTAGGGTTTACAAAGTGTAACCCTAGCATGTGCAACACTATAAATAGAACCCTCATGAACCAAAATCGGTTACACCTTCTTTTTGAGCTAAGTAACTTATTCTCTTGGGCCTCCTGTAACATCCCAAAATTCAAGACCAAAAATTTCATTTTAATTAAGTTATTATATAAAACCAACAGTATAAAAACATTCATAATAATATCTCATGACAAAACCAAAGTGTCAATAATCAAATCAAATTATCATAAAACCATATCAAAGTGTAATCCCAAAGATCTCATGTGTGGAAAACATAGTGTGATGCGCTGCGATCAAGCTAACTCCTTTCCTTTGAAAACGAGTACCTGAAACCAAAACTATAAACCGTAAGCACGAAGCTTAGTGAGTTCCCCTATCATACCACATACCATACAAATCACATACCGTCAGGCGTACAGGGGTGCCCGACCTACCCCATGTCAGGCATATCTGGGTGCCCGGCCTACCCTGCTGAGCATACCGGGGTGCTCAACCTACCCCTGTCAGGCATATCTAGGTGCCTAACCTACCCCTTCGGTCCTGTCGACCGGTAACCGGGGACTATTTCACCCCGTACTACTACCACATAATATCATATCATATCATAATCTGTCTAGCATAGCTGTGTACTAAACTACCCCCTTCGGCCCTATCGATCGGTAACCGGGGACTATTCCCCCTACTACCACTATCACATAACATCATATCATGCTAGCGCATAAAACACATCAGATAGTGACAAACCCATTTAATTATCACAAAGACAACTACTCGACAACAATCCATACTAGTGGGCCGGCATTGTGGTTGTAGACCCACTTCTACTGGAAAGTAACTCACCTCACACTGCTGAAGTCCCGCAGACGAAACCTTGGCTGCTGGATGACAGCTTCCCGAACTGTCAATATCAAAACAACACCTAATTAATAATTGGGTTCCAACACAAAAATCATAACTCCATGCTTGGGGTAAAAGACGGCTTAACCCCTATCTTAGCTTGATTCAACTCAAGGCCCAATCCAAAGGCCCAAAAGTTAAACTATGAATCAAAGCCCAACATATGGCCCAATTTTCCAAATTGGGCACAAACCTTTACATGGTCTTATTCTAAGGCCAAACCATTTAGTCCAGTCCAAACATTTGGCATTTCTAATGGCCAATTATCTCATAATCATAAAGGCGCAATTATGGCCCAATTTTCCAAATTGGGCCCAAATCCCGCACATTGGCCTTACCCTCAAGCCCATTAAATTATTCTAGTCCATTTGCTTGTTCTTGGATGGCCCATTATTGGCCTAATCACCAACGCCCAATAGAAGGGCCCAACTTAAGGCCCAAGTGAAATTAGGGTTTCACATAAAATGACAATTAGGGTTAAGTGTTTCTCACTTAACCCATTAAAGACTTAATCCATTAAGTCCATAACTCTAATAGATAAGTCATATGGTATGCTCGGGTGTAATTAATAATTCAATTCCAATGGCCCAACGTGGGTCCCGATAAGTCCAAGGCCCATATATCCAAAATTAGGGTTTTCCAAACCCTAATTAGGGTTTTCCAAACCCTAATTAGGGTTTCCAACCCATTCATAGCCCAATAGGCCCAAAACCAAATCCTTAGGTCAATTAGGGTTTATCAGGCCCATTAGGGTTTATTAGGCCTATTAGGGTTTTAGTCCCTTTATCCAAACATCCCAAACGAATCAAACACAACAAGCACACCGCCACCCAACACGGCGGCTGGTGGCGGCTGGAGGCGGCAGCCACCATCTCATGGTGGTGGTTATAGTTTTCTATTATTTCGGGCACCATTTACAATTTACAACTCAATACACACACACACACTAATATAAACATACACACACAACCACCCTAGTGGTGGCCGGCGGTGGTACGTGGTGGCAGCCACCACCTCACGGTGGTGGTGATGCCTTTTCCGAGAATTCCAGCCAAACACACACGCTCACAAACTGAAACACGCACACCTTCTCGTCTTTTGCTCGGAAAGAGAAGCCAACCACCCACCTCATGGCGTATGGTGGCGGCAGTGATGATTTTACAATGGCAGCCACCACCTCACGGTGGTGGTGGTGGTTCCTTTTGTTTCCCAGTCAAGCAGCAACGACACCAGTAAACAGAAACCCCCACAAACGTGTGACACTCGTCTTCAAAGGAAATAGCAGCAGCGTCGCTGGTCATGGCGGTGGTTCCGGTGGTCGGTTGGCAATGAAACAGTGGGAAGGCAACGACGATTCTCGGTGGTCTTAGGGCTCCAACAGCGGCGGCAGCTCTCGTCGCCTACTCCCGACCTCCCAAACGGACACAACTCCCCACA
Source organism: Lactuca virosa (assembly GCF_052849685.1). Lineage (NCBI taxonomy): Eukaryota > Viridiplantae > Streptophyta > Magnoliopsida > Asterales > Asteraceae > Lactuca > Lactuca virosa. The sequence continues at coordinate 188,657,839 of NC_136429.1, read as the reverse complement.
CGAAACGCATACCGGTGGCAGATGGAGGATACGACAGTGGTGGTGGCACTCCGGTTTACGAAGTAGCGGGTGGATGAAACCTCTCGTGGCAGCGACTAAAGAAGGAGAAGGAGAAGAAGAACGGAAGTCCGGTGGTGTTGACGTCGGATGGTGGTCGGAGACAACATAGCGGCGGCGCCGACTGGGAGGCATAAGAGTGGAGAGTGTAAGTGGCGGCTGATGTCCATATTAGGGTTAGGGTTAAGAGGGTAACGGTTATATACCCCGTCCCTCATCACATCCTTTCCATAATGACGGTTCCAGCCCCTCCTCCATAAAATCTTTCCAAAAGAAGTCTATAAATTACCATTTAAACCCTGCCCCTTGAATTCCTTTACAAATTAAGTCCGAATTTTACTAAACAACCCCTCCCTCAACAAATCCTTTTCAAATTGGTCCATAATTTACTCTTTAGCCCTCAGCATTCCAAATCCATTTCAATTTAAGTCCAATGATCAAACTTCAGCCATGTTAACGTTTTTAGTCCCTCCTCCTCTCATTCTTTTCAACTTAAGTTCCAATAATTGCCATGGAGCCCCTGTCTTCGTAAATATTTACAACCTGAACCCATATTTTACACTTTTAACCCCCGATCTCTAAAATTGTGACAGTTAGCTCCTCGAGACCAACACCTGGCTATATAATTATTGATTTTAGGGCTACTATATATTCATTAATTTGTTTATTTATTTATTAAATAAACGGGGTGTTACAACTCTCCCCCACTTAAATTAGATTTCGTCCTCGAAATCATTCCTTACCATTCCTGACACGCCCAACCACTCTAGTAACATGGTCACCATCCTAGGCACACCTTAGCCTTCCCAGGGTAGCCGTGACCAATCTTCATAAAGCCCGAAAAACCGCAGGTGAACGAATTCCTCGCAACAAGATTACATGTACTCCGTCCAAAATCTACTGTCTCGAGATGGTCTGAATCCCTGACAGACCACTCATACTGAATCATTATCGTTGAACCCAGTCCGTTTATCCCTCAACTGACTATTCAACATCTAATAGCTCGAGGTTCCCACTATAAAACAGGATCACAGACCTAATTATTCCTATAGATCACTTATACCTGGTCAAGGCTCAGGTGATCCCGCTTTGAGTGACTTGTCACTTCCCAATCAACCAGCTATTACGTCCGTATTAGCAACCTAAAACACAAATACTAACACTGCCCAAATGCTGAAACTGCCCGGACAATGAACTGCCTGAAGCAGTATGTTGCCACATGGCTGCTTTCCAGAATCTACCGGGACCTGCCTGGTCTCAATTCGTTCGCTGATCACCTGGAATACCAGGTCGCGACCCGATTGCGGAGCCAAAAGGCCCACACCCAGTCGCTCCATGCGACTTCTGAACGAAATCCTTGTCTGTCAATAGTTTCCATTAGTTATCTTACCACTATGGCTCTAATAACCTCTTGATCCAACGGATCGGGTCCATGCATCGAATCATGACGTCTCCAAACCCAAGGCTAAGAGTGATGGCTACATAACCAACGGTAGCCTTATATCACACACGAACCTAAGCAATTCATTGCTTCCCTGATCTCATAACTGTAGTGGCGTCCCTACAGTCTTATCACTGGCTCCACCATATCTAATCCATCTGGGTAATTCCGTAATCCAATCCGTGGATTTCCATATCCTCACTGCTGCACCCGAACTGGTGGGTACTCATGTTCCTTCCGCGTCCTAACAACACGCTCATGCTATCTACCAACCTAGTGAATGCTACAGCTACACCCGCAGACTTACAACACTCTAGCACTAACTGCCAACCCTTGTGAATGCTACGACTACACCCACAGACTTACAATACTTCCCACACTACCTACCAGCTAGTGAATGCTACGGCTACACCCGCAGTCTTACAACACTCTCCATACTATCTGGTCGCTAGTGAGTGCTACGGCTACCCCTGCAGTCTTACAACAATTTCCATACTACCTTATCGCTAGTGAATGCTACGGCTACCCCCGCAATCCTACAACACTTTCCATACTACCTTATCGCTAGTGAATGATACGGCTACCCCCGCAGTCTTACAACACTTTCCATACCGGTCGAACACGCACTCGACCTAACATACAACTGAACTTGAGTCCTAACTGGAGCTCTAACCTAGTTCCCAAAACCTGCTATATGATGCCACAGAAAAGCATTAAATAAAACTTGGAACGTTTTCTAAACCCCCAACTCATCCAATCCTCAACCTAGACGGCCACTCAGCCGCCTTCCTTCCTGACGAGGAGGCGAAACTCATCCTAGCCTCACACCTATTTTTGTTCTTGAGTACCTGATCGATTCTCCCCCACTTAGCTCCAGCTAAGTCTTCACAGAAAGTGAGAATTAAAGGATCCCCAGTCTTTCTTGCTTTCCAATAATCCACTGATGACAATCTGTGCTAACCAATGCTAGCGATCAATTACCAGTTAAACCCTAAGATCGCCCATCCTCTGAAATCCTGAAGAGTATTCTTGAAATCTGGTCCAGTCTGACACCTCAATCCATCTCCCATGCTGTCAATTGAAGGCCTTAATCTTCACTCTGGCTGACGAATCCTCACTCCCACTCCCAATCTCGCAGCACTACTGAACTCTGACCGAACACAACCCATGCGAGAAATGAAGTTCTCTTGAACATCCAATGACCGAACACCCATGCATCGAACACTCACAACTGATTCTATTATCTTCATGCTACCAGTCCTTCCCTAGCAACGGTAGTGCCTTGAACTCCAAAGTTCACCCATAGACAATTGTCGACCATACCTGAACCATGATAGAACCACTGAACGCTGACTTCACTGGAGAACTATCGCTCTAACCCTGACCGAATATCCTCTAAATAATACCCTACACATATCCCGACGAAGATTCGGAATGATAACGGTACATGCGGAACCCACTCCGCAAGATGTGTCCCTCTGTGGGTTCATCAAGGACTTTTCGGCATGCAGAATGGCATATATGATCCTTGATAACCCAACCACTAGCAGAAAACTGACCTAAGATCTGACTTATCCAAACTCACTCACAATTCCAAAGCGATACGTATTCCCAACATCCATCTAGTAGCAGTAGAAGATGACATACCCGCAACATCTGGAGGAATCCTGATAAACTCCTCCTGGGATACTTCGATCAACCTGAGATCATGGTGAAAAACTCCCTTTCGATCCCGATGACAGGAACTAACAATAGGATCCTCCTTCCTGAAGGACTCTAAGGATTCACAGGCCGTGGGCTTCTGATGAGCCCTTAACTGCCCCGTGACAAATCTGTACTATGAACCGAGAGAACACCGAACACCCCGAACCAACAAAAGGGAAGCAATCTTACACTGACCACTAGTAATTCACGGTATGCAATTAGCATATAACGATATTTGATGATCTAACCCAGCAGGAGCAAGAAACAAACCAGGGATACACTTACTCATCCTGCTACAGTATCCCAAACCACAACACAATTCCCACAGCAATGTGCAGGTAAAACTGAAAGAAGGCAAGGTTACATACCTGCAACATTGCCTACTGGAGTTCTGACTTCTCCTGTCTGACACTGTAGGGCCTGACTCCTTCTGCTGACATGACCAACCCCGCTTCACTTGTAGCAGACTAAACCCCTGGAATGTCAAACTCCCTTATGTACTTTCCCGCACGTGTTGCACTGACTCCGGCCCTGCTGGCCTTTCACCCGATGATCAGAAGTCTTTGGTCTCTCCCCGGGACCCTCTACTATATGCACCTGGCACGACCCTCTCTTCTCAAAGTGCTCCAAATTGATCTCGCATCCTCGGCCTTTGGAAGTCATATCCTCCAAGGTCTGACACCCTGTCACGCTCACTAGCTCACTTGCCAATGGATGAGCTGCAACAGCTGGAACATCCTCTGTCCCCAAACCGGGTCACAAAATCCTCCCCAAAGCCTCTCAGATTCTCCAAGACTCTCACTGATTCGAGTATGGATCTGGTGCTTTCAGTAGTACAGGCCCAATACTACCTTTCACACCTATCCATACTTTCCTCGGCAATCCTCCTGAATCCTCCAAGTCACTTCCTCAAACTAATACATCCAAGTCTCACTAAACCTCACGACTAACCCACTGAAACATATCCTAGGCTTTCCTAGGTTCCCGAACCCACCCAGTCCTCAGCTGCTAAAAGATTCCCAGTAATGTCAACTAGCTACCTCATGAATATAACCACATGCAACAGAGATCAGATAATCCTTCGAGTAAAAGACTCATCCCTAGAATGGATGGACTCAAACAAGAGATGCGCAATAGGGTCAAGTCCATCACTTTGATATTATCCGGCCTGTGTCCCATGTGACTTAGCATATTCACTTAGTAGCTAACTCACATCACTAAGACTCCCACGAAGCACAAAGCAAACAACATTCAGACAATGGAAAATCTAACCATCATACTCCAATCAAACCATTTTATCCTCTAATTAAGAATCTGTACATGCAATTCAAAGGCTCATACAATCAGGCATAACCTAAACAGGCTATCCTATCACTGACTGATCAGTACTAGCATGCAAGTCTACAAGCACATACAATAGGCATATAAGGCATCCTCCTAGATCCTCAGCCTTAATCTAGCATGCGGTTCTCATAATCATATCATAACATAACATATCATAACATATATGGGTATCTTGGGGAAAACTTACTTGAGCTCGGCTGATTGCACGCATCACACATCTTGTTCCTTTCAAAGTTCTTTTCTATTTTCAAATTCTTTTCAAACTCCTTTTTATAAAATGATTTTCCTTTTGAAAATTTTCATACCAAGTCCTCAGTTTGAGTCCAGACACACCCGAGAGTGTGCCTGAATCCCTCAAACTAAGGCTCTGATACCAACTTGTAACATCCCAAAATTCAAGACCAAAAATTTCATTTTAATTAAGTTATTATATAAAACCAACAATATAAAAACATTCATAATAATATCTCATGTCAAAACCAAAGTGTCAATAATCAAATCATATTATCATAAAACCATATCAGAGTGTAATCCCAAAGATCTCATGTGCAGAAAACATAGTGTGATGCGCTGCGATCAAGCCAGCTCCTTTCCTTTGAAAACGAGTACCTGAAACCAAAACTGTAAACCGTAAGCACGAAGCTTAGTGAGTTCCCCCATCATACCACATACCATACAAATCACATACTGTCAGGCATACCGGGGTGCCCGACCTACCCCATGTCAGACATATTTGGGTCTCCGACCTATCCTGCTGAGCATACCGGGGTGCTCAACCTACCCCTGTCAGGCATATCTGGGTGCCCAACCTACCCCTTCGGTCCTGTCGACCAGTAACCGGGGACTATTTCACCCCCTACTACTACCACATCATATCATATCACATATATCATAATCTGTCTACCATAGCTGGGTACTAAACTACCCCCTTCGGCCCTATCGATCGGTAACCGGGGACTATTCCCCCTACTACCACTATCACATAACATCATATCATGTTAGCACATAAAACACATCAGATAGTGACAAACCCATTTAATTATCACAAAGACAACTACTCGACAACAATCCCTACTAGTGGGCCGACATTATGGCCGTAGACCCACTTCTACTGGAAGGTAACTCACCACATACTGTTGAAGTCCCGCAGACGAAACCCTGGCAGCTGGATGACAGCTTCCCGAACTGTCAATATCAAAACAACACCTAATTAATAATTGGGTTCCAACACAAAAATCATAATTCCATGCTTGGGGTAAAAGACTGCTTAACCCCTATCTTAGCTTGATTCAACTCAAGGCCCAATCCAAAGGCCCAAAAGTTAAACTATGAATCAAAGCCCAACATATGGCCCAATTTTCCAAATTGGGCACAAACCTTTACATGGTCTTATTCTAAGGCCCAACCATTTAGTCCAGTCCAAACATTTGGCATTTCTAATGGCCCAATATCTCATAATCATAAAGGCCCAATTATGGCCCATCTATGGCCCAATTTTCCAAATTGGGCCCAAATCCCTCACATGGGCCTTACCCTAAAGCCCATTAAATTATTCTAGTCCATTTGCTTGTTCTTGGATGGCCCATTGTTGGCCCAATCACCAACGCCCAATAGAAGGGCCCAACTTAAGGCCCAAGTGAAATTAGGGTTTCACATAAAATGACAATTAGGGTTAAGTGTTTCTCACTTAAACCATTAAGGACTTAATCCATTAAGTCCATCACTCTACTAGATAACTCATATGGTATGCTCGGGTGTAATTAATAATTCAATTCCAATGGCCCTACGTCGGTCCCGATAAGTCCAAGGCCCATATATCCAAAATTAGGGTTTTCTAAACCCTAATTAGGGTTTCCAACCCATTCATAGCCCAATAGGCCCAAAACCAAATCCTTAGGTCAATTAGGGTTTATCAGGCCCATTAGGGTTTATTAGGTCCATTAGGGTTTTAGTCCCTTTGTTCAAACATCCCAAACGAATCAAACACAACAAGCACACCGCCACCCAACACGGCGGCTGGTGGCGGCAGCCACCACCTCATGGTGGTGGTTATAGTTTTCTATTATTATTTTAGGCACCATTTACAATTTACAACTCAATAACACATACACACACACTGATATAAACATACACACACACAGCCACCCTAGCGGTGGCCGGCGGTGGTAAGTGGTGGTGATGCCTTTTCTGAGAATTCCAGTCAAACACACACGCCCACAAACTGAAACACTGACATCTTCACGTCTTTTCCTCCGAAAGAGAAGCCAACCACCCACCTGGTGGCGTATGGCGGCGGCAGAGATGATTTTACGATGGCAGCCACCACCTCACGGTGGTGGCGGTGGTTCCTTTTGTTTCGCACTCAAACAGCAACGACACCTGTAAACAGAAAACGCCACGAACCAGCGACACTCGTCTTCAAAGGAAATAGCAGCAGCGGCGCTCGTCATGGCGGTGGTTCCGGTGGTCGGTTGGCAATGAAACAATAGGACGGCAACAACGATTCTTGGTGGTCTTAGGGCTCCAACCGCGGCGGCAGCTCCGGTCGCCTACTCCCGACCTCCCAAACTGACACAACTCCCCACACGAAACGCACACCGGCGGCATATGGAGGATACGACAGTGGTGGTGGCGCTCCGGTTTGCGAAGTAGCGGGTGGATGAAACCTCTCGTGGCAGCGACTGAAGAAGGAGAAGGAGAAGAAGCACGGAAGTCCGGAGGTGTTGACGTCGGATGGTGGTCGGAGACAACATAGCGGCGACGCCGACGGGGAGGCATAAGGGTGGAGAGTGTAAGTGGCGGATGTTGTCCATATTAGGGTTAGGGTTAAGAGGGTAACAGTTATATACCCCGTCCCTCATCACATCTTTTCCATAATGACGGTTCCAGCCCCTCCTTCATAAAATCTTTCCAAAAGAAGTCTATAAATTACCATTTAAACCCTGCCCCTTGAATTCCTTTACAAATTAAGTCCGGATTTTACTAAACAGCCCCTCCCTTAACAAATCCTTTTCAAATTGGTCCATAATTTACTCTTTAGCCCTTAGCATTCCAAATCCATTTCAATTTAAGTCCAATGATCAAACTTCAGCCATGTTAACGCTTTTAGTCCCTCCTCCTCTCATTTTTTTCAACTTAAGTTCCAACAATTACCACGGAGCCCCTGTCTTCGTAAATATTTATAACCTGAACCCGAATTTTACACTTCTAACCCCAATCTCTAAAACTGTGACAATTAGCTCCTCGAGACCAACACCTTGCTATATAATTATTGATTTTAGGGCTACTATATATTCATTAATTTGTTTATATATTTATTAAATAAATGGAGTGTTACACCTCCTTTTGCATATTGGTGTTTGTGATCCATTAGAGGCATCACACTTGAGGTGCTCAAGCTTTCAAATGTCAAGAACTACTAGTCCTTCTAAAAGGTATGTCATCTAACTAGATGTATTATTCATTTGGCAATTTGTATGCTTGTTAGGACAATGCTTTGGAAAATTGAAAATATGCATGTATAATTAGAGAATACATAGATACAAAGCATTTAGGGTGGCATGTGCACCATAGGAGTGTTATAGTGCTCAAAACCCAACAAGTAGGATGATAGTTGTTGTCGTGACATTTTCATGCTATGCATGTTCATGCTTGTTGTTTTCATGACTTTCATTGATATGATTGTATGCTTAGTTGTAGGGGTGAAATTGACCCAGTACCGGTTGAAAGATACCGAAGGGGGTGAAATAGACCCAGTACCGGTTGAAAGGTACCGAAGGGGGTGAAATAGACGCAATATCGGTTGAAAGATACCGAAAGGGGTGAAATAGACCCAATATCGGTTGAAAGATACCGAAGGGATTGAAATAAACTCAGTTATGCTTGATTGTTATGTATGTATGGTATGGGGTATTTTTTAGAAGGTCACTAAGCTTTGTGCTTACAGTTTTCAGTTTATATTTCATGTACTTCCAGCTTGAAAGGGAAGGGCCCGACTTGATCGCACCGCATCCGCCCATATTTTCCGTATTATGTGATTTTGGGATTTTGTACTCTGATATTATTCACTATGATACACTTTCGGTTGTTTTGATATGATTATTGGATGTTTGAAATGAATTAAAAGCAAAAAAATTTCTCTGAAATTTTTGGGATGTTACAAGTTGGTATCAACGCCTTGATTTGAGGGATTTATACATACTCTCGGGTGTGTCTGAACTCAAATCGAGGATTTGGTAGGTTTTCCATAAAAAGAAACTTTTTAAATAAGGGATTTTAATAAAAGAAAAGGGTGCGATACGTGCAATCATCCGAGCTCAAGTAAGTCTTCCCAAAATACCCATACATGTTATATGTTTTAAGCTACGATATGAGAATCACATACTAGATTAGGACTAAGGATCTGCTCAGGATTGCATGATAGTATGATAGGAGAGATGCATTTGTGTGCCTATTGTATGAGCTTATAGATCAAAATGCTAGTATGAAATCAGTTATCTGATAGGATAACCTGATTAGGTTATGTTCTTACTTGAATTGCTTGATGCTCGAATGTTGCGTGCTTTGTGCTTTTAGGAAATTTTATTAATACCAGCTGACTAGTGGTTTCCTCCTTTTGATATTCAGCATAGGGCTTCCACTCTCTTTTTGGTTTCCTCTTGTCGTCGTCGTATTTGTCGACACACGAATAACACACTTGGGCCTTCATGTTCCCATTCTCATCCAAATCGCAGTCTTTTGTTAAATGTAGACCACTATAGTTGTCGCATCTGACTTGAATGGCGTGGATAGTTTGATTTATTTTCTTTATGTTACGATCCATGGTGTCGAGTTTGGCATTTATTGTGGCCAAACCATCGGCAACTCCTCCTCCATTTGCTTTCCCTCGTATAATGTTATCTCTTGGGTTCTGATATTCGTGCGAGTGTTTTACGAATTCTTATATCCAAGCTTTATTAGTTGCGGGATTCTTCTTGGTTAGTGGTCCTTGAAATTCTAGTATTCATTGTGTACAAATGTTGATCCCATCGTAGAAAGTTGAAATTTCTTGTTGGACATTGAGATCGTGTGATGGACAAGTTTGTAGCATCTCTTTAGATCATTTCGTGTTGTGATCCCATCGTCGAGTTGACGGAAGTTTTGGATGGTCAACTTCAATTTGGCGATCTTTGATGGAGGGCTGAATTATTGTATGAACTCTTCTTTTGAAGTATCCCAAGTGGTGATCGATCCAGGTGGCAACGATTTTAACTACCGTCTTGCCACATCCTTGAATGTGATCGGAAAAATCCTTAGCATAATTACATCTTTAGTTACCCCAACTATGTTCAAATAATCAACTATCTCTTCAAATGCATCGATATGTTGGTAGGCGTCTTTGTTGTCTTTTTGTAAAATGGAGTGTTTTGCAACATGTTTAGGAATTGACCTTTGAGCTCGAAATTTGTTGCTTCCGGGATTGTTGGTTGCACAAATCCTAGTCTCGTGCCATCCCTGGTATGTTGTGCGTATTACTCCATTGTCATATCTGCTATATCCACCATTTTGTCTTCCTTGCTTTCGAATAAAAATTCTAAGTTGTAAATTTCGTCTTTTTCATCCACTCTCTTTCTCTAGTGAAATTCCTTCTCTGGCTCTTGGAAAAGCGCTACTGTCTTGGATGTGGATGCTTTGGTCATATATTAACCGAAACAAATACAAACAAAATAAAATGAACACGTAAAACGAAATAAAAATATAGTTGAAAACTGTGTAACCGCGCCGCAGTAGGCTGTCTACTATGTCGTGGTAACTGGAAACTCATAAATTGACAATAAAATAACTTTTTGTGGATTTAACCCCACAAAAAGAATTGAATAACTAACTGCAGAAAATTCTAACAAGAATAAAAATGCTCCTCGGCAACGACGCCAAAAACTTGATGTGTATTTTTACTACTACTAGTTTTAAATTTATAAATGTACTTAATCACAACAAGGAACTGCTACAGAACTAGGCAAGTGTACATATTCATTTGACGGTATGGAAATGGTAAGAACGGGTTGTCCAACACAAGGGAATGGGCATTATTCTAGATTAAAATAAATACTATTAGTTAAACTAGAAAATAAAATTAAAAGAGGGTTTTTTGATTTTAAAGTTCAGAAACATGTAACATCAATTTTCAAAACATGTAACATCAATTTTCAAATAACTCAACTAGCAAATGATTACTTATAACTAACCAAACAGAACATAAAATTATTTCAAACAAGATTAAAAGAGTATTTCCGTTTAGATTCGATTCACCCCTCCCTATTAGTGATTTCTTTAACACTGCAGTGGATTCATAATTTGGTTACCGAGTTTTATAATGACTAATTATCTTGGTCGGATTCCCTAATACTAGTAATTAATGAACAACTAGCACATTGATCATGCAATTAGTGAACACCTAATTAAGTTAATATTTTCGGATTATGAATGATATGATCTAGTGATTTTTTATAAATGGTCATGACAATCATTCAAATCATAGAATGGATATCTATTACTCTAAAACACAATTAAGGCTAACAATTAATATTACCTAACGTAGGATTGGATTGATCTCTAGTCTTAATAGTTTTTGGTCATAAAACACTTAAGATTCAAGTTAATGTAAATAGAGTGGTCTTCTTAACTACGCGGAATAAAAATAATAACATGATAGGTAATGTGATCAATCAAACACTAATAATAACCAAAGAACCAATCTGAATTATTGAAATCAACACATAGTTTTGAGGTTCATCTACTCTAAATGAAAGTAAAAGAGTTTTAGCTCATAACTAAAATAGAAACACAAGTAAAAACAAAGTAAACTTTGTTCAACATGATTAAAGCAAAGCAAACCAAATGATTAATCGTGTTTTGACTCTTGATCTCTTCGAATCTAGCTCCAATCTCGATCTTTGGCCTCCTTAGGGTTTCTAAGGGTTCTCTGGTCGCCAATAGTTGAGTAAAAGTCGTAGCTCCCTTAGAGAACGAGTTAGGTACGTATTTATAGTATTTGCAAATTATGTATCACCATGCCGTGGTGAACATTCCTTCACGTATCCTCCAAGTAATCTAGGTTGTGGCTCATCCGGTAAGTTTATCGATTCAGGACTCTTCACCACGTTGTGGCAACCGTGTGACCATGTCGTGGTCATGAATTTTTGTTGATTTTTCCTCTTTGATGAATGAATCCAACTTTCCAGCTCCGGCCCATCATTTTAGCTCCTTTTATCCCGAACAAGTCTTCGCTGCTACAAAACATAAATTAAACATTATAAGTATCATTTATCTCTAATTAAACCCTAAAAGTAGCTAAAAACAGTAAAATACCGCGTAAAATGTATGACTAAATATGACGATATCACAGCCATTAACATTTTAACATTCATGACAAAAAAAAATTATGACAACTCAAGACAACAAAATCATGTATACCATGGTCGATTTATGAGCAAAATAAATCATGTACAACGAGGTTGATTTCCGAGCAAAATCATGTATTGCAGAGAAAAGAAATCAACATTGCAAAGGAAAAAAAAATCAAAACTCATGACCACTAACTAGTAAACGAAATTGAAAAGTATTGTTGAGGTCGATTTCTAGTAAACAAGAATCAAAAATATCTTAAAAATCGGCAATCGGAGCTAAATTGTTGCTTGATTGTTGATACATTATCTCTCTATTTAGAATTAATTTAGTGGTTCTGAACTTCAAAATGGCATGCTTTAGACTTTAGTGAGTTCAGTCGATTTCGAAAAGATTAAAATTCATGGTGGTTTTCATGAATTGAAGAAGAGAAACAAGGTATGACAATTCCAAGGTTACACTTTTGAGTTTTGCGCTTTTGATTTTTGATCGGTAAATCCGAGTTATCGATAAAGAGAAGGGTGTAAAGACTACATATGTAAAGTCATAAAGTTCAAGTTTCATGGGAGGGTAGGATCGGATCGGATCTCGATTCTACGATCCTACCCATAATCCCACGATCTTGTCTGTGATCTTATTTCTGATACGATCCGACTTGTTCGTTTTTCTATACCTACAATTGAGATCGAATTTGACAACCTTGGATTTTGATACTCATTACTTTCGTCATACTCTTACTTTGTACCCCCTCGTGTTTGTATATTAAATAATATAAATGGTTATATTCTATAGTTGGCAACTTGGCATGTTAAGTCTGTGCATAGATATGAAACATGATTTGGTGGGGGCCCTCACTTCCCTTATTCCAATTTGATTATAGCAAACAAATAGAAAGGAAATGAAGAGAATCCAATCTTTTGTGAAAAAAGGGCGTTGGAAGTTGGATCTCGAGGTACGTCATACGAATTTAAATATCGAACACTATAGCTTTATTAAAAAATGACATGCATAGCCTCAAAGATGGTACATTTTCTCTGTTTCTGTTTGTCTTCCTCACATTACTCGAGATCTACGTGTACCTGAAACAACGAGAAAGAGAGGTCGTCTATTTTATTATGATGTAATGTAACTAAATTTGATGATAAAAGGGGTAATCACTAGTACAGAAAAGATTTGATAGCGCGGTTAATAAAGTTTGTTGATGCGGTTTTCTAACCGCACTAAAAAATATAGCATCAAAAAATAACACTATTTGTTGATGCGGTTTGTAAACCGCATTAGAAAAAGGGTGAAACCGCCTTATAAAATACGAAAATTAAAGTCACAAATCGCATCAAAAAATAACACTATTTGTTGATGCGGTTTCTAAACCGCATTAGAAAAAGGGGGAAACCGCCTTATAAAATACAAAAATTAAAGTCACAAATCGCATTAAAAAATTATGAACCGCTCTATTAAATATTAGCACCAAAAAATAAAAAATCGCCCTATTAAACAATCGCACCATCAAATCAGGAACCGCTCTATTAAATATTAGCACCAAAAAATAAAAAACCGCCCTATTAAATAATCGAACCAGCAAATCAGGAATCGCTCTATTAAATAATAGCACCAAAAAATAAGAAACCGTCCTATTAAATAATAAGGTCAAAAAGTATAAAACCATTATAATAAAATACAGCACCAACACAAAACCGCACTATAAAAAATAATATATCATTTTAAAATCATCGATAAACAAAAACATAGTATTAAACAAAATTTCATTATACAAAAAACCAACAATTTCTAATTTACATGTTAGTTATAATAAAACACAAAACGTTATAATTCTTACAAAGTTCTTTTCCGACTATCATTCACCATCTTAATTAAACGAGGTACTATTTCTGAGACCATATCTTCAAGTTTAACGGGCGAAGCAAAACTCTTCTTTTTCCATAACTGCAACAAACAAACAAACAATATATATATATATATATATATATATATATATATATATATATATATATATATATATACACACACACACACACATACACACAAAAGTGTTACATAATCTTGTTCACAAAGTGTAACATAAACGTCTTTCTCCCATTGATCCAAATCTTCTACATAGATAACCTTTGAGTGAATGTTGTTAAAAAACAAACAAAGCTTAGTGATAGAATGTCGGACATCATCTTGTAAAATTCCACGAATTGCGATAGGAATCATATGTGTCATCAAAACATGACAATCATGAGACTTCATTCCAAACAATTTACAGTCTTTCATCGACACAAATCTTTTAATGTTTGCAGAATAAGTTGATGGGACCTTAATATCATGTAAACATTGACAAAACTTTATTTTTTCTTCTTTTGATGTAGTATAACAAGCAGGTGGGAGATAAACACCGTTAGCACTCTGTTCGGGGGCAAGATCTTCACGTATCCCCATCTCGGCCATGTCCTTTCGGACGTTAACCTCTTTAGTTTTATGCTTCATCTCTAATAATAAGCATATCAAGCTCTCACATACATTTTTTTCTATATGCATAACATCTAGACAATGTCTAACATCCAAATGTCTCCCGTAAGGCAATTCAAAAAAAATTGACTTTTTTTTCCAAATGGCATTTTTATCAACACGAAATCTTTTTCCCAACACAACATTTATACTTGCAACTCGTGAAAATGCATCAAATCGTTTCCTCATCATCCTAATATCAATACTTCCGTCAAACTCAATAGTTTTCTTCCTAAAACGGTGACCCTTAGGAAGAAATCTTCGATGTCCCATGTATACAGTTTTTTTGGAATTTGTTAACCATATCGAGCTTGTTTGATCTTCACAAACTGGACAAGCTTTCTTACCCTTTGTTTTGTATCCTGACAAGTTAACGTATGCTGGAAAATCACTTATAGTACAAAAAATCATGGCCGGCAATTGAAAGTGTTGTTTCTTATAAGCATCATATACATCTACACCCGAACTCCAAAGAGTTTTTAAGTCATCAATCAAAGGAGACAAATACACATCAATATCGTTACCAGGTTGTCTCGGCCCCTGAATCAACAACGACATCATAATGTATTTCCGTTTCATGCATAACCATGGTGGAAGATTGTAAATGCATAAAAGAATCGGCCACGTACTATGACGACTGCTAATGTTCCCAAAAGGATTGATCCCGTTTGAACTCAGCCCAAACCGTATGTTTATCATCTCTTTTTCAAATTCAGGATACTTCTTATCAATATTTCTCCACTGAGGTGAATCCGCAACATGTCTTAGTTTTCCGTCAATTACACGTTCTTCCGAATGCCAACAAAGTAACTTTGCTTCTTTTTCGTTTGAAAATAACCTTTTTAGTCTTGGTATAATAGGGAGATACCACAACATTTTAGCCGGTGGTCCATTTTTTGTCACATCATCATCTACTTCATCCGAATCTTTTTTCCGTTTTATACCTCGATGCACTGCAAAAAACACAATTATGTTTTTTCTCGAACTCCTTTCTATACAACATACAATTATTTGGACATGCATGTATTCTTTCAACTTCCAATCCCATCGGACACATTAGCTTTTTTGCTTGATATGTAGAAATGGGTAATACATTATCTTCCGGTAAAATGTCATGTAAAACCTCTAATAGACTTGTGAAACTTTTATTAGTCCATCCGTTTTTCGACTTTAAGTTAATCAACCTACATACCACATCGAGTTTCATAAATTTGGAACCGCTATATAACGGTGTTTCTGCTTCTTCAAATAGGCGTTGTAACTTTTCTTGTTCAACATCACCCATATTAGTCTCCATGTCATCAAACATTTCATTAAAATTGTCATTTGGGTCATTTGAATGGTGAGCATCTTCATCAACATATGAATCGTTGTTGTATGTACTATTATTAATATTTATATTGCTCGACGATGCGGCACAATTAATAAGTGTTTCTCCATGTCTTGACCAACAAGTGTAATTAGGCACAAAACCATTTTGCAACAAATGATACTCTATTTCTCCAATACAATTAAACGTTTAAAAGTTTCTACAAAGGTTACAAGGACAACAAATCGATTCATTTCCTTTATTCACGCGATTTGCTTCGGCAACCCTAATAAAAGTTCGAACACCCTCTATATAAAGTTCAGAAAAACGTGAAGCTTTGTACATCCAATAATCACGATTCATCTGAAAATTAAAATAAACAAACAAAGAATGTAATATATCGATTTTCAACAAACAGGTTATGTAATTTTTAACAATTTAATAATCTATAAAAATCAATTTAAAAATAACAATTAAACAATCATTTAATAAATAAACAGGTAATATAAAATCAAAAGAACAATAAAATTTAATTTACCTTTAATGAAGATAACTAGACAATTTAATGAGGCTATTTTGAGTTTTTGTCACTTGCAGAGGGAATCTATGGTGTAGAAGAAGAACGTTCACATTTACAAAGAGAAACCCTCGTACGATATAATGATAATAACTAGCTTTTAATTGATGCGGTTTTTACAATATCGCACCAAAAAATCTAAATTTAATGATGCGGTTTATAAATAAAACGCACCAAAAAATCTTAATTTAATAGTGCATTTACAGCAAATAGCATCAAAAAATCGTTTTTAATGCTATCTTTTGATGAACCGCATTAATAAATCTATCGGAGGATCTTTTTATTGCTCTTTTAATGCGGTTTTTGTATCTTTTAATGCTGCAGGCGTTTAATGAGGCGGTTTTCACATACAACCGCCTCAAAAAAAAAGGATTCGCACTAAATAAGCTCTTCTGTACTAGTGAATGAATGTGCATGACTGGATATATTATAAAAGTTTTAAATATTTAAGAAATAACGGAGAAACACTTGTTTAGAGAGGAAAAGTATTTTTCAAATATCACATAACAATAACGTTAATGGATTTACTTCTCACTATCTTTCATTTTTTTCCTTACATCTCCCTCACACCATCACTGTAGGATTGTCACATCTCACTTCTCTCAATATACAACAATGGATGTTGTACTGTAAAATGATATAAAACATGAAAAAAAGTGTGGTGCTTTCTTCATGCGTGTGGGACCTCACCGCACCACCATAGTGACACCTCATATCATTGTGGTGTGCGATGCCGCTACACCTCAAGGCCTAATGATGATGTTTTCTAACATATGATGTTATGTATGCCGCGTAGTTTCATCGGCTAAAAATTATGATCGTTTGAAGTTCACATATCTTTTACTTTTTTATTTATTTTCCCTCTATTTCATAGAGATGATTCGACCAAATTATTGTCCCGCATCGCTACTTATCATCGCTCTTTCAGTTAATTTTTGTTTTTTAAGTTAAGTTTTGATTTATAAATTTGGACACAATGGAGATTGTGCATGCTTGATATATATATATATATATATATATATATATATATATATATATATATATATATATATATATATGTTAGTTTCTTTTTACCAGACACATGTCATAATTGTCTGGACCTCCTGAAACCGACAGTTCTTTAAAATGTTTGAACAAGTGATACATGTTCCTTAAATATTGGAACCGGTGGGAACCGGTTCCAATACCAGATACCCGGTTCATTTATTTATTATTATTTTTTTTAGCTTAAAAACACAAATAAACTATATATATTGCAAAGTTATAAGAAATTAGCGCCACTTAAAAGGGTGCTAAGAAGTAAGGGTCGTTAATTTTTTGTAGTATTGTATTATAGCTTAAATTTTTGTGTGATGTTCCTGACTATTTATGAGGATATTATGCAAGTTGTGCTTGTTAAATTGATATCAATTTTCGACGACATATGGCTCCGATAGTTGGCAGAGAGATGAAACTAGAAGTTCTTAAATCTTTTTGTGATATTGCTTTTGGGATATGTTTTAAATATGAAATTATATTTTTATGAGTTTGAAGGATCAAATTTAAAAAATAAAAATAAATAAATAAAAAGGAGCACTAAGTGAGGTGCCATGTTGTAATATAAAACAAACTTAGTTCATCTTTTAGCAAAAATATCTTAGTTTATTGTAATTTATCATTTTGTAAACTATAATAATAGCTTATCATAGTTGTAAGGTAGTACGTAGTTTATAAGCTAGTTTATTGGTAAACTATCATTATATAACTTATTGATAAGCTAGTACAAATTAAAACATACTATTCATCTGATTTGTCAAACATAGTCTTAATAACAAAAATGTATCAAATTTCTTTAATACACACAACAACACTAACTTAAAGGCTACTTGATGTTCTTAAACAAAGAAAAAATGCAAGAAATGTGAAAGAAATCGAAATATACCGTAAAAGAGAAAACAAGGATGGAATGCAAAACACTCAACATTTCTAACCCCAGGTAAGACTATTAGGTATGGGCCCGTTTTGGTGGTGTTATAACAAGAAGCAACAAAAAGAGGAGTGGTGTTCATGGTGTTATAACACCCGTTAAGAGGAGAGAGATAGAGAGAGATAATTTATGCAACCAATGGATGATCTCGTTTCATCCGGTCATGAAGACAACAAGAAGGGGGGGGGGGTGTTTTTGATGTTACCATGTCGTTATGAGTTGCACATCAGCCTTAACGGCGTTGTGGTGACCCATACCACTTGGTCTAAGGAAATGCAGATTAAGTAATTATATGTTTAATTAAAAAACGTTTCTCGGTCCGACAAGTAATAATTCCAAAAAAGTGAGAAACACAAACATACCCTAATTGGTCAAATTTTAGGAACCGAATCAGAACTACTCACATGTTTCGAAACGACGATTCCACGATGGTTTCAATTCCAATGGCGGATACCCACTCTCGATAATCACTCTCATTTTTAAAAGAACTTATGTTTATATATATACTAGGTGAATGCCCGCGCGTTGCGCAGAAGCATCTATATAGCTGAAATCTTTACAAATATATGTTTTTTTTAAATATAACAATAATGTTGTTAAATTTATATAATAACTCATATACTAAGTTGATATAATATATTGATTATTTTGAATTATATGATATTATATACATATATTAAAACTGCATAATCTCAATCTTTTGAATGACCTCTACCTGTAGGTTACTCATACATAAAATTAAATATAATATATGGTTTAATATTATTTATAGTTGTTGTTATTGTTAATTAAAATTTTAAAGTTTATTTGCCTAACGTTTTAATTTCTATCATTGTAATTATTTAAAACATCAAACAAGTTTTTTTGATTTTAAAGGAAACAATATAATCATTTATATAGAGTTATTTTTAACTATTGTTACTTATTTAACCTTATTAACCAACTTATAATAATTATTAGAAAGACACTATAATTTATCACTTTTAACTATTTACAAAATATTCTTTGGGTTGTTTAAGTTGAACTAAAATTTATATTTAAGTTGATCCTATAAGGTTATATTTAAATTAACAATTTAAGTATTCTATACAAATTTTTAAAAGTTGTAACTTTAAAATGATAATGGTTCACATACAACAACATATAATCATTATTAGAAAGAAATTGAAAAGTCATGGGAGTTTCAAATGAATGTGGTGAAAGGAAAAATGAATGAGAGTTTCAAATGAATGTGGTGAAAGGAAAACTGCTACCTTTATAAGTATACTAGACGAATTCTCGCGCGTTGTGCCGTGAAGATTAAAAATATATATTGAAAAATATATGTTTAAAATGGTTATGTTATTGACATTAACTTTGAGATAATATATATATATATATATATATATATATATATATATATATATATATATATATATATATAGAGAGAGAGAGAGCTAGGTTCAAATGTTTTAACTAAGTATTGTGTTATTGTATGTATAAATGTGGGCCAATCAATTTTAAATAAAAAATTAAATAATTAAATAAATAAATAAGGTTAATTTAGTAATTTGTTTAGTAAATTCCAAAAATAATCCCTATAATCATGGTATTGACTAAATAAATAAGCGTGTCTTCCTCAATCTCCCAACATATAAAGCCCTAGCATCCTAGAGGGTATCGGCGATTTTCCTTCCTTATAGCCACCGTTGCCGACGACCACCACCAAACCCTTCCATGTTCATGTGTTATTCTGTCAACACATCGAAGCCGAAGATAATCTCCGCCGATGATGAATGTCGATAAAATTCATGAACATGGAGGGTGCGAATTGTGATCCTCAACATTCCGACCTAGAGAAGGATAATCGTAGGGTTGTGGAAATCAAGTGGAAAGGACCCAAGATCACTTTGGGTTCAGTTAGAAGAACAGCTAAGAGGGATTTCACAAGAGAAGGGGAAATCGTTGATCCGAACGGTGTTGTATTCTGGGATCAAGAATTCAATTCAGTTTGTACCCTTTCTGGGTATAAAGAAAATGACTTTCTTCCATGGGAGATTGGATTTACAGTTGTGAGTTCTTTATTTTCTCCCTTTTTAAATTATTTTTAATAATTATTTAACATTGTTCTGAATCTTCTTTTCATGTATATGCATTGAATTTCAATCAGATTATGTTTAATTGAATAATATATTCGGAATTATCATATGCTTTTACTAAGATATCAAATTTTTTTGCTTTAATCCAGGGATCAAACACAGGGCTGAAGAACAAGGTTCCTTTAATCGGAAAAGCCTACTTGAATATTGCTGAATTTGCTTCTTCTGCAAACGAAAAAGAATTCGAACAGTCATTAATTAGTATTTAGCTGATCAATCCAATTGAAATTGTCTCAATGTATTGCTGGAAGGGTATTTTTGTCCATGGGGTATTGCATATATGTTATTGTCTCTTAAAATATGTCACGGTTTGGTGTTGCTTTGTTTAATTATTTGAATTGCTAATTCTTCTTGGAAATTGTTAAATTGCTTAGGGTGCTATACAGTTTTAGGAATCATGAAGAAGATAAACGTGTGGTACAATTCTTGAGATTGGCATGAAAAAGATAAAAGGAATCATGAATTCCAATTCTGTTGGAATGGAATCATGAATTCGAATTCTGTTGGAATCTAAACTACAATTTGGTTTTGTTTTCACAGAAGTTGATGCTTGAAGAACGGACCGCAAAATTGAAAGTGATTCTAAGCAACATTATTCTTTTAGAATGTAGTAGTGTCGTTGTTAGATTTTGATGTTTTCTTTCCGGTTTTGAAAGTTTTTTAATTTTATTCTTTAACAATAAATGTAATTCTTAACAATTGTTACCCGTATTCTATAAGAAATAATGTATTTTTTGTTTTTATTCTTCAATTAATTGTTCAAGAATTTGTTATTCTACGAGAAGTTTTTAAAGTCATGATCAATAAATAGGTTCAAGAATATTTTTATTATTTATGGTTCAAGAATATTTTTATTTTTGAATATACTCAAAAACACATTTTGTCAGAATGTCCGAATTAAAAGAATTATAATTTGTAAAATCTGATTTTTAAAATTAATAGAATCTATGATCCCTTAAAATATGCAATTTCCCTTTATTAAATCAATATTAATTGACTAAAATACCCTTGTAATTAAATTAGATGATATTTTTCAATTATATTTAATTCAATAATATATATTAATCACTTTTTAAAATAAGTAAAATTGATTGGCTCACATTTATGCATACAATAACACAATAATTACTTTGAATAGAATAACCTAGGCCTATATATATATATATATATATATATATATATATATATATATATATATATATATATATATATATATATATATATATAATCTCAATTATTTTGAACAATAATATTCATTGACATCACCCCACATTCCTCATTAATAGAATCAAATATAATTATCTATTTAGTATTATTTCTAACAATTATTATTATTGATTAATTATATTTTTACTTATGTGATCATTTTCTAATTTCAATAAAGATGTTCATTTAAAATACAATTTATTTATAGGTAAATGTAATTTATAATTTGATGTTATTATCATTTAAAATTGTTATTCATTAATTTTAAACCACTTATTATTAATAATAAGTTAAAGAAGACTTTTAAGAAACACTTAATATTATTATTAAAATGTGAAACATACACTAAATAATAAAGTGATAAGATAGACAATTTGCATTTCAAAAGAGACTTGCATGGATAATATGACATATCCATGTAATTTGATTTTATTATTTATAATTATTGTTTAGTAATTTTAAAACCACTTGTTATTATTCATAAGTGAAAGAAACTTTTAAAAAGCATTTATTATTATAACTAAAATGTTAAACATATACTAAAATATAAAGTGATAAGATAGACAATTTGCATATTAAAAAAGGCTTACATGGATAATATGGATAATATGACATATCCATGATTTTTAATTAATTATTGTTTTGAAGCAACATGAATATACAAACATGTATACAATAGTTAATTAAATATTATATATATCACCTTCCATAACATATGATCGATAACATGAATCTAATCTAATTTACATTAAAATTTCAACCACAACATACAATGATATTCTTAAAAGAATACTTAAATCAAGAAAATACAAAAAAGAATTACTATATAACAAACTTACAAATTAAAAACTTCAACATAATAACATGGCTCGAAAAATTGTTCAAAGCCCTCAAACCAACACAAAAAACTTTAAACTTGTTTTCTTTGTGAATTTTGTATGTGATTTGTATTTGTGTGTCTACTAAAAAAGATTGACCTTTTTATAGTAGAGTATCCATTAACTTTTTATTAAATATATTATATAAGTTATAAAACATTTGAATTGTTAATCATTATTAAGAGACTTTTGAGTGGTATTCATTAAAATAAGAGGTTTCAAATGCATGAGGTGTTTGTAAATTTTTATGGGGGTTTCAAATGCATGAGGTTCAAGGAAAAATGCTAGCTTAAAAGAATACTTAAATCAAGAAAATACAAAAAAAAAATTAATATATAACAAACTTACAAATTAAAAACTTCAACATAATAACATGGCTCGAAAAATTGTTCAAAGCTCTCAAACCAACAAAAAAAATTAAACTTGTTTTCTTTGTGAATTTTGTATGTGATTTGTATTTGTGTGTCTACTCAAAAAGATTGACCTTTTTATAGTAGAGTATCCATTAATTGTTTATTAAATATATTATATAAGTTATAAAACATTTGAATTGTTAATAATTATTAAACGACTTTTGAGTGGTATTCATTAAAATAAGAGGTTTCAAATGCATGAGGTTCAAGGAAAAATGCTAGCTTTATAAGTATGTATGATATATATATATATATATATATATATATATATATATATATATATATATATATATATATATAGTCAGGATCTTTTGCGAACCATTTACTGTGAACTCCGTGAACTTTTTTGTGTGAATTTTTTTTTATAAAAAAAAAGTGACTTAAGGCATTAGGTCGATCATTTAGAAGTGTATTCGTATAAAAAAGATCTCGAAAAAAATGTGCACATATGAAAAGTGCATATACGCAAAAACGTCAGAAGTGCATATGTTCGTCAAAAATAACTTTCATATGTGCACATTTTTTTTCGAGTATTTTTTATTTTTTATTTTTTGCTAATACACTTCTATATAACCATTTTAGTGGCTCAAATCACTTTTTAAAAAAATCACACAAAAAAACTCGCGGGAAAATATGAGTTCGCAAAAGATTCTCTCTCTCTCTCTCTCTCTATATATATATATATATATATATATATATATATATATATATATATATATATATATATATATAATTGCATTCTAAAAAAATGTTTTGGGTTAATTTATGTTATACCAAAGTTGATTTAATAATTTAAAAAAAGACAAAAAAAAATCCATTTTGTTTAATCTAAATACTTAAATGCTTACTAGTAGTTTCAAATTACAATAAACAAACAAATTAAAATTAACTGTATTTTAAACTTCATAACTTATCATATGGAAGTAAATTGCAGAGCACAACAAACAAATTGGGCATATATGGTCAACTTTAAACCTATTTTAGTCGATGAAGTATATTCATCACTCCACATTATCAATTTAATTTTTATATTCACTTTTTCAATAAAATAAAATAATAATGAAGCAAATAGATTTATTAAAAAATGGTTATATTAATTTAAATAAAAAGTAAATTAAATAGAAGAAAAAAATATTACATTAACTCAAATAAAAAAGAAAATTACATAGTAGGAAAAAATGTTACATTAATTTAAATAAAAAGAAAATTAAATACTAGGAAAAAAGAATACATCAAATTAATATTCAATTTTTCCTCTTCAAGATTTGCATGTCCCGTGTAAAAAATGATTTCGGAGAGTTTTGCAACTCATACCAAGCATTGATATAGATAAAATATTTACGGTTACTTTGAAATTCTTTATATTGTTTGAGTGTCGCATCGAGGGCCTCAGAGTCATTACTTCTATTTAGATGTGTGTTTTTGAGATGATTGTAGATGTCGTTAAATTTTAGTTATTTTTAACTTTATATCGAGTCATTTTAACAAACACCCATCGAGATATCGATAAACACCTTTACTCATTTCGTTGTGGAAATGGTTAAGAATGGCTAAAGAGGTTTCTTCTTTTAACTCCCAAGGTTTTTGGGTTTCGAAATTTGGTTGTGTAAATCGTTTCATGGTGGAAAGTAAGAAATTGTTTGTACATGTATGGTGGTGTGTGTAGTAGAGGATGAAAGAAATGGTGTAAAAAAATATAATGAAGTGGTTAATATTTATAGGAAAAATGGAATGATTTAATGGGTAATTAATTTAAATTTGTAGCAATTTCATTCTTGGAAATCATATCTTTCAATATCATTCGTTGCTTTCCGTGGTAGATAACACGAGAGACCACAACTGTGGCATCGGGGATGGGGTGACCATGACCACCTGGCCATGAAATCCTCTCGTGAAGAGCATAGCTCAAGTATTTTAGGCTATATGATATACCACCACATCATGAGTGTGGTGATGAGGTGGAAGCTGAGGTGGCGTGCACACTGGCCCCACGACATGGAAAGAGATGAACCTAAGAATTTTTCGAAGAGAGGGAAAGAATTAATTTTTTTTATGGGGAAAAATATTTTTAAAGAGTCAAGAATATTATTTTGAATGGTTAAAATTTTTTTTTATTGAAAAAACATATTTTTCTAATTAATTATTTTGTTATGGGGTAGTTGCACCACTGCCAAGTCTGCCCCCGGGGTGGAGGGATGTTAGCGTGGAGGGGCATGCCCTAGGCCATAACTAACCATGTGTATCTCTGTTGTTTGACAGTTTCTTCACGTTGTGGGGGAAGGGACCATCATCCCTCCCCCTTGGTGGAATGAAGATGAAGATGAAGATGATTATGATTAGACTACATGGGTTGTATATCCAATAGTTTTATAAAATTCAACTCAACGTTTAGTCTTCTATTGTGTCTAAAATATATAGTCAACTAATGGAATGAAATTGTTACGGAAAGGATCCAAACAAAACGTCGGGTAGTGGTGGTGGGTATGTCCCGTGACCCATGGTACCGTGATTGATGCTAATTGCCCCATCAAGATTTCTTACCCTTCACTTCACACACACATACACTTTACCCCCCTACACTTTCCCCTTCACTTTGGCTATAGTGCTATACCCCACAAACCCTCTTCGTATTGTCCTTTTACTCCCTCTTATAACCATCACAATACTACCAAATGTCATATTTGCCCCTTCCTCATTACCCCTCTACTTCATTCTTCATATAAATAACTTCATCTTCCATTCGAATCATCACACACGTTCATTCCAGTGACAAAAATGCATCAACCCATTGACTGGTTTTCTTGGCTATCAAAATCCGGGCTTGAACCTTCACTTATTTACGAATATGGGATGGCTTTCTCTCGAAACGAGCTTGAAGAAGGCGACATAACTTACTTCAACCATGAATTCCTTCAAAGCATGGGGATCTCCATAGCCAAACACAGGTTAGAAATACTGAAACTTGCTAGAAAACAAAAAGGTTCACGTGGGTCACACACACACCCCATTTCAAGGCTCATCATCGCCATGAAAAAGACCAAAAGGACCTTGGCTAGCTACATCCAGACATGGGTTCGCCGGGATGAGTCAGCTCTGGTACTCGTTAGTAAAAGTTATGGTTGGAAAGGTACGATGTTGAGAAGAAACAAGAGATCGGTGACTTTCAAACAAGCTAGTACTCCTCCTACTCTATTGCTCACTAATAGCTACCATAAGTCCGATAGTGCTAGAATCAACAACTTTGCGAGTCCTTTGGTTTATGATCTCCGGTATGATCAAGGAAAAATTGATGGTTACGATGGTGATGATCATGAGAAGTATGATGAAGAAGATGATGGTGGTTACTGGTCTGGAGGTGGGGGTGGTGTTCAAGAGATTAGATGGGACACCATGTTTCAGAATTTGAAACCTACTTGAGATCTAATAGCAATCATATTCTTCCCCAATTACCCTCTTTCTTTTCTTTCTTTTTTTAAATAAATTATTAGAAGAATTAATGGTGAGATGGATGCTATTTTTTTAATGTTCTTCCACCACTGTCAAGTGTGAACCTTGCTTTGAAAGAAAAGTACAGCTCTGAATTGTTTTTCTCTGGTGAAAGTCGTAATTTACTTTTAGCAAAGTTTAGCATGCTAACCCTTTTGGGGGTATTCTTGGGATTGATAAAGGTTATAGTTTATGTAATAAAATTGTATCAAATTAAGTAAATTTGGAATCTTTTGATTTAATGATGACATATATCGGTAACACTATGTGATCTGCATAACATTGGTCTAATGTTTTTATTGAGAGAAATTAAATATCATCCTACATATCTTCCTATCCATATGAAATGATGACATGTGTCATATTTTGATAAAATTAATTATATTTTTAGAGACTTGTCATCATTTCAAATGGATAGGAAGAAAAGTAGGAGAATATTTAATTTTCTTTTATTAAATCTTCGAGCTCTATAAAGTCGGTATCTTTTATTATGATGTACCCATCAGCTATAATCGGTTTTTCGGTTTTCCATCACTAGGCAATCCTATGAGAGAAGGACCTTGTCCAAACAATCGAAGAATCAAAAAGAAATCCTAAATATATTATCAATATTACATGAAGCTGAGGGCAATGGCAACGAATGACTGCATCTGTCAAGTCAACCTTAAAACGGGTTATAGACTCTAAAACTGATATATTTTAGTGTTATTCACTAAAATGACATAAATTGGAACCCAAAACACATAGTTTTAATTACTATCGCAAAATAACCACTTAATTCGCTAATTATTTGGAGAAGTGCACTAATATAAAAGGTATATACCAAATTGAAACCATTTTCCATATTCCATGTGATTGTCACCCAAACATCACATGTATTCGTTACTAAGAACTCAATATGTGGCATCTTGATCGTGTTTCTAAACTTATGGAACCCATTCAAGTGAGCAAGCAAAGAAGACCTTGATGTTGCTTCGTTAGGTTCTTTATTGCCTTAGCCTAAAGGACTGAAACGAGTCTTAGGACTGATCGGGTTTGAGGACTCACTTTATGAAAGGATTGAAACAAGCCTTCTGACTAGTTGGAGATTAATGCATTGCTAATCTTGTAGAAGTTTGCTAAGTTCGTGTACTATTCAGAAAGTCCGCCATGTTGCTAATTATTTGAGAAGCTCGAGAGGTTTACCTATTCAAGAAACTCATGAGGTGCCTTTCGCAAAATATGATTGTGGGGACCACTTTAAAATTAATTTCGTGAACTTACAAGGAGTTTTCCGCAAAGTTGGTGGTCATTTTGTGAAAAAAAATTGTAAGAACAGTTGTTTGGTGATATTCGGGTTCCAAAGTTTGTCGGTTTTGTAAATAGCTCAGCTCAACATTTTAATCAGAAATACCGACCAAAGAGCTTATGGTCCAACAGTATCAAATGTTGGTGAAAATATATCCATCAGCCAAATGTTAAGAGTTCAAGTCTTATTGAAGACAAATAAATAAATAAATTTAGAAGTAATATAAGGATGTATGTTTACCATTTAATAAAATAACAAACAATGATGCATAAATGATATATTTAGTTGCTCATACACTTTAATGAGATGGTACATTTTAGTCAAGTCAACCCATGCTTTTAAATCAATGATTAAAATTCCACCGGTCCAAGGGCAAGAGGTAGACATACTTATTAGTCATGGGGTCCTTTTAACTTTCAGCCATGGAAGTTTGGCTGCTACCCATCAATTCCTAATTAAAAATCTCATAATTCAACACAAAATAACCATATTATATATAGCATCCGTATGCACAACTGCACATCAAATTACAATCCCTGATGCACAGGGTACAATCAAACTTCAAAAAACCCCCCACAAATTAAACACAACACCATACCACTTACCCAGTTTAAAATTGGGCTCATGCTATATGACTTATATGACTATATGTCATCACTACTACAAAATAAACATAGTTGTTCAATTATACACCACCATTACATATTAAACTCAGATTAGGTTAACCTGTAACTTTCACAATCATAAAGTCAACTCAGATTAAACCCTAATCTTCAATGTCCAGCACTTTGAGGCAAACGAAACGACCCACCCGCATAAAGCATTTGGTAAACGGGTCGAATTCTGAGGGTTAAAATCAAGCTCAAAATTGAACTTATACAACAAACACCAGCAAGAACAAGAAATGTGAGCCTGAAACAATTGGGACCCATGCAGGTGGACCCACCTTGTTTAGCTTCTTCTGTGTCAAAAACATAACCTGCAAGCATTCCTGAGAATAAAAGAGCACCAATTGGGTTTCCTAGCCCCATGAAGTTGAAGATTAAACCGAAGTTTTTTAACCCAAAAAGCTCAGATGATGTGGGAATCATAACACCAAATTGAGTACCATAGCAGATTCCAAGTAAGGCTGTTGCAATATAAAGTGTCCCTTTTAGAGCTGATGCGTATAAAAGATATGTTATCACCATTATGATTTGTGTTATCATCGTCAAAAATGTCCGTGGAATCGTCTTCCACCTGAAAAAAAAAAAATAGCAGGTTGGATTGAGATTTTCAACTCGTTTAACTAAAAAGGGTAATCTGAAGAAACCTGTTCGATTAAATAGGTTAGTTAGGGTTGAAATTTTTGAAATGAAATCAATCGGCCAAGTCGTTTAGTAATATATATTCTTTTTAATTTAACATTTAATTAGTAGTTATGTTTTGAAACTTTGAACAGTTATTTGGTTTTGTAACTAATTTAACCAAGTCGAAACTTGTTTTTAAGAAAAGTTTAAAATTTAAACGGGATAACCCAGGTTATCCTGTTTATCCAAGTTGGAAAAAAAAAGTAAACAGGTTAACCTTCGTGTTAACCTGTTTACCTAATGGATCAGGTTGAGTTGTTTCAACTCAGCCTGATTATTTTGTTTGTTGGGTTGGAAAAAATTAATATCAACCCAGCCCAACCCATTGCCAACTCTAATCTTAAAGTACAAATTTCTGGTTTTCATGATTTCATCATTAATGTTGGTATCTGACATCAGCTAAACACAGTCTCATCTCTCTGTATATATATCCAACGGTTAATATACAAAAAGGTGTTAGATTTTACCTCACAAAATATTCTGAAACGACGCCTCCTCCAAGCCTCCCGAGAAAATTGCAGAAACTAAACAAACTCAAAAGTGTAGTCGTATCATTAAACCCAAGCGAAACACCAATCTGAGCCAAATTATTAAGAACAGTAACACCAGACCCAACACCAAGAAAATAAACAAACCACAAAAGCCAAAAATCCGCCTTCACAATCGCCTCACGAAACGTAAAATCCTCCCCTCTTCTCGGCCTTCTCTTCTTCTTAATTTTCACAGCCCCTTCTCCAACAGCAAGAAGCGCATCCACCTCAGAAATATCTTCACCATCATTGATTTTTTCAAGATTCATATCAGAATTCGATGGTGTCAATGTCAACAACGGATCATTCAAAACCGAAGAACTACCAGGCCGAGTAAGCTTCTTGTTAGGAAACAAAGTCATTTTAATTGGAATTGCAAGAGGTGCTAGTAAAAGCACCACCATTATTCCAATAAAAGTGTAGGAAATTGTGTTACTTAGATTCACAACGTCTTTTAGTATCGTGGTTGCGAGAAGAAAGACTGCAAGTACAACACTTGCTAATTGGGTGAAGAGGAAATGCGCGTTTTCGGATGGATCTGCTTCGGAGGGAGTACACGCGCGAATGTAATACATTAGGGATAAACAGATGAATGGGATACCGAGTGTAAGGAAGAGTAGTAGCGATGATGCGGATCCTTTTAGCACCATGGTGTAAACTTCTGTGACAACTGCAGCACTTAGGCCTACGTAGCCTTTGAGAATGCCTGCAACTGTGCCTCTGCTTAGAGGGAAGTTTCTCATGTTGGTGACAAGGACAGCTGTCCCTAACCATGCACTGCTGTTGGTGGCAACAGCAAGTGCGATCCATAACTGCATAGTGAAAGGTTATTAGACTCCACATATCGTATCAGAGCAAGCCGAGTGTTTTTTTTTTTCTATTAAGTCATGTATGGGTGAAGTGGTTGAATGGATAATGATGTTTGTTTTGATAAAGTGTTGTTGCATAGATAATGTCTTGTTTTCTTTTTTGGACGGAATAAACTCAATTAGACTAGATGACTGTTTTACGGTTAGATTCTAGAAAAAAAAGTACAATACTTATCAATTTTACACGAGAGGAGTTGAGAGGAAAAAAAAATAATCTAGGTAAAGGGTTAAAAAATAAACTAGGTAAAGGGTTAAAAAATAAACTAGGTAAAGGGTTAGGATGCATTTGGTTGTGGAAAATTGATACATCAAGCAAGGTTTTTTGGCTTAACCCATTAAGTCATTTTGTCCAGGTTAAGTAAAAAAAAAACAGTGATCTAGAGCTGTCCGGATTAAGTGCGTAACTTAGTGACCCACATCCGGTAGACACAACTCTACCTGTCTAACCCGTGTCTGTATATGTTGGAGTCTAAAATCAAGGCTCTTTCCTAGAGAAAATTTACTAATTTAGGACCCAACATATCTAATTTTAGGGGGTGTTTGGGAGTGCTTCACAAAAATTATGTTCCCGTTTTCACATTATACACCTACCCAAGAAAGAAGACACAAATATACCAGAAAGGTATGAACATCATAGAGCACAAGAATTGCAAAGCATCAAGATGCATAAAAATACCATTTTTTTAAGGTCAAGAATCATGGTTTTAAAATCAAAAGACAAATCGATCAAGATAAGTAGGTAGGTAAGAACAGAGTCTTTCAAAGATGAAGGTAAAGAAAAAAAATAAAATACTTACAACCCAGTAAGGCACGTTGTGAACAGTTTCACTAACAGCAAGCCAAATGATACCATAACCAAAGAAAGAAGCAAGAACACCGATCAAAAGAACAACCCACGGTGGGTATTTGTTAGAAGCAATGCCCGGAAGTATACCAACATTTTCCCCAAAATCATTAGCAACACCGAGAATTGTAAGCTGTTGCTGAGAAAGACCCAGTACAGATTTCAAAGAGAGGGAGTAAAGAGGGAAAGCGTAGGCGTTGCCGGAGGCGATCTGAACCCAAACAGCGGCGGCAAGACCCACCCACGGCGGCCGGCTTCCTGCTTTTAGGGCCGGCATACTGTATACACTCCGCGAACACCGTTTGATTCAGATACTGTATGTTTGCTAAATTAGTGACAAGGAACTGGAAGAGAGTGTCGATTAGGGTAGTAGGTATACATGAACTATATCAGAATCAGGTATGATGAGAATTGAGAAGATAAACGACAGACGGAAAGGTTGGGGATTTAGTGGGTGGGTAAGGGCCTAATTAGTACAAGGCGAGATGAAATTGTCGACATTGTAAGAAGTAGCTATCGAAACTCAAAAGATTCATGGTAGGAAGGTCTGTGGTATGGAATGTGGACAAAAAAGGCAGAATATTTTATTATTATTCTGTAAAATTTTAACTAATTAATATAATAGTTTATTATTATTATATTACTTTGTGAAATTTAATCATTTAAAAAAAAAACAAAATAAATAAATAATAAGATAAAGAATATTTCGTCAATACGTAACTATAAAAAATGACTAAAGAACAAGTTTGTTTTATAAAATAGGTAAAAATATTTAATAAAATAATGTAAATATTTTTATATTGTTTGCAGTTGGCAAGCATTGAATTAAAATGAAAGATAATTAGGTAATACTATATTTAATCAAAAAATTATTAAGGGTGTGTTCGTCACGGAGCGTTTGGAAGCGTTTGAGAGCTTCTAGCTTAACGCTCCGTTTTAAACAGAAAGTCTCGTTCGGCACTACAAACTTCTAGCGTTTAGTTTAATCAAAATGTTTCGAATTCAAATGTTACTTCATGTAGCGTTTAACAAAACATTACAAACTATAAGCTACTCGCTACCTGCTACTACCTACTCGCTACCAGCTAATTTTACCAGACACGCCCTATATGTATTTATAACAATTTAGAAGAGAAAACTAATTTTAACAATTCCGGAAAACTAATTCATTGTGTAACCAATTTAAACACCAAGTGAATATTTAAAATAATGTACAAAAAATCTTGTTAAAATTCACCGAATATTTTCAAATTTCACACAATACTATGTAAAAAAAATTAAATATTGTTGAAAACACTTCAAAAATAAATAAAAGATTTATATGTATATTTGTATTGTGTAATGGAGAGAAAATCTAAGACTCCACAATATGACTAACATTGTATCATAGTATCTTAACAAACTACAACAAGTTACATGTTTTTTTTTCCATCATGTATCGGTAAAGTGGCTGAATGGATAATAATGTCTTTTTTAGATAAAATGTTGTTGTATACATAATGTTTTTTTTTTTTACCAAATATATAAAATGTAGAGTAAATTACCGTTTTACCGTTATATTCTAGAAAAAAAACTACAATATTTGTCAATTTTAATACAAGTGGAATTGGTAGGGGAAAAAGTAAAATATTTACAGGTTAGTGTCTTAATACATAAAGCAATTTGTTTTTTTTTGGTTCTTAAACTAATAGACATTTTGTCCACGTTAAATAAAAACAAAACAGTGATTTGTAGCTGTCCGGATTAAGTGTTTCACATAAATGACACACATCACCTAGACATGACTCTATATATCTAATATGTCTATGTATACGTTTAGAGTCTAATAGAGCTCTTTTTGGGGAGAAAATTTTGAACAGCATATATAATGTTATCATGTTCCAAGAAAGAATATACAAATATACCTGAAAGCTGCATCATAGGGCCAAGAATTGCAAGACAATCTAGAAATTTGTAATTATAAATACAAGAAAACATCAAGATGCATAAAAATACCATTTTTAAGGTCAAGAATCATAGTTTTAAAAATCTATAGACAAATCGATCAAGATCGGTAGGTAGGTAAGAACAGAGTCTTTCAAAGATGCAGGTAAAGAAAAGAGTAAATTACACGAATCGTCGCTCGTGCAAGTTGTCAAAAAACATGTTCAGACCCTATTTTCAAAAAGTAATTTGAACTGTCCATTGTTTTTTTTAAATTTGCACGCTTCATCTATCATTAGTTCAAATTTGCAAAATTCATCATTTGCCCCACATAAAATGACTATATTACCCTTCCCTGCTTTATTTTGTATTTATAAAAAAATAGAAAATAAATTCAAACCCTTTTTTCACATTTATTAATAAATTTTAAACAACTAAACCTATCACCCCTTACCCACCCCACGTATTTATCTCCATTCTCACACTCTCCATCTTTCACGACGAACTCACTCCCCATAAAATCAAAATGCGGCCACCGGACCACCACCATCTCTTTTTCAATGTATTAATGTATCTGCCATACCTTCATTATTCTTTACAACAACATCTTCAGTGGAATGGATACCCATTCACTTTAACACCATCTTCATCGCCATCGTGGTGGATTATACGAGCCCGTCGTCAGAAAACAACATCATCTGTTACTTTTATAGTGGAGCAGGATCATCTGAATCTTCTTCTATGGCTCACAGATCCGATAACTTCTTCTGTCGGCACAACTACCATAGGCGTTAATCATAATCTTCTTTCTTCTCCTGCAACTTATGGGTTCTTATTTGCAGGTTTAGGGTTTAGTTAGGTTTGATTTATAGGTTTAAGGTTTGTTCTTTGAGGTTTGATTTTCAAGGTGATAAAAGGATATAATGGATTTGTTGAACGAGGAATAGCATGAATTGTAGTCACATGTTCAAATCACCTGCTTGATCTTATCAAGGTCCAGATGCAGTTATGGAAGAAGATAGGTGTCAGATTAATCGTCGGTGGGATCGGCGCCACTGTTGGGAACCAACCAGTTATACAAAGTCGTAATTACAAAAGTGTGGTTGACATGGGCGGACACAAGATTTCGTAGTAGGTGTTGCCGATGACATTTTTTGTACGTAGTGGCACAATAATAGAAAAAACGAAAATTTCGAAATTTTTTACACTACGTCCAAAAAAATAGGGGCTGCCAGTGCCACTATGGGCACCATAGTGGAATCGCCCCTGGTAGTGGATGCGATATCACAGATAGCGAAAAGCAATGGGATCAGAAGCCTTTGGTGTAGATCATCACTGACTGTGAATCAGTTTATTTAGGTTTGATTTTAGGTTCTAGGTTCATCAATTTTTGGGGCGTGGCCGGATCTTTAGGGAGGAAAGGGTGGGATGGGTTCAGTAGTGGTTAGACGTAAGAAACAATATAGAGTGAGGGATCACCGGAAAATCTTAAATGCGTTACCGACAATGTTTATCTGGTGGTCCATCGATAATGTTGTAAAACTCGCCGAGTTGGCCGATTGCTGAGCCGTGTACTCCTTACTCGGCCCGTTACCGGGGCGAGTTACAGAATCTGAATACTCCCTGATTGGCCCCTTACTGAAGCGACCCGGATCGTATTTGGTTTAGGATCGGGATTCGATTCTACATTCCCTTGATTTTTTTTAAATGAAATTTTTATTACCACTTTATGTCTTTTACCCTTACCAATATATCGTTTATCATTCTGTGTCATGATTTATGACTAATATTTTGAAGTTTTTATAACTTTTGAACGAAAAATTAAATGTTTGAAATATTTTCATGTTATAAAACTATAAATTACAGTTATGTTTTATTTTGTGTGATTTTAGGATTCGATCTCGATTTTGCAAACCAAAAAACGATGTTACGTCGGAATCCGATCTTGACAACCTTTATATTAATTATTACAAATAAAAAATTTAGTAAGAATAATATAGTCATTTCATATTAACAGGTCTAAAAGTGCAAGAAAAAACAAATCTAAATAGAGAGCAACATTTTGGCATATGTACTAAGTTTTTTAAGAAAAAAAAATACTTACAAACCAGTAAGGCACGTTATGAACAGTTTCAGTAACAGCAAGCCAAATGACACCATAACCAAAGAAACAAGCAAGAACACCGATCAAAAGAACAACCCACGCTCGGTATTTGTTGGAAGCAATGCCCGCAATGATACCAAAATTTTCCCCAAAATCATTAGCAACACCGAGAATCGTAAGCTGTTGCTGAGAAAGACCCAGTACAGATTTCAAAGACGGGGAGTAAAGAGGGAAAGCGTAGGAGTTGCCGGAGGCGATCTGAACCCAAACAGCGGCGGCAAGACCCACCCACGGCGGCCGGCTTCCTTCTTTCAGGGCCGGCATAGTGTGTATACGCCGTTTGATTCAGATACTGTATGTTTGCTAAATTAGTGACAAGGAACTGGAAGAGAGAATCGATTAGGGTAGTAGGTGTACATGAACTATACCATAATCAGGTATGATGAGAATTGAGAAGATGAAAGACAGACAGAATGGTTGGATTTAGTACAAGGGTGATGAAATTGTCGACTTCGATCTGTGAAGAAATAGCTATCAAAACTCAAAAGATTCATGGTAGGAAGGTCTGTGGTTTGGAATTTGGCAAAAAAAAAGGCAAATTAATTTAACTAATAAAGATAATACTTTATTATTATTATATTACTTTGATGAAATTTAATCATTTAAAATGTAGAAAACATAAAAAATAATAATAATAATTAAGATAAGAATATTTGTCAATACGTTAACTATAAAAAATTTATTAGTAACAAGTTTATTTTATAAAATAGTTATAAAAATATTTAATAAAATAATATATATATATATATATATATATATATACTTTTGTATTTTTTGCAGTTGGCAAGCATTTAGTTAAGATGAAATGAAAGATAATTAAGTAATACTATATTTATTTATAAAATTATTTTATGTATTTATAAAAGTTTTAGAGGATTAAAACTAATTTTAACAATTTGGGAAAAGTAATTCATTGTGTAGCCGATTTAAACACTAGTGAAAATTTAAAATAATGCATAAAAAAATCTTGTTAAAAGCCACTGAAATTTTTTAAAATTCACACAATATTATGTAAAAAATATATATTGTCGAAAACACTTAAAAAATAAATAAAAGATATATAGTTGATAGAGCCACAATATCACTACCCTAATAAGTTTTGTGTATTTCTTAAAAGCATATATCTGCTAAAATTATTTATGAAAATGATGTTAAAGTTTTAGTTTAGATTATTTATGTCAATACGTATTTTCAGAAAAAATCAAATTAAAAACCATATAATGGTCGTCGTTGTCATGGCTTTTTTTGGTAAAAAGAAATAACAATGAAGAATGTATGTTTTTGTGGGATTTTTTAAAACGATATGAAGTGACCTGACGGAAGATATGAAATGGGCCCTTTTTATATTATTGTCCGATTTTTCATATACCTTTTCCTATCAATCTTATTTTTATCTCCTGATTCCATTTCCACATATTAAAATTTTAGAGTTTAAAAAAAAGTAACCAAACAAAATAAAAAAGAGCCAATAATTCATAAAAGAAATTTTCTATGGGCTTGTTCGGCAACATTAACTGTTAGCGGGTAGCGGGTAGCGTTTTGTTAAACGCTACATGAAGTAGCATTTGGATTTGAAGCGTTTTGTTTAAACTAAACGCTAGAAGCTTGTACTGTCAAACAAGACTTTCTGTTCAAAACGGAGCGTTTTGTCAAACGCTAGAAACTAGAAGCTCCTAAACGCTCCCAAACGCCCCGTGCCGAACACGTCTTATATATGCGATGCATAATAACACATGGTTGGTCATGTTTAAATATGGTTAAAAATCTCAAACTAGTCAAACATGTTTTTAGTAAACAAGTAAAAAAAAAATTCAAACACACTCCAACTATTTAATAAATAAGTTGAAACCCAATTGAATTTTATGTTTTCCATATCCCAAAAATAACAGATTTAACCAAAGTTATTCACATAAATTTACAAAAAGTAAAAAAAAAAAAATCCAATAATTTTTCAAATAAAACTTAAAAACTCAAAGACCTATTCACATATGAAAATAATATAACGACATCGCAAACGCAAATCGAGGGTTAAAAAAATATTATAATCTTAGTTGAAAAATTATCAAAGTTTTGAAATAAACATAAAAATACATAACTAACTAAATAAGATATGGAAATATAAAAAGAAATAGTATAGAAAGTTGTACAAGAAAGTACATTGTTTATTCATGAAAATACATTGCTACTAGAAATTAGTAGGTGTTCCAAAAGTTCATGGCTTAGTCATGAAAGTACACTGTTTTTCTAAAAGTTGTATGGTCTGAAGTTCCAAAATTCCATTAAAAAACTTTGATATGAACCCTGCAAATTCATGATTGTATACTGCCAATTGGTCCGAGTTCTAATATAAATGGAAAAGTTTAATAATTTCAAAATTACTAGATTGCTAGTGTTTTCAATATTGAGACTTAATGAGTATTGAGGGGTTCAAGACTATGACGGGAGGATTGATAGGGTTCAATATTTGACTAAGTTACTAATGCGATTATGTGAAGAATGAAGATTAAAGATTAGGGATATAGTTGTTTGGAGGTGAAATGGAAGAGAAGGAGAAGGGAAGAAGGCTTAAGACGATTAGTGATTACATTGTGTTCCTGGATTTAATAAAGGAAAGAAAATAAGAAGAGAAAAGAAATGGAGGGGAATGGATATATATATATATATATATATATATATATATATATATATATATATATATATATATATATATATATATAAAAGGAAGAATTATATGGAAAATGAATGTTTACGACAACACATGTTGGAACCAATGAAAAAATGACAACACATCACTTTAACTATATAAATAACTTTTATAATACATTATTTATGAAAAAAAAATGGACACATGCCACTTGATTATTGGTTCCAGCATATATTCTTTTAGTTATTCATTTTCCATTGAACCTACTTCTCTCTCTATATATATATATATATATATATATATATATATATATATATATATATATATATATATATATATTTTCATGTTCAAACAAAGGGAGGGGATTGAAGTTGTTTGATGATGGAGAACACAACATACATGAGGGGCATTGAAGAAAAGCATGATTATAGAAGCTTCGTTATCTTTTTATGTTAGGTTGAAGGGTAAATCGGTAAATGGCAAAGCCTTATATTCGTATTAGATTAAATTTTTCTCCATAATAACCGTCCATTTTGGAAGGAAAGTTAGGAGGAAGATTTCCAACAAATTTTCTTTGTCTTCTTGAGTTCTTTCCACTTTCTTCTATTAAAAAAATAATAAATGCTATTTTCATTTCCCTTGACTTCCCCTTTATAAAAGAATTCGGGAACACAATGTTAGGGTTACTATCTAAGGGAGTAATATGTCGCGTATATTATTATTCTAAAGTTGTTATTTTTTTTATTTGATTGTGTATAAACTAATTAATATATTAATTAAATAGTAATACTTAATAAATTTCAAATAAAAGAATTTACAATTTTTAAACGGGTTTGTTGGTTAAAATTTGGTTGGGATTTTCAACTATTTTTAATTGCATCTTATTTAATTAAACGGGTTAGACATATTGATCCGTTTAATTAATCGGGTTAACAATCTCAACTAAACCCACTAATTATTTGGTTGAGTTGTTTTTTGTCGGCTCTAACAAGGACATAAAGATGCAAAGGTTTACGAGGTTGAATGTCCAAACAAAAGGCTTATTGGTTGTTTGATTCTTATCATATATGTGTTACAACATTTGCGTAATTGTTATGCTCCCTACGGATTCCAACAATGATTATAGAGCCTTCAATTCCAGTGTGATTGTACATGCATTGGCCAAATTATTATGTTCATGCAAATCGCTTTTTGGTCCCGTTTTAAAGAATGAAGAAACCGCAAATATCTTATTTTTTTTGGAAAACGGCCATCAATTAAAAAAACTCACCCAGCATAGCAAGAAACTATGAGGGTAGAAATAAGAACAAAGTGTTCCAGAACAAATTGAAAATGTAAACAATTACTGTTGATGGATTAATTATCAACACCCATTTTTGCGTTGTTTTAGCGCAAATTGTACCAGTGTGGCAGAATGGTCAACTATTACGTTTATGCTTTGGATATTGTTCTCTTTCTTCATCAGGTTTTTTGTATGTATTATATAAATCCATTGTGGTTTTTGTGTTTAACATTTGCCCGAAATGACCATTGTGGTTGCCTATCTATGATTTTTGGTGTTTTTCATTCAGGTAAGACGTGTTTATCGTTTTTGTTGTAAATGTAGAGCCATATATTCATGATTTATTAATAAAGTAATATAATAAGTTTTTAATTTCCCTTTTTTCAACTTGTGCCCAAATTAAAGCAATACTTGGAGGAAAATGATTTCATAAATACGTTTATTAGGATTAACTAAAATAATTGCAATAACATTATTTTATTATTTTATTAATGTATGATCTTTTTAATCATATAATATATAGTTTAGAAAGTTTTATTCTTATAAAGTTTAACTATTTATTATATTAAACTTCAAATGTTTAGCTACTTTTATATACATTGACTTAAAACAAAAAGTTGTTAAATTGAATATATATAATAGTATTATACAAAACAAAAATTGAAATTAAAATATTTTATATACTTTTAAAGTTATTATATAAAATTTTAACTATTTATCATAACAAGCTTCAAATGTTTAGCTAAATTTTTATACATTGACCAAAAATATTAAGGGGCTAACTTAACTATATAATATTATGAGTATTATACAAAACAATTAAGAAATATTTAAAACATTTATGAATTTTAGCAAGCATTTAACACAGATAAAAGATAATTAAGTTATATTATATTTGCATAAAAATTATTTATATCATAAAAAATTTATAAAAAAAATCAAATAAATTTTAACAATTTTCGTATAACCCAACGAGGGAGGGAGGGAGATGCCCATTCACCACTACCACACACCAAGGGGGTGAAGCTCACCCCTAAGATAGCATTGCCACATTATCCATATGACACTTGTGTAAGGGACATACCCAATGAGTATATGAGTAGGTGTTTAACACTTAGGCCACACGGAGTGGAGGTGTTAAGATGTCTCACTAAGAAGTGCTAAGCTCACCAAACACCACCCCCTAGCATGCGCTAAGGGAGGTGCTAAACTAGCCTTGCTAGTCGGGTAACGAGAAGAGAGACGGGAGAGAATGACGAATGTGGGTTGTGATTGGTTGACCTCAATTTGTTTTTTTTTTCCAAAATCAATTCTAATTAAATTACTTCACCACCACTCCCTATCTTACAAGGTGCTAAGGTTTTAAAAAAAAAAAGCTTATGTGGCTTAACAAAATCTGATGTGACAATGTGCTAAGGATGCTACTACTCCCTCTAGCCTTAGCGATGTAATAGAGTTAGCGAATCGAAGGGAATGCAATCCCGCATCAATTAGATAGAGATTCTCATTTTAAAGGTCTTTATATAAATATTTAGAAGTCCAAATATCTAAGTTTAAGTTATGTATATAAGATATCTTATCATCTCTTGCTTAAACAATTATTTTGTATGCGATGGAAGGACTCGCTTCACAAAAATCAGGTATATGTTAAAACGACCGTTAAATTTATATTACTATAACATCTTTTCATATAAATTTATTATCTTTAATTTTGTTAATAAATTTAATTTTTGAAATACACATCATTTTGACATTATACATTATACACCTCTACACGAAGGAAGACACATATATACCAAAAAACTACATTATAAAAGCCCAATAGTTGCAAGACATCCAGAACTTTCTAGTAAGAAATATACCATAAAATATAAAAAGTCAACTACCCATTCGTGATAGTTGGATTAACTTAACCAGAGCTTAGGTCGAGGAGTATTATATGAATCCCGATTCTCCTCTTAGCAATGTGGGACAAAATGAATATTCTAAGCAGGAACACATGCAGCCAAGATAAGGTCAAGAATCATAGTTTTCTAAAGACAAATCGATCAAGATGGGTAGATAAGAAATAAAAGTTTTAAAGAGGACGTTAAAAAAAAAATACTTACAACCCAGTAAGGTATGTTGTGAACAGTCTCAGTGATAGCAAGCCAAATGACACCATAACCGAAGAAAGAAGCAAGAACACCGACCAAAAGAACAACCCACGGTGGATGCTTGTTAGATGCAATGCCAGGAAGTATACCAACATTTTCTCCGATATCATTAGCAACACCGAGAATGGTAAGCTGTTGCTGAGAGAGACCCAGTACAGATTTCAGAGTGTGAGAGTAAAGAGGGAATGCATAGGCGTTGCCGGAGGCCATCTGAACCCAAACAGCGGCGGCAATACCCACCCATGGTGGCCGGCTTCCAGCTTTTAAGGCCGGCATAGTGTGTATATATACCGTTGGATTCAGATACTATCTGTTACTGTCTCTTTGCTAAAGCAGTGATATTGCAGAAGAGTATGATCACAATGAAATATCTACTCAAATGGTTACGAGGAGAAGATGAATCAAAGATCGACAAAAAAAGTCAGCTTAATTTTATGTGTTTGTGCTGCTTTTAATTTCCCTTTTATACAAGATCTGCCCAAATTAAGTCAATCAATTAATTATTAGGATACTCTGAAAATATTGTAATAGATTACTCTTTTTTATTCATAATATTTTTAATTATTTTATATAATATATTTAAATGTTTTATTGAGATAATATTAAGTAAACCCCTTGAAATCTTAATTGTATCCACATAAACTATTATTATTATTTTTAGATTTATTTTTATTTATTATATTAGTATTACTATTAAATGTAGTATTATTCTATTTAATAGTAACAATATCAAATTATTATTATAATAATTGCTATTTTTAAATTTATTGTTTTTGTTATTATTATTATATTATTATTTGTTTTTATATATAAATTTATTTTTTGGTTATTAATTTAGTTTTATAAGTAACTTATTTCTATGAAAAAGATTATGATATGTATGTGGCTATTTTTTTTGTAATATTTCAGAAAATATTTTTTTAAATGTCGTCAAATTTAAAAGGTTAAAATGTAAATTGTATTTTATTATAAAGCACAACTATATTTAGAGGATTTCCAATTGTTAAGCTCACAAAGATTTATTATTTTGGTTGCATCATTTGTTTATTAACTTTTATTTAATAAAAACTTTTAGTAAATGTATTCTTCAACAGTTAAACTTTTTAAAAGTTTTTTCATAATTAAACTAATTTATCATTTATCCATATTAATTAATGTTAAATTAAACCATCTCATATAATTTATAATTTATCATTGTTGGATAATTTTTCTAAACCATATAAGATTATAAAGCTATAAAAACGCTAAAATATTATGTAACCGAAATGTTTTATAATATTTGATATTTTTAATTTTGACAATTGTGACAACTACTTTTAAATTATTTAACCTTGTTATATACTATATTTTTTAATCAATTCAATTGATTAACTAATAAAAAAATCATGATATTTAAATTGTTGGATTAGGTGTCTAATTAGCTCATAATTATAATTTGTATATACTTGAACTTGATAGTAGCACAGTCTTTTTGGGTTGTGCTCAAACCTAGCAATTGGACATGATGACTTTTAGAGAAAGATGTTAATTTATCATTTGATTAATAAATTGAAATAAGAAGTTTATTAATATATTATGAAAATAATATATTAATTAGAAAAGTTATTATTTAATTAATAATTGATCAGAAATTAATTAGAATTAATTTTAGGATTAATAGAATTAATTAAAAGTACAGAGTCTGAAGTGTAATTGTTCAATAGTTGAGCAAAATGTTCCAGAACCTTCCATTTTAAGGGTTGGACAGTTTTTGAGGATATTTTAGGGTTTATAGAATATCTCATGTGGATAATAAAAAGGTAGATAAATACCAAATTGGAAATATTAATTAAATATTTAAATTAGGGTTATTTAGGGTTTCCTATTCCCACTATAAATAGGACCCTAAGGCCTTCTTTTTTTTGGCCACTCTATTATTCTAAGGGTTGGACGAAAATCTCTTCTCCTCTCTCCTCCTTCAAGTCATCTTCTTACTAGCTTGGGTGTGATTCCATTAGAGGCACGACATTTGTGGTGCTAGCTTCCAAGAGATCTACAAGTGAAAGATCATTGTTATTTACTACAATAACAATAAGGTATGTAATTCTAAATCTTCTTTTGATATTTTTGAAAATAGCTTATACCATCTGTCACAACTAGCATTTTTAGCTAGGAGATTCTATTCTCATGTAAACATCAGCCATTTCAAGACTTGTACTTTAAGTTAATATCATGCTATATCCTAACATGAAATCATCCATTTGAATCCAAACTCTTGATTGAAGTTCAAAACCTAATACAATACATCTCATATGTTCAACTATGGATTGAAAACCCTAAAAATCCCGGTTCAAGATTATTATGGACTAGGATTCTCTTATTGGGCCTAATGGACCAGTAAACCTTTCATTTAATTATTTTGGGCCAAGGAACCCCATTTGGGCTCTAACTGGACCCACATTCATCAAACCATGGCATTTTGGGCCATAAGACTTCCCATGGGCCTTATTGGACCTAAAATGTCCCCCTTCATTCTCCTAGGCCTTATGGGCCGTGAACACCTCACTTGAACAAGGTTGGGCCGAAAACTCCTATAATGAGCCCTATAACTTCGAAAATATTCAATAATGGCCCAAAATTTTCCTTTCTCTCCTTTCATTCCGAATTTGAATATATATATATATATATATATATATATATATATATATATATATATATATATGTACATGTAAAAAAAGATGGAATAATGTGATGAAGACACCTCATCTTTAACTAGAAGTTCTCCATGTAAATTACATCACATACTTCCATGATTAGGCCCTTAATCCACCATGTAATGACCATTCTTCTCACTCTCTTTCTTCCTTCTTATTCTCGGCCAACTCTTTTCCCTCACCACTCTCCATTCCACACTTTCAACACTATAATCCTCCTCTTAAAGCCATCTAAGGTTCTCTCATTTTCATCCCTCAAGAATCCGTGAATTAGGGTGTGTTCACCAATGTTTTCTTCAAAGATCATCACTCATTTGAT
The DNA here is from genome assembly GCF_052849685.1 of Lactuca virosa. NCBI lineage: Eukaryota > Viridiplantae > Streptophyta > Magnoliopsida > Asterales > Asteraceae > Lactuca > Lactuca virosa. The sequence continues at coordinate 188,613,365 of NC_136429.1, read as the reverse complement.
CCACCTTAAGTTCGAAAAACTCCACTCAAGAAGCTTCTAAAGCCGAGATCCTTCTCCTTCTTCATCAAAAACCGAAATTTTCAAACCAATGTGAGTTCATACCCCCTATTTTCAGTTTTTACTAAGTTTTGGGTGATAATACAAGTTGTTTTGTGTAGATCTATGTGTATATGCATGACTATGTGTGTTTTTCATGATTTATTTGGTGATTATGTGTTGTTTACTTCATAAATCTAAAAATATGTTAAAAGTATGTTAAAAATATGAGAAAAGTATATGTTGTCGTGTAAATTTGCAGATCTGAGATTTATACACTCAAAATAGCAAAAACAAGTGTTGTGTTCAAAAATCTGTAACCTAAACTCAAAAATCAGCTTTTAATAGAAAAGTTTTGGTCTAGTTACTGACTGTTTTGACCAACTTGATGGTAATATGTTTCAAAACTATTTTACATGCAAAACGTTCAAGTTTATACCTTTAAAATGACTACTCTCACACATTCATACGATTTTTCTACAATTTTTGGCGATTTTTACAAAACTGCCTATCATTTCAGGAAGGATTTCGGACCAGTCTGTGAAGATGAACATTTTCACACAGGTTTGAGATCACTAAAAATTATAATAAAAAAATTATGAAGAAAGTAGACTCATTTCTAAACTCTCAGAGTTGACGGATCCAAATTTCGACTTACAATGATTTTTCTATAATTTTTCTAAAAATAAAGACGTAAATGTCAAAAATCAGAAAATTGTTTTAACTTACTAAAAGTGTTTATATGTTAGTTAGATGCTAGTTTATATGACTTATACATATTTTTAAATCATCTAGACAAGTTAACTTATGTGCATTTAATATATATATATATATATATATATATATATATATATATATATATATGATTACAAAAGTGGTATTTTTAAGTCAATTTGACAAATAATTGAACTAATACTAGCAATAAAATAACAAACGGACAAATTTTGTCATTCATATAATATTGGGCCTTAGTGGCCCATTAATATGTTTGATAAGTCCTGAATACTATTTATATGTTTATTAGGCCTCATTGAGCCATTAACATGCTTGACGGACCGTGGATACTAATTTCGTGCTATTTGGGCCTGTAAATACCTTACATGTGAAATGAGCCTTAGTTGTCATTTTACATATATTTTGGGCCCATGTTATATAACCTCTTTCCTTTCGGGCCTAAAAATGACTTAGATGCTTAGTGGGCCTTAGTTGCTCACTTACATGGTTCATTGGGCCTGGAATGAGTTTTATATGTTTTTCTTCGCGTAAATTCGATTAAGGATCTAGTGAGACGTGTCGGTTGACACCTATTGCGTGTACGATCGTAGCCTGTAGTTATAACCAGAGTCTCTTGGAGGGAGCGGGGATTTGTGTATAGATCTATACGGGGATGACACCCCACACCTGAGCTGTTTGCTACAGTTAGACTAAACCAGTCTAGGGTGACGAAAACCTTATTCTATTTTCCGTCGGCGTTCACCAACGCCAAGATAGGCGAAATTGTTATTATTTAGTATGGTTATGACGGCTCACTTAGAGGAATTAACATTATGAAGTTTGCGGAAGACCATTCTCTTTTCTATTGGATTACTTGGAAACATACTCATACTGGTACTCAACCTCGGGGTTGGTACGACAACATTCTCTTTTCATCTTTTACAGGCAACATAGGGTTGTCTGGGGGCATTCTATTTACATTCTCTTCATTCACTTTTGGCATTCTATTAATCAATAACACACATGCATTAATACAAGATAGGACACAAACATACTAAACTATTTTAAGAAAATACAGGATTTTCTTGTGATTACAAAGTTATACAAATCATTTCCTCAAACATGCTTATGAACTCACCAACATTTTTATGTTGACATTTTTAAATTAACTTGTATTCTCAGGAAACCGTTGAAGCAGGTTGGGCTGAACAAACTAATGGATGTTTTGTTATATTTTGTTTCATCAGACTTTAATTATTTTGGCATGTAATATTCAAACACGGTACTCGATGTAAAAAATGAATGTTGTTATATTACATGTGTGGTGATGATGATGTTATGTTTCAATTATATACTTTGTGATGATACTTCAAGGATAAAGTCACGCGCAAGCCCCCAGACGTTTCCGCCGTCTGGTTCGGGGGTGTGATAGATTGGTATCGGAGCATTATTTATAGTGAACTAGCATATCTAATCATACAAGATATGCAACTATAAATACAATGGGACTAAACTACTCTGAACATAATAATTAAAATACATACCTATGTGTGCATTTTAGAGTAATAACACAACAAGCACAGTAAAAGTCCTTGGATGATTTGAACATCGCGATTAAACGCAGGCGGTTATGTAGTCGTATTGGGGGTGAATGTAGCCTGATCAACTATATTCATTCAAAATACGACCAACATGTGTTCGGGAGTAATTGTGATGGGCAATGAATCAAAAAAAAAACTTACCACCTAATTATCCAAAGAGCTTATAGAACTAAACCTAAACAAAATTAAAATACTATAGGAGTATTTGGTGTGCTATTTGTTTCTAGTATTTATACACTTTCGTGCAGACACTATGGTAGGGTATCATTAGCCAGGACACCCCTATATCCCTAGTCAGGGGAAGGCATGGTGGCTTGACCTAGAGGAAGACCCAGAAGGAGACTCAGAGGAAGAACCAGAGGAAGAACATGAAGTAGAACTTGCAGATGGACCCGCCGAGCCAGTGGTGGACCTCGAAGAGGGAGAGCTCGAGGGCAATGTCGATGATGACTCGGGTACAGAGTCTGAGGTCATCAATCCTCCATACATGGCCAGAGTACCGACTTATCGTATGGACCCTAATTGCCCCACGCCTCATGGGAACACGATATTGGAAGATGGAGTTACCAACAGGGGCATACGACCGCCCTATGGTATGAACCAAGGTCTTTTCGATCTTAGTCATGGAGGACCAGCTGACATGGCCCTCTCAGACATGGTCCGACGCACCCGAGATATTGATAACCAAGCTCAGGACACCCTAAATCAAACAGACCAAATGTGGGCTGCTATTCAGAAGAGATGAGAGACAAACACAGGGAGTGATTGGGGACTTCCAAGCATGACAGTCAGTTTAGGAGGCACGACTACGAGACACCGAGCGACAAGTAGCTCATCTCCAGGGTGCATCCACTTCATCAGCACCACCACCAGACAATTTACGCCATAATTAGGATCAAATTTCCCCCCCCCCCCCCTCACTACTATCCGTTATGACTCTCTTTCGTGTACTAATATGGTATTCACTAATGAAACAACTATTTGTTATTCTTATCTCGTGTTATTGCATGAGTCCACTTATATGCACAACTGAACCCCTGAAACCGCTAGATACTCAAGGATCTCGAAACCAAAACAACCTATATACTTTATGGATAGACTTAATATTCGCGCCAAATCTACGATTACCTACTACCATAAATACATCATAGGGATGTAGATTGAAACATTGTGAATCATACGACAAAACGCGACGTTTATAGAGTACAACCAGAAATGACCATAGTTACTTACGATCTTGCTTATCATCATGCAGCAGAAAATGTCATCCCACAAAAATAACAAGCACACCCGTGAGACACCAATCCTGCAGATGGACTCTGCTACATTCGAAGCTGCTGTAACAGCTGCCGTAACCGCTGCTATGGCACAACTCAACGCAAACAACACTAACAGAGATGGAGATATCGTCGACAACTCCAGCCGAAGTAACGACCACAGAAACAAACGAGTGAGAGCTTATCAAGGCACTCCAAAACCCAAGCTTAAGAGCAGGATGCGAGAGTCTGGGAGTAAGAGGAAGGGACAACCAACTCAAGGGTCCTCGTAGAAACAACATGATGTTGCTGTCCATGCGACCATGACACCTACTACATCAACACCAGCAAGACCATATGTTGGAAGTCTTCCAAAATGCAACAAGTGCAATTTCCATCATAAAGGAGCCTGCCGAAAGCCGTATTGCAATATATGCAACAAGAAAGGATACACCACCCGATACTGCAGATCTCAATCACAACAGAACCAACAACCAAACTACCATAACAACAACAACCACAACAACAATAACGCTGGGGTTAGCCACACTTGTTACAGATGTGGAGGGACCGGCCATTTCAGACGTAATTGTCCCAAAGCCAACAACCAGGGGGCAGGAGGATCAGGAAGGATCTTGACTTTGGGTCAAGGTGAGACAAACCAAGACCCGATGATTGTTACTGGTACGTTCCCACATAACAACACTTACGCATGCATCTTATTCGATAGTGGAGCTGAGCGAAGCTTCATTAGTAACAAATTCAAACACTTACTAAAACAACAACCCCAGAAGCTAAGTGAAGCCGTCACGGTGGAGATGGCTAATGGGAAAACCGAAACAACCAAAGATGTTTACGTAGGATGCACATTAATGCTAAACAATCACTCTTTTCAAATAGATTTGATGCCAGTAAATATTAGGAGTTTTGATGTGATAATCGACATGGATTGGTTAAGCCCCCATCATGCTGGTATTATGTATTGCAAGAAGGCCGTTTGCCTTCATCTCCCCAATCACGAAACCCTAATAATATATGGTGATAAACCTGGAGCCAATCTTCGTCTTATCTCGTGCATTAAGGCACAAAAGTGCCTACATAAAAAAATACGCTTTCCTCGCTCACATTGTGGATAAAACCAGAGAATGAGTAAACATTAAAGACATCCCAGTGGCATGTGACTTCCCGGATGTATTTCCAGAAGACCTTCCGGGGATACCCCCAGAAAGGCAAGTCGAATTCCGAATCGACCTAATACCAGGAGCCACATCAATTGCCAATTCACCCTACCGGTGAGCTCCCACCGAAATGTAGGAGTTATCCAGCCAGCTAAGCGAGCTGTTGAGCAAAGGATTCATCCGACCAAGCTTCTCACCCTGGGGAGCTCCGGTCTTGTTTGTCAAGAAAAAAAGACAGATCCTTCAGAATATGCAGAGTTAAACAAGCTCGTTGTCAAAAAATGATACCCACTTCCTCGGATTGACGATCTATTTGACTAGCTTCAAGGAGCTAGTTACTTCTCCAAGATAGATCTAAGATCCGGTTATCATCAACTTCGAGTCCGAGAAGAGGACATTCCAAAATCTGCTTTTCGAACTCGATACGGTCATTACGAATTTGTTGTGATGCCCTTCAGTCTAACAAATGCCCCCGCTGCATTTATGGACCTCATGAATCGAGTCTGCCGCCCATTCCTCGATAATTTTTTTTTTCATGTTCATCAATAACCTTTCACTCCCACCTAATCTCACAGACCAAGGGAGCCAATTCAGATGCATTGAAGCCGGAGAACGCCACAAATGAAACACTGCGTGGGATGGATAAGAACTTTGAAGCCAGAGAGGACGGAACTTACTACTTCATGAATAGAATCTGGGTCCCTAAACTTGGGGGATTCAGAGAGATGGTCATGAAAAAGGCTCATAGGATGCGATATTCCGTCCATACAGGTTCGGATAAGATGTACCGGGACCTTAAAGCAACATTATTAGTGGCCAAATATGAAGACAGAGATCGCCACTTACGTGGGCAAGTGTCTCACCTACGCCAAAGTGTAAAGTGGAATATCAAAAGCTCTCGGACTTATTACAACAGCCGGTAATATCCGAGTGGAAATGGGAAAGGATTACTATGGACTTCATAACCAAATTACCTAAGACAGCAGACAGATTGGATGCTATCTGGGTGATTGTCGATAGATTAACTAAATCCGCTCATTTCCTGCCAATAAAAAAATCTTACAAGATGGAAAGGTTGACACGAATCTACATCAAGGAGATCATAAGACTTAATGGGGTGCCAGTGCCTATTATCTCGGATCGAGATAGTAGATTTACCTCACGATTTTGGCAGTCACTTCAGAAGGCAATGGGAACACAACTAGACATGAGCACTGCTTACCACCCTCAAACCGATGGCCAAAGCGAACGAACCATCCAAACACTCGAAGACATGCTCCGAGCCTGTGTGATTGATTTCGGCAAGTCGTGGGATACCCACTTGACTTTGGTTGAATTCTCATACAACAACAGTTTTCACACGAGCATCAAGGTTCCTCCTTTGGAGGCTTTATATGGTCGCAAATGCAGATCGCCTCTATGCTGGGCTGAAGTAGGTGACACCCAACTAGCAAAAGGACAATCACCAGACAACACCCTCACAGAGCCAGAAATCATCCGGGAAACGACCGAAAAGATAATCCAAATCAAAAGCCCGACTTCAAGCATCGCGAGACCGACAAAAGAGTTATGATGACAAACGGCGAAAGCCTCTGGAATTCCAAGTCGGGGATCGGGTGCTATTGAAAGTCTCTCCCTAGAAATGAATGATCCGTTTTGGGAAACAGGGAAAGCTGAACCCGCGATACATCAGACCGTTCGAGATCCTGGCCCGAATTGGTCCGGTAGCTTATAAGCTGCAGCTACCTTCAGAGCTCAGCAACGTACACCCCGTGTTTCACGTCTCGAATCTAAAAAAGTGCTTATCAGATGAAACTCTTGTCATTCCTTTAGAAGAGATCGAAATAAACAAGAATCTCCAGTTCGTCGAAGAACCAGTCGAGATAATCGATAGGGAAGTGAAGCGCATTCCGATTGTGAAGGTTCGATGGAACACCAAGCATGGACCAGAATTCACATGGGAACACGAAAACCAGATGAAGCAGAAGTACCCTCACTTATTCTCTCATTCATAATCCTACCTTTCGAAAGAATTTCGGGACGAAATTCCCTCTATTGGGGGGATGATGTCACAACTAGCATTTTTAGCTAGGAGATTCTATTCTCATGTAAACATCAGCCATTTCAAGACTTGTACTCTAAGTGAATATCATGCTATATGCTAACATGAAATCATCCATTTGAATCCAAACTCTTGATTGAAGTTCAAAACCTAATACAATACATCTCGTATGTTCAACTATGGATTGAAAACCCTAAAAATCCCGGTTCAAGATTATTATGGACTAGGATTCTCTTATTGGGCCTAATGGACCACTAAACCTTTCATTTGATTATTTTGGGCCAAGGAACCCCATTCGGGCTCTAATTGGACCCACATTCATAAAACCATGGCATTTTGGGCCATAAGACTTCTCATGGGCCTTATTGGACCTAAAATGTCCCACTTCATTCTCCTGGGCCTTATGGGCCGTGAACACCTCACTTGAACAAGGTTGGGCCGAAAACTCCTATAATGAGCCCTATAACTTCGAAAATATTCAATAATGGCCCAAAATTTTCCTTTCTCTCCTTTCATTCTCGAATTTGAATATATATATATATATATATATATATATATATATATATATATATATATAAATATACATGTAAAAAAAAGAGAAAGAAAAGATGGAATAATGTGATGAAGACACCTCATCTTTAACTAGAAGTTCTCCATGTAAATTACATCACATACTTCCATGATTAGGCCCTTAATCCACCATGTAATGACCATTCTTCTCACTCTCTTTATTCCTTCTTATTCTCGGCCATAACTCCTTTCCCTCACCACTCTCCATTCCACGCTTTCAACACTATAATCCTCCTCTTAAAGCCATCAAATGTTCTCTCATTTTCATCCCTCAAGAATCCGTGAATTAGGGTGTGTTCACCAAGTTTTTATTCAAAGATCATCACTCAAAAATAGCAAAAACAAGTATATTTTGTCATGTAAACTTGTAGATCTGAGATTTATACACTCAAAAATAGCAAAAACAGGTGTTGTGTTCAAAAATCTATAACCTAAACTCAAAAATCAGCTTTTAACAGAAAAGTTTTGGTCTAGTTACTGACTGTTTTGACCAACTTGATGGTAATATTTTTCAAAACTATTTTACATGCAAAACGTTCAAGTTTATACCTTTAAAATGACTACTCTCACGCATTCATACGATTTTTCTACAATTTTTTGGCGATTTTTACAAAACTGCCTATCATTTCAGGAAGGATTTTGGACCAATATGTGAAGATGAACATTTTCACACTAGTTTGAGATCACTAAAAATTATAATAAAAAAAATTATGAAGAAAGTAGACTCATTTAATAAACTCTCAGAGTTGTCGGATCCAAATTTCGACTTACAATGATTTTTCTATAATTTTTCTAAAAATAGAGACGTAAATGTCAAATCAGAAAATTGTTTTAACTTACTAAAAGTGTTTATATGTTAGTTAGATGCAAGTTTATATGACTTATACATATTTTTAAATCATCTAGACAAGTTAACTTATTTGCATTTAATATATATATATATGATTACAAAAGTGGTATTTTTAAGTCAATTTGACAAATAATTGAACTAATACTAGCAATAAAATAACAAACGGACAAATTTTGTCATTCGTATAATATTGGGCCTTAGTGGCCGCCCATTACTATGTTTGATAGATCCTGAATACTATTTATATGTTTATTGGGCCTCATTGACCCATTAACATGCTTGACGGACCGTGGATACTAATTTCATGCTATTTGGGCCTGTAAATACCTTACATGTGAAATGGGCCTTAGTTGTCATTTTACATATATTTTGGGCCCATGTTATATAACCTCTTTCCTTTCGGGCCTAAAAATGACTTACATGCTTAGTGGGCCTTAGTTGCTCACTTACATGGTTCATTAGGCCTGGAATGAGTTTTATATGTTTTTCTTCGCGTAAATTCGATTAAGGATCTAGTGAGACGTGTCGGTTGACACCTATTGAGTGTACGATCGTAGCCTGTAGTTATAACCAGAGTCTCTTGGAGGGAGAGCGGGGATTTGTGTATAGATCTATACGGAGATGACACCCCACACCTGAGCTGTTCGCTACAATTAGACTAAACCAGTCTAGGGTGACGAAAACCTTATTCTATTTTCCGTCGGCGTTCACCAACGCCAAGATAGGCGAAATTGTCATTATTTAGTATGGTTATGACGGCTCACTTAGAGGAATTAACATTATGAAGTTTGCGGAAGACCATTTTCTTTTCTCTTGGATTACTTGGAAACATACTCACACTGGTACTCAACCTCGGGGTTGGTACGACAGCATTCTCTTTTCATCCTTTACAGGTAACATAGGGTTGTCTGGGGGCATTGTATTTGCATTCTCTTCATTCACTTTTGGCATTCTATTAATCAATAACACATATGCATTAATACAAGATAGGACACAAACATACTAAACTATTTTAAGAAAATACATGATTTTCTTGTGATTAAAAAGTTATACAAATCATTTCCTCAAACATGCTTATGAACTCACCAACATTTTTATGTTGACATTTTTAAATTAATTTGTATTCTCAGGAAACCGTTGAAGCAGGTTGGGCTGAACAAACTAATGGATGTTTTGTTATATTTTGTTTCATCAGACTTTAATTATTTTGGCATGTAATATTCAAACACGGTACTCGATGTAAACAATGAATGTTCTTATATTACATGTGTGGTGATGATGATGATGTTATGTTTCATTTATATACTTTGTGATGATACTTCAAGGATAAAGTCACGCGCAAGCCCCCGGACGTTTCCTCCGTCTGGTTCGGGGGTGTGACACCATCTAGGGTTTCTTATTTGATATTCATAGTTATAGTTTCAATAGTGAAAGCATAGATCCTTAGGTTGCATGTGAACTTAAGGGTTTTAAGTTTATTTGTTTTTCATAAAACTTATCAGTGATATCAGAGCGTTTGGTTTGTTTTCAATTGAGTAGCTATAATTGTTGAATTAGATCAACTAAGGTTAATAGAAATGAAACCCTAAAAGGCCAAGAATTTCGACTAGGGTTAGGTTTTTTCGAAACCCTAGCCTATTCCCCTTGGATTTCGAAATTAGGGTTAGGGTTTTGAAACTAGCCTTCCTCTCCAAGTTTTTAAAAATGGTTCATTTGTTAGGGTTTCCTATTTTAGATAATTATTAGTTTAATTCGATTAAAAAGGATAATTATAAAATTGGATAACTCCTACACCCTAATTTTCGAAAATTAGAGGGTTAGGATTAGGATTAAATTATTTGATTAATTTAATTAGTTAATCCTTATTTGATTTTGTAACGACCCAAAAATCAAGGGTAAAAATTTAATTTTTATTATAGTCAAAACATAAATATCTTTTAATCCAGACATTCCAAAACATAGTTAATTAAAACATTTATCTGGGTTCATCCCAAAATCACTTATTGCGGAAAACATGGATGTGCGCGCTGCGATCAAGCCGAGCCATTCCTTCCTAAATCGATGATACCAGAAACCAAAACTGTAAACCGTAAGCACGAAGCTTAGTAAGTTCCCCGGAGCATACCCCACACAACCCACATAACCACATAATCCATATAAGCTATAACAGCCACATTAACCATATCAATCGCATAAGCCATGCATATAAACATATAGGGATGTCGTGGGCTCCTCCCAAGGTCATACTCCAAGATGACATGGGCTCCCCCACATGGTCTTACACCTAAGTGCCATCGGTTCCCCCCATGGTCTTTAGCTGGAAAGCCAAGGGAACCCCCACATGGTCTTACATCCAAATATCTTTTAATCCAGACATTCCAAAACATAGTTATTTAAAACATTTATCAGAGTTCATCCCAAAATAACTTATTGTGGAAAACATGGATGTGCGCGTTGCGATCAAGCCGAACCCTTCCTTCCCAAATCGATGATACCTGAAACCAAAACTGTAAACCATAAGCACGAAGCTTAGTGAGTTCCCCATAGCATACCCCACACAATCCACATAACCACATAATCCATATAAGCTATAACAGCCACATAAACCATATCAATCGCATAAGCCATGCATATAAACATATAGGGATGTCGTGGGCTCCTCCCAAGGTCTTACTCCAGGATGTCATGGGCTCCCCCACATGGTCTTACACCTAAGTGCCATGGGCTCCCCCCATGGTCTTTAGCTGGAAAGCCATGGGCTCCCCCACATGGTCTTATATCCAAGTGACATGTGCTCCTCCATGGTCTTTACCTGAAAAGCCATGGGCTCCCCACATGGTCTTACATCCAAGATGCCATGGGCTCCCCCCATGGTCTTTACCTGAAAAGCCATGGGCTCCCCCACATGGTCTTACACCCAAGTGCCATGGGCTCCCCCCATGGTCTTCCATGCAAGTATCACAAAGACAACTAGCATACCACATACCACATAGTCAAATAGCATACCACATAATCACTAGCATAGCGCATATACATGCATACCAGACATATCAGTAGTGAATCTACAATAAACACTACAACTAACTGAATGGGTCGACCTTGGTGCCTTAGACCCATTGGTATGGTGAGAAGACTCACCTTGAATGCAGAAGCTCCCAAATGACATCCTTAGATGCTGTCCCGCCGACTTCCAGAGCTATTAATACCAATAAATATACCCAATTAGCAAATTGGGTTCCATACAATAATCCATACATGGGGTAAAATGACCATTCTACCCCTGGCCCAGTATGATCCAAAACTGAGGCCCAAGCCCAAAAAAAGCCCAACACTATAATGTCCATAAATCCATCAATGGACCAAATCCGCGAAGGCCCAATACCAAAAAGGCCTAAAATACTGAATGCTCAAGCCTAGTCAACTCCTGGTCAAGTAAAAATGAACGGTCAAGGTCATCAGTCCATGTTGACCCAACTCGTCGAGTGCATCTAGCAACTCGTCGAGTTCCTTCATTGTTCAGAAAATTGGGTAAAACCCTAGACAACTCGCCGAGTTGTCTTACTAACTCACCGAGTTCACTCAATATCCAGAAAACAGGAAAACTCAACCCAACTCGTCAAGTTTCTACTGTCTCAACATATTCAGTCCCTTTTCAGTCGAATCTAAAGCCCCAAACTACAGATCCAACCCCTAGGGTGGAGATACCACGTAAAGTTGCTAACTTTACATCCATGCAAGGCATTAAAGGCTAAAAACACTTAATCAAAGCTTGTCAAGAGACTTAGAGCATGAATGAGGGACAATACTTTATAAAGTTGGCAACTTTAAGTCCCTAAAGGCCCTGAGATGTCGAGATCTAAAGCCATATCTTCAAATCATGCTCAAAACCAAAAATGGTACCAAACTAGGCTAATAATGGTCATAAACTTTCATAGAAGGAGATCTAAGCAATGGAAAGTCAAGGTTTCGACTTTATACCTTAATATGGTTGCCACACTGGAGGAAATCTCGGATCTACTGCCTTCCACTCAATCCAACCTCTTCAAGCTTCAAGTTCCTTCCAAAAGAGCACCAAGAATCACTTTCCAAGCTCACATACACACAAAACGGGAGATGAGACACGATTTAGAGTTTATCTGGACAAGGGGGGGATAAGGAGGCTACAAGTGAGGCGTAAGGCCTTTAAATAGGGTACAAACCCTGAAAATTAGGGTTTTCCTCCCAGCGTTTACTCGTCGAGTTGGGGCCTTCCAACTCATCGAGTAGATCCTTCATCCCGCGTCCAAAATGATCTCTACTCGACGAGTTGGAGTTCCCCAACTCGTGAGTCCCCGCCCAAAACTCTAAAAATGTTGAAAACTGCCCAATACCTAAACCAAGCGTTACAGATTTAATGTTTTTAATTAATTGCTAATTAATAGATAAATACTAAACCAATTTTTTGTATTATTTTAAATATAAATTAATTGATTATTAATTTTCAAAATTTAAAACTTAAATAAACCTAGTATTTTGAAAAGTTTTAAATAAACCTTATACTATATCTAAAATTAAAAGTTTAATAATTACTATATGTATAAGGCTAAGTTAGTCAAATCGCTAGTACGCCTCATTCACGAAGCCATGCTATAAGGAGAGTTTAAGGAAGCGGCCTATAAAATGACCGCCATTGGGTATCCATTCTTACCCACCGCTCTCTTGTATGGTGGAGGGTCATTAGCCGAACGGTGTAACGACCCAATTTTCAAAAGAAAATTTTCATTTTTAAATAGTCAAAAACATCTTCCATAAACCATAGAATCTCAAATACATTTGTTTTCAAATTCGTATCAATAACAATATTATTCCAATCATCAAAGTGTCCCATAAAAACGCCTGAGAGAGTGCATGCCGCGTCATCAAGCCTTGCCCTTGCCCTTAGGCTCAGATGTACCTGCACCAAATCCACAAACTGTAAGCTAATGCTTAGTGAGTTCCCCAGAGCATACCCCATACAATCCACATAATCACATAATCATATTATCTATAAAAGCTACATAACCACATAATCCATGCATACAAACACATAGGGAACCCATGGAAACCCTCTAGGGTCTTACACCTAGTACCACTGGAACCCCCACGTGGTCTTAACTTCCTGCCATGGGAACCCCCACATGGTCTTCCTGCCATGGGAACCCCCACATGCTCTTCACTACCAAGCAAATATCATACAAACTAAACATGCAAATATACTAGGATCCCATGGAAACCCTCCAAGGTCTTACACCAAATGCCATGAAAACCCCCACATGGTCTCAATCTACTGCCACGTGACCCCCCAGGGTCTTCCATGCAAATGCCATACTAATATAACGTATAATCAATCGACAATCCATATATTATAAAATGGCCCGGCCTTGGTGCCTTAGACCCATTGGTATGGTGAGAAGACTCACCTCTCGTGAATGCTGAACTGACAAGATAAGATCTGATAAGTCCAACGCATAGCTCCAACTCAACTGCCGATAAGCATCATGTAATTAACTTGTCACAATCCCGAAATACCATAAATACCCTCAAAGTCAACCCTAGTCAAAGTCAAGGTTAACAGTCAAGGTCAACAGTCCATGTTGACCTCAACTCGTCAAGTGCATCTAGCAACTCGTCGAGTTCATTCAGAGTCCATACAACCGAAATCCCAAGTCAACTCGCCGAGTCACCTGAGTAACTCGTCGAGTTCCTTCAATGTCCAGAAGACCGAAAACTCATGTAGACCAAAAAACTCCAATCCTTCACTGAACTCACTCAGAATCTCGAAAATGTGTAAACCCTACCTGAATCGTCAAGTTGGCTAAGCAACTCGTTGAGTCCCTTCAGCCCTTTTTATGTTCAGTCCTTTCGAGTGGGATCCAAGGACCCAAACTTCATATCCAACTCCTTCTGGTGTAGTTACCACGTAAAGTTGCAAACTTTATGTGCATGCAAGGCCTCACAAGGCTAAAACACTAAAAATAAGGTTCCTACAAGGTTTTAGTGCATGGAAATGGCCTAAGCTGGATAAAGTGAGCAATTTTATGTCATTGAAGACCTAGAGGTGTCCATATCTAGAACCATATCCTTGTGACAAGTCCAAATCCGAGTATGGCACCCTTTTGGCACCAAAAGCGACCATTTACTTCCAAGAAATGAGATCTAAGAAACTAAAGGTCAAGATAGTGACTTTATACCTCAGGATGGTCGCCAATACATAGTAGATGCCGGGTCTACTGCTTCTCTCTTTGCTCCTTCTTCTTCAAGCTCCAAAATCCTTTACAACCACACCAAAATCACTCTCAAAATCTCTCTCTCTCTCACTCAACAAGGTGCAAGGCTCAAACTAGTGTTTCTTTGGGCTGTGAGAACGATGGAAGAGGCTGCAAATGAGCCATAAGTTCTTCAAATAGGGTACAAACCCCTGAAAATTAGGGTTTCCCTTTACAGTGCCTACTCATCGAGTCGGGGCCTTCCGACTCGTCAAGTAGATCCGAAGTCCCGCGTCCTCATAAATGATTTCTACTTGACGAGTTGGAGCTCCCAACTCGTCGAGTCCTAGCACAAAACCCTAAATTTTTAAAAACTTAAATAATACCTGGAACAGGTGTTACAAACGGATTTGATATGACACTAAATTCTCATTAAAAGTATAATGTTATTAAAAGTACTAAAACATTTTATTTGAAATCCCAAATCTGGTTACTTTAGGAAAAATGTGAATTAGTATACTAACCCATAAAATTACACCTTACACTTTTGAAGTCGTTAGTGGAGCGTATGTGGTTAACTAGCACACTAATAGGGACTAATAATGAGTATTAATGGGTATCTCATAAATTATCATTGTTGATGCAGCGTGTATGGTTTACCAACACATCAATTGGGATGATAAATGATAATGAGGTTACCAAGCACATTTGCATGGTTATTCACATCTTGTTGGTGATCCTCGGTATCCCAAAATCAAATAGAAGAGCATAATCAGAGATTAAACATGACATTGAATAGTTTTCAATGAATCTCAAAAGACCTAGGAATTTCACGTAATTTCATTACTTTTCTGGTGGAATTGGTAAATCGTCATTTACCTACCTTTATAAAATTTACAATTAGATTACGTCATCCCTTTTCTAAGTTGTGAATTATATAGTTGCGTTCTAGCCTTAATATTTTATTTTGTGTTACTATATTAAGGATTATTCTTATCTAACTAAAACTGCCTTCCTTTTACAGATGTCTACTCCAGCTGATGCTTCTGCTTCCTTGTAACGCCCGAATCGCCAGGTAAAAACTCTTAAAATTATTTCAGTCATTCTTGGACTAGACCTGAGTACGCTGGGCGTATACAAGGTACGCATGGCGTACTCCTATTCATGGGTGAAGAGGCGATGTCCCCTACGTACGATGAGCATACCCATACGTACGCAAGCCAGGGGAAAACCCTAATTTTTAGAGTTTGCACCCTATTTAAGCTCATTAAGCCCCCTAAGTCCTTCACCTTATCAACCCTCATTGCCTTTTTGAGCTAATCTCAAAACCCTAGCCATCTTGAGAGTATTCTTGAGCTTACAAAGAGTTTTTGGGTGTTCTTTTGTGATCTTGAAGAAGAATAAGGCTTGAGGAAAAGCATTGGACAAGAAGGGGCTTGTAGATCTAAAGGTTGTTCAACATTTTAGCTCATTGGAGGTATAAAGTCTGAAACTTTTTCATTCTAAGTCTAGATCTAAGTTTGGAGTAGAACTTGCATACTTTGGTCCCATAACCTTGGTCTCACGGAGTATGGAATACTCCATACCATTTGAGCTATCCTTTTGGGCTCTTACGGGTGCATGAAGTCATAAAAATCGGATCTTTGAGGTTACAACTCAACCATGCATGGGTTGGTGACCACTTGAGGGAGATAAAATGCTTAATCCACGGTTTGAGTCCCATTAAGTCATACAAAAGCATAAAGTTTGCAAATTTATGGCTTAATGCACTCTAATGAACTTGGATCTAAAATTGGACGTTAGGTCTTAACTGATTAAGACCTTAGAATGTGGATTTGGCCAGATGTAGCGTATGCCGGGCGTTCCTAGACCTACATTGCGCTTACAAGTCTGAGGTACCGATTGTGCAAGGGTCATGAATACGCCGAGCGTACTGTTGGTACGTTGAGCATAATCATCAGAGAGGATTTTGGGCTTTTTAGCCTCGGGCCATTTCAGACTTATGGACTTGGGCCTTTGTTGGGCTGCAAGCTTTTTAGTAGCGGGCCTTCTTGATCTTGGGCCCATTTTCGATATGGTCTATCTTCTAGGCTTTGGGAATAATTGTATTTGGGGCTTGGTGGGTTAGGCCTAATAAGGCAAGGATTAAGCAACCTTTTTACCTTTAAAGTCGGGATTTAGGGTTTGGACTCGCAGGTTCGATTATTGACCTAATTTCTAATTAGGGTATCTTTACTTGTGATTTAGTAATAGGATTTCACGAGTCAATAGTCTGAGTGTGATTTGATATCTTCAGTCTGAGGTGAGTTTCCTTCACTATATCTGTGGGTCGAAGGCACCAATGTCGGCCCACTAGATTATGTTTGTAGTATGATAATTGTCTTCTTGACAATTACCTGTTATGCCTGTATCGGCTTGATGTCTCTATGAATCTTATTGTTATGATTAGATGTGTTAGCGGTAGGGGTGAAATAGACCCGATACCGGTTGAAAGATACCGAAGGGGTGAAATAGACCCGGTACCGGTTGAAAGATACCGAAGGGGGTGAAATAGACCCAATACCAGTTGAAAGATACCGAAGGGGTTGAAATAGACCATGTATGTCTTTCACTATTATATATGTATGGTATGGGTTAGTTTAGGGGAACTCACTAAGATCTGTGATTACGGTTTTCAGTTTATGTTTCAGGTACTTCCAACTCGAAAGGGAAGTGCCCGACCTGATCGCACTGTATCCACCTATGTTTTTCCGTATCACGTGATTTTGGGATTTTGTACTATGATAATATTTTACTATGATATACTTTTGACTGGTTGATGTGATTATCATACGATTGGAATGAATTTAAAATGAAAATTTTATCTGAATTTTTAGGATGTTACAAGTTGGTATCAGAGCCTTGGTTTTAGGGATTCGGGTATACTCTCGGGTATGCCTGAACTCAAATCGAGGATTTGGTATATTTTCAATAAAAAGAAACATTTTAATTAAGGAATCTTAATAAAAGAAAGGGTTGTGATGTGTGCAATCAGCCGAGCTCAAGTAAGTCTTCCCAAAATACCCATACATGTTATATGTTTTACGCTATGATATGAGAATTGCATGATATATTAGGGCTAAGGAACTGCTTAGAATTTCATGATATAATGCTAGGAGAGATGCCTTTTTTGCCTATTGTATGAGCTTATAGATTGCATGCTAGTATGAGATCAGTTATCTAATAGGATGGCCTATTTAGGTTGTGTTCTGATTTGAATTGCTTGATGCTCAAATGTTGCGTGGTTTGTGCTATTAGGAATTTTATTAGTACCAGCTGACTAGTGGACGAATGCGTTTGATTACATATTCTTAGGATTAGATCATTTTCGAAGGATAGGTTTAACTTTATTGTGCAACTCTTGTTTGAGTCCAACCGTTGTAGTGTGGGACCTTTCATTTAAAGAGTTATCTAGTACCGATAGTATGTAATTGTATTCGTATGGTAGTTAGATGGTATTAGTGGGATTTCCGTTTACAGTTGATAGCAGAGAGTGGTGAGGAAAGGAACCCAAGGAAGTCCCTGGAATATGTATTGGCACATAGGACGCCTCATAGTATGAGGAGAATATTAGATATGAAGGAGTGACTTGGAGGAGTCAGGGTAGTCCTTGACGAAGGTATAGATAGGTGTGGAAGGTAGTCTTGGGCTCGTACTACTGAAAGCACAAGATTTGTACCTGAGACTAGGAAGACAACGAAGAATCTAGGAAGCTCGAGAGTGTGAACCTCTTCGTGTGTTTACTGATTGTTTATGTGGTTATGTTTCAGCATGGTGGTAACACGTAATAGAGCATGGGGTTCAGGATCTGGATCTGTGTGACACCCGGTTTTTATAACAGGTGTTATTTTATGAAATATAGATATTATGAAAGGAGTAGGTGAGATAAACCCTAGAAAGGGTTAATTTTAGAAATATTAATTATTAAAATTTTATTGAAGAATGTTGTAGTTCGTGTGATGAGGATTCCGTGGATATAAAGTTTGCTGAAAACGGAATTCGTATGAGAAAGTTATGGCTATTTGAAGTTGAGATGAAAGTAGAACGCTATTATGAGAAAGTCAACGGAAGTCAAGTCAAAGGTAAACATCTGACCACCACGACGTGAAACATGATTTTCACGACACATTTGACTCTCATGACATGAGCAATTAATTCTCACGACGTGAGATGCGATGAATCGACAAGACACGTGGCGGAAGAGTGCGACGCGTGGCAGGACCAGGTCTAGACACTGCTCACGACGTGAGCTTATAATGTTCACGACGTGAGAGCTTGCAGAGTATAAAAACTAGTGTTTTGGTGTCATTTGGAGGATTTTGACACATTTGAGCGGAGATGCTGTCCGGGAGTCGTTTACGTGATATTATACCGGTGGAGTTATACCGATATACGTGTGATACGGGCTGAGTTATGAGACCGTGGAGGTATAATTTACCCCGTTATTATGTAATTGTTTTATACAACATTATTGTTAGGATTGGATAGATTTGAGTATATGTTATGTACATATACGTGTACCCGTGATATGGTGCTCTTACGGACCTGTTGGTGAGATTTGTAAGTAAATCTCACGGTAAGATAGTTAGTTGGGACTGTCAAGATTATAAACCCTAATTTATTGAAATGTCCCGATATGGTATATTTGATAATTGGCTTATGGGGTTAAGCCTAGTATTGATATATTATTGTATTTAATGAGCTTGGTGACAAATAGTCACGGGGTGTAGTTAAGGGTAAATTATAACAGGTTCTAAGGAACTTGGAAATTTTTGGTTAGGTACCATTTTGTGACGGACGGGAAAGCTGTATAGTTCAAGGACCGAAGTAGTGTGTTAACCAAGTGATCAGGTGAATAACACTACTCTAACATCCGTTGTTGTTGGTACCTACACATTTTGTTATATGTGTATTGGTGAATATTATGACATTATATGGTACCTCAAGATGGTATAATTATTTGAATATGTTATCTCGGATTGGAGATATGGTACTTGATTAGTTAAATCGGTTATAATGAAATACTGATATATATATATATATATATATATATATATATATATATATATATATATATATATATATATATATAAGGTTATATTTATCTCAGATTGGAGATAGTATCATTTGATAGGTTTGGGCTTAGTGCTTTACTAAGCATGGGATTATTATGCAAAAAGGTTTATGTTAGATCTCTTAGGAGATATTGTGAATATATATGCCTAATGGATTATTGGTTAGTTGGATTATGTGTCTATGTTATTGTGGTTGTTATTCACTAAGTCGTGAGGCTTACGTTGTTTGTTTGTAAATGTTTTGAAGGTTAAAGATTGTAGCACCCGACTCGATCCTGTGCTTGCTGCCAGCACGATCCTTTTGATAGCTTCTTGTGCTCCAGTGTGCCAGTTTATACCAAAATGTTGTAAAATTTTATAATTATTGAATGTATTTTGGGGTATACCTAGTGTGAAAAATGTGGGCGTTACAAGATTGTATTAGAGTTGTGGTTTAAGTGAATTAGGTGCTTATAGAAAATACCTAAACTTCAACCGTAAGGTGGAAAATTTTATTTGATTATGACTGGTAGAAATAATTTGGAACAGTTATATATATTATATATATACTCATATTGCGGGAAGAATTTTGGTGCACGATATGGTATCTGTGCTATGCACAACGTAGTAGGTGTTGTGATTCGTGATGAGATTTAAATTAAATTATATTGTGAGATATTAGAAATAAAATTGTTTGAATAGTTAGAATTTTTGCGAAATATCAATTTGTACTATTTCCCTATCAATTAAAATCGATTGCAATTGGGAAGCTGGACATTGGATGATATCGTGTACGAGAAGATGAGCGGTATTGCAGTGGACGGCACGGTGTACATGGTATCTTGCGATGTACGGTTGCGAGGCCTACAACGGATGTGAGGTGTAACGATTTAAGGTATCTAGTGTAGCGATTGCGATGTGTGATATAGTCGAAATGAATAATAGCAACATACTTTGATCTCACGACATGAGCACGATGTTATCATGACGTGAGCATTAAGTACACTGCTATAATTGAATTGTGTAGGTCACGACGTGATGAATGTAGATCACAACGTGAGGAAGGTAAGGTCACGACATGGAAGATGTAAGACCACGACATGAGAGTCACAAGGTGAAGAATGTGTTGGATAAGGTGTCTAAGTCCATAACTATTTCTGGTATGTACTTGACCCGACCCGGCATGGTCCATTTGGGTTGCATGGCACCATGCAATTGGATAAACTAAAATGAGAGAAATAACACTTATGGTTTATTAATATATTATAAGTTCTAATATATTAATAATATTATTTAATTAGTTTGATCAAGAATTAATTTAGAATTAATTAAGTGATCAAAAGATAACTAATTAAATATATGGGTAGATTATGTAAATCTTCCATATCTTATATAGTGGGCTAAGAGGCTCCATGGATTATCAAGTTTGGTTCCACCCATAGGATGCTCCATGGATGCTCCATGGGAGTTACAAACTCATGGGTCATGGAAATGAAGAGTCATGACACATTAGGGTTTACATGGTGTAACCCTAGATGTGTCAACACTATATAAGAAACCCATTCTCCACCAAAATAGGCTACACTAAGAAACAAGAGGGCTAGAGCCGATTTTGCAAGTGTAAGATTCTCTCAAAGTTTACTCCTTTGCATTTGGTGTTGTGTGAAGCATTTGAGGCATCACACTTGGGGTGCTAGGCTCACAAGGTTTCAAGGATCATAATCAACAACAAGGTAAGTTATTCTATCTTTCATTCAAGTTAAAAATGTTCCCCATGTATGCTAGATAGGAATATAACCTTGGAATTCAACTTTGCATGATTATTAGACAAACATAGATCCAAGGTTATTAGGGTTGCATGTACACTTAGGAAGTGTTAGAATGCTCAAAACCCATCAGTGGTATCAGAGCCTAGGTTTGTTTGTTGTTTTTTTTTTGTGCAAACAGCTTGAAAAAAAATCGTTTTTCTGTTTTCTACTCGTATGAAAGTTTGCACATTTGTTGCTGGAAATGGACTAGAAACATTACCCTAAACTGTTTTGATGTTTTAAAGCTTGTTTTTAGATGGTGTAATGTTTATGCTAATCCATTTACAATGGCAATTATTAAAATTACAAGTTTTTTTTAAGTGTAATTTTTGATTCTTGAAAGTGTTCATATTCATGTTCTTGAACTTATGAAGATTAGATGATCATAGGAATTGTTTGTAACCTTCATGGTAGTTTAATTCATGATCATAATGTGTTTTAATGGAGTCCATAACTTGTCCTCAAGTTATGGAAAACCAAAAGTCTCACTTTTATTAAAGCCACTAAAAGAACACAAGAGTTATAAAAATGAAGAGTCTTCATTTTATTACTCAATTAATTCATAAGTTATAAGAAATGAAAAGTTTTGGAAGTTTACAAAACTTGCCCTCAAGTTTTGGAACATGTAAAGTCTTGATTAAAACTTTAGTTCCAACCCTTAGAATTTTAAAAGTTAAAATTCAACCCTTATACTTTATAATATTATAAGTTACTAATATATATATGTATAACGTCAAGTCGTCTTACCGCTAGTACGCCTCATTCACGAAGCCGGTCTATAAGGGGGGTATAAGGTTGTTGCCTATAAAATGGCAACTTAATAGGTGTCCACTCTCACCCACCGCTTCCTTGATCGGTGGAGGGTCGTTAGTCGAACGGGTAAGACAAGGACTTATAAATTCTCATTAAAAGTATGATGAATATTATAAAGTAACTAAATGCTTTTATTAAATTCCCAATCTTAGTTACTTTAGGAAAATGTGAATAAGGTGCTAATCCATGAAATTACACTTTACACTTTGTTTAAGTCGTTGGTGGAGCGTGTGTGGTTAACCGGCACACTAACTTGGACTTAACAAGGTAGGTAAAGGGTGACCTAAGGTTTACCATAACATCGGTGGAGTGTGTGTGGTTTACCGGCACATCGATTGAGTGATAAACCTTAAGGGTACCAAGTGATTTGCATGGTTACTTCACACCTCGTTTTGTGATCCTCGGTATCCCAGTCACAAAACTTGGAGGGCACACTCGAGATTGAAACATGCCTTTGAAAAGTTCATTGAATCTCAAAAGAATCTAGGAATTTCTAAGAACCAATTAAAAACCTAATATTTATATTTCGTTTTTCATGGTGGAAATTGGTGAATCGTCATTCACCTACCTTTCAAATATGTTATAGCTTGGATTACGGCATACCTCTTCTAAGTTATAATATATTGTGATTGGATCCTAGCCTTAATATTACATTTGGGTGTTTTATTAAGGACTCTCTTAATATCTAAACTAATCTTGTTCTCTTCTTTCAGATGTCTTCAAACAATGCTGCTTCTGGCTCGAATCCTAATGGCTCCTTTACCCTTATGAACTTGTATGGGAAAGTCACTTTTGATGGATCCAACTTCAATGAATGGATCAGAAACATCAGGATGATTACCCGCTACGAGGACAAAGAATATGTCATTGACAAGGAGCTTAAGGAGATTGATGAGACCACTGCAACTCCCCAGGAGATCGCTGACTTCCGGGCACATGAAAGGGATGCTACAAAAGTGGCATGCATCATGTTGGCCACCATGACAGCGGAACTCCAAAAGTCCTATGAGGTCTTCTACCCTTTTGAAATGCACCAAGATCTGATGGAAAGATACCATCAAAGTGCACGACAAGAGAGGTATGAAATCATATGCTCTATCATAACAACCATGATGAAGGACGGGGAATCCGTCATGAGCCACATGCAGAAAATGCAAAGGTATGTGGATCACTTGCTGAAGCTTAATGTGAACTTCCCTGAGGAGCTTGCAATAGATATCATTTTGCACTCCTTATCATCGTGCTATGATCAATTCAGCATGACATATCACATGAATAAGGAAGAGGTCACACTCAGCAAACTTCAGGGACTCCTCAAGACCGCAGAAACAGGTCTTAAGGGTAAGTCGGTTGTTAACACTCCTACTCCAAACTCCGCCCCGGTTTTGGCAATCGGGAAAGGTAGAGGGAAGAAGAGGAAGAGCTCTTCGAAGGGTACCAAGGCTAGGACCCTTGATGGCTCTTCTTCAAGTGGAACCAAGAAAGGTTTTGTCACTCCTTCTTCTGACCCTAAAGAGGCTGAATGCTTCTATTGCCATGAAAAGTCACATTGGAAGCGGAACTGCCCAAAGTACCAGCAAGATGTGAAGGATGGGAAAGTTAAACCCAACCATGCAGGTATTTACACTATCTTATCTAATAACTCACCCCATTCTAACTCTTGGGTCCTTGATACCGGTTGTGGTATTCATATCTGTTCTGATTTGCAGGGACTAAGAAGAAGTGAGAATGTGGAGCATGGAAGAATAAACTTAATCATGGGGAATAGGAAAGCTTTACCTGTCACCAAGATTGGAGTTTATACTTTATCGCTAAGTAGTGGGCTTAGTTTAGATTTGAATAAATGTTGTTATTCGCCAGAAATGGCAAGAAATATTATTTCCTTTCATGCATTGTATAAACAAGGTTTCACCTTTTCATTTGATAATGAAGTTGGTTCGATTAATGCTTTCTTTAATAATGTTCTTTATTTTAAAGCATTACCTTGTGATGGTGTCTATGAAACTGTATCTGTGGTTGATAACTTAGGAAATAATGTATTGTGTATTGATTCTGTTAATGATAATAACTTGGATAAAGCATCATTATGGCATTGTCGTCTTGGACATATAAGCAAGAAACGCATAGGCCAACTCCAAAAGGATGGAGTATTGGAGTCATTTGACCTAAAGTCAGATGATAGTTGCGAATCATGCTTACTTGGAAAAATGACAAAGTCACCCTTCACAGGCTCTTGTGAGAGGGGTGAAGGTTTGTTGGATCTTATACACACGGATGTGTGTGGGCCCTTCAAACATGCCACAAGGGATGCTAATCGTTATTATTTGACTTTTACTGATGATTACAGTAGATATGGATATGTCTACTTAATCAAGCATAAGTCAGAGACTTTTGAGAGGTTTAAAGAGTTTAAACAGGAAGTCGAGAATCAATTGGGCAGGAACATTAAGATGCTTCGATCCGATCGAGGTGGTGAGTATCTTAGTTCAAAGTTCCTCGACTATCTTAGGGAATGTGGGATTGTCTCACAATTGACACCTCCCAGGACACCGCAGTTGAATGGTGTAGCTGAGAGGCGTAATCGAACCTTGTTGGATATGGTTCGTACCATGATGAGTCGAGCTTCGCTACCAATCTCATTTTGGGGGTATGCCTTAGAGACTGCCGCCCATATCCTTAATCTAGTTCCCACAAAGAAAGTTGCCAAAACTCCGCATGAGATGTGGACTGGTAAAGTACCCAAACTAGACCACATTAAGATTTGGGGTTGCGAGGCTTTCGTGAGACGCGAGACTCATGATAAGCTCTAACCTCGAAGTGAGAGGTGTATTTTCATCGGCTACCCACAGAAATCCTTTGGTTAACTCTTCTATAGACCTAGTGAGAATGTGGTCTTTGTAGCAAGGAGGGCTTTCTTTCGAGAGAGAGAGTTCATAAGCCAAGGATACAGTGGGAGGCAAGTTGACCTTGTAGAAATTCAAGAGTCAAGTGGTGAAGGAACTTCAAACCCTAGCACTCAACTTGAGGAGGAAACTCCTGTTGAGCCAATTGACAAGTCTGTACATCTGAGGCGTTCCACAAGGGTTAGGAATGCACCTGATCATTACTATGGATTCCATATTACTGCGGAAGGTGATACACTTATCAGTGATGAGACACTGATAGGTCTGGATGAACCTAACAGTTACGCGGAAGCCATGGCAGGCCCTGAGTCAGCCAAGTGGAAAGAGGCAATGGACAGCGAGATACAGTCCATGTATGACAATCAAGTTTGGAACTTGGTTGAGAATGTACCAGGTCGTAAGACTGTACGGTGCAAATGGATTTTCAAGAAGAAGACCGACATGGATGGTAATGTACACACTTATAAGGCACGACTGGTTGCAAAGGGTTTCTCACAAACTCCGGGAGTTGATTATGATGAGACCTTTTCTCCAGTGGCCAAGATTAAGTCTATTAGGGTTCTGTTAGCCATAGCCGCATTTCATGACTATGAAATATGGCAAATGGATGTCAAAACCGCTTTCCTTAATGGAAAGTTGGCTGAGGATGTTTACATGAGTCAGCCAGAGGGTTTTGTCAACACAGAGTACCCTAATAGAGTGTGTAAGCTTGAGAAATCCATTTATGGGTTAAAGCAAGCACCTCGCAGATGGAATCTTTGCTTTGATGAGAAAGTCAAGGAATTTGGATTTTCTAGGAGTGAAGATGAATCTTGTGTATATGTCAAGGCTAGTGGGAGTATAGTTAGCTTTTTGGTATTGTATGTGGATGACATACTACTCATAGGAAATGACATCCCAACTCTGCAGGAAGTTAAGTCCTGGCTTGGGAAGTGTTTCTCTATGAAGGACCTAGGAGAAGCTGCCTATATTCTAGGGATAAGGATCTTGAGAGACCGGAGTAAAAGACTAATTGGACTTAGTCAGAGTGCTTACTTGGATAAGGTGTTGAAGAGATTCGGCATGCAGGACTCCAAGAAAGGAGAGTTACCTATCCAGAGTAATGCCAGATTGAGTAAGACACAAAGCCCTAGTACTGAGGCTGAGATAGCAGAAATGAGTCGAATACCTTATGCTTCGGCTGTAGGATTGATCATGTATGCTATGACGTGTACTCGACCTGATGTGGCCTTTGCTTTGAGCATGGTTAGCAGGTATCAGGGGAACCCTGGCAAGGCACACTGGACTGCGGTAAAGAATATCCTCAAGTACCTACGGAGGACTAAGGACTGGGTCCTTACCCTCGGTGGGAGTGAAGACTTGAGAGTTGTAGGGTATAGTGATGCTAGCTTTCAGACTGATAGGGATAATTTCCGCTCTCAGTCAGGCTGGGTCTTTACCTTAAATGGAGGAGCAATTTCTTGGAAGAGTTCCAAGCAAGAGACAGTGGCTGATTCAACTTGCGAATCAGAGTATATAGCAGCTAGCGAGGCAGCAAAGGAGGCGATATGGCTGAAGAACTTCATTGGAGACCTTGGAGTTGTACCAGCTATTAAAGAGCCAATGGAAATTTTCTGTGATAGTGAAAGTGCAGTTGCCTTAGCCAAGGAACCAAGGAATCACGGGAGATCCAGACACATCGACAGAAAATACCATTTCATCAGACATCGAATAGAAGAAGGACTCCTCATGGCAAAGAGGGTATCATCGGATGAGAATCCAGCAGATCCCCTCACGAAGGGACTGACTCGGGTTAAGCATCTCCAGCATGCTCGGAGCATAGGGCTGAAGGATGATATTAGATTTAGTAGTTAGATAACCTTGAAATTTGTAAAGTGTAATTGACATTAGATGATGAATAAAAGGTGTTTTATTTATGAGTAAAGTGTTGCTATCTCTTGTCGATCGTTTACTATATTTCTTTTGCATGTTTTGACTTCCAGAATAATTATGTTTGGTATATCATATTATTCGAACCTCCACAGTCGGTCATATGTCGGAAGTAGGTATGAATCAAGACTGTCATGATTGGTTGCAGAGGTCTAAGTTGTTGGACATGGCTACAACACTCATGAGTGCTCATAAGTTCTGAGCATTGGACTCAACCCACGCTCACTGGAATCACTTCATGGAATTTATCTCGAGTGATCGTGAGACGGTAATATCATATAAGTCTTCAAACCTAGAGATATGATTTGTTACTTATGAGTTGGTTATGCATTGATTGTACGTTAACGCATTGGTAACTCGATGTTATAAAACGTGCTTTTGTGTATAATTCAATGAGTGGTAGAACAAACATATGAGTCGAAGTTTATATGTTCCTTCTTGGATTAGAAGTTGATATATGGGCCCCTCGATGATTTTGTTTTGACCTATGTACCGGGCCCGGTCAGAACTAAGTTGATGTGTTCAATTGAGTTCTATGTCAAACAAATCGGAAATCGGGAAACAAACTGCTGGACACAAAGTAAGACACTGTTCCATGTATTTGTCCGGCTGATATCTAGAACAGAGGATTATATGATCACTTATCTTAAATGGCGTATCATCATCTTCTCAGTTCCGAGAGACCTTGAAAGAGCTACGATTGCCGATCGGTTCCTGAAGTATTGCAGTTATAGTTATTAGACTTATCCAAGTGGGAGACTGTTGGATAAGGTGTCTAAGTCCATAACTATTTCTGGTATGTACTTGACCCGACCCGGCATGGTCCATTTGGGTTGCATGGCACCATGCAATTGGATAAACTAAAATGAGAGAAATAACACTTATGGTTTATTAATATATTATAAGTTCTAATATATTAATAATATTATTTAATTAGTTTGATCAAGAATTAATTTAGAATTAATTAAGTGATCAAAAGATAACTAATTAAATATATGGGTAGATTATGTAAATCTTCCATATCTTATATAGTGGGCTAAGAGGCTCCATGGATTATCAAGTTGGGTTCCACCCATAGGATGCTCCATGGGAGTTACAAACCCATGGGTCATGGAAATGAAGAGTCATGACACATTAGGGTTTACATGGTGTAACCCTAGATGTGTCAACACTATATAAGAAACCCATTCTCCACCAAAATAGGCTACACTAAGAAAAAAGAGGGCTAGAGCCGATTTTGCAAGTGTAAGATTCTCTCAAAGTTTACTCCTTTGCATTTGGTGTTGTGTGAAGCATTTGAGGCATCACACTTGGGGTGCTAGGCTCACAAGGTTTCAAGGATCATAATCAACAACAAGGTAAGTTATTCTATCTTTCATTCAAGTTAAAAATGTTCCCCATGTATGCTAGATATGAATATAACCTTGGAATTCAACTTTGCATGATTATTAGACAAACATAGATCCAAGGTTATTAGGGTTGCATGTACACTTAGGAAGTGTTAGAGTGCTCAAAACCCATCAGAATGATCATGGCCACAACGTGATTATAAATGGACCACAATGTAAGGATTAAATTTTGTCTAAGGCTTGCTTTAAGCTAAATGACTGGTTTTGGATGATAGGCCAGGAAATTGCTATGTACGGTTGATTGATGTTTAGTATCTATCTTTCAACTGTGTGAGCTGATAGTTATTGACCGTGTTTTTGATACAAGAATAGAGCCACAATGTGGCTGGAAATTATGAAGTTAAAAGTGTGCTCTAGATTGAAAGCATGATACTTAATATTAGCCATGATGAATTTAGGAGACGCGAGGAGAAATATTTTCGGGATATGAAACCGGTAAAAGAAACTAATACTTAAGATATGAATTTTGGAGGTGGTAATATTTTTGAGATGAGTAGTGAATATGAGTAAACTTTGTTTTACTTACGAAATTTGGATTCATACATTTGTCATAAAGTGGCAATGACATGAAAATATTGATGTTTGAAGTATCCTGAGAACAATATGGAAATGAATGTAAGGATAACTTCGGTATTAGATTTATCATGTGAATTGAAAGGATTTATAGTGTTATCTCAGATTGGAGATACCACAGAAACGGAAATACATACACATACATACATATTTTTGATTTGGTGGTTATCTTGGATTGGAGATACCACTGGTACAAGTATGATTTGGTGGTTATGTTGGTTTGGAGATACCACTGGTACATGTATGATTTGGTGGTTATCTTGGTTTAGAGATACCACTGGTACATGTATGATTTGGTGGTTATCTTGGTTTGGAGATACCACTGGTACATGTATGATTTGGTGGTTATCTTGGTTTGGAGATACCACTAGTATGGGTATGATTTGGTGGTTATCTTGGTTTGGAGATGCCACTTGTACAGGTAGGATATGGTGGATATCCTGGATTGGAAATGCCACTGGAACGTGACAGGTATGACAAAATGGTTATCCTAGATTGGGGATACCAATGGAATGTGA
The DNA here is from genome assembly GCF_052849685.1 of Lactuca virosa. Lineage (NCBI taxonomy): Eukaryota > Viridiplantae > Streptophyta > Magnoliopsida > Asterales > Asteraceae > Lactuca > Lactuca virosa. Next base: position 188,583,828 of record NC_136429.1, on the reverse strand, counting down.
CAGGTATGACATGATAGTTATCCTGGATTAGGGATACTATTGGAACATGAAACGATATGGTGGTAATATCGGATTGGAGATACCACATGAATTGAAAATATATGTATGTGTATAAGTGTATGTATGGTAATCTTGGTATCAGAGTTACCACGAGAATAAGGATGAATTACTAATCTCATTGGTTGACATGATGCCAGAAAGGTTGACTTTGAAATGTCATATATTGACAGCATAATAAGAGGTTGCTAGGGTGAAAATGAAATGGAATCTTCGTAGTGTGAAGATATTGAGGAATAAGTGTTTGATTGACCTATTGGATGTATAGAAGATACTAGTATGGGTTGATTTACTGTGTATCTGATTTACATTATGGTATTAAAGACCAGAATGGATTGGGTGAATTCGAGAAATTTTGATGTAATAAATTTATGTGAATGATGAGATGTGGAAATGTGGTATTCACCGATATGATATTTGGTAATAATTGATAACTAATGGTATGTGTGACCTCGGATTTGAGATCATGGTGTGTAGTTAATTGATTTGGTAATAGTGAAATACTCGTAACTTGAAAGGAGTAGTAAATCGAGTATCTGGTGATAGTTGAGAATGGTAAATGGAAATAGTTGATTTTAATTAAGTAGTAAGTGAGTACTACTTGTTGCAAAGAATACGATGACAGTAAATAAAATTTATGATTAAGTAGAATTATTTAGGGATAGTGAATATGTTTTTATCCTTATTATGTGAGATTTTTATGTGTTATGAACTTCTAACGAAGAAATGTTAGTCGATTGTGAGGCTTGAGGAAAAGTGTTAATAATTGAAAGGAAGTTTAAAATGAGATATAGAAATTCGATGGTAATTGATAGCTCATAACCATTTTATATTGAAAATGGTTATCATTATTGATAATGATATATGTGTATTGTAGTGTAAATGTATGGGGCACATATGCTAAGAAAATAATAGTAAATTGTGATAGTATAATGTACAACAATGCATTTTTATGCATATGCAGTGGAGGATGTGATTCAATAGTTCTTCTTGGAAGGACTATAAGTTAATGGAATTCTTGATTATAGCACGAGACTGTAGGAGATTCTGAGTACAGAATCTTTTGAAGGGGGGAAGACTTGTGACACCCGGTTTTTTGTAACAGGTTTTATTTTAAGAAATATAGATATTATGAAAAGGGTAGGTGAGATAAACCCTAGAAAGGGTTAATTTTTAGAAATGTTAACTATTAAAATTTTATTAAAGAATGTTGTAGTTCATGTGAAGAGGATTCTGTGGATATAAAGTTTGCTGAAAACGGAGTCCGTATGAGAAAGTTATGGCTATTTGAAGTTGAGATGAAAGTAGAATGATATTATGAGAGAGTCAACGGAAGTCAAGCCAAAGGTCAACCTTTGACCACCACAACATGAAACATGATTCTCACGACGTGAGCAATTAATTTTGATGACGTGAGATGCGATGAATCGACAAGAAACGTGGCGGAAGAGTGCGACGCGTGGCAGGACCAGGTCTAGACACTGCTCACGATGTGAGCCTATAATACTCACGACGTGAGAGCTTGCAGAGTATAAAAACGAGTGTTTTGGTTTCATTTGGAGGATTTTGACACATTTGAGCGGAGATGCTGCCCGGGAGTCGTTTGCGTGGTATTATACAGGTGGAGTTATACCGATATACGTGTGATACGAGCCGAGTTATGAGACGATGGAGGTATAATTTACCCCGTTATTATGTAATTGTTTTATAAAACATAATTTTTGGGATTGGATAGATTTGAGTATATGTTATGTAAATATACTTGTACCCGTTATATGGTGCTGTTACGGACCTGTTGGTGAGATTTGTAAGTAAATCTCACTGTAAGATAGTTAGTTGGGACTGTTAGGGTTATAAACCCTAATCTATTGAAATGTCCCGATATGGTAGATTTGGTTATTGGCTTATGGGGTTAAGCCTAGTATTGATATATTATTATATTTAATTAGCTTGGTGACAAATAGTCACGGGGTGTAGTTAAGGGTAAATTATAACAGGTTCTAAGGAACTTGGAAATTTTTGGTTAGGTACCATTTTGTGACGGACGGGAAAGATGTATAGGTCAAGGACCAAAGTAGTGTGTCAACCAAGTGATCAGGTGAGTAACACTACTATAACATCCATTGTTGTTGGTACCTGCACATTTTGGTATATGTGTATTGGTGATTATTATGACAATATATGGTACCTCAGGATGCTATAATTATTTGAATATGTTATCTCGGATTGGAGATATGGTACTTGATTAGTTAAATTGGTTATAATGATATATATATATATATATATATATATATATATATATATATATATATATATATATATATATATATTAGGTTATATTTATCTCGGATTGGAGATAGTATCATTTGGCAGGTTTGGGATTAGTGCTTTACTAAGCATGGGATTATTATGCAAAAAGGTTTATGTTAGATCTCTTAGGAGATATTGTGAATATATCTGCCTAATGGAGTATTTGTTATTTGGATTATGTGTTTATGTTATTGTGGTTGTTATTCACTAAGTCGTTAGGCTTACGTTGTTTGTTTGTAAATGTTTCGCTTGTTAAAGATTGTAGCGCCTGGCTCGATCCTGTGCTTGCTGCCTGCACGATCCTTGTGATAGCTTCTTATGCTCCAGTGTGCCAATGTATACCAAAAAGTTGTAAAAGTTTTATAATTATGAAATGTATTTTGGGGTATACCTGGTGGGAAAAATGTGGGCATTACAATTTAGTTCGGGCACGGGCACCGAACCAGTTGATGAGGGATTACACGAGTTCATTGCGTCAGAGGTGAGTAGAGGCATCCTTGATTTGACCCCGGTGATGTTTGGGTCGATCAAAGAGGGTATCATGGATCTGATGGAGGATCGCGTTCGTATCTTCAGAGCTAATTTGGCCGCTTTCCAATCTGGGGCCCACACTCTCTCCTTCAAGGATTCCAGGGGATGTGGGGCACCAAAATTCTTTGGGGGTGAAGGACCCATAGCCACTAGGCATTGGCTAGCAGATATTGAGTGTGCCCAGATGACGAGCTTCTGCCCCGAGGGGTCGAAGGTGAGGTTCGCTGCAGGATGTCTGAGGAAGCGAGCTCGGGATTGGTAGGAGGAGGTTGGATATACCTTGGGATCCCCAACCATTGAGGCCATGACGTGGTCGGATTTTGTGACCCGGTTCCAATCGGAGTTTGCACCAGCTGTTGAGGTGCAACAACTAGCTAGGGAGTTTCTGGATATGAGACAATCGACTGAGACCGTGGCGGAGATCACCTCCAAGTTTAGAGAGAGAGCCCTATTGGTACCCAAGTATGCGGCAGATGAGGAGATGAGGAAGACCCGGTACCATGACATGTCGAGATATGATATCAGAGAGTTTGTTAGTTTTTCCGCCTTCCCGAATTTGGATGACATGATATCCAAGGCCCGGGAACAGGAGATTAATTTGGATCACATATGGAGGAGGAAGGCAGAGCATGGGCAGACGACTGGGGTTTTGGAAAAGAAACCCAAGGGCTTTGATTCTAGATCGAAGGGCCAGTAGGGTTGGAGCCGTTGTGGTAAGTGCGGCAAGGCACATGACGGGGTCTGCAGTGCGGATGGTTCGGGCTACTACAAGCGTGGAAAGACGGGGCATTTCAACAGGGATTGCATTGCTACTACCACCACCACCCAGACATCAGATTTGATTTGCTTCTATTGCAATCATAGGGGCCCCAAGAAGGCTAACTGCCTGAGTTTAGCATTAGGAGGACCAGTAGAAGCACCTGCTCCAACGACTCTGAGGATCACTGATGGCCGCCAGGGCAAGGCGGAGGCACTAATGGTTCGGATCAGGGCATTTCAGCTGACAGTTGAGGAGGCTCGTGCAACACTCGATGTGGTCACTGGTATGTATCTTCTCCTTACCTTATTATTTATGTTATTTGTTATGCTTCTATGTTTGTACTGCTATTTAAGGTCATTCCTTGTGAACGGTATTCCTGCATTGGTCTTATTCGATTCGGGGGCTACCCGATCTTTTGTATCCCTTGCGCTTAGCAAGAGATTTGATGATGTTCCGGGAGAGTTGGATTATCCACTAGAGGTTGAGATTGTTGATGACCGTCCGGTGCCAGTGTCGAAGGTTCATCGAGGATGCACTTTGGAGTTATTTAGTGAGCAGTATCTGATTGATTTTGTTCTGATTCCCCTGTGCGAGAGCAAGTTCATTATGGGGATGGATTGGTTGAGCCCCAATGGGGCGATGATTGATTGCGGGCTTTAGTTGGTACGTGTTTGGACCCCAAGTGGGGGAGAGTTAGTGATCCACATCGAGGGTGCTCAGCATGGGCCGACTCTCTATTTGGAAGCCAGGGCCAGGCGTTATCTTCAACATGGATGTTTTGGGTTTGTGGCATATGTGATGGATACCCGGGAGAAAGGTGAGGTGATCATTGATGATGTACGGATTGTTGAGTAATACCCGAATGTGTTCCCGGAGGATTTTCCGGGAGTGCCTCCGGATAGGCAGGTGGAGTTTTGGATTGACTTGGTTCCAGGTGCGGCACCGATAGCCAAAGCAACTTATTGGCTAGCACCTCCAGAGATGCAGGAGTTGTCTACGCAGCTGCAGGAGCTGCTAGACAAGATAGATTTATTTGGCGCAGTAGATTACCATGGGGAGCGTCGATCTTATTTGTGAAGAAAAGGACGGGACGCATCGAATGTGTATTGACTACTGGGAGTTGAATAAGCTAACAGTAAAGAACCGTTACCTACTCTCGAGGATCGATGATTTATTTGATCAGCTTCAGGGCGCATCTTGGTTCTCCAATATTGATCTGCGTTCAGGTTATCACCAGATGAGGGTCGGGGAGAGGGACATGTAGAAGACGGCCTTCCGAACTCGTTATGGTCATTACTGTTGGATTAGGTGTCTAAGCCCATAACTATTCTGGTATGTACTTGGACCAATTGTGAGCATGGTCCTTTTGGGTTACCTTCACCATAGCAACTGATAGGATGAATTTAGGAGAAAGAGGATTAATTATGATTTATTAATATATTATAAGAATAATATATTAAAAGAGAAATCATATTGTTGAATTAATATTAATCAAGAATTAATTAAGAATTAATTTTGTGGCTAAAAGATATTAATTAAACTTAGGGGACTGTTATGCAAATCATTGATAGTTGCATAAATGGGCTAATGGACTCCATAGAAGTTGGAGTGGACGAAATCTATTAGAATTCGTCCAAGGGCTCTAAGGAGGGAGTCCATGGGCTGCTTAGAGCCTAAGCAGTCAAATTAGGGTTTCCTTGTTTAATAACCCTAATAGCCTACCTATATAAGGAACCCCTAAACCCCCAAAAACGTGTCCAACTCTTTGAGAGAACCCTAGAATGTTTTTGTGGCTCTTCCTCCTTCTTCTAAGTTCATCTTTGCTTATGGTGTTTGTGACTCCATTAGAGGTGCAACATTTGAGGCACTAGGCTTTCAGAAGTCAATTATAAAAAGGATTAAGACTGTTATTGCTATATAACAATCAAGGTAAGATCTAAACTCTATTCTTTTGTCAATTTCGATTATTGTATGCTAGAATTAGGGTTTATGAGCTTTGGATGATTATTGCATGTTCATTAGACAAATTAGATCCAAAGCTTTAGGGTTTGCATGTACACCATAGGATTGATGTAGTGCTCAAAACTCATCAGTGGTATCAGAGCCTAGGCTGTTTGTTTGATGTATTTGATGTTTTACATGATCATTCATTGTTGAAAGTTGAAAATTCTGCCTTCTGGAGCTTGGACTCGTCGAGTCCACTGGGAACTCGATAAGTCCATCCCTGACTCGGCGAGTCAGATGGTCAGAAGGAGGAATTTTCGGGATTTTGCCATATTTTGCTGTGGGATAATTACCAAAACGTTTTTAATTGATAAAATCCGATTTTTATTGATTTGGAGTGATGATCCTTGCCAAAATAGAAGATAATTGTCAATTAATTAGATAATCACTGCCTTATATGATAAACTTGATTTATTTGAATTTTTTGATTGGATTATCTTGCCATAAAATTGAATTAGGTCAAATTTAGATAATTACCAATTATTTGATTAATTAAATTATTTGTAATTTGATCTAGATAGTTTTGAAAAGTTTCAAAACTTGCCCTCAAGTTTTGGAATTTAAATTTTTGATTAAAATGTTTAATTTTGAAATGTATAAATTCTAATCCCTAAGGTTTTGAAAAGTTTCAAAACTTGCCCTCAAATTTTGGAATTTAAAATTTTGACTAAAAGTTTAATTTTGAAATATTAAATTCTAAAACCCTAGTTTTTGAAAAGTTCAAATTACACCCTAGTATTTTAAAAGTGTAAAATACAGCCTTATACTATATATAAAATTAAAAGTCTAATATTATATATGTATGAGTAAAGAGTCAGTCTTACTGTTAGTAGGCCTCATTCACGAAGCTGGTCTCTAAGGGGTGTTTAAGGAAGCGGCCTGTAAAATGACCGTCATTGGGTATCCACTCTTACCCACCGCACTCTTGACTAGTGGAGGGTCCTTAGCCGAACGGGTAGGATAGGACACAACCTTCCATTATAAGTATAATGAATATGAAGTAACTAAACACTTTATAAATTCCCAAATCTTAGTTACTTTAGGAAAAATGTGGAGTTGGTGCTATTCCATGAAATTATACTTTGTACCCTTTAAGACGTTAGTGGAACGTGTGTGGTTAACTGGCACACTAATTGGGCTCTAAGAAAAGGTGGCAAAGGGTGACTCGATGTTTGTCATAGATCGATGGAGCGTGTGTGGTTAACAGGCACGTCGATTAGGTGACTGTAACATTGGGGGCACCATGTGTATTTGCATGGTTATCCACAACTTGTTTGTGATCCTCGGCATCCCAGTCACAAACGAAGGGCACAATCGAGATTTAAACATGCCATTGAAAAGTTCAATGAATCTCAAAGGATCTAGGAGTTTCAATTCATTTAAAACTTAAATTCGTTTTTCGTTTTTCATGGTGGAAATTGGTAAATCATCATTTACCTACCTTCAAATGTTCTGCAATTTGGATTACAGCATCCCTCTTCCAAATTGTAGAATATTGTGTTGGGTCCTAGCCTTAGTATCTCATTTGGGTGTTTTATTAAGGACTCAATCAACTGACTCGAATTACTCCCGTTTTGTAGATGTCAAAGTCTAACAACTATGGTCTTCCTGAATCCGTTGGAAAAAGTTTTCCACTTGAAGATGATGTTCCACGATTGGATCATGGAAATGAGAATCATGTTTCACTACCTCCACCTCCTCCAATAGTTCTCCCTGACCCACAAGTTCGAAGGCTTGAAAAGTTCAAGATCACTCAGGCCCTATTGGCAAAAAGACATGAAGATGGGAAGTATGTGTGTGCACACGTCTTAGAGATGAAGTCACACATTGACAAGTTGAAAATGATGGGTGTTGTTTTCCCAGGGAAGTTGGCAGTTGACTAGGTTCTTCAATCACTTCCCAAATCATATAGTGAGTTCATTATAGATTACTATATGATGGATCATGACGTGACCCTCATTGAGTTGAATTATTTGCTTATTGCTGTTGAATCAGCAATGATTTGGCGCAATGGTAAAGCAAATGTGTCTGGTAAGTCAACCTCCCAAACTTCTATGGACAATGATGGCAACATCGGAAGTCCAGAAAAGTTTTCTCTACACAAGAGAAAGGCTGAGTCTGAGATTGTCTCGTGTGCTATCCCGACGAGGTCCACTTGTTTCTATTGCCAAGAAAAGGGGCATTGGTTACCAAGCTGCCGCAATGATCTGAAGGATCGCGAAGATGGGAGAGTCAAGCTGTATGACTCTGCTTCAGGTAAAATCCACTATCTAACTCTATTAAGTTCCTATTCGTAGATTCTTAATACATTATGTGATAAGATTACATTTTGATGTTTTGTAGGATCGAAGAAAAGAAAGGAAGCTTAAAGGAAGAAGTGTGCTGAGTCTGATCGCGAAGAAATGGATTTTGATTGCATGGTTCGATGATCGGATTTTTTGAGCTACTACTTAGAGAGTTATGATAGATTGCTTAGAAATATGTAATAGCATAGTTTTCATTTGAATTTTCGTTGTAAGGACAAGTTTTCCGCATCTTTTTATAAATAAAATAAATTTTGATTTTGTCTTATTTATATCCTTGCAATGTCTTTTGTGAAAATTGATGCTTGTGTATTTCTATTATGAGCAATATTAAGTGGATGTGATTCTTAGTTATGTTATTTATGGTAGTGTCGTAATTTTCTAAGTAAGGAAAGATTCCCATCGCCCAAGTTTCAATTGGACAAAAACTTGGAATCATACAACTTGTATTGTGTGATGTATGGAAATCTTGGTACTTAGGAAATTAAGACTAATTCCTTGTCCACATAAGTGTGTGAGTCAAGTGAAGGACTAAACGGTCTAGTACACAATGTTGTGTACTGGCCGGGTCCACCATAAATAACAATGAAAGCTATTCGTCATGTTTTACTAAATGTTTAGTAAATATGGTTATGCTTATAAGATTAAGTGTAATTATGAAACATTAGAAAAGTTTCAATGTTTGTCAGAACGAATAAGAAGAATAAATTAGGCAGAAAGATAAAAGTTTCTCCAATCTGAAAAGATGGGAGAGTACTTTAGTATCATGTTTTATGATTGTCTCATTGATTATGAAACCATATCACAATTGATCCTCTAAGTAAATCTTAGTGCACGAGTATGGCTAAGAAGAGGAATCAGGAATTGTTGAAGTGGTTAAATCAAAAAGTGAATCATACTTCATTCCAAAACAAGTCTTAGAGTAATACTCCAAGATTGTGACTTGAGTGACACATCTTAAGAAGATTTTTAACACACTCATCAGATGTGGAGTAAAAAAAATGTTTTTTTACTCTTGTACGTTTGAAATTGGTAAGTTGTGATGTCTTGAATAAGACAAAGACCAACTAAGTCCGATGTGTGTAGTGTTTGTCTTGATAAAAACCCGCACTAACTCTTGAATATTTGTTTGTCGAGGAATGTTTCTTGACAAGAGAATCTTATATGTCAAGAGGTTAGTGGGAGTCTTAAAGATCTTGAAAGGTTTCAAGAACTAATCAAGAGTAAACCTATTGTTAATCACTAGCACATAACTTGAGGTTTGTAACCTATTGTGTTGGCTTATTCTTGTTTATGTGCTATTCTGGTTAACTTAACTATCCATGTGAGTTCTATGAGTTCTCAATAGATTGCATAAGGCAAAGCACCTCGATCAATGGAAAGTACATTGATATGTAGGGGTGAGCTGTCCAATAACTTGGAAGCAATGGTGGGACCCTTGACGGCAATAAATTAAGAATAAACAAGTTCTGTCCATATGAGTTGGATTTGTCACAAACATTGTCTTATGATCATGGTTATGAAAAATTCACATGGATAGGAACACATACACCATAAAATCTAAGTGTCATAAGGTTTCTCTCCGCTTCATGAAAATGATTGTGAGGAAACGCTTTCACTAGGAAGATTTTAGGGAGATAGCAATTGTGTAAATTGCATTCTCAAATTCGATTATGATTACGACATCCCTCTTCATAGTTCGAATTATGAGATTTGGCAATTAGTTTGAACATTCGAGACTTATTGCTATAAGTTCTAGAATTGTTTAGACACACATGTGAGTTATCTAAGGAAAAGTGTATGAGTTTGAAGAGCTTAGATAAAGGTTTATTGAAGCATCTGGTATTATAAATATGAACTAAGGAAGTCAATTAGTATTGATTTCTAGAAGTCCAGCTGTTTTCTGAATACGTGTCAAAGCTACTGGGAGCATAAGTGTTATGCTGGTAAGAAGATAATCATCATGTCAGTGGGATCATGATCATTATGTCAAGTATTGAAATGCAGCAATATTAATTATAGAAAACAAAAGTTTCACTTTGCAAAGTTGCAAGGGTTGAAAAGTTGTTTTGCTATAATTAAGGGAGAGAATATTATACTTCGTTTCAAAATCTAAAGGCTTGGATCGAGAAATTTTAACTAAATTCAGTCAAAGGACATATATGGATGTTATGTTGAAAAGATTCAACGTAAAGGAATTCTATATATGGCAATATTATAGCAAGAAACTGGTAAGGTATCACATTTTCATTGTGAATCATATCCCATACCCTTCGGGTATAGGATTGATTGCATATGCTGTAATATTCGAACATTCTAAAATTTTCAAATGCCTAGGGTATTAAGAGGGAAAAAGGACCAGAACCGGATATGACTAAAATAGTTAAACAACTGTCAAGGACAATCTAAGGTTCGCTGAGGATTGGTCGCTTGCGAGCAGTTGGAAGTATAGTAAAGGATGGACCATATCGACATTATTATGAATAGATAGGAATCTATTAAGAATGAGTTGTCGTATGGCAAATATGGAAATGTTTCCATATTGGGAGTTGAACATTAAGAATTTATGTCTAGATTAGAAACTTTTATGCAAGAAGGATGTTCAAAGGAATGTACTTTGAATGTGAGACTTCATATCTATGGAATTGTCTTTTAACAATATCCAATATAACACTTTGTAATTTCATTGGCAAAGTCTTTGTGATTTTGATGCTGTGACATTACAAAGGGTCATTGCATAAAATGTTAGAATCTAAAATATTCTAAAAGTGGCAAGAATTTGGTATTCTTACACTTGTGATAAGGATTGGGAATTGTGAAATGAGTATCATTGGAAATGTGTTCAATTGATCTATTTCACAAAGTAAGGACCATAGGTAAACATAGTGTGCATGCTTGGAGCCTGGGACAACTGTTGTTATAATTCAAGTAATAAGTTGATTATTCGAAACATTATACAATGAATAATCTGTAATCAATATGGTGACTAAATAAAAGGGGTTTTATTTATACTCAAAAGTTTGAGATCATATTGGATTCGACTATTATTGTGTTTCACTTTGCATGTTTTGACTTCCAGAATAACTAGGTTATTCAAACCTTCCACAATCGATCATATTTTGGGAGTAGGTATGAATGAAGATTGTCATGAATCCGTCTGTAGATTGTGTAAAGTGTTTAGACATAACACAAGTTTGCTGCAGAGTTCATGAGTGCTCCTATAAGATTAGAGTATTGGATTAAACCCACGCTCACTTGAATCACTTCATGGATTTTATCACGGGTGATTAGTGAGACGATAATATCTTATATTCTTGAAACAGAGACGTATGAGTTGTAATTTACAAGTCGGTTGCACATTGATAATATGTAAACGCACCAGTAACTTGGTGTTATAAAACATATTGTTGTGTGTGATTTGATGAGTAGGTACAAGCGAACATTTGAGTCGAAGTTTATCTGTTCCTTTTACCCAAAGTAGGATAAAAGCGATATATGTGGGCCCCTCGATGATTTAGTGATGACACCCTTAAGCGCTTGGCCAAGCCGGGACTAAGTTGATGTGTTCAATTGTAGTCTATTGTCAGTCGTTGTAAATCGGAAATTGGGAAACAACATATAGACAGAGAGAATGATTAAATCCATGTCTCAGTTTATACGATATCTAGAATGGAGGAATATATGATCCCTTATCTAAAGGACGCGTTACCGATAAGATCAGAGTTGACAGCGGCTTTTGAAAGATACGATTGCTGATCAGGTTTTGAAGTCATACGCATAATAGTTATTAGACTTATCCAAGTGGGAGACTGTTGGATTAGGTGTCTAAGCCCATAACTATTCTGTTATGTACTTGGACCGATTGTGAGCATGGTCCTTTTAGGTTGCCTTCACCATAGCAACTGATAGGATGAATTTAGGAGAAAGAGGATTAATTATGATTTATTAATATATTATAAGAATAATATATTAAAAGAGAAATCATATTGTTTAATTAATATTAATCAAGAATTAATTAAGAATTAATTTTGTGGCTAAAAGATATTAATTAAACTTAGGGGACTGTTATGCAAATCATTGATAGTTGCATAAATGGGCTAATGGACTCCATAGAAGTTGGAGTGGACGAAATCTATTAAAATTCGTCCAAGGGCTCTAAGGAGGGAGTCCATGGGCTGCTTAGAGCCTAAGCAGTCAAATTAGGGTTTCCTTGTTTGATAACCCTAATAGCCTACCTATATAAGGAACCCCTAAACCCCCAAAAACGTGTCCAACTCTTTCAGAGAACCCTAGAGCGCTTTTGTGGCTCTTCCTCCTTCTTCTAAGTTCATCTTGTTGCTTATGGTGTTTGTGACTCCATTAGAGGTGCAACATTTGAGGCACTAGGCTTTCAGAAGTCATTTACAAAAAGGATTAAGATTGTTATTGCTATATAACAATCAAGGTAAGATCTAAACTTTATTCTTTTGTTAATTTCGATTATTGTATGCTAGAATTAGGGTTTATGAGATTTGGATGATTATTGCATGTTCATTAGACAAACTAGATCCAAAGCTTTAGGGTTTGCATGTACACCATAGGATTGATGTAGTGCTCAAAACCCATCAATTACGAGTTCGTGGTGATGCCTTTCGAGCTCACCAATGCTCCAACCGCATTTATGGATATCATGAATTGTGTATGCATGTCAGTGTTGGATCGGTGTGTGATTGCATTTATTGATAACATCCTGGTCTATTCTAAGACCCAGGAGAAGCATTAGGAGCACCTGAGGGAGGTATTGGAGACTCTGATGAGGGAGAGATTATATGCGAAGTGCTCCAAGTATGAGTTCTGGTAGCATGAGGTGCAGTTTCTGGCACACCTTGTCAACCAGATTGGTATTATGGTCGATACGGCCAAGGTTGTGACAATGATGAGTTGGGAGGCTCTGAGGTCTCCATCTGAGATTCGGAGTTTCCTAGGATCGACAGGTTACTATCGGAGATTCATTCAGGATTTCTCCAAGATAGCGGTTCCTTTGACTCGATTAACAAAGAAGACCGTCATGTTTCGTTGGGGGCCTGAGCAGCAGACAACCTTTGAGACTCTAAGGCAGAGATTATGTGAGGCCCCAATTCTGACCCTTCCAGAAGGGGTTGAGGACTTTGTGGTATATTGTGATTCTTCGATCACGGGCTTGGGCGCAGTTTTGATCCAACTGGGTCATATAATTGCTTATTCCTCGAGGCAGTTGAAGCCTCATGAGGTGAATTACCTTGCGTACGATTTGGAGTTGGGGGTTGTGGTGTTTTCCCTCAAGATTTGGCAACATTACCTCTATGGTGTCCGCTGTACTATCTACACGGATCACAAGAGCCTGAGGTATTTGATGGATCAACCAAATCTGAACATGAGGCAGCGCTGATGGTTGGATGTGATGAAAGATTATGATTGTGAGATCCTTTATCACCCGGAGAAGGCTAATGTGGTGGCCGATGCTCTCAACCGCAAGGTGTTCGTGGCTCTGATCAGGGATTTATGTTTGAGGATAACAATGATTACCCCATTATTAAAGCAGATTCGAGAGGCTTAGATTGAGGCTATGAGGAAAGAGCACCGGAAGAGTGAGCAGATTGTGGGACATGTGGCTTCCTTCGATTATGATAGTCGAGGTTTATTGACTCTCCATCGGAGGGTGTGGGCTCCATATTGGGGGGTGTGTAGTTGGTTTTTTTGGAAGAGGCGCACAAGTCGAGATTATCTATTCATCCCTAAGCGACAAAGATGTATAGAGATATCCGGCCTGATTATTGGTGGCCATGTATGAAGCGAGATGTGGCATGGTATATGGAGAGGTGCTTGACTTGCAGGAAAGTCAAGGCCGAGCATCAACGACCCAGTGGAAAAATGGAACCGTTGGACATTCCCGTTTGAAAAATGGGAAGAGATTATGGTAGATTTTATCACTAAATTTCCTTGGATGGCGCGCAAAGTGGATACGATATGGGTCATCGTGGATCGATTGACGAAGAGCGCACATTTTATCCCGATCCAGGAGATTATCTCTACGGAGAAGTTGGCAGACATCTACATTCGGGAAGTTATGGTACGCCATGGGGTGCCAGTTTTTGTGGCCTTGGATAGGGATGTTCGGTTTACTTCCAGATTCAGGAAGAAATTCCACGAGGAGTTGGGTACTCGTCTGCACTTCAACACAGCTTTTCACCCACAGATGGATGGTCATAGTGAGCAAACTATCCATACATTGGAGGATATGTTGCGGGCATGCGTTCTGGACTTCGGCGGTGGTTGGGATACGTATCTTCCGTTAGCGGAATTTTCGTATAACAAGTGTTATCATGCCAGCATCGATCGACCTCCTTTGGATATTCTCTATGGGAGGAAGTGTAGGACCTCAATATGTTGGGGTGAGGTCGGTCAGCGGGTCACGGGGAGTACCGAGGTGGTACTCAAGACGACCAAGATGATTCAACAGGTTCGTTGTAGACTTCAGACAACGCATAGTTAGTAAAAGAGCTCTACAGACAGATGCTGGTCAGACTTGGAGTTCCAGGTCGGGGATATGGTACCCCTGAAGGTGTCACCTTGGAAAAATGTCATCCGATTCAGGAATCGGGGCAAGCTAGACTCCAAATACGTCGGTCCTTTTAGGGTTTTGCTTGAGTGGGCAAGGTGGCATATCGTTTAGATGTTCCGAAGGAGTTCAGTCAGATCTACAGTACTTTCCACATATCTCAGTTGCGGAAATGTTTGGTTGACGAATCTGCAGTGGTTCCATTGGAGGCCATTCAGGTGGATGACCACCTGAATTACATTGAGAGGATGGTGACGATCCTTGACCGGAAGATGAAAATCTTGAGGAACAAGGTTGTGGGATTGTTAAAGGTGCACTGGCACCACCAGAAGGGTTATGAGTAGACGTGGGAAACTGAAGAAGAGATGAGGGAGCATTACCCATATTTATTTTGCGACAGTGGACTTCGAGGACGAAATCTGATTCAAGTGGGTGAGAAGTGTAATGCCCGAATTGCCAGGTAAAAACTCTTGCAATTATTTCAATTATTCTTGGACAAGACCTGAGTACGTTGGGTGTACACAAGGTAGGCACGGCGTACTCTTATGCATGCACGAAGAGGTGATGTCCCCTACGTACGATGTGCGTACCCATGCGTGCACAAGGCGTATGCAAGCCAGGGGCAAACTCTAATTTTTAGGGTTTGCACCCTATTTAATCTCATTAATCCCCCTAAGTCCTTCACCTTATCAGCCCCATTGCCTTTTTGAGCTAATATCGAAACCCTAGCCATATTGAGAGTATTCTTGAGCTTACAAAGAGTTTTTGGGTGTTCTTTTGTGATCTTGAAGCAGAAGAAGGCTTGAGGAGAAGCATTAGACAAGAAGGGTATTGTAGATCCAGATGTTATTCATCATTTCTAGCTCGTTGGAGGTATAAAGTCTGAAACTTGTTCATTCTAAGTCTAGATCTAAGTATGGAGTAGAACTTAGCATATTTTGGTCCCATAACTTTCGTCTTATGGAGTATGGACCACTCCAGACCATTTGAGCTGTCCTTTTGGGCTCTTAGGGTGCATGAAGTCATAAAAATTGGATCTTGGAGGTTAGAACTCAACCATGCATGATTTGGTGACCACTTAAGGGAGATAAAAGGCTTAATCCATGCGTTGAGTCCCATTAAGTCATTAGAAAGCATAAAGTTTGCAACTTTATGGCTTAATGAACTCTAATGAACTTGGATCTAAAATTGGACATTAGGTATTAACTGATTAAGATCTTAGAAGGTGGATTTGGCCAGCTGCAGCATACATCGGGCATACCTAGACATACTTTTCGCGTACGCGTATGAGGTCTCGACTATGCGAGGGTCGTGAGTATGCGGGCGTACTGTTGGTACGCTGAGCGTACTCACCAGAGAGGATTTTGGGTTTTTTTTATCCTCGGGTCATTTCAGACTTATGGAGTTGGTCCTTTGTTGGGCTGCAAGCCTTTCAGTAATGGGCCTTCTTAATCTTGGGCCCATTTTTGATATGGTCTATCTTCTGGGCTTTAGGACTAATTGTATTCGGGCCATGGTGTGTTAGGCCCAATAAGGCAAGGATTAAGAGCCTTCTTAATCATGGGCCCATTTTAGATATGGTCTATCTTTTGGGCTTTGGGACTAATTGTATTTGGGTCATGGTGGGTTAGGCCCAATAAGGTAAGTATTACGTAGCCTTTTTACCTTTGAAGTCGGGATTTAGGGTTTGGACTCGCGGGTTGGATTATTGACCTAATTTCTAATTAGGCTTTCTTTACTTGTGATTTAGTGAGAGGATTTCACGAGTCAGCAACCCAAGTGTGATTTGATATTTTCAGCCTGAGGTGAGTTTCCTTCACTGTGTCCGTGGTTCGAAGGCACCAATGTCAGCCCACTAGATTATGTTTGTAGTATGATGATTGTCTTCGTGATAATTACATGTTATGCCTGTATCTACTTGATGTCTCTGTGACTCTTATTGTTATGATTATATGTTAGTGGTAGGGGTGAACTAGACCTGATACCGGTTGAAAGATACCGAAGGGGGTGAAATAGACCCAGTACCGGTTGAAAGATACCAAAAGGGGTGAAATAGACCCAGTACCAGTTGAAAGATACCGAAGGGGGTGAAATAGACCCAATATGTTTTTTACTGTTATATATGTATGGTATGGGGTATTTTGGGGGAACTCATTAAGCTCTATGCTTACGGCTTTCAGTTTATGTTTTAGGTAATTCCAACTCGAAAGGGAAGGGCCCGACCTGATCGCACTGCATCCACCTATGTTTTTCCGGATCATATGATTTTGGGATTTTGTACTCTGATAATATTTTTCTATGATATACTTTTGACTGGTTGATGTGATTATTGTACGACTGGAATGAATTTAAAATGAAAATTTTATCTGGATTTTTAGGATGTTACATTCCTCCTCCAACCACCATAACTTATCCTTGCTCTCTATCTACTCCAAAGTCATATTGGATGGTTCCAATTACAATGATTGGATGCAGAATATAAAGATTGCCCTTTGATTCGAGAACAAATAGTATGTTCTCGAGAAAGAACTTGTGGAAGTCGAAGAAGGAAAAGTTAATCCTAAAGAATACGCCTCCTACCAAAAGCACTACGATAATGCAACAAAAGTTGCTTGCATCATGGTCGCCACTATAACCCCTGAGTTGCAAGGATTTTATGAGGACTACTGGCCCTATGAGATGAACAAGGACCTTATGGAAAAGTACCATAAGCAAGCTCGTCAAGAAAAGTATGAAGTGGTCAAGTCCCTCATGGCATGCATGATGAAAGAGGGAGAATTTGTATACAGCCACGTGCAAAGAATGCAACGATACATGGAGCGCCTTGTTAGGCTAAATGTTCATTTTCATGAGGAGTTGGCTATTGATATAGTTTTAAACTCCTTAACAAGTTGTTATGATCAGTTCATCCTGACCTATCATTTGAACAATAGTGAGACCACCTTGGCTCAATTGCACAACCTGGTGCAGATTCCTGAGGCAGGAATGAAGGATAAGAAATAAAAACCTAATACGACTAATGCTCCTATTCTGGGCATTGGTCAAGGAAAGGCGAAGAAGAGGAAAGGTCCTCCCAAGCAGAACTGGAAGGGCAAGGCCCTTGTCGGGTCATCTAGCAGTGGCCCAAATTCCAAGCCCAGTTCTGACATTCCTCACACTTCTGATCCCAAAGAGGCCACTTGATTTTACTACAATGATAAGGGGCATTGGAAACGAAACTGCCCAAAGTATCTGCAAGACATCAAGGATGGCAAAGTGAAGACATCTTCTGCAGGTATATATACTATTTAATCTAATAACTCGTCATCTTCTCGTTCTTGGGGTCCTTGATATGGGATATGGATTTCACATTTGTTCTGATTTTCAGGGGCTAAGTGAAAGTGAGGAGGTGGAGCACAGAAGAATGAACCTGATCATGGGGAATAGGCGATCCTCTCCTGTTACCAAGATTGGAGTTTATAGTCTAGTGCTTAGTAGCGGTGTTTGTTTAGATTTAATAAATTGATGCTACTCATCAGAGATAACATGTAACATTATTTCTTTTCATGATTTATTCAGACAAGGTTATAGATACTCATTTAATAATTTGAATGGTTTTATTGTTGTTTATAAAAATGGTGTTTTTATATTTGATGGTTTACTTTGTGATGGTGTGTAGGAAACTGTGACGTGTGTTGATAATTAGGCAATAATGTTTTTCATATTGATTCGTCTAATGGTATAGACAAAGTGTGCTTGTGGCGTTGTCATCTTGGACACATTAACAAGAAACGCATCGCCCAACTCCAAAAGGATGGAGTGTTGGAATCATTTGACCTAAGGTCAGATGATACATGCGAATCTTGTCTTTGAGAGAGATGACAAAATCACCTTTCACTAGATCTTGTGAAAGAGGTGAAGGTTTGTTGGACCTCATACATACAGATGTGTGTGGACCCTTCAAATCATCCACAAAGGATGCTAATCAATTCTATGTGACTTTTACAGATGATTATAGTAGATATGGTTATATCTACTTAATCAAGCATAAGTCGGTAACCTTTGAAAATTTCAAAGAGTATAAACATGAAGTCGAGAATCAGTTGGGAAGGAAGATAAAGATGCTTAGATCCGATAGAGGCAGAGAGTATCTTAGTATCGAGTTCAACGATTATCTAAAGGAATGTGGAATAGTTCCACAACTGAATCCTCCTATGACATCACGGTTAAATGGTGTTGCTGAGAGGCATAATCAGACCTTGTTAGACATGGTTCGCTCCATGATGAGTCGTGCTTCTCTTCCTATTGACTTCTGGTGGTTTGTCTTAGAGACAGCTGCCCACATCCTCAATCTTGTGCCTACAAATAAGGTTTCCAAAACACCTCACGAGATGTGGATATGGAAAGTTCCCTCGCTAAAACATATCAAAGTCCGGGGTTGTGAAGCTTTCGTGAGACGAGAGACTCATGACAAGCTAGCAGCTAGAAGCGATAAGTGTATTTTCATTGGTTACCTAAAGCAGTCATTTGGATATTTGTTCTACAGACCTAGTGAAAACGAGGTCTTTGTAGCACGAAGAAGAGTCTTGAGAGAGAGAGAGAGAGAGAGAGAGAGAGAGAGATCAAATTCAAAGAGGACAATGGGAGTACCATTTGTTGGGTTTTAGTTCAAAAATAGTTTCATAAACTAGAAAAATTATGGCAACGGAAGACTTTAATTTTTGAAATAACATAAACATTTATACCTACCAAGGATCTCCTTGCAAGTTATAGAAAGATTAAACACCAACCAAAGGAAGGATGAAGAAATAACAACCTTTGTAGTTCTTTGGGTCCTCTTGGGAGTCTTGGAAGTTGATGAAGAATATGGAACCTTTGAGACAAAAACAATGACTCAACTTGATGTAGATGCTAGTCCAAAACTCTTAAACCCTTAAGCTTGAAGTTCATAACCAATATAAACTTTAAGAGAGCAAAAGATATGCAAGTAATCTTTAATAACTCAAAACAAAGAAGAGATGGGGAGTCTCCTAGAGAGCTCTCATCCATAGTGAAGAGAAGAAGGAATGATCAACTAGTCAAGTGCAAGCCCTCTTATTTATATGCACAAAGTGAAATCTTTAACAATAAGGTCTTAGAACTTTAAGCAACCTTGTCCCCATTGTCATAAGTATGTCCATGCATGCTTCTAAAGCATGATTTCTTTTGAATAAATTAAGTGAAAGCCCATACTCTTTATTTTATATATATATTTCGGATATATATATATATATATATATATATATATATATATATATATATATATATATATAAAGAAGTCAACCTTTTATAAAAAAAACTCACAAGCCTTTAATAAAATATAACTTTGTATTTTGAGTAAAAGACAAAACGGTTTCAACTAGTCCAAAAGGTTGTACACAACCTATTAATTCATACCATATGAATTATGTAATATTACTTGCTAATGAAAATTATTATTTCCATGAAATAACATATTACTTGCTAATGAAAATTATTATTTCCATGAAATAAATAATTTCCAATTTAATTATAAGAGTTTTATTGAATATTTATTAAAATCAATTTCTAATAAATAATCAATTGTATCAAGTTGTTGTTAGTGTGACTCATTAGTATCATATGTTTTTTTAGCAATATCACTTTAATATGACTCTTGAGCATACTAAACCTTTCAATTTCCTACTTGTGCAAGACTCATATTAGACTCATATAGACAGTGGTGAACGTCTAGCAACATTTCACTGCCCCCAAGACCATATGACTTTTTGTGGCATTCTATCAATGCCCAATTCCCAAAAAGCTCAAAGCTACAATTGGTGTATAAGGTAAGTTTATCAATTATCCCTTTGCTACAGACATCATGTTGAACATGAGATTCGGCTCGCGATCAATCTCATTAGTCATTCAACTTTTGGTAAGGCACCTTAGGTGTCTAACTCTCAACACATAAGAGGAACAAATCTCATATTGACTACATAAGCCTCTTCAATAGTTCACACCATACATTAAAATGGCTTTTATAACTGTCCGGTTAAGGAACAACATTTAACCATATCGAAGCATAATACTCCCTACACTCAAGTCCCACTATGTATCTCATGTGTTAAGGATACAAAGATAGTACCTTTTAATCAAGTATCATTCATGACAGCGATCCATGAGATGATCTTGATGCGGGTCAGTTCAATACTAGTTCTCTAACAAGTACCTATGAAACTTGGTTACAACCACTTGCCTACTTTCATCTAGTGAGAGTCAACCAATCCAATTCATATTAGTCTTACTTTATAATTGTTCCCACAATTATAACCGACTATGAACTTTTAGAATACTAACATTATTCATGGATTAAACATGTTAACATAGAACACAACAGGTATTAATGTGATGACTATATCCCAACATATCATAACATTATCTAATAGTTTTTGTTATAATTTTCCAATATCCAAATACTAAATCCAAATCAAAAAACCATTTCTAGAATAATAAAGTTTTATAGCTGAAGTGTGACCATTCATACTTACCTCAAAAGAATGACTTTACCAAAGGATCTGACAAAATTTAATTTGTGTGAATTCTGTGAATACTATCATCTCCATACTTAACTTTACTCTAAGTATAGTTAAATACCTTGGAGAATATGATTGGTGTTCTTTCGTGACATAGAGTCTCTTAGCTTGATTAAGTATACTCTCGAAGTCACAAAGATTTCCATGTGATCCTTGAATGGCAGAAATCAACATAGTTTTTCAATGATCCCATTCATCCAATCATATTTGAATTGAACTTCTAAAGTAGTGTATTCTTATTTTGTAGTAGATTGTGTTATTATGTTTTGCTTGGACATTATTCCAACAAAACTTACCTTTCATTCCATAATGAAGTCAAAATCCAATTATAATTCATAATTATTTATATCTGTTTAGAAATTAACATCTTGTCTAGCTCTTTCCATAAAGATCATTTCTAAATTAGTTATCTCATATATATTCACTTAGTTCTTCTTAAGTACTCTTAGAATGTTTCATAATCATCTAGTGACTTAACCATGTATTCAATTGGTATCCTATGATAGCATGATCATATACCAGGTCCTATGCATAATTTGGCATAAGTGATGAATTCATTTGCCACACAAATATAATATAAATTATTTTATCTAGTTTAAGCCCATGAGCTATGTACTTTTGAGGCTAGCTCAATATGATGCCATATGACAATGCCAAGAATTCTCCAAAAGAATCTTGTGTCTTGATCCCCTTTAAGATATTGCCAATATATGTATAAGGACATGAAACTTTTAACATTCATTTTATCTATCCTTTATAGATTTTACATCCCACGAATATATCTTCTCCTTCCTAAGTCTTTCATTTCAGAAACACTTTCCGAGTCAAGGTGAAAACGACCTTGCTTAGTCAGAATGTGATTTCAAATGATTAAGTATGTCTCATTCATACAAGATTAGGAATTTCAATGTGCTCTCACTAGTTCTTAGTAAGCACACATGTTCTATTCATTTTGATATAAAAACATACCTTTTGGTTTTACATTAAAATTACGATTGTAATATCGAGATGTTTTCTTTATATCCACAAGTGGATCTCAAGCTCTACACATTTTGTTAGGATAACTTGGATTAAGAAAACCTACATGCTAATCTATATAGAGATATCTTCTAGTAGATGTCTATTAAGAAAAGCGGTCTCTCTTGAAATCTATTTTCTATATCTCATATTAAGAATATTAATTTATAGTAAGTAATATCCTTATTGGTCTAATCACAACTACTTGTGAAAAAAGTTTGATCATAGTTAATTTCATGAGTATGATAAGGACCATAGTCAAAGTCATGAGTATGAGAAAAACCTTTTATAACAAGTCTTGCTTTAAATGTGTATGGCTATCCATGTAATTTATTCTTTCTATAAGAATTATTTACTCCTTCTAGCCTTGATATAGGGATAAGTTTTAATCATGCCCATACTTGATTCTCATACATGGATTACATCTCATGTTCATGACTCTAAGTCATTTATCAGATTCGAGATCTGACATAGCATCTTGGTATTTGATGGATTTTCCAGATGCCATCAATAAAAGCTCATCAATGAAAGATTCCACATTTCTCAAGTTATAGATGATTTCTACCACTAATGCGAACAATTTGTGTTTGTGAATAGCTATTATTCAAGTTTAACAATCCTTGTTAAAACTAGTGCCAACTATTACTACATGAGGTTATGGTTCTTGAGCTGCTTCAAGTTCCATGTACCTCCCACTTGCTTTGTCATTAGAAGCTTGCTTTCTAATAACTTAGCCTTCACAAGAATAAGAGAACTTATTCTTGGTGGGTTTGCATATGATAATCTAAGCCACACTTAGAGTATTATACAAATATGTATATAGTAGATATTGGGTTTAGAAGCTTTAGTCCAACATCGGCTTCAAATCCACAAAACATTAAGTAAGATGAGGATGGAGCCTTTCCATACCAAGTCTTATAAAGTTTTTAATCTACCTACTAGTTGGTATTTGTATTCAAGATACATTTAGTAGTGATTGAAGTATTATCCCAAAAAGATTAAAGGAGGATATTTCTACCAATTAGAAAGTAAATCATACCAAGTAAGATTTAATTCATCCTTTATTATCATTCAGGCCTTAGATAGTTCTTACCGGTTTGTATCTCAAATTTTGAAACATTCAACAAAGATTTCACAATTATGCTTTACCACGTAAAATATAATTAAAATTACTATAGTTGTCAATAAAGTTGATTTGGTATCTTATGGTTAATCTCAGACATTCATTAGAAAGGAAGTCATACACCAAAGTGTATAGTTCCTTAATTATTTTCTCTACACCTTAGTGAAAATATCATTAGGAATCCTTTACATATAAATAAGGTTCACATATGACAAGTAAACTACATTATTTGCCTTCAAAGATCCCTTTCTTGAAGTTGAAATATGTGAATGCCGTTTATATAATAAAGATAACAATGTCAAAGATAAGTTTGATTTAAAATAAGTTTAAGTCAAAAGTGCTTACATATAGAACTTGATTTTATTTATAAAAATATTGATATTTACTTTATAATCCTATTAAGAGATCTAGTCTCATAAATAGAAGTTAATCATTTCAGAATATGAATATTATCGTTATGACGAACGATTAAGTTAATGATCAAACATTTTAATAAAATGACTGAGACATAAATTTAGACATGCTAAATTAAAACATACATTGTTCCAAAACAAATATTGTTTTACATTACAAGTAATTTATGTTCTAAACATAAATAATAAACTAAACTCCGAGAGTGTAGTTCCTACTTGATTGTGCTCAACTGGTTAATCTTCAGTAAATATTTGCAAGCCATTTACAAATATTAGATTAACATTTAAGTACCAAGTACTTATATGTTATATGAAAAGTATGAGTTCTATCTAGTAGATACAATAAGTACTAGTCTCTTCCAGACTTTCTTTCCAAATAAGAGGAGTAAATTCTCTTCCAGTGTCCAGTTTCTTCACAAAAGAAACAAGATCCATCTATGTGGGCTTTAGTAAATTTATTGGGCTTAAAGGTGTTCAGTCCATAAAACATGGGCCTCTTAGATCACACTAGGTGACTCTTTTAGCTTTGCATTATTCCAATGTTTAAACTTGATTTAAATAAAATATCATTGTACTTATTGGAATATTGCTAACCTGTTATATCATCAGATATATGTTTAAATTATCCAAGACTTCCTAGAAGTCATGAATAACTATTCATAGCTTGTTCTTAGAAGCATCTTAAGCATCACGGTGATGCCTTTACTAGGTATCACGTTCAGGTTCATTGCCCAAAGCAAATAGTTTAGGACTAGGACCTTTAAGTGTATACAATTTAATATCTTTCACGAGATTGTCTCTTAAGACATGAACCCATTCATTGAAGTTGTATCTATTGAATGTTATTGTTTCATTAAGTCATAAAGAAAATGACAATTCATGATAATGAGAATGAATTATTTAACTACAAAATTTTAACAAAATTCATTTAGTATTTTTAATATTTAATCTTTAATAGTTAATACCCTTTTAGTTTCCAAAAACATAAATTATCAAAGTCTAGGATCCAAGTTGCAAAACAAATAAATGGTTAGGTATCCTTTATCCCATCCATTTGAATTCAACCCGGTTAATATCGATTATCAGTTATATCTTGCTATTTAATTCCTAGATTTATGGGATCTCTAATAATAAATTTAATTAGACATGTTTGATCACATCTATGCATCTCTTGCTTAGGTATCCTTTATCAGAAAAGATTTTCGATCAAATCGTCCAATATGAAAAACATGTGTAATCGGCCTATAACTTGGTTATAGAAATCGCGAAGACACCCCGACCATCAAAAGATAACACTAAGCAGTTAGGTATCATTTATCCCACTAGTGCATACAAGAGATGTGCGAGTGTTCTTCAAAAGGATTGCATAGATTTGAGGTTTGTAAAATAAGAGTCTTTATATGTTTTATAATTCTAGTTTAAAAACATATGATATCCTGTTTATTACATGCATATAATAAACCATTGTATCAATTTTCAAAAGAAAATCACTTTTAAAGGTTCTATATAAAAAGCTAGTTTTTATATAATTTAACGCAATTCAATTTTAATAACCGGTACTAAGTTTAAATGCATTTGGACATTTTATATCTTTAATAAAACTTCATTTTATTACTTATACATTTGGAGTTTGTATAAGTTTCAAAAATCATCATTTTAAAACTTATAATGGAGTATTTCAAAATTTGCCGTTATTAACGATTTTATAAAACCGGATTTTATTTTTAAAATAATAACTTGTTACATCTTATGTCTAATTTTGAAAACCCAAACTCCATGTGATGTTTATTTTTTCCAAAATTATTTTAGCATGTGAAAAACTAATTTATCAACCACACATAATAATTGCATAAAATAAACAACACAAACATACATAAAAAGATATGTGCATAAATATAGCCAACTAATAACATTTTTGTGAGCCAACACAAAAGATGTCAAGTCCATTCCTAAAGGGACATTTAAATGGACCAAAAAAACTTATTGTAATGTTGTTGTAGAAGCTCTCACTTGAGTAAGCACCAAATGCTTGCAAAATATTGGAAAAACTTCTTGAAGGCTAAAATCCAGCAACTGTCGCTAAAACCCAACAGCCCTTTGTGAACAACATTAGTGACAATTTTCAGAAAATGTCACTGAAAATCCTGCACACCTTTTAGACTTGAAAGTTGCTCTTTTGTCTTCAAAAATGGTTCGAACTTCATTTCTTGTTACAGTTTTGTACAAATAAATTATTTCTAAAAACTAATCTATTACTTTACAAAAATAAACAATAAAACTAATCTATTTAATTTATTACATATACCATACGAATAAATAAATTATTACAACCATTTTATAAAACAAAAACAACAAACACAACAATCATAATGGTCCTTGGCTAGTTTATGCACATCATATACATCAATATACACATCCAACAACTTGTCTTTTTCTAAGACAACTTTAAATGACAAAAGATGCATGAAACTTTTCTCACATAAAATAAAAAATATAAAGTTGTCATAGAAAATATGTATGAACTTATTTTTATACAAAAACAAGTTATCCATATTCTCCAAAAACTAAGATTTCCAAAAAAAAAAAAATCTAACTAAACTTGCAAGGTGGCTCTGATACCAATTGTTGGGTTTTAGTTCAAAAATAGTTTCATAAACTAGAAAAATTATGGCAACGGAAGACTTTAATTTTTGAAATAACATAAACGTTTTATACCCACCAATGATCTTCTTGCAAGTTATATAAAGATTAAACACCAACCAAAGGAAGGATGAATAAATAACAACCTTTGTAGTTTTTTGGATCCTCTTGGGAGGCTTGGAAGTTGATGAAGAACGTGGAACCTTTGAGACATCAACAATGACTCAACTAGATGTAGATGCTAGTCCAAAACTCTTAAACCCTTAATCTTGAAGTTCATAACCAATATAAACTTCAAGAGAGCAAAAGATATGCAAGTAATCTTCAATAACTCAAAGCAAAGAAGAGATGGAGAGTCTCCTAGAGAGCTCTCGGCCATAGTGAAGAGAAGAAGGAATGAGCAACTAGCCAAGTGCAAGCCTTCTTATTTATATGCACAAAGTGAAATCTTTAACCATAAGGTTTTAGCACTTTAAGCAACCTTGTCCCCATTGTCATAAGTATGTCCATGCATGCTTCTAAAGCATGATTTCTTTTGAATAAATTAAGTGAAAGCCAATACTCTTTATATATATATATATATATATAT
Source organism: Lactuca virosa (assembly GCF_052849685.1). Classification (NCBI taxonomy): domain Eukaryota; kingdom Viridiplantae; phylum Streptophyta; class Magnoliopsida; order Asterales; family Asteraceae; genus Lactuca; species Lactuca virosa. The sequence goes on along the minus strand of NC_136429.1, from coordinate 188,556,932 downwards.
ATATATATATATATATATATATATATATATAAGTGAACCTTTTATAAAAAAACTCACAAGCCTTTTATAAAATATAAACTCTTTCTTTTGAGTAAAAGACAAAAGGGTTTCAACTAGTCAAAAGGTTGTACACAACTTATTAATTCATACCATATGAATTATGTAATATTACTTTCTTTTGAAAATTATTATAAGAGTTTTATTGAATATTTATTAAAATTAATTTCTAATAAATAAATAATTGTATCAAGTTGTTGTTAGTGTGACCCATTAGTATCATATGTTATTTAGAAATATCACTTTAATATGACTCTTGAGCATACTAGACCTTTCACCATTGACCTTGAAGAAATTCAAGAGTCAACCAGTGAAGGAACCTTAGAAGATACTAGCACTTAACCAGAGGAAAAAGTTCCTATTGAACCGATAGACAAGTCATCACCTCTTAGGCGTTCCAGTAAAGTTAGCATGCCACCTGAGTTCTATGGCTTCCATATTACTATAGATGGTGACACGTTTGTCAGTGATAGGACACTGATAAATTTGGATGAGTTGGCTAGCTACAAGGAAGCAGTGGCATGCCCTGAGGATGCTAAATGGAAAGAGGCAATGGACAATGGGATCAAGTCCATGTATGAAAACCAAGTTTGGAATTTGGTTGATAATGTACCAGGTCGAAAGACAGTAGGGTGCAAATGGATATTCAAGAAGAAGACCGACATGGATTGAAATGTACACACTTTCAAGGCTCAATTGGTTGCGAAGGGATTTACTCAAAACCCAGGGGTTGACCATGATGAGACCTTCTCACCAGTATCCAAGATAAAATGTATCAAGATAATGTTTTCCATAGCTTCCTTTCATGACTATGAAATTTGGAAGATGGATGTCAAAACCGCTTTCCTTAATGGGAAGTTGGTTGAAGATGTTTACAAGAGTCAGCCAGAGGGTTTTGTAGATCCTAAGTTTCTAAATAGAGTGTGCAAGCTTGATAAATCCATCTATGGATTGAAACAAGTATCTTGTAGCTGGAATATTTGCTTCCATAAGAAAGTCAAAGAGTTTGGTTTCTCTAAGAGTGAAGATGAGTCCTATGTGTATATCAAGGCTAATGGGAGTATAGTGACTTTTCTGGTGTTGTATGTCGATTATATACTACTCATGGGAAACGACATTCCAACTTTAGAAGAGGTTAAGTCTTGGCTTGGAAAATGTTTTTCCATGAAAGACCTTGGAGAAGCAACCTATATTCTCGGGATAAGAATCTTGAGAGATAGAATGAGGAGACTAACTAGACTTCGTCAAAGTACATACTTGGATAAAGTACTAAAGAGGTTTAGTATGGAAAATTCCAAGAGAGGTGAGCTACCTATCCAGAGCAATACCAAATTAATTAAGACTCAAGTCCTAGTACAAATGAAGATATAACTGATATGAGTCGGGTAACTTACGCTTCGGCTGTAGGGTCAATCATGTAAGCTATAGCATGTACTCGCACTGATGTCTCTTTTGCCTTGAGCATGGTCATTCGCTATTAGGGAAATCCCGGTAAAGCTCATTGGACAACGGTTAAAAACATTCTCAAGTATTTACGAAGGACGAAGGACATGCTTCTAGTCCTTGGTGGCAGTGATACGTTGAGAGTGAGCGGGTACTGTGATGCCATATTTCAAACATACAGATACAATTTTCGTTCTAATTCGGGCAGGGTGTTTGTTCTAAATGGTGGAGCAGTAACTTGGTAGAGTTCCAAACAGGACACGATGACTGATTCAACCTGTGAATCAAAGTACATAGCTGCAAGTGAAGCATGAAAGGAAGTGACTTGGTTGAAGAAATTCGTCAAAGATTTTGGAGTTGTCCCAACCATTCAGGAGCCAATGGAACTATTCTACGATAATAAAGGAGTGGTTACCTTGACTAAGGAACCAAGAGATCATGGAAAGTCTAGACATATCGACAGAAAGTACCATTACATCAGACATAGGGTAGAAGAAGGTCACCTCATCGTGAAGAGGGTATCATCAGAATAGAATCATGCAAATCCTTTGACGAAGGCTCTGAGTAGGGTCAAGCACAGTCTGCATGCTAGGAGCATTGGTCTGAAAGATGATATTAGTTTTAGTAGTTAGATAGTTAGTTTGAAACTTGTAAAAAAATAAATGTAATTGATTTTTGGTGATTAACTAATGGAGAATTATTTATGAGGTTGTTTACTGCCTTTTGTCAATAGTTTATTCTTGTGTTTCGTTTTGCATGTTTTACTTCCCAAATAATATGATTATTCAAAATTCCACAGTTGGTTGTATTTCTGGAAGTAAGTAGTGAATTAAGACTGTCATGAACTGAATTGTAGCTTTTCTAAGGGAGTTAGACATAACAATATAATTGTTGCAATGTTCATGAGTACTTAGAAATGGAGATTTAAGTATTGGATAAACCCACGCTCAGAGAATTACTTCATGGATTCTATCACGAGTAATTCTGATACGATAATATCTTATGATCTTAAAACAGAGATATATGAGTTGTAATTTACAAGGCGGTTGTATATTGGTAATGCGTAAAAGCATCAGTAACTTGATGTTATAAAACGTATTGGCATGCACGATTTGATGAGAAAAAGATGCAAACATATGCATCAAATTTTATTCGTTCCTTTTTTCCTAACAGGAAAATCGATATCTTTGGGCCCCTCAGTGAATTGGTGTTGACTTATAGTCTCGGGCCCAACCAGGACTAAATTGATGTGTTTAATTAGTAATCCTATATCATCACAAATCAGATATCAGGAAACAAAGTCTTAGACAATGAGATTGATTATGTTCCATGTCTCATGTCCGAATGATATCTTGCAGAACAGAGGATTATATGATCACTTATCTTAGGATGCATAACTGACTGGTTCAGAGTTCGGCAACGACTTTTGGAAGTTACAATTTGTTGATCAATTCAGAAGTTATACTAGCAGTTATAGGTACAGACTTATCCAAGTGGGAGACTGTTGGATTAGGTGTCTAAGCTCATAACTATAATTGGTATATACTTGAATTGAGAGTAGCACAGTCCTTTTGGGTTGCCTTCAAACCTAGCAATTGGATAAGATAACTTTTAGAAAGAGAGGTTAATTTATTATTTGATAAAAAATTGAAATAAGAAGCTTATTAATATGTTATGCAAAATAATATATTAATTAGAAAAGTTACTATTTAATTAATAATTGATAAGAAATTAATTAGAACAAATTTTGGGATTAATAGAACTAATTAAAAGTGCAGAGTCTAAAGTGTAATTGTTCAGTAGTTGAGCAAAAGGTTCCAAAACCTTCCATCTTAAGGGTTGGATGGTTTTCGGGGATATTCTAGGGTTTCTAGAATATCCTATGTGGATAATAAGGAAGTAGATAAATACCAAATTTGAAATATTAATTAAATATTCAAATTAGGGTTATCTACGGTTTCCTATTCCCACTATAAATAGGACCCTAAGACCTTCATTTTTCAGCCACTCTATTATTCTAAGGGTTGGACGAAAATCTCTTATCCTCTCTCTTCCTTCAAGTCATCTTCTTGCTAGTTAGGGTGTGATTCCATTGGAGGCACGACATTTGTGGTGATAGCTTCTAAGAGATCTACATGTGAAGGATCATTGTGATAGCCTATACCATCTAGGGTTTCTTATTTGATATTCATAGTTATAGGTTTAATAGTGAAAACATAGATCCTTAGGTTGCATGTAACTTAAGGGTTTTAAGTTTATTTGTTTTGCATAAAACTTATCATAAATATCAATAGGTTATAAAATATAATATCAATTAATGTATGATCAATTGTGACATACATATTAAAGGAAATTAAAGGATCATATCATATTCTATTATATCATAATATACTACAAAAGAGACATGTAAATGACTTTAGCCGAAGTTAGTGAATTAAGTGTGTCTACTAGGAGGAATGTTGCTCCTATAAACGATGACGGTTTCATTAATGATGACGATGACGATGATGGTGGTGATATGTACTATTTAGATAATGATAAAGAGTTAAATAACGAAAACTATGACAACGATGATAATGTTGTATATTAATATTGTTCTAATGATGATTCTGATTGACGGTATGCTACAATTATTAGATATTCTGATTGCTTATAAGTTTTGTTATGTTTATTATAATATTGGAATGTTTATAATATTTGTTAAACAGATGTCAGCAACCGTTGCGAGAGGACATACATGAGATGGTGGTGACAGACCACCACACGCGCACGCATACAATTTACCATCTGGTTGCCAATCTTGTAAGCTACATGAAATTCTTAAGTATTGTATATAATTTTTAATTTCTAAATTTATGAATTTCCAATTTTATGTGTGAATGTAGAAAACCCAAAGAATGTGTGTGGTCTAGGAAGGAACTTAAATCTCTATGAAGCGTATGCCCAATACCGGTAAAAAGCCTTTAGTCGTGAGGCTTGATACCGTCGGGGATACTTGTCGGTTTGTAGGGGACAATGCGCAATTGTTTGTAACATTGATCTCAAATAAGGTGGGAGAAAATATTCCATTGCATCATCCATCTTGGCGTCGTATTCCTGGCGAGTACAAAGATGCTATATATCCCACGTTAGAAGTAGGTATACAATATATTTTATACGTATTGAATTTTACACTTATTAAATATTTCTTTTACTAATCAAATATGTTTTTTTTGTAGACCTACTTTGATCTTGATAGGTTTCGAAATACAAATTTATGGGAATACATTCGAGCGGGTATCAATGCTGACATGTCAAGAGCATATAGAGAACGCAAACATGAAGTGAAAAAACATTTTGACACTGTTGGCGGATATCATAATGTGAAAGCTGCAAGAGCACATCCACCAAAGAATTGGTTCGCCGATGCTTGGAATAAGCAGCTCGATTTATTGATCTTGACCCCGAGATATAGACGCATTTCGGAAAAAAATAAAAGTACTTTAATCAACATTAAAAATTATAACAATTCATCATCTCTTTCATATTCCTTCATATTATAGCATTGTAGTATTCAAAATCTATTCAAAGATAGCAATTCACTTGCATATTTAATCATATTAGAGCATTGAATTTTTAGAAATCTATCTAAACATAGCAACATACTTTTATTGATTTTAGAGCATTGTATTTTTGGAAGTACAATGCTATCATTGGGTATATTTTTCAAAGAAAAATGTCTTAATAAGAAAATTTTTGAAAGTTGAATACTTTAAATTTAAAGGTACTCATGCCAAATCTCCGTATACAAGTGCACATGGTTGCAGGTCATATGCTCAAAGACGTTGGTTAGAGGTAATAAAATATATTTGTATTGTATAAAATTTTTATGAATACTTATATAAATATATTTGTTGCTTTTAGCTTATTATAGGTACAAAAATGATTGCAACCGTGCCATATTGAGGGCTGGAGACAAATGCATTTCAATGAAAGCTCCGGTTGGTGTTTAATTCAAGCACAACAAGATTGGGTAAGTGATAAACGAAATTAATTATAGTTTTTTGTTGTTGTTGTTGTTATTATTATTATTATTATAGTGTTTAAATATAATTGTTGGTTTTAATTTATGTTTACTATTTTCTTTATTTTATGAGAAAATTCAAGCAAAATATGAGAAAATGCAAACAACGCCGGGGAGGGTGGAATTGTAGATGAGAAAGAATGTCTTGGTCATGCCGTCAGGACGAGACGCTGTCATACTTGAGGAGTGTGAAGGAAACCAACCGCCAACATAGGTCTAATTCCAATTCAACGACCTTCCAAATCTTCCCAATCTCAAACCCCATCTCAATCCCAGTTTGATGCATATAGCCTATAAATGCAACAATACTTGCAACAATATAATGAATCGTTGGCGACATGAGTTCCTAAGTTCCAACCACCACCAATTCCTAACTTTTTTTTTTCAATCCCAATTACATACAAGGAAGGACTTCAAAAGGAAATACCTCTCAAAAAACCGAAGAAGAAGAAGAAAGGGAAGAAGGAGAATGAGGAGAAGAAGAAAAAGAAGAAGAAGAAGAAGAAGAAGAAGAAGAAGAAGAAGGAGAATGAGGAAAAGAAGAAGAAGAAGAAGAAGAAGAAGAAGAAGAAGAAGAAGAAGAAGAAGGAGAATATTATGAGGATGATGGTTGATTTTTTGTGTTATTTTGAACAATGTTAGACTTAAGTCTGGTATGTAATATTAGACTTAAATTTGAACAATGTGTTGCTAATATTTATTGAATGTTTGTATGTTATGGATATATGTTAATGCCTGGATTTTTTTTTTAACAAAAATAGGAATGATAAATAATTTAGAATATGTAAAAATTAAAAAAAATATAGTGGCTATGCCGACGATATGTCGTCGGTATAGCTCTTCGCTTGAAAACGGTTGCATAACTTTCTCGACAACATGTCGTCGGTATAAAGCCAACATTTCCCGACGACATGTCATTTGTACAAGTAATTAATAATTTTTTTCGCAAATAATTCCTGTCGATATCTGTGCCGACGAGTCGACATAGGGGTCACTTATCCGGACGATAATTTTCACCTATTGCGACAGAGTTATGCCGACGCCGCTGAGCCGGCGACTTGTCGTCGGCATAGGGTTCGATTCTTGTAGTGCCCCTGGCACCTCCGTCACCACCACCAATACCTTCACCCCCTATGCGACCTCCATCACCACCGTCACCGCCACCATATGAGCAGACATGCATAAGAACACAACTACGTACCCATCATCATCAAGCCAAGAAAAAAATGGGTTAGTTCATAAAGGATATATTGTCTTCTTGGACATGCAACATGTTATAAGGGAAGTATGTAACATCCATAAAATTCAAGCCAATTTAAAACTTTTTCAACCATTCAAAATCATTAATTATTACAAAGTGTTTTCAAAATAGTTTATACATCAGAGTATCCCAGAAAACCAAATCATAAAATGTGAGGAAGTGTACGGTCACGCCTTCGCCTTCCCGCGATCATCTGAAGTACCTGAAACAAAATCAACAACTGTAAGCCCGAAGCTTAGTGAGTTCCCCGAAAATACCAACGCCATACAAACCATAACAATATCATACAAACAACATGAATACTGAGCCATCATTCTAACTGGACCGCCTCGCAGGGCCTACAGCCTATCTGGACCGCTCCCGAGCCTTCGACATGTCTGGACCGCCTCGCAGGTCCTACATCCTATCCGGATCGCTCGCCAGGCCTTCAGCTTGACTGGACCGCCTCGCAGGGCCTTCAGTCTATCCAGGCCGCCATGGCTCTGTTGGCCTTCAGCACAAAGCAGGACCGCCTCAACCTAACCACACACACATATTTCGACATACTCATAACACATAACAATCAACAGACAAGCACATATCATACAGATCACTAAGCATATCATCATCCTATCTACCAGGATACCGATGTAACAGATCATAATACCATAACTACATCCTATCTACTAGGATACTGATCTAACATATCATAACTGCATACAAGCATACTATAACCAGGATAACAATAAAAAAAGGTCCGACCTTGGTGCCTTAGACCATGTTGATATAGTGAGAATAACTCACCTCACAAGTGATGCTGAACTGGACTAAAAGTCTCCGACCGATGTCTCACCGAAAATCCCGAACTATCCAAAATAATGAAACTAAGTCAACAATTGGGATATCAATCTTGACCAAGGGTCTCACATAAGGTAATAGTCCATTTTGCCTTTTCCTCTAATTTGGGCCAAGGCCCAATACCAAATCCATGATCCAAAAGTCCACATATACAAGGCCCATCACTGGCCCAATTTTCCCAATTAGGCCTAACTCTATAATTGGGCCGCACCCTAAGGTCCATTTCCATAATAGGCCCAAAATACATTTATTCAGAAAGTCCAGGAAAGGCCCAAACCATAATGACCCAAAGGTGGCCCAATCCAAAACCCAAATCACAAAAGCCCAAACAGAGGGCGTACACTGGGCGGACTCCTCTGGTACGCTGGGCGTACTCCGCCTTGCGTTGACCACCATCGGGTTGGTTGACTCAGTACGTTGGGCGTACAAAACTTACACGGTTACCAGAACTCGAATAAGTGCTTAATGGCTTAAGCACTTAAGCCCGAACTCCAGATCCATTGACTAAATGAACCCCATAACCATAAAGCCTCGAACTTTAAGACTTTGGACGTCCAAAAAGCCCTTAATACATGGTCTTAACCGATTAAGACCTTCCTACTACTTGCATGGGACACTTTTAGCTATTGGGACTTCGTTTTTATCATTTAGAACCCTTCCTAGGGTCTGAAAGGACAACTTGTGACGTCCAAAACGCATCATGCACAAACTTGGGACTTTTGGGACAAAGAAGGTGTCATAAAGCTAATATGGCAAGATCTACATCATACAAGCATAAAGGTTGGAGATTTTTATCTCCTGGAGCTTCTAGAGCACAAAGTAACCTCAGATCTACAAGCTTGCCTCACTTCTCCAACTCCTTGGTGCAATACCTTCTTCTTCAACTACTCAAAACACACACTTTTAGCTCACACACTCAAGATAGGGGTTAGGGTTTGGGGAAAACGACTCAATGCTATGGAGGCTGAGATGATAGAAGGTTGTGAGCTCATAAGGACGTTTATATAGCACCCAAACCCTAAATATTAGGGTTTTCATCTGTCGTGAGTACGCCCAGCGTACTAGGGCGCGCCTAGTATGCTCAACGTACCTTATGTATGCTTAGCGTACTCTTCTTGATCCCAAAGTTGCAACTTTAGCCCTTAGGCTTCTAATGGCTTCACTCTTCCCTCCCCAGGGACTACAAATGACAAATAATAATAAAAGAGAGGATTCATAAATACCTGCAAATCTCGGGATGTTACAAAGCATGTTGTATAAAACTCTCTAACCACTTCAATGTTGATATTTCCTACCTACAAACAAGGAAGGGGAAATGTTATGTCTTAAAACTACTGAGGGTGTTCCTCGAAGAAGTATTTTCAAGACTCCATGTATATTGTTGCACTTTAGAAAGGACAAATATGTGATCAATTACCTACATTAAGACTAATGGCAATCATTGTTTTGAGTATTTCTTTGCTACTATCGGTTGTATAGTAATATTTTTCCAAACTTAATTTTTAGTTTTCATTATAATGAAGTGATGTGATAAGTTATCTAATAACTTGTAGATTCATACGTTTAAAAGTCGCTCTTATCCATTTATCGTAATTGATGATGCTTATACTAAGGAGTTATACTTGAGAACTATGTTCATAGTAATTGCCATGGATGACAACAATCAAATCCTGACACTTGTCTTCAAATTCGAAATACATAGAATGGGGAATCATATGTGTAGTTTTTATCAAGGAATGCAGTGGGTATATGGAAAATTTAGCCATCATATCTGATAGGGCCAATTCTGTTGACATGGTCATCAAAATTTATGTTCCTAAATGCATAAAAATTGATCATGATATTGCAAAATAAATAAATAAATAAGATCAAGAAAAAAACATATGAATTGGAAATGGTGTTCTTGTAGACATGTAAGGTGTACAAAATGTCTGATTTCGAAGAAAGTATTGTTAGTATAATCCGTGTTATTCTGGATAAATGTGCATGGCGAGACAAGACTAGTCGTAAAAATAGGGAATGCCATGCTTCCTTAGGGTTACAAAAACTATCAATAATAATGCTTAATGATTATTTTTGGTGCACGATGCAACAATGATATTTCCAGCGTCGTATTACTAAAAGTAAATATTTAAACTTTGAAAATATAATTGTATTTTTGAATCCCCAAACCACAAACCTTAGTGGATTAAGACAAAATATCCTAAGTTCCTAGAGCAATCTCTCATATTCCTTGCATATGCACCAAGGTCTAGAACCAGGAAAATTAAAACAATCATCATTGATACAACAACTTTTTTAGACTCCTTTCTGGTAAGTGGTGATTTTTTTTAGATCACGTACACTTCGACATTAAGTACTTATATTAACAAAAGAAAATATCAAAATTTGACTTTAAGTAACATGTATTCCGAAACTATGACATTTTTTGCATATCTTTAGGTTTGAATTTCGAAGAACATTTCTAGAATAAACATTTTAGACTTTAAAACAAAAATGTCGATTCTTTTGGGGTCAGCATCATAAAGATTAACAAACATATATCATAAATAAATATTTTCAGTTGTAAAATGATATAAAATACCATACTATTTGATATTCGTTATCTGAAACCCGGAAAACAAATCTGAAATACGTATTTTGGAGATCGAAATATTGTATTTCATCCTAAATTTAATGAGAATACTAAAAAATATTCCGGAGAAAAAAGTAGATTTCAATAAAACTCGCAAAAGAGTAGAATTTATGAAAAAAATATTATTTTACTCTTAAGTGATCTATTTTGGTAAACATTTAAAATTGTAATCATTTCCAACAATATAACAATAATATACGATGTTTTTCTGATATCGCTAAATTTAACAACTTATATATTAAACTTATTTTTTTTAAGATCAACTAGATCAAATAAGTTTATTTTATTATTATATCATTTGAGTTAAAAAGATAATGCAAATGCTATATAACTTTTGCATTTAACATTCAATTAATGTAAATGATAACCAATTTATGTTTCTACAAATCATTTTATATATCTTAACGTTTAAAGAATTAAAATTAGTTTTAACAAAGTATCATAGAACTAAGATTATGTTTAATTTTTTTCTTAATGAGTTTACTGGTTGTGAGATCCATGATTACATGGGTTAACTTAAAAAAATATAAATGTTTAAATATTTGACAACTTTGAATTTATAAGAAAATAAAAAAATAATAAATTATTATAATGAAAATGTTTCTTTATCTTTTAAATTTAAACAAATAATTTAAATAAATAAACAAAAAAACTAATGAGCTTTAATTTTGATAATTTTGAAATTAAAAGGTAAGTTCATTGATGACATTGATACCCATTTATCACTATATTTATGACAATTATTATATTAAAATATTATGTGGAATTTAAAAAAAAATAGAAAAACTTATAAAATAACATATGGAAAATATGTTAATTCAAAATAACTACAAAATGACATTCATCAAATTAAATGAGAGTATGACAAGTGGCAGAAAAACCTTAATTTATTAGAATAACTACTTTTGAGACCCATGTATTACATGAATTAATTTAAAGGAAAAAGTTAAATATAAATGTCAAAATATTTGAGAATTTTGAATTTATAATAAAATAAGAAAAATAATGATTTATTATAATGGAAATGTTTTTTATCTTTTAAATTTAAATAAAGAAAAGAAATTAATGTGTTTTAATTTTGGGAATTTTGAAATTAAAAGGTAAGTTTATTAGTGAAATTATAATCCATGTCTTACTATATTTATTGCAATTATTACATTAAAATATTATGTGAAATTTAATAAAATAGAAAAAACTCATAAAATGACATGTGGAAAAAAAATTAATTCAAAATAACCAAAAACTAACATTTGACAAATTGAATGAGAGTGTGACAAGCGGCAAAAAAAATCTTCATTTATTAGAGAGGATATATGTTAAACAAGTAATCGAAAAGAAATCCAATTAAATAATCTTATTATGACCACTTAAAAGTTTTTAATCGCAAAATATTTTATCGCAATTTAAATGTCGCTGAAAACAGTTGAAAATTTTATTAAAACAATATATATAGTTGATAAAATTAAACCACAAAATTGCTATCAATATTATTTAATAAAATAAAAGTTGATTCATATATATAACAATTTTTTTTGACATACCCAATAATTTATATTTTATAAGAGTTGTACAGTATGTGAAAAAACATGTTATTATTGTTCTATTGTTTATGGCAAAAAAAAATTATTATATACTAATCAACTTATAAAAACTCTAAGGTCACCGATCCAACCTGTAATTAGTTTTTGGTATATCTTAAAGCATATACTTGATAAAATTATTACAAAATTGATGTTAAACTTTTAGTTCAAAATTTTGATGCAAAGTCATAAATTCAGAAAATATCAAAACAGAAACGTGTGTTGTTAGTCGTTCTCATGACTTTTTTTTTGGTAAAATGAAAAAACAATGAAAGAAGCACAAGGAATATAATAAGGTGTTTTTGGGATTTTTTTTGTACCTTATGAATGTACCTAAAGGACGGATGTGAAATAGATCTCTTTTATATTCTTTTTCTTATTATTTTGCTTTTATCTTCTGATTCGACGTACCATTAGCCCATATATATATATATATATATATATATATATATATATATATATATATATATATATATATATATATATATATATATATATATAGGGTTGAGATCGGTTGAGAACTCATAGTTTCCCGAGAACCCGAGAACTAAAAGTGGACCGTTGGATTGGATTTAAGATCATAAGGGTAATATTGTCTTTTACACCTTTTTATTACTTTAATTACCTAACTACAACATCTGTGCGATTTTCTTTCCAAAATATCATCTTATAACCTTCAAAATTATCAAAATCAACGACGAAATCATAGAAAATCTACATCGATCGAATAGTTGTCGCTGTTAACGCAAATTGGAGATTGATTTCAAAGCAAAATTCATACGATTCGTCATTGATTTCTTTCGAGGTTATCATCTTATCTTAACTTCATACGATTCATTCATTACGATTATATCAATGAAGGAAGAAAAACAGATTACCGAATATTTTACTTTTTATTTGGATATTTAAATACAGTAGCATTCGGATTTCTAATACGTTGTTTTATTGAATGTAAATTGAGAGTTTTTTTCAGCAATTTAATGGATTCAGAAAGAATAATTGAAGATCTGCAAAGTGACATAAATTTTTAGCAGGTAATGATTCATAATTTTTTAAAGAAATAACGTATGATATTAAAATTTACTTAATTGATATTCATATTAAAATCACATACGAATAATATATGAATCACATATTCATATATGAATCATATATAAGTCATATGTTATTCATATTTGATTTGTATTTAAAATCAAATACGAATTATATGTGACTCATATTTGATTCATATGCCAATCACATGTGAATAATATGTGTTTCTATGTAAAATCAAATTGTATTCAAACATTATTTTCATTTTAATTACATACAATGATGATAAATAAATATATGATTTTAATAGGTGATGTTGATGAAGAATCTAATGAATTTAAGATAAACAATGATGATATATATGTTGAAGATGCATTTTTCAAAGATATTATTGAAGAGGATGAACAACTTTCTTCGACATCCCAGTCAAATGATAATGAAGAAGGTAAGTTTCTATTAATATTAATCTTGATTGTAACTAAAATATTACTTTGATTTTAAATGACATGTTTTCCTATATATGATTTGATTTAATATTATTTAATTTGCAACAAAACATTTTGAATCACAAGATGAAGATGAATTAAGCTGCATAGAAGTAAAATATCCTTGTGGCACAAAAACAATTGAGTGGATCCCAAGAGTTGATGAATCATTCCTGCCAAAGAAAGATATGGTGTTTGAAACATTAAATCATGGAATTCGGTTTTACCAAAAATATACAAAGAAAGCAGGATTTGATTGCAGACTTGCATCAAATAAAACGATTGATAGTATTTTACAATACAAGTATATGATATGTAGTAGGGCTGGTGAAGCAAATAAGAAAAATGTTGACACTTTGAATGGAGTAGAAGGCAGACAAAAAAGAAAACATCCAAGCCAAATGTTGTCTTGCGAAGCAAAGATATGTTTCAAATTTATAAAAAATACTGATCGGTTTTTCATTAATATATTTTGTTGAAAAACACAACCATGAGCTCTACACAAACAGTACAGTGCACATGTCAAAGTTGAAAAGAAAGTTGGATCATTATGACAAGACAGTTATAACTCAGTTAAGCACATCAAATATAGGAGCAAGCAAAGCACATAGCATGGTTACTGGCTTAAAGGGTGGTTACGGTAAACAAGGTGCAAAGAAAATCGAGTACAAAATTTTTTCAAGAGACTTAAACTGCTATATAGGAGATAGTGATGAAAATATGTTGATAAATCTTTTAACACTACGACATAAAAATGTGCCTTCTTTCACTTTTCATTACTTGTTGGAGGATGATGAACTAAGGGCACTGTTTTGGGCAGATGCAATAGCAAAAGGAAACTACAAAGAATTCTCTGATGTGGTATCATTGGATGCTACATACAAAACAAACAAGTAAGTAATACTTAATTTCTTTAATATTTATATATTAAAATATTTGCATTTAGTATTTATGTTAAATATTATTGTAACACCCAAAAATTTCAAGACAATTTGAACTTTTTAAAAAACATTTTAAAACCATTAAATCATTACAATCTTGTTTTCAAAATGTATAATATCAGAGTTTTCCCAGAAACATAAACAAAACATGAGGAGCTGTACGATCACGCCTTTGCCTTGCCGCGATCCCCTGATGTACCTGAAACAATAAACTGAAACTGTAAGGCCGAAAGCTTAGTGAGTTCCCCCAAAATACCAATCTCATATAACCATAATCATATCACATCCACAAATACAAATAACATGCATAATGAGCCTTTAGCCTGACTGGACCGCCTCGCAGGGCCTACAACCTATGTGGACAGCTCCCGAGCCTTCGGCATGACTGGACCGCCTCACATGGCCTACAGCCTATCCGGACCGCTCACTGGGTATGTTGGCCTTTAGCACAAAGCAGGACCGCCTCAACCCAACCCCAATCAAACAAACATGTGCACATAATATCATACGCTAGCTCATATCATATAACAGTCAAACCAATCTAACAGATTACAAATCATAGCAACATCCCAATAACCGGGATACAGACCTAACTGGTTACTAACATAGCATCATCCTATAATCAGGACATTGACCTAACCAGGTTGCTACACATAAGTATATCACCACCCTAACTACCAGGATGTAATCAATAAGCATGTCATGCCATAACCGAATACAATCCATAAAGGCTCGGCCTTGGTGCCTTAGACCCTATTGTGTAACATACACGTTCAGTTATCATGTTATGTATTTTTAAAAGTGAAAAATATAATTAAATATTATATGAATTTGAGCGTTGAGTTCCAACAGATAGTTTTTACTAGAAATGAAGTAAAACTATGTTTAGAATCACTCGGAAAATATTGGAAGTCTTATGAAATTCCAATTAAAAGTAAAATATCGAAATTTAACGAAAATATAAATTTTGAAATAAGTAGAATTTTATTATTGAAAGTTCTAGATAATTTCGTTAGAAACATTTAGGCGAAAACCTCATCGAAATCCGAGTTATAACGAAGAAGTTATGACGAATCGAAGATTCGCAACAAAACCGGCACGACACCGAATGACGTAAAAAGCGAGTTTCTATAAACTACTTTTTAGCCTTGGTGATCTAAATGAAAGTCGTAGTATTTGTTAAACCAAGAATTTTCATAAAAATAACGTCCAAATCTGACTTCGTATGAGGAAGTTATGATTTTTCTAAGTTTCAGAATAGCAGTAGACAGCTAAAACCTCGAAATAAAGATCGGGTGATTTTTAGCCGACGCAACTTAAACGAGAATCGAAGGTCTCGTCAATACTAGTACAACGGTAAAAATTCTGATGAAAATGGACGTCGGATGAAGAAGTTATGAATTTTTAACGGAATTTCCTGTCCCGGTCTGTTAAAAATAATAATATTAAAAATAAAGTCAAAATTAGCCGAGGGAGTCTAAACTAAAGTTGTAGAGCATAATTTCACCTACGCATGCATATAAAGAACGTCAAAAACGGAGCTCGTATGCGAAAGTTATTAGTTTCGGAAGGGTTTGGCTCAAAAATCAAGAAATCCTTGAAAACCGAGAAGAATCGCATGGCTCAGCTTCGGCCACGTCGCCCCTTCTCGCATGCAGATGCGTGTCCGAGCCGGAGAACCAAGCGATGTGAGGTCCAATAGCCTTCCGACGTGTGTCATCTCAGTGTCAAGTCCGAAGCGCGCCAGCTGCCCCTCGCGTCCGAGCCTCGCTGCTGCTGCCGCTTGTCCGAGCCTCGCTGCTGCTGCCGCTTGTCCGAGCCTCGCTGCCACCTGCCCCCTTCCTCTCGCTTCGCATCCGAGGCTCGCACCTATATAAAGGGTGCGAGACCTCCCGGCTAATTTTTAGAAATTGGCACTTTTTCACCCCTAAACTCATATTTTTACTATTTCAACTTCCCCCGAAGCCCCGGGATCATTTCCAACACCCGAAATACGTTCCGCAGTGCCCGAAGAGCCCGAGAAATTTATCTTTTCGGTTTGAAGCTCAACCCTCGTAGGGCCCGGTTTTCAATAAAGCTCTCGGTTTTCAACAAAAAAAGCTATTTATTATAATGAAGTGTTGCACAAATTACTATTTTAACCCCCGGTTATTTCACGGTGAGTTCAATATATAGGAACAATTGTATGTTATGTGTTATATGTACTATGTGCTTTTCCGTTGTTATTATTTCTGCTATTTATGATAGCAAAGCTATACCTTTGACCATGTGATCAGTGAAAGAACTTAGATTCACGATGGTACTGGTATGTAGCCTCTGGCCATGTAGAGCATGTCTCGTAAGAGAATGACTTCTATTCTATGGCATTGGCAGAAGGTTAGACAGGGCTGAAAGCCTGAAATCTACCAAAATGTTTAATCAGAAAGTGTATGTCTTCTGTGCCATTTGGACCGAAGCTTTATTGATGTATATCAAGTATGGAAATTGTTATGTCTCATTGATTGTATATCTTTGAATCAAATCATTGATTGATATGGAAAACTTGTCACATGATTCACATATGCCTTTGTTGTTCCTTGTTCCTTTTTGCTTCTGCCATATTGAAGTATATATATGGCATAACGTTATATTGTATCTATTATTGAACTCACTAAGCGTCACCGCTTACCCCTCTCAATGTTTAACAAATTGCAGGAGATAAGTAACCAGTATAGTTGTATACTGTTTGAAGGTTTAGAATAGTTATAATATTACTTTTGTATTTAGGGATCATGTATGTATAAAAGTATAGTATCCTGGGTAGTTGTGTAATATATAACACTTTGTAATAGTCAGTTTGTATCCAGTCGTTTGTAATCACTTTATCAATGTAAAATATTGTTTTTATGAATATGCATGTAGCATGTTTTGGAGTAACAATTGCCAAGTATGAAAGTTTGGGTCTTACAGAAATTTGAAAGTATGGGTCTTTCATATTGATATAGTGAGGATAACTCACCTCGCAAGTAGTGCTGAAGTACTGCAAATTCTCCGACTGCTGTCTTCCCGGAATCCCACACTATCACACCATAAATAATAAGTTAATAACCATCATGACCTTCTTGACTAAATGTCCCCGCCATGCTCATATTTTCCCAAATATACCCCAGAAGTCCGATAATCAACCCTTGGTCAAAGTCAAAGTCAACTATGAAGGTCAACAGTCCATGTTGACCTCAACTCGTCAAGTACCCTCAGTTACTCGCCGAGTTCCTCGCATGACTCGCCAACTTGCTGAGTCACCCAACGGACTCGCCGAGTCACTCTACTGACTCGCCGAGTCTACGAAAATCTTCATCGGACTCACCGAGCCGACCATGCCACTCGCCGAGTCCCTTCGGTCCTTACTGCAGATCCAAGCTCCTAGGGCATGTTTATCACGTAAAGTTGCAAACTTTACGTGCATGCAAGGTGCTAATTGTTGGAATAGTGTCCAAGGTCATTAACTATTGGTAATATTTCTAATAATAGCAGGGTCCTTTTGGGTTGCCCTCAAGACCCAAATTGAGTAGAATAAATAAAAGAGAAATTGGTTTATTAATTATTATGGTTAATAATTAATTAGAAACTAATTGGAAATATATTTTGGAAATATATTATGGGAATTAATTAACAATTTAATTAATTAAAGGGTTGAATGTTCATTAATAGATAGTTGGTTAATCAGGAATGTTCCAGAACCCTTATGGGATTAGGGCTGGATGAAAATCACTCCATCCCACATGGGAAAGGAGTTAAATTTCGTGGTTATGCCTCCATCCCACATGGGAAGGAGTACTAAACCTAAGGAGGCATCCAAGGCTATAAATAGGGCCTTAGGGATTTCATTCCTCCTTGCACCTTGGCTTGAAGTATTCGCCAATCCTTCTTCCTCCCCCTCTTAGGGACGATTTCTAACCCCTTTGGGTTTGTGAAATTGACCCTTCTCATAGTTATTTTTATTCCACTCTTTGGTGTCATTGGGTGTGATACCATTAGAGGGATTCTGGTTTGGATCCTTTCATCCAAGCAACTTCATGTAGGTTCAAGATCTCAAGCATGGAGATCAAGGGCTACATAAGAGGTATGTTTTCTTACTTATGTTTTAGTTTTCTAGGGTTGATGTAATTAGCATGAAGCCATAGATCCATAGGATGCATGTACACTTAGGTATATCGTTGTTTCGATTTTTCCGCTGCCTAGTTTTAGAGTGTATTTGATGAATAGAAAACCCAACAGTGGTATCAAAGCCATTGGTTCATGGTTACTATCACCCTACATCCATGTTTTCTGAAAATATTGTTTTGGAACTGAATGATGAAAGTTTAATTGAAAAATTCGTAATTTGATGAAAAACCCTAATTCACGACGTGACAGAGTTGTTCACGACGTGAACCTTAGCAGATCAGCATTATCGATTTTTAATCTTGCTTATTTTTCGAATTCAAGCTTTATCTTGCATGTATAAATACCTAATTAGATTAGATCTGGAAAATTAAATATTATTTAAATGTGTTTATTTAAATTTGAATATTTATGGATAAATATTATTTAATCTTATTTTAAATTTGAATATTTATTATTTAAATAGTGATTTCAAATATTTTAATATTATTTATAATAGAGTTTTATAAATTTGAATATTAACCCCCTCATGATTTATTAATTGTTACATTGCGTCCTCGCAATTAATTAGAATTAATAATAGACAACTAAATTTAAAGAGTTTTAAATTTACCCCTTGTGTTTATATATATTAGAATTGTGTTTATTATATGTATAAGAAAGTTACAACATGCGCTCTCGCATGTTTAAATATTGACATTGTCAGTCTTACCTCGACTAGGCTCACCCGTTCTAATGTAGGGGTTTAAGGAGGTCTCTTTGATTCCTAATGAGGTCGTTTTTTAATATGCTTCGCGCTTACCACCCTTACCGCCCAATTGCATTTTGAGAATGGAGTTACCGAAAGGGTTGGATAGTGATAATGGTCTATCTAAAAGTATTCTAAATACAAGTATAAAACAAAATCCCGTTTTATTAATAGAATGTGAGTTTAAATTATCCATGAAAATTGCACATTCTCTTTATATTCTGTTGGTGGAGCTCGTGTGGTTAACCGACACATCAATATAGGGTATAGTTGAGAATGATATGGAACTCGCAAATCTCAAGCGTAACTTGAGTCGGGGACCATGCGATTTTGCAAGGTTAATTCTCAATCTATTTAATGTGAATCTTATGTTATCCATAAAAGTTGCACATTCTCTTTATAACTTGTTGATGGAGCTCGCGTGGTTAACCGACACATCAATTTGAGAGTATAGGTAGAGAATGATGTGGAACTCGCGAATCTCAAGCGTAACTTGGGCCGGGGACCACGCTATTTTGTATGGTCGATTTACCATCTGTTCAGTGATCCGCGGCGACCCCGTCATTGAATTTGAGATGAACATAATCCGAGATTAACATGCCATTGATAGTCAATGAATCTCAAATATCTAGGAATTTCATGGTGATCGAAATTGGCAAAGGGATTATCCTACCTAAATAACTTTATGGTGTGTTTACGGCATCCCTTTACACATCATGGAGCCAAATATGGATCCTAACCTTCTAAAATAATTTTATTTAGGGTGATTATTTTCTAAGGATAAGTAAAACAAACTATCATGGAATTTTATTGTATGATGTCGAAAACCTTATCCACTAAAATCTACTGCTATAAACCTTTGAAAGGATTAGCTATGAGGATGATCAATCTTGTCAATTTCGTAGTTTGGGAATAGTTCTCATAAACGAAAGGAAAAATCATGCCTTTGTTAAAGCTCTTCCTAGGTTACTTCAAACATTGCATTCTAAATTGTTAGAAAGAGCAATTATCAAATGTACGATGTATATTGACATATTGAAGTAAAATGGAATTTCCTTGAGTTAGGAGTTGACTATGGTTAGTCGACTAGCTAACATGTACATATGATTAGTTCATTATGATTTTGATATGAACAACTTGGAATATCCATTAAGGAGTTGTGTAACATGTTAAGGTTTCCTTTTGGAACTAACATGGCCAATCATAGAAACTCATACTTCAAAACACTCCCATATTTTACTATCATGAATAGAAGTGTCAAGAAGAAGAAAGCCAATTGCCCATGGTTTAAAAGGCGATTGGTATACCTAATCTAGGCCCAAATACCTAAGACAAAGGAAGGCTTATTCTGAGACATGTTCTGATAGCAATTCGTTTCCATAACATGAAAAAGGACTAAGAAAGCAAACTTGCCCAAATGTATATTTGAGGTGAAAGGACTGGAACATGAAGAAGTTAAATTTAATCATGGATCACAAGCCCGTGCTACTTTCCATTGGATCAAAATATGACTAGTTCTTCCATGTTTTGTATTCAATCAAATATATGGATTTATAATGCCATCAAAACATTACCTCTAAGCCTTGAGTATTTTACTGACATTTGCAAGAATGTGCAGTTGCTAAAATGAAGTAAGAAGATTGATACATGGAGAAGATAATTTGATCATGAATGCCAAGCCCTTGCTACATTCATGGGATCAAAGGACAATTCTCTTCAAATGTTTAGTCTATGGTATTATAATTGAAATTGTTTATACCATGATTCAAGAGATAGTTATGACTTATTTAAATGTGGAGCATTCTAACATGTTAAAAGAGAGTCATGAAATCTATGAAACTAGTATAATAGCAATATTTCAAAGTTGATTCGAATATTTGAATAAGGTGTATTATTGTGAATATCTGTTGAAATTAGTTTACCTAATTGATCGTTAAGATTGACCACAATAAGTACTTATTCAAATACATCCAAATGTTTGGGTGAAATGTATTTGTGGAATCATAGTATTGGATACATAAATGAGAAATGCATTACCAAGTATCCAGTTGGATCGGATTTTGGATATCATTTGGCCTCGAGTCTTATGATAAATGAAAATCTTATTTATCAAGATAGATGATGAATACGTCACTGGGTGATGTGAGTATCTGTTGGAATTAGTTCACACTAATCGACCGTTCAGATTAACCGCAATACATGGTGAGACCAACTTCGTATGAATGTGAGTCTAGAACCTTTCAGGTGTTCAGAGCTCTCATAAAGCGAGGTTAAGAATCAACTGGGCAATAGGATGAGACACTCATAGTGAGAATCTCAGTCCAAACTTTATCGATCATCTAAGGAATTGTGAAAGAGTTTCACGATCTATCTCCACCCATAACACTACTGCTAGGAAGTGTTAGTTGGATAGAGAAACAAATCATTAATTGATTTTGTGCCAGGTGAGTCGCGCTATGTTTGCTAACAATTCGTGGATTGTACCATGAATAGTGTTACAAGAAGTCCTTTGGTCTTGTGCCAACTAAGTAGGTTCCTGAAACGCTCTATGATATGTGAAGTGGGATTCTAACCTCACTGCCATATATGTAAGTCTACGATTATGAGGCTTACGCTTGTCGTGAAGCGCTCGACAATCTAGGACTTTGATTAAAGATGTGTTATCTCGTTGGAGAGCCCATCAAGCATTTTGGATAATTGTTTAACAACCTTCTGAGAACAAAGTGCATGTTGCTCAAAAGGCAGTCTTCCAAGAGAGGGAGCTAATTTCTAAAAGGGCTAGTGGGAGCCACATTGATCTTGGTAAGATTCAAGAGTCAACCAACGAAGAGCCTAAAGTTGGACATAGCATTCAATTTGGAATTGAAAGAGCTATTAAGGAAACTGACATATTTCCATTTTTCCATATAGATATGATAGAAGACCTCATGGACCTAGTTATATAAGAGTTTATATTGCTAAGGTATTTGAGTCACTGGTAGATAGAAATCAGAGTGTACCAGCTATCGGAAGCTATGGTAGGCCCTAAAGTCTACAACATAGAAAGAGGAATTGGAAAGAGAGATTCAATCCTTGTATGTTGTTATTTGGTAGATCTAGCACTTGACCTTAACCCTAAGGTGCAAGTGGATCTTCAAGTAGAGACAATCATGGATAGGAACAAACACATAATTAAACTAAGATAGGTTTTGAAGGATGTGTAAGCTTAACAAGTTCATTTATGGAATGAAATAAGCATCTCGCAAGATGGATCATTATTTCAGTGAGAAAGTTCAAAGAGTTTGAATTTCGAGAAATAAAGATAAGTCATATATATGTCAAAGATAGTGGGAGTAATTGAAATCTTTGTTTCAATGAGAAAAGTTCAAGGAGTTTGAATTTCGAGAAACATAGATAAGCCATATATATGTCAGTGCTAGTGGGAGCATTGTAGTCACCCTTGTATTGTACATAGACAATGTACGATTTATAGGAAACTATATTCTAACTTAGCAGGTGTAAAAGCATAGCTTGGTATGAGAACTGTTTCACTATGATATACATGGGAGATACAAGACACGTGCATAATAAGGATCTATGGAGATAGATCAGAGTGATTTATTGGATTAAGCCAAAGTACATTGAATGTTGAGGAAACTCGACATGCAGAACTCAAAAAGGAGTTTAGGCTGGCATGACATTGAGCAATGCTAATGTCCTAGTTCTACTATTGAGCTAAAGCAAATGAGTCGTGTCCCACATGCTTCTGCTATGGGATCGATCATAAATGCCATGACATGTACTTGATCTAATGACTCATATGCCTTGAACATGACAAGTTTGATTAGATCAATTTGGCAAGAATCAATGAATCAAGATCAAGAACATTCTTAAGTGTCCTTGGAGGACAGAAGAGATGATCTTGACAGTATGGAAGAGATCATTGTAAGAGTTACATTGATGCTAAGTTCCGCACTAATAAAGGCAATTCCGTTCGCAGTCGGAATTCGTGCTTTTACTGAATGGTGATATATTAGCTTGAAAGAGTACCAGGTAATACACCATAGTGGATTTAACATACTTAGAGTATATTGTAGTTGGTTAAATTGCAAAGTGGACAATGTGACTGAAAGAGATTCATTAGTGACATCTTTGTTGAAATTCAATCATTGATGGTCCTTATGAAGTTTCTTGTGACTTTGGGTGAACTTACCTCGAGTATGGATCCCAAGTCATACGAGCTCACATGAAACATACTCAGTAAGTACCAACACATTTGATAGTAAGTCAAATGTAAAGACATCATAGTCAATGATTCATATCGAAAGATAATCTTGTCGATCCATTCCATAAGCCGATGTCATTGACCAAGTCTGACAGTCAGACATAGTCGAGAGACATTAAATTTGCAAGTGAATTGGCTTAAAAAACTATTAGTTTGGTTTGTTTTAAAACCCGAGAACTGTAAGCGGTATAAGTTTTAATTTGATTTGGCGATTATTAAGTGGTGATCTTAATATATGATGGATTTCGGTCATTTCAATTAGCCTATCACTGCGTTCTCACTTTTGCATGTTTGGAACCCACTTCCCGAGTATTAATTTACTCAAACGTCCACAGTCGGTCATACTCTTGGAAGTAAGTAGTGATTCAAGACTGTCATGAGTATTAGTGGATTGTCTATATTGATCGGACATAACATAGTGATTGCGCTAACACTCATGAGTGCTTAATAGAGATTTAAGTATTGGGCCAACCCACGCTTAGAGATTACTTCATGGATTCAGTCACGAGTAATTCTAAGACGATAATATCTTCTATTCTTCAAACCTAGATACAAGTGGGGTTTTGCTCTATGATTTTGTTATGCATTGGTCTACTCCAACGCTAACCGTAACTGGTAGTTATAAAGGGTATGTCCATGTGTGACATGATGAAATAGACAAAAACTATGTAGTCGAAGTTTATTCGTTCCTTCTGCCTTAATAGGAGAAGCGATATCTATGGGCCCTCGATGATTTGGTGCTGACATCTAAAGTGCTTGGCCGAGCCCTGACTGGAATTGATATGTTCAATTTAGTAGTCAGATGCAGTCGTCACAAATCTATATCGGGAAACATAATATTGAATTCTTGAGATTGACCATTATACATGTCTCGAATTCATACAGATATCATAGAACGAAGGGATAGTTGATCACTTATCTAAGGGCTGAATCTGGATTAGATCAAGAGTTTGGTAGTTGCATTGGATGGCTAACTCTCTGTTGATTATTGAGAAATATTGGTCCTCATATAGTTGATGACTTGTCCAAGTGGGAGACTGTTGGAATAGTGTCCAAGGTCATTAACTATTGGTAATATTTCTAATAATAGCATGGTCCTTTTGGGTTGCCCTCAAGACCCAAATTTAGTAGAATAAATAAAGGAGAAATTGGTTTATTAATTATTATGGTTAATAATTAATTAGAAACTAATTGGAAATATATTTTGGAAATATATTATGGGAATTAATTAACAGTTTAATTAACTAAAGGGTTGAATGTTCATTAATCGATAGTTGGTTAATCAGGAATGTTCCAGAACCCTTATGGGATTAGGGTTGGATGAAAATCACTCCATCCCACATGGGAAGGAGTACTAAACCTAAGGAGGAATCCAAGGCTATAAATAGGGCCTTAGGGATTTCATTCCTCCTTGCACCTTGGCTTAAAGTATTTGCCAACCCTTCTTCCTCCCCCTCTTAGGGACGATTTCTAACCCCTTTGGGTTTGTGAAATTGACCATTCTCCTAGTTATTTTTATTCCACTCTTTGGTGTCATTGGGTGTGATACCATTAGAGGGATTCTGGTTTGGATCCTTTCATCCAAGCAACTTCATGGAGGTTCAAGATCTCAAGCATGGAGATCAAGGGCTACATAAGAGGTATGTTTTCTTACTTATGTTTTAGTTTTCTAGGGTTGATGTAATTAGCATGAAGCCATAGATCCATAGGATGCATGTACACTTTGGTATATCGTTTTTTCGATTTTCCGCTGCCTAGTTTTAGAGTGTATTTGATGCATAGAAAACCCAACACTAATGACTTAAATCGAGCTAAAAAAGAGCTTCTAGGAAAAAGAGTTTCACCAACATGCTGAAGACTGAAACTTTATGATGATAAGAGCCAAGATGAGCCTAGATCTAAAGTTGCAAATTCAGATCTTGGTTCATCACTCGAAATGCAACACCAAATGCCCCAAAATGGTCCCAAAACTCAAATATAAAAGGGATCTAGCTAGAAGAAGCTCAAGGTGTTGACTTGATACCTTCAAATGATGATAAACTGAGGTAGACTTCAGATCCCCAACTGTTCCTTGCTCAAAGGTTCTTGATCTTCAAGCCTTTCCTCACCAAGATCCACCTTTCAAGCTTAAACACACAAGTATGGAGAGAAAATGGAGATTTAGGGTTTCTGGACTCACAGGGGCTGGAATGATAGCTGTTGTTGTAGGCGAACTCTGCAAGGGGTAGGTGGGAATCCCAACTCCCACCAAAGTCAATGACACACACCCTCAACATGTCCTCAAGGGTCTGAATGGTCCGCTCACTCTGACCGTCGGTCTGCGGGTGAAATGTTGTGCTAAAATGCAACCGCGTGCCCAGTTCCTCGTGGAACTTCTGCCAGAAGTGGGAGGTAAATCTAACATCTCGATCAGAGACAATGGAGACTGGGACTCCATGGCGAGCAACAATCTCGCAGACATACACGTCAGCCAACTTCTCGGCCGATGAACTCTCCCGTATGGCCAAGAAGTGGGAACTCTTGGTCAATCGATCCACGATGACCCATATAGCATCAAACCCCTTCGCCGTCCTCGGCAACTTGGTAACAAAATCCATCGTGATCTGTTCCTATTTCCACATGGGAATCTCCAGGGGCTGCAGCTTGACATGTGGCCTCTATTGCTCAGAATTGACCATCCTACAGGTCAAGCACCTCTCGACGTACCAAGTGATCTCTCGCTTCATACATGGCCACCAGTAACTCAAACTCAGGTCTCTATACATCTTGGTGGCCCCCAGGTGAATAGAAAAATGAGACTTGTGGGCCTCCTCCATGACTTTCTGTCTGACCCCACCAGACATTAGAACCCAAATCCGAACGCATCGGGTCAATAATCCCCGGCTATGCTGCACAAACCGGGTGTTCTCACCCTTGATCCTCTCCAGCTTCCAATTCTCTGGTCGCATGCCCTCAACCTGGGCGTCTCTGATCAGTCTCACAAGTGGGGAATCCACCGCTATCCTCATACATATATCGCTGGGGTGGAAGACCCAGCTGACTTGCGGGTCAAAGCGTCCGCAACCACATTCGCTTTAGCGGCGTGGTAAAGGATCTCGCAATCGTAGTCCTTGACTACATCCAGCCACCTGCGCTGCCTCATGTTCAGGTTCGGCTGATCCATGATATGCCTCAAACTCTTGTGATCCGTGTATATAGTACAGCGGACCCCATATAGGTAATGCCTCCATATCTTGAGAGCGAACACCACCGCTCCCAACTCTAAATCGTGAGTAGGATATCTCGTCTCATGCGGTTTCAGCTGCCGCGACGCATAGGCTATCACCCATCCTCTCTGCATGAGGACCGCTCCCAAACCTGTGATGGATGCATCACAGAACACCACAAAATCCTCCACTCCCTCCGGGAGTGTCAAGACTGGAGCCTCGCACAAACACTGACGGAGGGTCTCAAACGCCCTCTGCTGCTCAGGACCCCACCGAAAATCTACCCCTTTCCTTGTTAGACGAGTGAGGGGTACTGCTATCTTGGAGAAATCTTGAATAAATCTCCGTTAGTACCCTGTTAAACCAAGAAAACTCATGATGTCCGAAGGAGATTTGGGCACCTCCCACTGCGCGACTACTTCGATTTTGGCCGGGTCGACCAAAATCCCCTCCTGGTTGACGAGATGTCTGAGGAACTGGACCTCTCGTAACCAAAACTCACACTTCGAGAACTTGGCATACATCCGTTCTCGTTTCAGGACTCCCAACAACTCCTTGAGGTGCTCCTCATGCTGCTCTCGGGTCTTGGAATATACCAAGATATCATCAGTAAATACGATGACCGAGCGATCAAGCATCGGTCTGCAGACCCGATTCATCAGATCCATAAATACTGCCGGCGCGTTGGTGAGCCCAAACGGCATCACCATGAACTCGTAATGACCATAACGAGTCCGAAACGCAGTCTTCTCCACATCCTCCTCTCTGACCTGGACCTGATGATACCCCGACCTCAAGTCTATCTTAGAGAACCAAGATGCACCCTGTAACTGATCAAAGAGATCATCTATCCTAGGGAGTGGATAACGGTTCTTCACCATTAATTTGTTCAACTCCCTATAATCAATGCACATCCGGTGCGAACCGTCCTTCTTCCTGACGAAGAGAATCAGTGCTCCCCATGGAGAACTGCTAGGTCAAATGAACTGCTTGCCCAACAGTTCCTGCAGCTGTGAAGACAGCTCCTGCATCTCGAGTGGCGCCAACCGATACGACGCCTTGGCGATAGGAGCCGCACCCGGCACCAGGTCGATCCGGAACTCGACCTGCCTCTCCGGAGGTATCCCTAGCAACTCCTCTGGGAACACGTCGGCAAACTCCCTAACCACTGGAACATCCGAAACTGAAATATGATCCCTGACCCACGTATCCACCACATACGCTAGATAACCTGCACACCCGTGCTGAAAATACTGCCGAGCCCTGGCAGCTGAAACAAACCCTGATCCCACTCTGGTGCCCTCACCATATACAATCAGTTCTCCCCCACTTGGGGTTCGAACTACCACTCGCTGACCCTCACAGTCAATCATAGCACCGAACCGACTAAGCCAATCCATACCTACAATCACACACACCTCCCCCATGGGGATCAGAATCAAATCTATCGGAAACGACACACCGAAAATCTCCAACTCACATTCTCGGTAGAACGAAGAAGCAGAAACCCCGTGTTTGTTGGCGATAGAGACTCGTAACGGACACTCTAACTCGCCTACTGGCATGCTGAACTCCCTACTAAACGACTGAGACACTCGGGACCGAATCGCCCCCGAGTCAAATAAAACCAAAGCAGGCAAAGAGTTCACTAAAAACGTACCTAATCACAGGTGCAACAGATAAACATAAAACAATTATAATAAACGAAATAAAGGAGAGAGACATACCAGCAACCACATCCGGTGCTGCCCTGGCCTCCTCTGCTGTCAGCTGGAAGGCACGCCCCTGAGCCTTTGGAGGCTCTGTCTTGACTGGCCTCCCATCCGGTATCCTCAATGTCGCCGGCACTGGAGCCTGCGCCGGCCTGGCTGCGAGCTGTGGACAGTTGGTCTTCACGTGACCAACCTGATGACGGTGATGGCATATCCTCATATCCGATGCAGGGGCTTTCTGGAGACAATCCCTAGCATAGTGCCCCTCTTTGCCACACTTGTGGCACCCACTACCCGTCCGACAAACTCCGGAATGACTCTTGCCGCACTTTCCACAAGTGCGACTCTACTGACCCCCGATCCTAGAATCAGCGGTCTTAGACCGCTTAGGCCTGCCGCTGCGACTGCGCCGGGGCCTGCCGCTGCTCCCTCATCTGCAGCTTAATCTCCAACTCACGCCGCCTAGCGGCCTCCTGCAACTCCAAAAGAGTATCACATCGTTGGGTAGACACAAACTAACGGATGTCAGTCTTGAGCATGCTCAGATTACGGGTCATCTGAGCCTACTCAAAAGCAAACTCTGGGCAGAACATCGCCCTCTCTGTGAACATGTGGGTGATCTCCGTCACCGACCCCCCCTCCTGTCTTAAACTCAAAAACTCCTGTGACAACCGTTCCCGCTCGACCCGTGGAATGTATCGGGCGCGAAACATATCCCTAAACTGCTCCCAAGTAACAGTAGCTCTCTGATCATTAGTGTACGACCCAGTCGTCAATCTCCACCAGTCCTTGGCCCCGGACCTTAGCAGGTTCAGAGCACACCTGACCTTCTGGTCAGTAGGACACGAGCAGGTAAAGAAACACCCCTCCACATCTGAGATCCACCTCATAGCCATGATGGGGTCCTCCGTCCCATCAAAAGTAGGGGGCTTCGTGTTATCGAAGTCCCTGTACTGGAAGCCCCGAGTGGCTCCTCCTCCTCCCCCTACCGCTGTTACAGCCGATGCAGCTGCAGCGGCAGCCGTCTCCGCAAGGGTTGCGTATCGCTCGTCGAAGTACTCGACCATGGCGGTCTTAATAGACCCAAACATCTCCGACAGCTGTTCCCAGAACACAACAACAACCTCATCATGTAGGATCTCCCGAATCCTGGCATCCAACTCCTTTGTACCCATCTGCACCACGGGCTCAGGTGCTGTTGGCCCCTCCTGGCCTCAGTCTCCTGATCCTGATCCTGAACCGGATCCAGTCACAAAGCGTCTCGTCATCACCATTCTAAAACATACCACAAGATATCATATAATCCACATAAATAACTGGGAACCAACTCCCGACTAAACCCTAGGTGTTGTGACTTCCTTGATACGCGTACGGGTCCTGTACATAAGCATAGCGGACGCTCAATCCTCACTCCTAGAGGAAGGTTAACTGAATCACGACTGACCTACCGGCCTCACACAACCCACCCATTCATGAAACTTCCACCAACACTGCAGCATTAGTGTATGTTAATCATGCATAACGCTGGACCCTATAGACTTTCGAATGTCCGATCCTACCCTAAGCCCTAATCAATAATAATAGAACATAAGGTCAAAACAAACATTCTCGGGCTATAAGATCTTAATTATGTACAACCGTGATACATACACAAGTACCTACAGTAATGATGTCAATCTCATATAAAGAAACCCTAGGCTAGCATGGATCGCGTAATCAGGCAATTCTATCATGCAGTTCCTGAGGATCCCTAGCCTAGTACTAGCATGCTGTTGTATCATATCATAAAATCAAATAACTGTATGGTATTTTGGGGTCTACTTACTGGCTCCGGCTGATCGTACACTCTTCATCCTCCTTTACTTATTTTGAAAACCATTTGAAAAAAAATCATTTTAAGATCTTTCCCTTGATTTGAGACTGGAGTCACACGAGTGTTCCTCCAATTCACCCAAACCAAGGCTCTGATACCAACTTGTAACACCCAAAAATTTCAAGACAATTTAAACTTTTTTAAAAACATTTCAAAACCATTAAATCATTACAATCTTGGTTTCAAAATGTATAATATCAGAGTTTTCCCAGAAACATAAGCAAAACATGAGGAGTTGCACGATCACGGCTTTGCCTTGCCGCGATCCCCTGATGTACCTGAAACAATAAACTGAAACTGTAAGTCCGAAAGCTTAGTGAGTTCCCCCCAAAATACCAATCTCATATAACCATAATCATATCACATCCACAAATACAAATCAGCATGCATAATGAGCCTTCAGCCTGACTGGACCGCCTCGCAGGGCCTACAGCCTATCTGGACCACTCCCGAGCCTTCGGCATGACTGGACCGCCTCGCAGTGCCTACAACCTATCCGGACTGCTCACTGGGTATGTTGTCCTTCAGCATAAAGCAGGACCGCCTCAACCCAACCCCAATCAAACAAACATGTGCACATAATATCATACGCTAGCTCATATCATATAACCGTCAAACCAATCTAACATATCACTAATCATAGCAACATCCCAATAACCGGGATACAGACCTAACCAGTCACTAACATAACATCATCCTATAATCAGGACATTGACCTAACCAGGACGCTATACATAAGCATTTCACCACCCTAACTACTAGGATGTAATCAATAAACATGTCATGCTATAACCGAATACAATCCATAAAGGTTCGGCCTTGGTGCCTTAGACCCTATTGATATAGTGAGGATAACTCACCTCGCAAGTAGTGCTGAAGTACTGCAAATTCTCCGACTCCTGTCTCCCCGGAATCCCACACTATCACACCATAAATAATAAGTTAATACCCATCATGACCTTCTTGACTAAATGTCCCCACCATGCTCATATTTTCCCAAAATACCCCAGAAGTCCGATAATCAACCCTTGGTCAAAGTCAAAGTCAACTATCAAGGTCAACAGTCCATGTTGACCTCAACTCGTCGAGTACCCTCAGCTACTCGCCGAGTTCCTCGCATGACTCGCCAACTTGCCGAGTCACTCAACGGACTCGCCGAGTCACTCTACTGACTCGCCGAGTCTACGACAATCTTCATTGGAATCGCCGAGTCGACCATGCCACTCGCCAAGTCCCTTCGATCCTTCATCCATACAGATGCTTTTTAAGCCAGGCTAAGGCTCCATACTGCAGATCCAAGCTCCTAGGGCATGTTTATCACGTAAAGTTGCAAACTTTACGTGCATGCAAGGTGCTAATGACTTAAATCAAGCTAAAGAATAGGTTCTAGGCAAAAGAGCTTCACCAACATGCTAAAGACTGAAACTTTATGATGATAAGAGCCAAGATGATCCTAGATCTAAAGTTGCAACTTCAGATCTTGGTTCATCACTCGAAATGCAACACCAAATGCCCCAAAACGGTCCCAAAACTAAAATATAAAAGGGATCTAGCTAGATGAAGCTCAAGGTGATGACTTGATACCTTCAAATGATGATAAACTGAGGTAGACTTCAGATCCCCAATTGTTCCTTGCTCAAAGTTTCTTGATTTTCAAGCCTTTCCTCACCAAGATCCACCTTTCAAGCTTAAACACACAAGTATGGAGAGACAATGGAGATTGAGGGTTTCTAGACTCACAGGGGCTGCAAGGAAAGGCTAAGGGGACAAAGGATCCTTTAAATAGGGTGCGAAACCCCGGAGATTAGGGTTTCACCCTCCAGCTCCAACTCATCGAGTCACTCTTCCGACTCGGCGAGTTGGTCACTTAAAATACGTGGCCCAATCCCGCTCCTACTCGACGAGTCAGGACATCCACTCGTCGAGTAGACCTTGAAACTTGAAATTTAAAGTCATACTATCAATATCTGAGAATCGGGGCGTTACAACTTTAATGATTTCAGATATAATATGATCTATGTTCCATTTACTACAATTGATAACCACAAAAGATGTGTCACAATTGGTGCTGGTTTGCTAGCTAAAGAACAACGGAATTCTATACATGGCTTCTCAAATGCTTTCTCAATTGATTTGGTAGACAACCTAATGTTGTGGTCACTGATCAAGATTCAGCTATGGCTAAAGCTATAGAAACCGTTTTTAATGAACTAACTCATCGCCTTTGCATGTGGAACATTGAAAAGAAATTAACAGATAAGGTAAAATTGTATTATAATGTTTAAATAAGTTTTCATTTATAATATGACTTATAATTTGATTAAAAACTTTTTTTACTGTCCCATTTATTCAGTCACAGATGAAAGCATTGAACTTTTGGGATCTGTTTACATAACTGTATACAGAGCTGTATACAGACATGTCTACAGATCTGTATTTTTTTTTCAAAAAAAAAAAAATTAAAAAAAAAGCGGCCAATGTATTATGACCAATGATTCACTACATACTTGATATATGACCAATTATTCATTTGTTATTTACATGTGATTCATATGTAAATCACATGTGATTTACATGTGTATCACAACTAATTCGTATGTAATTCACTTGTAATTTGCATGTGAATTACATATGATTCATATTTGAATCACATGTGATTTACATGTGATTCATATGTGATTCACTTGTGATTTACATGTGAATCACTACATAGTTGATAATGTATTAAGGAAGAAACTCAAGTTGTATAAAGGGGACAAAAATA
Organism: Lactuca virosa; assembly: GCF_052849685.1. Taxonomy (NCBI): domain Eukaryota; kingdom Viridiplantae; phylum Streptophyta; class Magnoliopsida; order Asterales; family Asteraceae; genus Lactuca; species Lactuca virosa. The sequence goes on along the minus strand of NC_136429.1, from coordinate 188,523,888 downwards.
TGAAAATAAAACATACTTTAAAGCCACCTCTGTATTGTCACCAAAAGTGGAGTCGATCACCTGTGTTATTATAATACTAAAACAAAATTAACATGTGAACATTAAATATGATGTTTTCCATTTATATATTAAATGTAACTTTTTCTTTTGTAGGTTTCAGCAAAAATAATAAATGAGACTAACTTTAGAAAAAGATTGCAAGGTCTAATTTGGAATTCCTGTATTGATCCGGATATATTTGAAGAAAAGTGGAAGTATCTAATAAAAAGATATAAACTAGAAGATAACAAATGGCCGAAAGAGATGTATAATATTCGAACAAGTTGGATTCCGGTTTATTTTAAAGACACTGCACTGTCAGGGCTGATGAGGACAACATCAAGATCAGAGAGTGTAAACAGCTTCTTCAAAAGATTCATGTCAAAAGATTCAAATCTAATTATATTCATGTGCAAATTTGAATCTGCAATGGATGAGCAAAGAAATCTTCAATCAACAAATGACTTTAATTGCAAAATAAAAACCCACTGATTCAAAGAAATCTTCAATTTGAAGTACAAGCATCAAAGTTCTACACACATAATATATTCAAATTATTTCAAAAAGATATAGAAGATTCTGTCTGGACATGCTCAGGCACACCCTATGAGAGAGTTCAAGATCATAAAACATACTTTATTATTGAGCAAATAATGGATGAAGATATACAAAACAGAAGTGTATTCTTCAACAAAAATTCATATATTTTCAAAAGTCACAACAGAAAGCAATTTCAATACCAGGTATGTATGTTATTAAATAACTTTATTTATGAATGAAATTCATATGTGAATTACATGTTATTTAATCTGATATACAATTTATTCATTTGTGAATCACATATGATTTACTTGTCAATCACATATAAATCACAGGTAATTCACATGTGAGTTACATGTTATTTAGATGTGAATCACATGTGATTCATATGTAAATTATATGTGAATTACATATGAATCACATGTAATTCATATGATTTACATGTAAATCACATGTAAATCATATGTGAATCACATGTAAATCATATGTAAATCAGATGTGATTTACATGTGAATCACATGTAAATAATATGTGAATTACCTGTGATTAAAATCTGAATTTAATTTGATGAACAATTAATTCAGTTGTTATTAAAATGAAAAATGGTATTTGATTAAGTTATGAAAAACAATGTAATTAACATGTAATTAACTAATTAATATAGTATAAATTTAAATGATTAAAATAGTATAAATTTAAATGCAAAACAATATAATTAACATGTGTCTTGTATAAATATTTTTCCAGGTTAAGGTATTTCCAAATGAAGAAACATATTAATGTACTTGCTTGGTATTCGAATAATATGGAATTTTATGCAGGCATATACTATGTGTTATGAAATCAAATTTAGTAAAAAATATACCATCAAAGTATATGTTGAGAAGATGGCAGAAAAGTATAATAAGACTTGAGGAATTGATAAAAAGTCATGGTATTGCTGACAATATTAGTGGATGTGAAAGAATGATACAAGATGCGTATTCTATAGTCACAAAATGTATCAATGTTATTGGACATGATGCTGAAGCAATGAGTCAATTTCTTCAATGGCAAAAAGAAATTCTAACAAAAGTTGAATCAAATCCACCAAAGAAAGATAATCGTACAAAAAAGCAAAAGTTGGATTCAATGATTGGAGTATCAAATCCAAATGTACCTAAAATAAAGAATCCAAAAGATATTACATACAAAGGATGGGCAACAGGAAAGAGAGTTAAGAGTCAGAGAAAAATAGCAATGGAAAATGCTAGGAAGAATTCAAGATTTTGTTCTTATTGTGAAAAGAAAATCACTCCAAATGAAAAGCATGACAGAAGAAATTGTCCAAAAAAATTGAAGATGAATTAAGAAAGAAGCAAGAAGCAGAAAAAGAAACAATATGAGATACAAGTAATACTTTTTATTCTAGTTAATACTTTTTTTAACATTTTAAGATATATTGATAACAATAATATTTTATTAACATATTTTATAATTTTACTTTTAGACTACATTCAATGCGCCAGATGGAAATTAGCCACTAGCTTTAGATATGAAATTGGATGGGAAAAGGTCAAATGTGGGTCAATGGAGGGGAAAATAGGGAGACATTGGGCTTGAAATAGTTACACTGGAATTTATAAAGAAACCAAATGCAATTTATATTGTGGATATGCATCTCAAAGGTGGTGAGAATTTTCAAATATATTATTTTTTGTAAAGAATACACATTGAATGTGGATATGCATCTCAAAGGTAATATTAATCTCATATTTTAGTCAGATGTGAATTATATATGAATTGATTGTGGATAATATATAAATAACATGTGATTCTTATCTGTACTGAATAAGATGTGAATTAAAAAAGAATATGAAATGAGTTACTTCTCCATAGTTATGTTTGATTCACATATGAATAATATGTGGTTGAAATATTTCAAACAAATTATGATTCACATTCACATATGAATCAAATAGGTCATTCATATGTGATTCAAAAGTAACAAATGAATAACTTCTAATTGACATTGACATTCACATTCTCATTTGAATAAAATATGTGATTAATAAAATATCTCATTCATACAAAGTTCTATTTCAAAATACAACATTTTTGAAGATCATAATTTCACTGCCTTCTTTTTCAACAACATATGCTCTGATCAATTCTGGATATAAGTAAAATATGCTAATGATCATATATGATTGTACAAATTTATTTTTAATAATCATAAATAATTTAGAAATACATACTCTCTTTTACCTTGTGCAAGATTAGATGCTTATTAAACATTTTTTCATTCTTCTTTATCAACATTATTTCCTTCCACACCTGAATATAATTAAAAAAATTTATTAATAATTTGTAATAATCAAATATATATTATTCATAAATATGTAATATAACTTACACCCTTTTAAATATTGTCCTTGTTTGTCTTTCACAAGGGCATTTTTGTGTTTCTCTTGTTTTTTGTTATCTTTAGCTACAACCTTTTCAGGATCCTTTACTTTCTTATCATTTGTTTCCTGCATTTCAACATCTTTTCCTTCTGCTGCAGTTTCTTTTTCACAATGAGGGACATTTTTGTCTTTTTTGTACTTCTTTAAAGCAGAAGATCTTTTGGCAACTTTGGCAACAAATTCAACATTTTGTGGAATTTCCTTGACCATATTACTGATTTTTGACGACCTCCTCTTTTTGATCTCTTCTCCTATTGCAAAAGTGAACACAATTTTCATTATAAAAAGATATTTTAAAAAATCATATTTGATTTAGTAATAATTACATATGATTCATAAATTTAAATATTTTTTAATAAATAATATTTCGATTTTCTTACCTTCTCCTTGAATGCTTTTGCCTCCCATATACTTTTTTTGTACATCATTTATAACTCCACCTTGATTATTCTCACAGCCTTCAACATCTTCATCATCATTAACTTTCTCATTATTATGATCATCATTATCACCTTGATTTTCTTCATTATCATCACCTTTATCATCTTCATTATCTTCATCATCTCCATCCTCATCATTTAAAATTTCTACGAAACTACTTTCCAAATGATTTAATATCACATTTTGTGAGAAAGTACTAATTCCATTCTTAATCAACAATTTTAACTTCCTACACTTCATCATAATCATTTCTTGATAATCCTAAATCAAAAATAATTTAAAGTTTATATAAACATAAATAATAAAAGATTACAACTATTAAACAATGAATGCTTATTATTATTATTATTATTATTATTATTTTTTATTATTATTATTATTAAATTTACCTCCTCATTCAATTCTTCTTGTATGAATTCTTCATTCAATTCCCTTGTTCCAAATTCACCAATTTCTTCTTTCTCATAATCTTCTCTCATCTTAACCTTCTCTGTAGTCCAGTGGCATATTACTGGACGTGTTCTCTTAACTTTTAAAACTTCTGAACTCACTCTATCTACATAAAGTAACTACAAAAGAGAAAATAAATTTTCAATTTGAACATCTGTTATAGATTTGAAAATCATATTTGACCAAATAAAATTCCTTTTATAATCATATATGATTATAGCCATGAATATTGAGATTGAAATTTGATTACAAAATATTAAAAGAAAAGATAAGTTATTATACATACCATTAAATAAACACATGGTCCTTAAAAAAAGGCCGTCGAAGAGGATTGATCAAAAGATTATTTGGTTTTAACCAAACTGTTTATCAAATATGAGCACCAGTAAATGTTTTTCATTTCTGTCTTTTTCGTTATGTATTGAATTGCGTAGATGTTTACTTTTCCAGATGAACTTGTTTCAATCAAAGAGTTAATCAACAATGCTAAAAAAATCAGCTTAAAGTTAATATCTGGTTTGTAGCTCGAAATAATCTTCATCTTTATCTCCTTAATTCGAATAATGCTCTTGTTATCAAATTGTTCTGTCCATTTCTCATAACTGTTATCATCTGCAGTTCTAAATGGAAGATTTGAAAATTTTGTCTTTCCTAATGGAAATCCAAGTATTTGATTGACTGACTCTCTAGTAACATCAATCACACCTCCTTCAATAACAATTTTCTTTGTTTTTGAATTAAACTTCTGAAGAACAAAACAACTTAATGCCCTTGGCACATCTATCATCTTCATCTTTAGAAGATCCCCAAAACCCATTTTTCTAACATAATCCTTTTGAACATCATTGAATCCTTGTATAACAGATAACAAAGATCCAGGTGAGCACCTATCATCAACCACAACAATTAATTAATTAGTTTAATTCATATTTCATTAAACAAAACTAATTAGACTTTAACTAAAACAATAAAGTACATTATAAGGTATTGTCCTTTTCAAACTAATATGTTATTAATTTTAAAATTTCATTTGAATAATATGTAAATTATAAGTTGATTCATCTGTAATGTAAATTAAATGTATTTCTTGTGTGACTTACATGTATTTCATATATAATTCATTTAATAATTATATGTCACAAGTCTAATGATATGTGATTGATTTTAAATAGTTTTCATAAGAAAAATATAACAAACTACCAATGCTTTCTCTAATTGGGTTGGCTACATTTTTCAAACTACAATACTATGCTTTGAAAATCTACCAAGTTATAACAGTAAGTATTTGAATCACATTGTTATTCATATGTGATTCAGATCTGATTATTACATTGCTGTTTTTTTCATTTTACCATAAACACAAAGACAAGGCATTAGGTATTTCGCTTATATGTTTCTTATTAACATTTGAAACACATGAAAACCACCAGTCTAATCATATGTGATTGATTTCACAAAGTTGTCTTCTATAATATATGTTTTTATTTATTCAAATTGTAGTGAATCATTTTTTATCATAATAAATATTAATCACATTTGGTTTAAAATAGAATTTATATATTTTAATCATACATGTATACCTGTTTCGGATTGTATCAAATTCTTTATTTACTTTCTTCTTTTTACTTCTCTTTATCTGATTTGTTTGAGACTCAGAATCTTGATCTTCATCAAGTTTTTTCTTTCTTATAAAAGAAACAACTTTTCTCTTTCTTCTCCTCTCAGAACTTTTTTCTTCAGGTACTTTCTTTAATGATTCTTTTTGTTCAGTAACTCCTTTTTCGTTTGGTTTAGGGCTCTCTGGTATGAATAAACATAGATATAATCAGAAAATTCCATATAAAACAAATCAATTTATTATACATCAAAAATACCTTTTTTATATATCCTTCTCGCTGTCGATTTTGTGAATCGTTTCAAAGTACTCTCCTTTTCAACATTTTCTTCTTTATTTTTGTCTGTTATGTATAAAAAAATCATATATCATTAAAAACATAAAAGATAATATTTACTTTTTTTGGCTCATATGCATGTATAAATCGAGATTACTAAAGTCATTTTCAACGGTCAAAATATAATAATAAACGATCTTTAAAATATAAAGAAAAATTCAAAAAGAAAGTCAATAAAAACACTATATCACATTTAAAACTAAAATTTATTAACTTAAATAGTTCAAAAATAGTTTGGATTCCGAAATCTGGTAAGTCAAACTCAAGTATGAATGTAAAGTTGATTTACGATTAAAAAAATTATATAATACATAGTTTTTTACCTTGATAAGAACGACATGTTCTCGTTGACGACATTTTTTATTCTATCAAAGCCTTTTCCTTTCGATTCAACAATTATCGAAGAAGATTTATGGATTTTTTTGAGGAATTAGGGCTTTAACTTCATAAAGTATGGAGAGAGAGAGAGAGACAGAGATACAGAGACAGAAAGAGAGATAGAAAAAGACATTATTAGGAACACAAAGTATTTATGTTCAAAATGAACCAGTTTCATTTTATTTTCATTATCACCCCCGTGTCCATGAAAACAAGTGAGTGGTTTTCGGCCCAATAAGGCCCATAAAGAGTCTTATGGCCCAAAATACTATTGATTAATGAATGTGGGTCCAACAGGGCCCAAATGAGGATTCTTGGCCCAAGAGAACCAAATTGAGGGGTTACTGGCCCATTAGGCCCAATAAGAGAATCCTGGTCCAATAAGAGATTTGAACCGCGAAGTTAGGGTTACAAGCCCAAAATTGAGTAAATGTAGAGTATTGCCTTAGGTTTAGGGCTTTCACGTGGAAATTTCGACTTGAATTGTCATTTTTGAATGATCCACTTGCATTATAACAACATTAAGGTTACAAGATATACTAGAAGTTATTTACACATGTACAAAATTTTCTTAGCCCAAAATGCTAGTTGTGACACTAAGATACTCACCACCCCTATCGGATCTGAGCATCTTGATCTTCCTGCCCAATTGATTCTCCATTTCTTGGTTAAACTCTTTGAACTTTTCAAAGATTTCTTCCTTAACTATTGGTAAAAGTCACATAGAAGCGGTTTTCATCCCTTGTGGTGGATCTGAAGGGCCCACACACATCTGTGTATGAGACCCAACAATCCCTCACCTCTTTCACAAGTACCAGTGAAAGGTGATTTAGTCATATTTCCAAGCAAACAAGATTCACACGTATCATCTAATTTTATGTCAAATGACTCCAACACTCCATCCTTTTGGACTTGGGCAATGTGATTCTTGTTGACATGTCCAAGACGGCAATGCCACAAGCATGCCTTGTCTAAATCATTAGACGAATCAATATGCAACACATTATTTCCTAAGTTATCTACAACCATCACAGTTTCATACACACCATTACAAGGCAATGCTTCAAAATAAAAAGTACCATTATAATAAGCATTAATAGAACCACTTTCATTGTTAAATGAATATCTAAAACCTTGTCTGTATAAACCATGAAAAGAAATAATATTCCTCGTCATTTCTGACGAGTAGCAACAATCATTCAAATATATCCTAACCCACTACCAAGCATTAAAGAGTAAACTCCAATCTTGGTGACAGGTGACGATTTCCTATTCCCCATTATTAGGTTCATCTTCCCATGCAAATCAGAACAAATGTGAAAACTACATCCTGCCGGGTAACTCCTCTAGAAACACATCATCAAACTCGCTAACTACAGGAACATCATAAACCAAAACCTCCTTCCCAGCTCGAGTATCAACCACATATGCAAGATAACTTATACAACCATCCTGAATATACTGCCGAGGCCTGGAAACAGAACAAAAGGCTAATCCAACCCAATTACCCTCTCCATAAATGTCCAGATCTCGCCTACTTGGGGTTCAAACTACAAGTAGCTGACCCTCACAGTCAATCATCACACTAAACCTGATCTACCAATCCATCCCTACAATCATGCATACATACCCCATGGGGATAGGGATCAGATCAATTGGATTAGGCACCCCAAAAATCTCCAAGACACAACCTTGATAAATGATCGATGTAGAAACCTCATGTTCGTTGGCGATAGAAACCCACAACGGACACTCCAACTCTCCAAGAGCCAAGTCAAAACTCCTACTAAAAGACTAATACACGAAAGACTGAATCACACCTGAGTCAAAAAGCACAAGAGCAGGAACAAAGTTCACTAAGAAGTTACCTAGCAGAACCATAAATGTAAGCATACCATAAAATAATTGACAAAATAACAAATGAAACATAATAGTAGTGATGTCTGGCGCTGCCCAGGCCTCCTCTGCAGTGAGCTGGAAAGCACGACCTAGAGCCCTCGGGGGCTCCGCCCAGCCATGGAATCCATCCGTGATTCGAAGGGTAGAAGCAGTTGGCACCTTCAGCCATGGAATCCATCCGTGATTCAAAGGACACTTGGCCTTCACATGGCCCACCTGCTCACAGTGATAACAAATCCTAATACTTGGCAGAGGAGCCTGCTGAAGGCAGTCCTTTGCAAAGTGTCCCTCCCTGCTGCATTTGCGACATGCAGAAGAAGAAGACTAACAAACACCCTCATGAACCTTGTCGCATTTCCCACAAGTGCGGCCCCTCTGTCCCCCAGAACATGAATCAGCGGGCTTGAACTGCTTCGCTGCCGGCTGTGACTGAACAGGAGCCTGCCACTGCTCCCTTGTCTAAATCTCCATCTCGATCTCTTGCCTACTCGCGACATCCTGAAGCTCGGCGAGGGTATCGTAATGATAGGTGGACACAAACTGTCGAATATCCTTCTTGAGCATGCTTAAGTACCGAGTTATGTGACCCTACTACGAAGCAGAAAACTTAGGACAGAAAAGACCCCTCTCCGTGAAACTCTTGGTGATCTTCATTACTGTCTCAGTCGTTTGTATCAGATCGAGGTACTCTTGAGCCAATCTCTCCCTCTCAACCAGGGGAACATACCTCATACGGAACATCTCCGAGAACTGCTCCCAAGTAATAGCAACCCACTACTCAGGAGTGTAGGAACCGGTAACCAATCTCCACCAACCCTTCGCCCCTAACCGAAGAAGGTTCAAGGTGCACTTGACCTTCTGGTCATTTGGTCAGGAACATGTAAAGAAAAAACCATCCACATCAGACATCTACCTCATCACCACAATCTGGTCCTTGACCCAATCAAACTCCAGGGGCTTCGTATTGTCGAAGTCCCAATACTGGAATGATCTCTCCCCTTGAATCCCCGCAACAACAACATCCGCGGTAGGTGCAACAACAGCAGCCTCAGTCAGTGGAGAATAACGACCGTTATATAGCTTAATCATAACGGTATTGATAGACCCAAACAGCTCCAGAATAGAACCATGGATAGTAGTAGCCACTTCAGCGGGAAGCATCTCTCGTATCTGATCGTCAATAAATCTCAACCTATCCTAGCCACCCGCTCCAGATCCAGAATCAGATCCTCTCATGATCACCATACTAAAAATAAATGAACTAAAATATATCAGAAATGCCATAAATCATACCATAACATTTGGGCTAAACCTTCAGAGTTTGTGACTTCCTTGGTACATGTATGGGTCCTATGCTTCCAGTAGTACGGACCCATACTACCTTCAACACCTACCCGTATTTTTCTCAATGGATCATCACAAACTGCCCTAAAACAACCTGCAACTAGAATACACATACATCCTATCCGCACTCTCTCGAGAGTGGGTAATCATCCCTCAATAGGCCTGCTACATCCACATACAGAACCATGAAACTTCCACCAACCTTGTAGTCACTCGTGCATGCTAATCATACATAACGTTGGATCCTATAGACAGTCGAATACTTGATTCTACCCTAAGACCTTAATCAGACATGAGCAAGAAATAAGGGTAAATTAAACATTCTCAGGCTATAGAATCTTAGTTGTGTACAACCATGATGCACACACTAAGCAACTACATTAATGATGTCAATTCCATCTAACATACAAGAAGTCCTCCTAGGCTATCATACATCATACATCAGGAAATTCTATCATGCAATCCTTGAAGATCCCTAGCTTATCGCTAACATGTAGTTCTATCACAATCATCAATAACAAATAACTGTGTGGTAACTTGGGGTATATTTCCTACTCCGACTGATCGTACACGTCTCGTGCTTCCTTGGTTATTTTTGAAAATAATTTTGAAAACTTTTATAGATCCTTAGTTTGAGTCTGGATTTGCACGAATGAAACTTTTATAGATCCTTAGTTTGAGTCTGGATTTGCACGAATGCTCATCTAATTCTCTCAAACCAGAGCCCTGATACCAACTTGTAAAGTCCCAAAAATCAGAGTGAATTTTTCATTTTTCAAAAACAACCTAAAGACCATAATTGTTTACAAAACATTGTTTAAAAATTAATAATCATAAATTAGAGTATCTGAAAACCCAATAACATAAAATCTGAAGGATGTGCACGATCATACCTTTGCTTTCCCTTGATCATTTGAAGTACCTGAAACAATAAACTGAAACCGTAAAGTAAAGCTTAGTTAGTTCCACCCAAAGTACCACACACAACCAAACATATAATCATATTGTATGTGGGTCCACAACCTCTCGGTTGGATTACCCTAGCCCACAACGTCCTAGTTGGATTGCCCTACGTGATGCATATTGGGTCCACAAACTCCCGGTTGGACTACACTGGCCCACAACCTCCCGGTTGGATTGCACTGACACATAACCTCCCTGTTGGATTGTCCCGGGTTTGTTGCATAACCGCACAGAGTAGTACTGTCTCAACCTAACCACACTATGTCGACATATAACAAATAACACATATTCAAGAAACATATAATCATATAACCAATCATCATACTAAAAGGCAGATCTATAGATCACTATTGCATAACAATATCCTATATACCAAGATACATAAACTAGTGGACCGGAATTGCTGCCTTTGACCCACAAATACACTGAGGGAAAAGTCACCTCTCAGTCTGAACATATATCTGAATAGGTCACTGCTCCAAATATTAGCTCTACCAATCACCTATACATCAAATAATGACCAATCTCAAATACAACTCACAATACCCAAAATACCATTAGGTCAAACTTGGTCAAATCCTAGTCAAATCCAAAGTCAAAGAAGTCAATTGAGTCAACTCAGCTGAGTACGCCTAATGTACTCAGCTTGTACACATGGCGTACTAGAGTATTGACCAAAAAACAGCTTGTTGATATGGTACATGCAACGTACCATAGCGTATAACTCGCGTACGCACCTGCCATGTTTTCTTCTATTAAGGATTTAATCCCTTAAGCCCTTTCATCCAAAATTTAGATCTAGTCCACAATAGATGTCCTTAATCATAATGTTTCCAACTTTATGATCTTGCATGGCTTTTAAGTGCTCAATACCAAAAACCCTAAATTCTTAACTCATTAAGAAATCATAGTCCATGCATGGAATGAAACTAAGGTCCAAGATTACATTATTATGACTCTAAACACTCCAAAATGTCTAAAAGGACAACTCATATGATTTATAGTAACCCATACTCATATTACCAAGCTTATGGGACCAAAATGAACACAAATCCATGGCTATCAAGATCTATAGGAAAACTTTATCAAGATCCGAGCCTTTTACCTCCAAGTGGGGCAAAATGATGATGTTCTTCTGGATCCAAAGTTCTCCAAGATTCCATGATCCTTTCCTTTCCTTCTCCTTCCTCTAATATAACAAAAACACACACTAATGGCTCAAGATGCTCTCAAAATGGATTAGGGTTTACAAGGGTCAAATATGAGGCTAAGCTCATGAATGCAGGGAGCCTTGAGAGTTAAGGATGTTTAAAATAGTGCATAAACCCTAAATATTAGGGTTTTGTTTCATGCCACGTACGCCCAACGTACACAAGTACCCCACGTTTTCTCATTAAAGTGCAATGAGACCATTTTTTCAAAGATTTCTCACACCAAGGGTTAAAAGTGCAAATACCTAAATACTCGGATGTTACATAAGAAAGTTAAGGTGAGGATATAATTCATTTTTCCCAAACATTGTAAACTTAAAGCCCCTCCAATTTCTTCAACGCTCATCATTTTGGTTCATTTTGATATATATGGTGTAACAATGTAACATCGAACGTTGAAATTTTATCCAAATAGAGTTTTTTTTTCTATTTGGTACATTAGGAAGAAGAAAATGACAAAACAATAACCTTATTTAAGGATGTCATTTAGTTGAATGATTCTATTGAGGAGGAACCGAAGCAAGTGGAGAACTTGATTAGAGGAATACTTTCAGGGAAGAAATTTGATCGGGGTTCTGCACATGTATGCGAACTCTCCTGGCTAAAAAAATTTGAATTCTACTTTCATTTCTATTTCTTGTAGCATTGTATATCCATTTTTTTTGTACCGGTGAGGTTAGGTATGTTTCAATGTGTCATTTACCATCCATTTTTTTGTGCTAACAACTGCCAACTTCTTATGCATTATAGTTCCATACTAATTATCGATTTGATAATTTACTTAAAGAATGTAGGATAAGTTTTGACCACGTGGAATGGGGCAATTCGTGCCATAAACTGCATCATGCCATGAATTCCTTTTCCATTGTATCTCGTTCCTCATATTATTTTGCAAAAACAAATTTTCTATCACTATTCTTACTTTGCTTCCTACATTAACACCCTTGAATGTAATTTGGGCTTTTATTCGCAGAAGGAATCTCAGATTTGATTGGTTATCTGAACTTGGATGTTCCAAAAGGTTTGCTATGTAGTGTTAGTGTTTCATAAATTCTTTGGAAAAGCCCCACATTTACTTGAAATTAGAGTATTCGAAAGCAGAATTGGTATCTTTTTTCTTAAATCCTTCGATCTTGATGAAGTAGAATATCTTTGTTTTTTTCTATTGTTTTTTATAATACTTTTTTAGAAATTATAGGTATATCAGATACACAGATTCATGATGGATCATTTCAAATTGAGGTTTTTTCATTTCAAGACCGAATTTCAATGGACTTTTTTGAAGGCCGTTTGGTTCGACTGCATGGCATTCTTATTATTCTTCCATCAAGAATATGGTTGTAGTCTGGGAAGATAACACAATTTACCAATACATGCTAAAACTAAGAAGGCATTAAGTAATAAGATGTGTTTAGGAAAACTTTTGATTTTGTGCAACATTATGCTCCTAATAATGCAAGTTAGCAATTTTACCCTTAAAGTTTTCTTTTTGTTAGAAAGTCTACAATAACTTCTTCACAAAATTTTCTTTTCTTTACCCTCAAAGTTTTCTTTCCTTTAAGATGTGTGTGTACTTGTATGGTAGACAGACTTTCAATCACCAACCTTTAGATGGCATTGGTATAATTAAATACATATTTTAAAGTACAATACAATGATAGGAAAATATGAAGTATGATTTATGGGTTAAATACATAAAAATTTCAAGTCACTTACTTATATTTAAAAAATACAATGGTATAATAGAAAGATATGAAATTAACCAATTTTCAAAGTACCATGTTGCAATAGATATTATGACTATCTAAGTAATAGATTTTTCGTTTTTTTATTGCATCATATTTTCATATTTCTAGTCATGGCAAGGTACTCTAATAAATCTACTCATATGGGGTGATTTTTAAAAGTACCATGCTGCAGTAGAAAGAAAGGAAAAAAGTCCCCTATTTACACATTTTTTTTCATACCTACATACACCATTTTATTAAGTAATAAATAAGTAAAAGTATGATGCTATCTTCCATATACACAAATGTATAACAACACTAACCAAAAAATATAGAAAATAACCAAAATCATCAACCCCGTTTCTAAGCACGGGAAACCCACAAGTTAGTATTAATTCTTATGTCCAATAGCGATGTATAAAGACACTATATATATATATATATATATATATATATATATATATATATATATATATATATATATATATATATATATATATATATATATATATATATATCGTTTCGACTATCTTTGTGTTATTTTTTCATTCGGACTATCCATGTGTTATTTTTTCGTTCCGAATATCTCTATGTTATTTTTTTCCTTCAGATTATCCATGTGTTATTTTTCATTCGAACTATTTATGTGTTATTTTCTCATCTCGTTTATCCATGTGTTATTTTCTTGGTCCGACTATCACAACAAAAGAATAACACAAGATAGTCTGAACAGATGAACAATGATAGTCCAAATGGAGAAAATGTCACATTGATTATCCGAACGAAAAAAATAACTCAAAGATAGCACAAATGAAAAAAAATAACACATGGATAATCCGAACAAAAAAAATAACACAATGATGGTCGGAATGAAAATATGACATAGAGATAGTTCCGAAGAAAACATAACACAGATAGTCCGAATGAAATAATAATATATGGATAATCCGAGTGAAAAAATAACACAAAGAAAAAAGGAAAAAGAGCCTAAACATAAAAAACAACAAAAAACAAAAACTAATAAAATAAAAGAAGAGGTTTAATTAGTGAGGGGTGCATATAGAATTACCCATACCAATATGCCGAAGTGTTATAGCATTTTTATTTCATCATCACACCATTATTACATTAACTTCGTATATTCACTACTCCATATCACTATACTCCACTTATTTTTGATTATTTTAATAAAAATATTCTTTAATTAATTAAAAGGTAGAGAGAGATAGAGAGAAATACAAAGAGTAAGAAAAATAGCATACAAAAAAAGACTAAATAGACTAAAAAAAACACAAAAAATTAAAGGGGGGGGGGTATAATTACGCATAGAAAATTACCCATACAAATTTGGTAAAGTGTTATATCATTGTCATTTCATAATCACACCATTACCAGATTAATTTGGTATAATCACCACTCACATATCCCTCTTATTTTTTATTATTTTAATAAAAAATATTCTTTAATTAATTAAAAGATACAGAGAGATAGAGATTGATACAAAGAGTAATAAAATTATTGCATGTAATCAGTTGTAATGGTGACTACATTCCACCATACCACAAGTCTCCATATTTCACCACATAAGTGTTCACACCCCACCATATTTGTCACATTAACCACAAGCATGGCTTGTGATATGTATAAAAGACTAACAAATATAAAAAAGTGTCAATATTTTCTCAAAAAATATGTTATATATTTGATGTATAATAAAAAAAATATATCATATCTTAAGTAACGTTACATCTCGGATGTGTTCGACAAACTACTTGAAAGTCGGTAGCTGGTATGTAGTAGCTGGAATTTTGAAGCGAAAAATGTAGCTTTTATTTGTATATGAGTGTTCGACAAATGTATCTAGCAAAAGTACTTGAAGCTTTGAAATGTAATACCCTATTTCGAGTCGTTTCATAATTCGGGGACGTAACCCGAATGTCATATATAATAAGGCTTCGGGCTTGGGAAAGAGAGATTTAGACCTATTTGGATGTAGGTAATATAGATTATGCGATCCAAGAGTTCGATTTGTGCTTTGGAGTCAAAGAGTAAAATGAGAAAAGTAGCGTTTTAAACTTATTGTATGAATTAAGGATTCTAGTTAGATGTGTTCTAAGTCAAAAGTAATTAGAGAAGATAAAGATTGTCGAAATCGGATTTAAAACGAAGAAGTTATAACCGTTTGAGTTTATGACGGTTTTTGGTTAACCTCGTATGCTGCCGTACCGGGAAGTACGATGGGCGTACTAGGGCATCCCTGAGTATGCTGGGCGTACCACAAGTACGTTGGGCGTACACGATCAATTCCCAACCCCTATTTTCATGGCTTGGGCCCTATTTAAGCTCCTTAACTTCCCCTAACCCATTCCATTCTTAGCCTCCACCTCTCCAACACCCTCCCTTGAAATACCTAACCCTTTTTGATCCCTTTGAGCAAAAGAAGGTGTGCTTGAGTTCTTTGTAGTGTTCTTGGTGGATCTTGTAGAAGAAGGAGCTCTTTGGAGAAGTGTTGGTTACATTAGAGCTTATATATCCAGACTTTTTTCACCTTGATCTTTCTTCTAAAGGTATAAAGTTTGAATCTTGATGATGTATTTGATAGATCTAGCTAGTCTTGGGTGTTATGAGCTTTTGGTCACTTTAGTGCATAAAGTTTAGATCTTGAAAGTTTTGACCTTGTTATGGATAAAGTTGGAAACTTTATCCATCTAAACATCATATTGATTTAGATCTAATGGTTGTAGACTTGGACTTAATGGATTAAGTTGAAAGAGATGCTCTTTTGGTCCCTTTGAGACTTAAAAACTAGATTTTAGTGGTTTGGACCATTCTAAAGGATAAAGTTGGAAACTTTATCCATTATGGAGCTATTTGGATCCAAAAAAATGTGATCTTGGTCCTTTTATTCCTTCCATGCAAGTGTCATGATGTCTTAGTGGATTAATAAGTTAAGGTTTTGGTTTTTGGACCTTTTCTAGACATGGAAAGTCATAAAGGTGGATACTTTATGACTTAGAATGATGTTGTGGGACTTGATTTGAGTGTTTGATGAAAGGACTTATGAGAATAAGCACTTAATGGAAAAGTGCCATCTGACCGAGTACGTTGCGCGAACCTTTGAGTATGTTGCTCGTATTTGTATGGGGTCCCGATTCTGGATGGTGAGTATGCCATGCGTACGAGTTGAGTACGTTAGGCGTACTCGGCCTGAAGTTTGACTTTCGTTGACCGTTGACTTTTGACCAAGTTTAACCGTGGGTCAAACTTGAGCATTTTGGGTAATTAATTAAGATTTTATCTGGATCTGGTGTTAGTGGATTTGTGGGTGCAAGAAGTGCAGAAAAGGGATTGTTGTTGGGGGTCAGAAATGGCATCGACCAAGTCCTCGCACGATGGCCTGGAGTGCTGCAATAGAATGCCTGGTCCTGGAGGGCTGAATGCGCTATATGGGTAAGGTTGCGCCCTTTCTAAAACCAATTGGTTTTAGATCAACCGGTAGCGTTGATGCTCAACAAGTGGTATTAGAGCCAGTGGCGAGGGTTCTATTCTCTCTAGGAGCAATTTCTGAGGGGGGGGGGATTATTGGGGGTCAGAAATGGCATCGACCAAGTCCTTGCACGATGGCCTGGAGTGCCGCAATAGAATGCGTGGTCCTGGAGGGCTGAATGCGCTATATGGGTAAGGTTGCCCCCTTTCTAACACCAATTGGTTTTAGATCAACCGGTAGCGCTGATGCTCAACAAGTGGTATCAGAGCCAGTGGCGAGGGTTCTATTCTCTCTGGGAGCAATTTCTGAGGGGGGATTGTTGGGGGTCAAAAATGGCATCGACCAAGTCCTCGCACGATGGCCTGGAGTGCCGCAATAGAATGCCTGGTCCTGGAGGGCTGAATGCGCTATATGGGTAAGGTTGCGCCCTTTCTAAAACCAATTGGTTTTAGATCAACCGGTAGCGCTGATGCTGAACAATTGCTTCATAGTGTTTCAGAGTTCTTCGATTCTGGTGACTCTTCTCATAGTTCTCGTGGTTCGAAGGCACCAATGCTGGCCCACTAAGTTGTGTATGTAGGATTCAAGCTATCTTTGTGACTCTTGTATGTTTGCATGTGTGGTAGTATATATGTGCTGACCAGCTGCGTCTTATTGTTGTTACTATGATATGTGATACTGTGTGTGCTGAGACTTCGAGTAGTCTCCAGGGTTGCTGATAACCCACAGGGAGTGTTGTTTGCCCATTGAGACTTCTGGTAGTCTCCAAGATTGTTGATAACCCATAGTTGTTTATTTGTATGGTGTTGTGTGTGGTATTTTGGGGAACTCACTAAACTTTGTGCTTACGATTTATGGTTTCAATGTTTTTCATCTTGTCTTATAATAAAGGAGGGCACGGCTCGATTGCATCGCATCCATGGGAGACTTGCGTACGTGATAACTTTTGAAGATACTCTGATAAATGTTTTAAGATTAAATGGTCCTATTTAAGATTTTTTAGTTGTGATTTGAATAAACACTTAAATTTTTAATTGAATATTTTGGGTTGAAATTTAGGTTGAAATTTAGGTTGTAAAATTTTCTAAAAGAAAATGATTTTCTAAAATCGTTTTTAAAATACCCATACATGTTTTCCCAAAATATTCAATTAAAAATACCCATACATGTTTTATGATTAATGATTAATGTTTGATATGAGTATATGAGAATTGCATGTTAGATTAGGGCTAAGGATCTACTCAGTGTTTCATAGTAGGATGTCTGGTTAGGAAAGATGTCGTATGCCTATTGTGTGAGCTGGTAGTGACGCATGCTAGTGACTAGAGATCTTCAGGAGCTTCTGAGGTAGGACTGCCTGTTTATGCAATGCTTTTAGTTCTAGATGCTCGAATGCTGCTTGCTTTGTGCTTTTTAGGACTCATATTGATGTAAGTTAGCTATCACATGAATATGTTCAATTACATGCAGTGAGGGTTAAATAATATTAGAGTGGTCGACTAGGCCTTATTGTGCAACTCTCGTTTGAGTCTAACCGTTGTAAGGTTGGGTCTTTTAGTCGAAGGATTATCTAAGCTTTGTTCCATTTCATTGTATCCATGAAGTAGTTAACTAACATTAGTATAGGTCCTTCAGCAGCTGATGGCAGGGTGATGTGGGAATCCTATGAGAGCCTAGGAAGCGCTTTAGTGCGAGCGGTGAGCTGTTTAGCAGATTTTGGAGTGTAACGTCCACAAAATAAGACCTAAAAATTTCATTTTTAATTTAAATAAAATGATACTTCAAAACATTTTCATACAACCCAAATGGTCCAAAGTATGTCACTACAACATATCATATCAAAGTAAATCTCAAAATGCGGAAAAAGGTGGTGTGTGCTCTTCAATCATCCCGGGCTCTTCCCTTTCGATCCGGAAGTACCTGAAACATAAACTGAAAACCATAAGCCCAAAGCTTAGTGAGTTCCCCAAATACCACATACCATACATAAGTAACTACATAATGGGCCCCCGCCCCAAATCGGGCCTTGCCCGATATCGAGTCACACTCGGCCTCGGGCCACGCCCGACATCAAGCCCCGCTCGGATTACAGATATGTCATTCATTAGGCCCCACCGACACAAATAATAAACATATAAACATATAATCATGCTAACACATACGATAATAAAAAAAACAATAGTATAACACATGCAAGACTTACGCATACATCTAGCATCCTATCATAATAGTCATGGACCGACATTGGTGCCTTCGACCCGCTAAACACAGCGAGGAAACTCACATCGAACTGATGAATCACACTGATAAATCTCTGGCTGCTGGCCCGCTAAAATCTCCGCCCTATCAATCATAAAATAACATCCAATTAAGAATTGGATTCCGACTCACACTAAGCGTCCAAAATAGGGCAAAAGACCTTTTTACCCTTTACCCAACTTGGCCCATGGCCAAGGCCCAATCTAACTCTCCAAAAATCCCAAATTCCAAAATAATCAACCAAAGCCCAAATATCGCCCCATTTTCCAAATTGGGCCAAAATCCCTTCATGGGCCTTAAACCAAAAGAGTCCATAAAAATAGCATGAGCCCAAAATACAATTCTGATGGCCCAACAAGGCCTAAACATCTAGAGTCCAAACATTGCCCAAGCCGAGAAGCCCAAACTTCCGAAGCCCATCTGCTGAGTATGTTGGGCGTACTCAGCTCGTACGCTTAGCGTACATGCGCTGGAGCTCGTACGCACAACGTACCGGCTTGTACGTCCAATGTACTCCCCAGTTGGCAAACCCTCATCAAAAGTGCTTAATCAATTCAGCCCCTACCCCATACTTCTCAGATCTTAACCCAAATGATGACTTAACATGAAAGTTAGCTACTTTACATGCATGCATGGCTTAATGGGGCTCTAGAGCTCAAAAGACCTTAACAAATGACTTAACACATGCATGAGTCCAAAAACACCATAAAGTTTGCATTTTTATACTTAAGGAACCCTAAATATGTCCAGATCTACAAGGATAAACTCCATAAACGACCTTAGCTCACAAGCACCAACCAAAAAGGACCAAAATAGCCAAAAAACAAGCCAATGAGTAGATCTATTAAATAAGTTGACAATCTATGAACTTTATATTCAAAAGTCACGAAATGAAGATCCTAATGCTTAATCTCTAAGCTCCTCTCCAAAGGATGAGTCTTCAATATTCTCCTTCCTCTTCAAAATGCACAAAACAAACCAAAAATGCTTCACAAGACCTCAAAGGCACCACACAAAGGGTAAGGGATGAAATTATGGTTTTGAGGATATGGAGGCTGGTTAAACAAGGCCAAGTGAGGCTATCATATGGTTTATATAGGGTACAAGCCTTAAAATTAGGGTTTCACAAATGCTCATGTACGCCCAGCGTACGTGGATGAGCTTTGCGACCAACATCGGGCTAGTACGTTTAGCGTACCACCTAGTACGCCCACCGTACTAGCTTACGGATCAAAATGCAAGGATTTTAAATAAGAAGGGTTAAATATGAAACATACCAAATTTAAGTGTTACAATTTGCCCCCCGCCCCACTTGAGTCAGACTTCATCCTCGAAGTCCGTTGCTCCAAACAACTTCACATAGTGCTCCCTCATCTCATCTTCCGGCTCCCAAGTCCACTCCGAACCCTTGCGATGCTACCATTGCACCTTCACCTGAATATCCTCCAATGGTACCAATACAGAATCATCAACTAAGCATTTCCACAGCTGAGATACATGGAACGTGCTATGAATCTGACTCAACTCATCTAGAATATCCAAGCGATAAGCAACTCGGCCCACCCGGGCCAAAACCCTGAAATGACCGATATACCTGGGGCCCAACTTTCCCCTCTTACTGAATTGGATGACACCTTTCCAAGGCGGAGACCTTCAGGAAAAACATATCCCCCACCAGAAACTCTAGATCTGATCGGTGTTTGTCGGTATAACTCTCCTGTCGACTCTGAGCTGTCTGAAGCCTACTCCGAACCTGATGGATCAACTTTGTGGTCTTGAGTACCACCTCGGTACTCCCTATAACCCGCTGACCTACCTTTCCCCAACAAATCAGGGTCCAACATTTCCTCCCATAGAGCATCTCAAAAGGAGGTCGATCAATGTGGGTGTGATAACTGTAGTTATATGAAAGTTCTGCTAACAGAAGATACGTATCCCAACTCCTACCAAAGTCCAAAACACACGACCGAAGCATATCCTCTAATGTCTTAATCATCCACTCACTCTGACCATCGGTCTGCAGATGGAATGTTGTGTTGAAATGGAGATGAGTACCCAACTCGTCATCGAACCTCTTCCAAAACCTGGAAGTAAACCGAACATCTCTATCTGAAACCACCGAAACCGGCACCCCATGACGTGCCACAACCTCCCTGATATAAACCTCATCCAATTTTTCTGCATAAATACTCTCCTGCATCGGAATGAAATGCATGCTCTTGAACAACCGATCCATGATGACCCAAATCGAATCCACTTCGTGCGCAGTCCGAGGTAACGTCGTGATGAAAACCATGGTAATATCCTCCCATTTTCAAATAGGAATCTCCAATGGCTTCATCTTTCCGTGAAGTCGCTGATGCTAGGCCTTGACTTTCCTGTAAGTCAAGCACCGCTCCACATACCATGCCATATCCCGCTTCATACAGGGCCACCAATAATCCGAATATAGATCCCTATAGATCTTCATCGCCCCGTGATGAATGGAGAGCCTAGACTTGTACACCTCCTCCATCAGAACCTGACACACACTGCCCCAATAAGGAACCCAAACCCGCCGATGAAGAGTCAACAACCCACATCTATCATAATCAAATGAAGCCACCTGACCCACAATACTCTCACTCTTCTAGTGCTCTTCCTTCATAGCATCGCCTAAGATTCATGAATCCGCTCCAAAAGTGGAGTATTCACGGTCATCCTCAAACATACATCCCTGATTGGAGACGTGACCACCTTGTGGCTGAGAGCATTGACCACCACATTGGCCTTCCCAGGGTGATAAAGGATCTCACAATCATTGTCCTTCACCATATCCAACCACCAGCACTGCCTTATGTTCAGATTTTACTAATTCATCAGATCCCTCATGCTTTTGTGATCTGGGTGAATAGTACAACAGACCATATAGAGGTAATGCCGCCAAATCTTGAGGGCGAAAACCACAATCCCCAGCTCCAAGTCATGTGTCGAATAATTCTCTTCATGAAGCTTTAGCCGTCTTGAAGCGTAAGGGGTCGCGTGCTCCTCGTACCCCTCGAAGTCTCTAGCACTTCCCTCAAGTGATCCTCGTGCTGCTCCTGGGTCTTGAAATAGACCAAGATATCATCAATAAATACAATCACATACCGATCCAGAATCGGCCTGCACACGCGGTTCATGAGATCCATGAACACAACCAAAGTATTAGTGAGCCCAAAAGGCATCACCACGAACTCTTAATAACCAAAACGAGTCCAAAAAGTTGTCTTCTGCACTTCCTCATCTCTAACCCTCATCTGATGATAGCCCAATTGCAAATCAATTTTGGAAAACCAAGATGTACACTGAAGCTGGTCAAACAGATCATCAATCCTCGGGAGTGGATAACGGTTCTTCACCATTACTTTTTTCAGCTCCTGGTTGTCAATGCACATACGATGTGACCCATTCTTCTTCTTCACAAACAAGATCGGTGCTCCCCATGGCGAACTACTCGGGCATATGAATCCCTTATCTAATAGCTCCTGCAGCTGTGTAGACAACTCCTGCATCTCGGTAGGAGCCAACCGATACGGTGCTTTGGCTATCGGAGCCGCATCTGGAACCAAATCAATTCTGAACTCAACCTGCCTCTCTGGAGGCACCCTAGGAAAATCCTCTGGAAACACATCAGGATAATCCCGCACAATAGGCACATCATCCACGGCCGCCTTATCCTTATCTCGGGTATCCATAATACAGGCGAAAAACCTGGAACAAACCTATTGATTATAACGCCTGACCCTCGCTGCTGAACACAAATGCGGTCCACTCTGAACTCTGTCTCCCTGAACCAATCACTCTCCCCACCTGGGGTTCGAATCCGAACTAACTGCTACTCAAAATCGATCACCACCCTAGTGGGGCTCAAACTATCCATACCCACAATAACCTTGTTCCCACGCAAACGGATGTGAACAAAATAAATTGGATACTGCTCGTTGAACATATGAAGAATACAACCCTAATGAACCTTAGCTACCCGTACAAATCGATCATCTGGAATCTCGACATCTAAAGGACAATCCAGCTCCCCTGGAGCTTGGCAAACGTCTTGCTAAGCACAAGCGATACAAAGGATCGGGTAGCCCTCGAATCAAACAATACCAAAGTAGAAATACCATTCACGAGGAACGATCCTTAAATAAAACACATAAATATAAGCAAAAAATTCAATAAAAATAAAGAGATAAGGTGAACATACGTAACCGTCACCACATTAGGTGCTGCACAATCCTCCTCATCTATCAGCTGGAATGCCTTGCTCTTCACCACAGGTGCATCCGCCTTGCCCTGGCGGCCATTAGTGATCCGAAGAGTCGCAGGAGCGGGTGCTGACACCGGCCCTACAGCAGCCAAACTCGGACATTGGGCCTTCTTGTAGCCCCTCTAATTGCAATGAAAGCAAATCAGATTAGATCCTGGGGTGGTGGTGGTAGCAGTACAATCCCTGCTATAATGAACCGTCCGGCCGCACTTGAAGCAGCCCGAACCACCCACAATGCACGGTCCCTCGTGCATCATGCCGCACTTCCTACAGTGGCTCCATCCATGTTGGCCTCTCGATCTCAAATCCTGAACCTTGGGCCTCTTGCCTGATCACCATGAAACCTGAGCCTGATCCGGCTTCATCTTCCTCTCCATCTAAATATCAACCTCCCTCTCTCGGGCTCTCGCTATCTTATCCTCGAGTGTCTTGTAACTTGATCGGCTCACAAACCGCCGAATATCGCTCCTCAACATCTCGTGATACCTCTCCTTCTTCATTTCCTCGTCCGCCACATACTGCAGAACAAAAAGTGTTGTCTCTCGAAACATCACGGTGATCTCAGTAGTCTAGCGGAGATCCTGTAACTCTCGCGCCAACTGCTGCACCTTAATCACTGGTAAAAATCAGCCCTGAACCTAGTCACAAAATCATTCCATGTCATGAAATCAATAGCCTCATCACCAACGGAGCGCCCAATCTCCTCGCACCAATTTGGTGCCCTATCCTTCAGAAGCACGATGCAAGTTTGACATTTTCCCCCTTGGGGCAACTGCTGGTGCGGAAAGCATTAGCAACATTTGCTGACCATCGCCTACTCGCTATCAGGTCCTTCTCCTCGTAGTAGTCCGAAGCCCCATACGCCCGGAACTCCGAAAAGGTATAAGAATGCGCTCCTACCAAGGCCACCATCTCAGAACGAAAGGATCTCAAATGCTCATCTTAAATCTCAAGAATGCCCTCCTTGACCGTACCAAAGATCAGAGCAGTTTGCTCAAGAATGAAACGCATAATCTCAGATGAAATAAAATCCCTCGTATGGTCGTCCAACTTCCCGACTCTAGAACCTGAGCCCGAGCCCTCCCCAGCACCAGAATTGCAGGCCGGACTTCCTCGCAGAGTCACTATACTGAATATAAACCATATAAAGCATCAGAATACGCATCAAAATATATCGAGGTATCACAAACTCTACAAGCTCCCTGGTTTCATCGTAACTCTCCTTGACTCGAGTACGGATCCTCTGCTTCCAACTTTACGGGCCCATACTACCTTCCACATCTATCCGTACTTTCCTCAAGGATTGCCTTGAATCCGCCAAGTCACTTTATATCCATATAATTAACCCTCATCATGATAAGGCTCCCAACACTAAATCTCTTCCTAGGTTTTCCTAGGGAAAACTCCACACCACTCTCCGCCATTAGCTGCAAGAGGAACTCCTGCTAACTTCCTCTAACTAGGTCACAAATACAATTACACATCACCAAAACCATATAACTCTTTGAATGAGAGGTCTCACACTACAACGGTTGGACTCAAACAAGAGCCGCACAATACAGTTAAAACCTAACATTCTAAAATTATCTAGTCTCAGTAACATGTAACTTAACATGTTAACTTACTAGTTAGCTAAAACTAGTGAGAACTCCTAAAAATCATAAAGCAAGCAACATTCGAGTATCAAGTAATCAGAACCATGCATAACCTAATCAGACAATCCTATCACTGACTAATCAGTACTAGCATGCAAGTCTACAAGCTCATACAATAGTCGTACAAAGGCATTTCTCATAGCTTTCTATCGTCCAGATATTAAGCAGACCCTTAGAACTAACTAGCATGCGAGATACAGATTCACAAATCAAATCATATCAGATAACTGTTGGGTTATGAGCATTCTAACACTCCTAAGTGTACATGCAACCCTAAATACCTTGAATCTATATTTTCTCTATTATACATACAGTTATGAACATCCAAGGTATTATCCTAATCTAGCATACAAAATAACAAATATAACAAGATAGAATACATACCTCTTTGATGTAGAATGTCTTCATGAAGCTTGAGTGCCTAGTGCCCCAAGTGTGACACCTCAAATGGTTCACACAACACCAAATACACTTGGAATAACTTGAGAGAAACTTGAACACTCCTTGAAATTGTCTAGCCTCACACTCACACATCAGTGCACGATTTCTTGAGCCATGGGATTCTTTTATATGGTGGCTATTAGGGTTACACCATGTAACTCATAGCTTTACCCATTCCTTATGCTCCATGGATTTTAACCTCCATGGAGTATCCATGGGTCACCCCATGGACTTAGTCCAACATAAGGAATCTTGGATCACAAGCCCACATATATAAGAATGAATGATTTACACAATCAACCCATATATTTAATTAGTCTCCTTTTGATCACTTAATTAATTCCAAATTATTTCTTAATCAATACTAATTAAATAACCTTATTAATATATTAGAACTTATAATATATTAACCAACCTTAAGTGTTATTTCTCTCATTATAGTCTATCCAAATGTATGATGCCATGCAACCCAAATGGACCATGCCTGGTCGGGTCAAGTCTTACCAATTATAGTTATGGACTTAGACATTAATCCAACAGTCTCCCACTTGGATAAGTCTAAAACTATTATTGCGTATGACTTCAGGAAC
Organism: Lactuca virosa; assembly: GCF_052849685.1. Lineage (NCBI taxonomy): Eukaryota > Viridiplantae > Streptophyta > Magnoliopsida > Asterales > Asteraceae > Lactuca > Lactuca virosa. The sequence goes on along the minus strand of NC_136429.1, from coordinate 188,497,777 downwards.
CGATCAGCAATCGTAGCTCTCAAAAGCTTCTGTCGAACTCTGACCTTGTCGATGAACTCTGACCTTTGTCAATGACTTGTCCATTAGATAAGGGATCATATATTCCTCCATTCTAGATATCATATGGACTGAGACATGGATTATCAGTCATTCTCTCTGTCCATTTGTTGTTTCCCGATTTCCGATTCATGATGACTGACTGATTGAACAAATCAAATCAGTCCTGGCTTGGCCAAGCACTCACATGTATCATCTTTAAATCATCGAGGGGCCCACAGATATCGCTTTTATCCCGAAGGTAAAAGGAATGGATAAACTTCGACTCATATGGCTTGTTCTACTACTTGTTGAATCATACACAAAGGCACGTTTTATAACATCGAGTTACCAATGCGTTTTCGTGCAATCAATGTATAACCAACTCATAGTAACAACTCATATCTCTAGGTTTGAAGAATATAAGATATTATCGTCTCATGATCACTTGTGATAAAATCCATGAAGTGATTCAAATGAGCGCGAGTTGAATCCAATACTCAGAACTTATGAGCACTCATGAGTGTTGTAGCACCACTTTGTCCACCAACTTGGACCTCTACAAACCAACCCATGACAATCTTGATTCATATCTACTTCCAACATATGACCGACTGTGGATGGTTTGAATAACTTAATCATTCAGGAAGAGCGACTTAGTTATTCTGGAAGTCAAAACATGCAAAGTGAAACACAAGAATAAATGAATCAAATATGGTATCAAACCCTATGAATATAAATAAACACTTTTATTTATCACCATACTGATTACTCATTATTCATTGTTTCGGTTTTATCAACTTTATACTTGAATTTAAAACAATAGTTGTCCCATGCTCCAAGCATGTACACTATGTTTTCTAAACACTAGTCATGCCATACACCATGTATGCATACTATGTTTGTCTATGATCTTTACTTTGTAAAATAGATCAATTGAACATCACTCCAATGATCCTCTTTTCACAGTCCCAAATCCTTACTGCAAATTCAAGAATTCCAAATTCATGCCATTTACTGAAATCTGTTAGATTCTAAACTTATATGCATTGATCCTCTTAATGATTATGCACAAAGTCAGAAAGACTTGACAACAATCATTACAGAGCATTCCAAAGGAGATCAGCTCCTTGGAAACATCCTTCTTTCATTAAGTTTCCTAATCTTACACAGATTGAATAATTTCTAACTTTGAAACATTTCCATATTCCATTTTGACTATCACTTCTGAACAAGAGTTGCCTCCTTACAGATTATGTCAATATGGTCCTTCCAGAATTAACATTATACTTCCAACTGTCCTTGAGCAACCAATCTTTGGTAATCCTTAGATTGTCCTCGACAATTGCTTAATCATTTTAGTCATATCCAATTCTAGACCTTTTCCCTTCATAATGCCCCAGGCATTTGGAAAATTTTAGAAAGGATGAATATAGCACATGTAATCGATCCTATATCCGAAGCATATGGGACACAATTCATGATGTCTCACATAAAGACTAAACCAGTCTTTTGCTATAATATTTCCATTTCAATTTGCCAAGTTCTCAAACTTCAGATTATGAAAAGGGATGCCGTAATCATAATCGAATTTTAGAACACAAATAATGGACCCATATATAGAATTTCCTTATGTTGAGCCATTCCAACATGAAATTCATATATATATATATCCTTGATTAAATACGATTAAAATCTCAATCTAAGCTTTTAGAATTGAAATGAAGTATAATTTCCTCTCCCTTAATTATAGCAAAACAACTTTTTCAACCCCTGCAACCTCACGAATTGAAACTTTTGTTTTCTATAATTAACATTGCTAACTTGCAACCTTTGTCATAATTATCATGCTCCCACTAACATGATGATTATTAGCATAACACTTATGCTCCCACATTTTCCTAAGCAAAGTGCAAAGTGTAATTTCATGGGTTAGCACCAAATTCACATTTTCCTAAGTAACTAAGATTGGGTATTAATAAGAGTTTAGTTACTTAGTATTTATCATTAATACTTTTAATGAAAGGAGAATTATAGTCCTTGTCCTACCCGTTCGGCTAACGACCCTCCGCCAGTCAAGGAAGCGGTGGGTGAGAGTGGACACCCATTAAACTGCCATTTTATAGGTAGTAACCTTATACCCCCTTATAGACCGGCTTCGTGAATGAGGCCTACTAACGGTAAGACTGACTTTACTCTTATACATATATATAAATATTATTAACTTATAATATTATAAAGTATAAGGGTTGAATTTTAACTTTTAAAATTCTAAGGGCTAACTTGGAATTAAAGTATTCATAGGTGAAAACTTTTCAAATTCCAAAACTTGAGGGCAAGTTTTGAAACTATTCAAAACTAATTAATTCCATAACTTATGAGTTTAAAGTAGTTTTAATTAAAAAAAAAAAAAAAAAAAAAAACTCTTCAAGTTCCATAACTTGAGGACAAGTTATGGAAGACTTTAAACTAATTAATAAAAAAAATAACTTTTTTTTATTGTAACTTATGGAACTAATTAAGGTTACACTTTTTTTTAATTTAATGAAGAGACTCTTGAACCTCCATAACTTGAGGACAAGTTATGGAGTCATAAAACCATTTAATTAGAACTAGACTCTTCATTTTGTAACCTTTGCCAACTTTTATGAGTTTTATGATTCTTAAATGTGACTTTTCATATAACTTGAGAACAAGTTACAAAAACACACTTTGGAATCAACTCTTAGATTAAAATGGATTGAAAACAACTATTTCACACAACTTTTCTATTAATCTAAGAACTTCATAAGAACAAGATAATTCAAATCATCAATCTTCAAGAAATTAGCATGAACATACAAACTAATACAAATCTTTAAATTATGACAATTATCTTAGAAATTGGATTAGCATGAACATTATCACATCAAAAACAAGTTTATAAGTCCAAAAACATCTTAGGGTAATGTTCCTAGTCCAATTCCAGCCAAAACAATCGAATATATGCATCCAACTCGATTTTTTCAGCTACTTTTGCAAGTATAACAAGAAAACAAGCCTAGTCTCTGATACCACTGTTGGGTTATGAGCATTCTAACACTCCTAAGTGTACATGCAACCCTAAATACCTTGGATCTATGTTTTCTCTATTATACATACAATTATGAACATCCAAGGTATTATCCTAATCTAGCATACAAAATAATAAATATAACAAGATAGAATACATACCTCTTTGATGTAGAATGTCTTCATGAAGCTTGAGTGCCTAGTGCCCCAAGTGTGACACCTCAAATGGTTCACACAACACCAAATACACTTGGAATAAATTGAGAGAAACTTGAACACTCCTTGAAATCGTCTAGCCCTCACACTCACACATTAGTGCACGATTTCTTGAGCCATGGGATTCTTTTATATGGTGGCTATTAGGGTTACACCATGTAACTCATAACTTTACCCATTCCTTATGCTCCATGGATTTTAACCTCCATGGAGTATCCATGGGTCACCCCATGGACTTAGTCCAACATAAGGAATCTTGGATCACAAGCCTACATATATAAGAATGAATGATTTACACAATCAACCCATATATTTAATTAGTCTCCTTTTGATCACTTAATTAATTCCAAATTAATTCTTGATCAATACTAATTAAATAACCTTATTAATATATTAGAACTTATAATATATTAACCAACCTTAAGTGTTATTTCTCTCATTATAGTCTATCCAAATGCATGATGCCATGCAACCCAAATGGACCATGCCGGGTCGGGTCAAGTCTTACCAATTATAGTTATGGACTTAGACATTAATCCAATAATAACATGTATGGGTATCTTGGGAAAACTTACTTTAGCTCTATCGATTGCATGCACCACCCCTTTCTTGTATTAGAAAACCATTTTATTTAAAAACATTTCTTTTTGAAAAACTTTACCAAATCCTAAGTTTGAGCTCAGACACACCCGAGAGTATGTCACAATCCCTCAAACCATGGCTCTGATAACAACTTGTAACGTCTCAAAAATAAGACCCAAAATTTTCATTTTTAATGTAAATAAAACGGTACTTCAAAACATTGTCATACAACCCAAATAGACCAAAGTATGTCACTACAACATATCATATCAGAGTAAATCTCAAAATGCGGAAAAAGGTGGTGTGTGCTCTGCAATCATCCCATGCTCTTCCCTTTCAATCCGGAAGTACCTGCAACATAAACTGAAAACCGTAAGCCCAAATCTTAGTGAGTTCCCCAAATACCATATACCATACATAAGTAACCACATACTGGGCCCCCGTCCCACATCGGGCCTCATCCAGCATCAAGTCTCACTCAGCCTCGGGTCCTGCCCGACATCGAGCCCCACTCGGATTACAGATCTGTCATTCGTTAGGCCTCGCCTGACATCGGTCCCCGCTCGGTACACATAATAAACATATATACATATAATCATGCTAACACATGCGATAATCACATAAACAATAGCATATAATACAGTCATTGGGTCTCGATCGGTATACATACCAGCACATAACACATGCAAGAGTCACATAGACATCTAGCATCCTATCATAATAATCATGGGTTGGCATTGGTGCCTTTGACCCACTACACATAGTGAGGAAAATCACCTCGAACTACTGAATCACACTAATAAATCTCTGGCTGCTGGCCCGCTAAAATCCCCGCGCTATCAATCACAAAATAACATCCAATTGATAATTAATTCCTGACTCACACTAAGAGTCCAAAATAGGATAAAAGTCAATTTTACCCTTTAACCAACTTGGCCCAAGGCCAAGGCCCAACCTAACTGTCCAAAAAGCCCAAATTCCAAAATAATGACCCAAAGTCCAAATATGGCCCGATTTTCAAAATTGGGCCCAAATCCCTTCATGGGCCTTAAACCAAAAGAGTCCAATAAAATAAAATCAGCCCAAAATAGAATTTTGATGGCCCAAGAAGGCCCTAAACATCTAGTGTCCAAACACGGCCCAAACTTCTGAAGCCCATCTGCTGAGTACCCTAGGCGTACTCAGCTCGTACGCTTGGTGTACATGCTTTGGGGCTAGTACGCACAACGTAGCAGCTTTTACACCTAACGTACTCCCTAGTTGGCCAAACCTCATCAAAAGTGCTTAATCCATTCAACCCCTACCCCATACTTCTCAGATCTTAACCCAAATAATGACTTAACACGTAAAGTTGGCAACTTTATGTGCATGCATGGCTTAATGGGGCTCTAGAGCTCAAAAGAGCTTAACAAATTACTTAACACATGCATGATTCCAAAAACACCATAAAGTTTGAATCTTTATGCTTAAGGAACCCTGAATATGTCCAGATCTAAAAGGATAAACTCTATAAACGACGTTATCTCACAAGCACCAACCAAAAGGAACCAAAATAGCCAAAAACAAGCCAAGGAGTAGATCTATGAAATGAGTTGACAAGCTATGAAATTTATACCTCAAAAACCACAAAATGAAGATGCTAAAGCTGGATCTCTAAGATCCCCTCCAAAGGATGAGTCTTCAATCTTCCCCATCCTCTTCAAAATGCACAAAACACACCAAAAATGCTTCACAAAAGCTCAAAGGCACCACACAAAGGCTAAGGGACGAAATTAGGGTTTTGAAGATATGGAGGCTGGTTAAACAAGGCCAAATTAGGCTATCATATGGTTTATATAGGGTACAAGCCCTAAAATTAGGGTTTCACAAATGCTCACGTACGTCATGCGTACTCCTCGTATGCCCACCATATGTGGATGAGCTCTGCAACCAACATCGCGATAGCACGCAAAGCGTACCACACTACTAGAAAAATAGCCTTTTACGACGGGCAATCCACGACACTCAGTGTATGTTACGCAAAAGGGAGTGACCATAAAATGGTGTCCTCTCTTCAAAAATTTTAAGCATTTAGGTCACGCATTATTGCGTGCCCTTAGATTAGTGTCTTAAAGAAAAAAAAATCAGAAACATGGAGGGCGCTTTACATTAAACGTGCGTCCTCTATAACTGTCGCCTTTTAATTTTAATGAGACGCGCTATTGTTTCAAAAATCGAGGTATCTGCTAAAATATCTTGGGCTTTTCAACAAAGATCAAAACACTCACTAATCATCACACAATACACTCTCTACAATCGATCGTCGACTCGCCTTGCATACAACGTCCCCTACGACGACGTTAGGTTCCTTCTCTTCCGGCTGACTTCGCATCGCCGACGAGCTTGGGCTCTCCTGCCATCATTGGAGACTATTCAATTTTACGTGCCCTATGTCCGATTAAGGTATTGGAGAAGTCACTTGAGCTTGGTGTTCCTGCTGAAACTTCCCTGGTTGGCTAGAGAACTAACTGTTGGAAAATTGGTTTTAACCAATTTATAAAAATGGGTTTTCCCCATTTTTTAACATATCCAAAATGGATTTAATATGAATGAGAAATTAATTCTTAAACTAAGGGTGTTGGAAGAAGTAAATAAAAGAGTTTAATGGGTGGGAGAAAGAAAAGAAAAGTTCAAGGACCTTTCTTGCAAATATTTCTTTCTTTCGTAAATGAAATTGTAATTAATATTACAATTTAATTACATATTAACACACATTAATCTTTGTGATTAATAGAGGTGTTTAAAAGGGAGGTTATAGAATGTGTAGTATAAATACCACTCTCTACAACCATTTGAGGACACTAAAAAGAATGTAAGAAAACTCTCTTCTTCCTACTTCATCTTCTTCTTTTTCTAGCTATATTAAAGATATAATACAGGCCTATTGAGGGTTCGGGTGGTCTAGAAGAACCACTTCAAACTGTTGTATCCTGGGGAACAAACACCTGATAGCGGACGAATTTGTTTTAAGGACAATATGTTAAACACATGCCTTGGTTTTTTCTATTTTCTTGTTTGTTTTCGTACATTACCAGAATATTATTCCTACAATCTTAAAACAAAATTCGTCTGTATGAATCGAACTAGAAATCGGAAACAATTTTACTTACATTATTTTGATGTTGTACGATTTTCATAAGAAAAAATGGATTTTTTTTGTGATTTTGAAGCACCTTTGGTAATTAAGTCATTAAGAAATGTATTTAGTTTTAAGTATAAGATTTTCCAGCTTCGGTACTGATTCTATTAAGTACCTAATGGGTTAAGAAGCTAGCTTAACTCAAAAACACAATTTACGTGTTGCTGTGAAATGCTCTAATCTGTCCCAATATTTGGAAAATCGTAACTTCATAATGGATGTTCATTTTTGGTTGAAAATAATTCTCAAAGTTTGGTATATGAGTCTATTTCGTTTCATTAGTTTTGGGCGAAAGCTGTAAACAACTCTAACTAGGGTGAAAAATACGATTTTCACTGATTGGTTAGATTTTAATAGCTATGATACACAGTTTTGTAAAATTCATAATAAATTGTAGAAAAATCGTATGCACTTGTGCAAGTAGTCCCTAGAAATATATGAGACAGATCTACTAGATTATAAAATTAGATTTCAGTTTTGACAGGTTTAAGTGGGGCTAAAGCAGTCTTGAACAGACTGCATTGTTTTGTGAAAAACAAAAATGCTTTGTTTAGTAAAAAACGACTTCAATTTTATGTAAATCAGCTTTGAAATCAGAAACAACTTGGATTTACTTAAAAACATCTCATTTTAAATAGTTTTGTTGAAAGAAAACATTAGTTTTCTGATATCATAATTTATGCATCAGTTTTCTGCATGAGAAATGAAATTTTAGAATTCCTACATCAGAAATCAAGTTTCATAATTGTTCAAATAAAAATTTTAATTATGTTGAGTTTGTCCAAGCAAGAGGCAAACATATTTTCTGGAAATTAGAATTCTAAACATTTATATTTAGTGTATAAATGATTTCAGAATGTCACCATCCAAAGTGGAATGATTTCCGAAGTAAACTCTATGGATGCTAACTCCATTGAGTGATGGATTGATGTGGGTGTTACACACCATGTGTGCTCAAAGAGGGAGTGACTCAAGAATTATAAGGTTGTCCAAGTTGAGGCAAAAATTTATTCTTGTAATTGTGATTCTAAACACTTAAATTTGGTGTTTAAAACATTCCAGAAATGGTATCACATAGAAAAGAGCTAACACTTAATGATGTGTTGTATGTTCCATTGATTAGGAAGAACTTAGTGTTTGGATGGTTGTTGAACAAAAATGGATTTTTGTTTGGTGTTTGAATCCAATAAGTTTGCAAGTCATGGTATTAAACATGAGTTTAAGGCATCTTATTCACCATAACAAATGGCATCACCAAAAGGAAACATCATATCTTAAATGAAATGATGAATGCCATATTGTTGCTTATGTTTTGGGTTGCCACACTCAATGTAGGGGGAAGTTGTGTTGTCAACTAGTTACCTTTTAAATAAGGTACCCCAAAAGAAAACGATAAAAAAAATACCATCTAAGTTATGGTCGGGTATAAAATCATCTTACAAATATATTCGAATGTGGGGGTGTCTCGCAAAGGGTGTTATACCTAACCCAATGGTTGTAAGGATTGTACACTAGATTGTTGGTTGCATCTTTATTGGTTATGCACAAAACAATATAGTTTATTGTTTTCTTGTACACTAATGGAATCAACAAATGCATCATACTTTGAAAATGTGTCTCCATGTCTTGATAAATAAAAGACAAGTGCTCCAAAACAATTGGGCACAAAGAATCCTCTCACGAAGAAGAGAATGGAGGAATAAATAGATCATGATGGAGTAAAAAGGGACAAGTGAGAAATCATTTGGAGATGATTTAGGTATGTATATGGTTGAAAGAGAGCCTCAAACTTTCAAAAAGGAATACACTTCCTTTGACAGATCTTAATGAAAATAGGCAATTAAAAGTGAAATGGATTCTATCTTGCCAAATCTCACATGAGAGCTAGTGGATATACATCTAGTATGTAAACCACTAGGCTATAAATGGACTTTCAAAAGGAAAATGAAAGCAGATAGATCCAAAGAATACGAGAATCAGTTAGAACATAGTGTTGATGATATATGCACTGATTTCATGTTTGGAAATTTAGAATCAAATGATACTTCTATACTCCAAGAAGCTATTTCCATTAAATCCAATAATATTGGTTGGAATTCATCAAAACAAGATAAAGGTTTTGATGAATATTAAGATATTGAACATGAATTTGAAAGGAATATGAATGGAAATATGATTATTCTAAGTTTGGAATCAAATGATCGTTTCTTAAAAGATCATATTGGATTAAGTTGTAAAAACTAATAATGGTTCTATCGTTTGAACTATTGAGTTTGAGAAATCATTGCGATTTAGTGGGTTTCCAAATGAGAAGTAAGAGCTGATGACATATTTGAAATATATGTTTGGATTACAAACATAATAATGTCTTGATTAATTTCATGCTCTTATCATTATATGTGGTTGTAACTTCTTGAAATTTGGAAGTATATCATTTTGATATGAAACTAAAACTTCTAAACAAAGTTTTAGAAGTATAAATATACATGGAACTGCCAAGCAGTTATCTTACCCGAGGGAAAGCAACAAAATGTGTTAGTAGTAAAGTCATTATATGATTAAAGCAAGCTTTGGAACAACGGGTATCAAAAGTTTGAATATGTCGTTCAACATCAATGGATGTGATGAAATAGATCCATATAAATGGCACTTTAAAGTGATATTCTATTTTGTGACATAGTAGGATCCTTGAGATAGGATGCCTAAAGAATTTTAAATGTAAATGGTTAAGACAATAAATTGCATGGAAAAATACGATGTTTGCTAGAAAACTCATGTATGGAATATTCATAATTACATCTGGCCAATGTTATTATAAATTCATAAATACATGTAGTACATATGCTTATCGTATTATGTTGACACAATTATGTTTATTCAATAGTGGTAACTATGGTGTAATTATAAACATATTGATAATGGTCAACATTTGTTGGAAAATATAGGAGAAATTTTTTTTTGCAAGTTTATCCAAGGTTGGACAATAAACTAAAGGGCTTTGTAAGTTCTTCGGAGACGTCCCATGATGACCCAATAACTCCTATATATATGTACATGATGATGTAAATAATGGTGAGTCTAGATATATTTGTCAAATACATAACACCATTCAACAATGACTCTTAAGATGAATGACTACATAAAGTCAAAATATGATTGCGGATCCGCTACGAAATGCTTGGAATGAGAGGTCGTTATGAGGAATGGTACAAAAACCCATAGATTAATAAGTTATTACGAAGGAAAACCCAACCTAGTTGACTGGAGATCCCAAGATCTAGGTTCAATGAGACAACCTACTTGCATATAACATTTGTGAATCACTGTGGGGGTTAACCCCAACCCATTCCTAAAACAAACAGTGATGCAGGTTAAGCTTATAGTCGTGGATGATAAATTGGAACTCATCATGAATTAGCTTTTAATGATTATTATAGAATCACCTATGTGAGAGAGAAGTGGGGTCGCTTCAAAAGGAATTGTATGGGCACATTCCTAAGAGCTCTTACAGAACCAGACAAGTGTCCATGACCATAAAGGACACATCAATGAGAACCTAACTAGGTCAGGGAGAATCATGTGAGACACATAGTGATTATTTACACAAACGGAAGAAGAGTTCAAGGACATCGAGTCTACTGGTCTGCTAGTAAAATAAATATGTATCTTAAGAGAAGGTTCAAAGGGTAACACCTACCTATCCTATGCATGATTCAACTGTTGGATTTTATCTAGGTAGCTTGAAAATGCTTGATCAATTTTCATTCATGTGGGGGATTGTTGGAAAATTGGTTTTAACCAGTTTATAAAAATGGGTTTTCCCCATTTTTTTAACACATCCAAAATGGATTTAATATGAATGAGAATTTAATTCTTAAAGTAAGGGTATTGGAAGAAGTAAATAAAAGAGTTTAATGGGTGGGAGAAAGAAAAGAAAAGTTCAGGGACCTTTCTTGCAAATATTTCTTTCTTTCGTAAATGAAATTGTAATTAATATTACAATTTAATTACATATTAACACACATTAATCTTTGTGATTAATAGAGGTGTTTAAATGGGAGGTTATAGAATGTGTAGTATAAATACCACTACTCTACAACCATTTGAGGACACTAAAAAGAATGTAAGAAAACTCTCTTCTTCCTACTTCATCTTCTTCTTTTTCTAGCTATATTGAAGATATAATCCAGACCTATTGAGGGTTCGGGTGGTCTAGAAGAACCACTTCAAACTGTTGTATCCTGGGAAACAAACACCCGATAGCGGGCGAATTTGTTTTAAGGACAATGTGTTAAACACATGCCTCAGTTTTTTCTATTTTCTTGTTTGTTTTCGTACATTACCGGAATATTATTCCTACACTAACTTTCATCTCTATTTGCTAGAACCAAGTGACAGAAGAGCAAGAGGAGAATGAGGGACAGAAGCGCCTGGTATCCATGAAATCGATGATAAATTGAACACATTCAAGGGTTTCTCACCTTCTGAAGCTTCTCAAGTTGAATACAAGGTAACATTTCAAGAAAATTGATGCTCTGAGTTGGGTTTTCTCCTCATGTATATGCTTGCACTTAGTTGGGTTTTATCCTCCGATTGTCGATTATAGCTGCTCTTTTCATGGTTTTGTCTTGTGTAAACTTCCATTTTGCAAGAAAAATAAAAAATAAAAGTAGCTTTAGTGTTTCTCCACTAAAAATAGCTGCTAAAAACAAGCCATCAGGTTTCAATGCCAACCTACTCCGTGACACATATAGAGCAAGTAGCCAATTATCAGTACATTAGTTCCTGTAGGCTGCTATTGAGAAGGGCATAATCGTCTTTTCACATAAGTATCATTACCTGTATCATTGCACCAGGAAGATCATTTTTCCAGTGGAGTCCCATGCAACTTATCACTAAATCAACATAACTTTAACACCACAAATAACAATCCAAGTAAGTAAAAGTTGTAAAACTAAAACTTATAATATATATATATATATATATATATATATATATATATATATATATATATATATATATATATATATATATATATATATATATCCAACATTTTTATAAAAAGTGAGGAAAACTCCCCACCTATACTAATCAAATAGAAAGTAAACCTTTATTTGTTAAGAATCACTAGCAGTCCAATTGCTCCAATATTTCGCCTCTCTTGTATAATTAATTTGTTTAGGAACTTGTATTGCATTTTATTAATGGTTAATAAACAATGAGTATGAAATGTATCATATCTTCATTAGATACTTCAAACTTGGTAAGTATGAAAAGTATGCTTCTAATCACCCTTCCACTACTCCCATGACCCTCCCTTTGTTTTGGAGCACCAGAACCGTGGGAATTTTTCACAGATGACAAACCACTGCTTATCTGAAAATGGTAGTTATTACTTAATTACTTATTGCTATTCTTTTTTCTTTTTAAATTAATAAAAGAGTTAGCCATTCAAAACTTACAAGGGGTATTTCCTTTTCGTTTCCCTTCAACAACAAAATATTCTTTTTACCAATATCAGGAGTTCCAAAAGAACCTTCACAAATGTATACAAATGTTAACATATTAATTTTGGAGAAAAAAAGAGTGATGAGTAATAATATATAATAACCCCGTCCTTCCTCCAGTACAACACTTCCAGAAACAGGCTGTTGATCATCACGTTTATAGACCTGAACATATGTTGACTTTTCTTTACCACTTTCACCCTTCCCACCAGTATCCCTTGGGACATACTGTTTTAATAACATTAATACCCATTAAAACATGTTAAATTTTTAATCTTTATTATGTAAAAAGATTCATATACCATGATGATGATGCACCACTAGCCCCTTTCATTAACTTCCCATTAGGCAATGACCTCTGGAATTTATTAAAATATAAATTGAGAATACATATTTTATTCTGAAGGAGTATAAATATAATATATCACACCCGAGATCCACCATTGGCTGCTCTTTTCTGGCGAATAAAATCCATTAAAGGAGTAATGATAGGCGCCTCCTTAGTATTACCTTGAAAACCAAAGTTTAACTCAAATTAAATGTTAATTTAGATCTTATTATTATTATTATAATTATTATTTCAAGATTTAAAACTAACTAGCTCGTTCGGCTTCCTTTCTTTCCAACTATATCTATGCACTAGGAAGATTCTATGAATACCAGTAGTTTCAGCTTTAGAGCTATCGGAGCCAGCTAGATCTATGAGGTTCTGCAAAACGAGTCAAAATGACGATAATACCCCTAAAAATATGTCTAAAATGAGGTTCAGGGGCATACCAGTTGTGACAAGTTGACAGCCTCACCTGGAAATATGTCTAAAATGTGTCTAAAATAAGGTTCAGGGGCATAACAGTCAAAATGACGATAATACCCTCTTTTTGGAAGATATGCAAGCTTCTCATTTATTAGATCATTCAAGGTCCTAGTGCAACTCCTGAAAACAAAAAATATATTTATAAATAAACATCAGGAACAATACACCAATCATGTCTACAAACATGGTTGTACTGTCCTTTTTGTCCACTCCCACCCAAAAAGATTGAACACAGAGGGATTTCAAATGTGCAAAAGATGTAAACGCCCTCATCAAGCACTGTTTTAAATTATGTTAGTTTAGGACGCCTTGACTATAAATAGGTCAATAGAATTAAAGATTAGAGAGGCAGTAACTAAGTTTAGGCACTATCTTATATTTTTCATTTTTTCTTTTCGTTTAGTGATTTTAAAATAAGAGTCTAGTTTCCTTCTCATATTGTCTTTGAGATGAGCTGAATATCTTCATGTATTTTTATAAATATTTTTTTATCAACAATGTTATAAAAATATGGGATTTTTTGTTGTCATTTGGTGATTTATTTTGTTTAAAATAAATGGTGAAAAAAAATCATTTCCAAACACACCCAACACGGGGTGTTTGACACTCATGCTAACTATCACTTTAATAATAATAATAACAATAATAATAATAATAATAATAATAATAATAAGAATAGCAATAAAAATAATAAGAGTAATAACAATAAATTTTATAGCATGGATAAAAAAGGGGGAGAAAGAGATACTTGCAACTGGCTCTGAATACAGGGTCAAGAAATAGAACTAATGTTAGGATTTTTACAAGGAAGCTAAAGCCAAGTAAAATGGTTAAAAGTATCTCTCACTCTTAATATTATGGACATGAATCCTCAAACATACATATATGCCTTCACAAGATCATGAGTCGATAGTATAAAAGATGACAAATGAGTAGCATAATTATGTTCTTGAAACATTTATAGTACTTATACAGCAAGAGCAGATAGGATTTCATCAGTTTCATTGAATGAGTCAATCCTTGCGACTACCTATCATACATAAAAACTCCTTTGTCAATCCCTACTACTTCAAAAAAATGAACAACCCCTATTTTTTAATGTACTGTTTGGCTTTAATGTACGATGCTCTATTTTTTAATTTTCCTTTACTAACATCTGTTAATATATCTTTCTATAAAAGTTCATAAAATTTTAAAACAAACACATAAAACTATTCAAACAAGCTCAGATTCAAAATTTTAATAGTATAAACAAAAGACTAAACTACCCCTAATAACATGCTGAAAAAGTAATATGAACAACATGCAATCCTGAACTACAATAAAAAGAAAATAGTGATTTATACTAATAACATGCTGAAAAAGTAATTTACTAAATAAATAAATAAATAAAAATACTTGGATGCTGAAAAAGTAATTGATACCCTATACAGTTTTGTTTTTGCACAGTTTTGGTCCCTGCTTCAGTTTTGTCCCTGTACAGTTTTGGTCCCTGCATCAGTTTTGGCCACTGTACAGTTTTTTTGTCCCTATACAGTTTTGGCTTGTTAGTACTTTCTGATCCATAAAAAACATTCTAAAAACACTACTAAATATTGGCTTGTTAGTATATCATGCCTTCACTACGCTAAAATCAAAACCAATATTAATAATATATTATACCGTCATTATGCTAACAAATAATGGCCAATACAACCATAAAAACATTCTAAAAACACTACTAAATATTGATGTTATTAAATTATTATAACATAGTTACATAAGGACAAAAAATTTCATTTACTCGTTTTTGTCCCTGTTTTCAAAACCCTGTCTCTGAATTTCATAGTTTTTGCATCAGCCTGCACATGTACAACAAATACAAATATAAAATTTTGTAAAGGATTGGCCCCTGAACATGTATTTGACATATGATTGGCCCCTGTACAGTTTTTTTGTCCCTGTACAGTTTTGGCCCCTGTATAGATTTTTTGTCCCTGTACAGTTTTGGCGACTGTACAGTTTTGTTTTTGCACAGTTTTTATCCCTAAACATGGGTAATCATTGTTGCTTTAAATGGTAAATAATTATGTAGGTTGGAAACAAAATGTTTAATGGATAAATCATGGATTTCCTCTAGTAGATTATCAAATGCATAGGATGAAGGTGTGAATGCTTTTCTAGAGTTTGCACAAAGTAATAATCCAAAATTAGATGTTATTCCATGCCCTTGTGTAAATTGCATCATTTTGTGTCACCACTCAATTGACAATGTCCGTTATCATTTATTTGCCCACGGCTTCGATGAGAATTATAAGATTTGGTCTTTCCATGGAGAAAAACAACCCAAAAGTGATTCTAGATGCCCTAACAATTCCATTCCTCCTGATGCTATTTATACAAAGGATATGCTACATGATGCCTTCAAATATGTAGACGAAGAACCTGATTCGTTGAAATCACTTTCTTGAAGAATGTGATAAGACACTTTATGTAGGGTCAAAGTATAATGCACTTAGTGGATTATTGAAATTCCAACATTTGAAGGGTCAGTTTGGATGGTCTGATGCTAGTTTTGATGCTTTGTTGTCTGTCCTAAAAATATCTTACCATCCAACAATACCATCCCTAGCTCGATATATGAATCCAAGAAGTTGCTAAAAGGAGTAGTTCTACAATATGATAAGATTCATGCATGTGAAAATGATTGTGTTCTATTTTGGAAAGAACATAAAAATGCTTCTCAATGTCCAACTTGTGGCACTTCTCCTTGGAAGAAGAATACCAAAAACGTACCTTCAATTTTTTTTTGGTATTTTCCTATCATCCCTAGATTTAGAAGAATGTTTTCAATACCACAAATTGCACATGACTTAACTTGGCATGCACAAGGTCGGATCAATAATGGGAAGCTTACTCATCCTCGCGATACCCATTCTTGGAAGCTTGTTGATAACACGTGGAAAGAATTCGGACAAGAAAAACGAAATCGTAGATTAGCCTTGTCTGTCGATGGTATCAATCCTCACAAGTCATTAAGTTCCAAGCATAGTTGTTGGCCGGTTATCCTTATAACATATAATCTACCCTCTTATTTGTGTATGTCAAGAAAATTCATGATGTTGACTCTGTTGATATCCGGGCCAAATCAACCTGGTAACAATATTGATGTCTACTTAGCACCATTGATAGAAGATCTAAAGCTCTTGTGGGAAACTGGCGTTGAGACCTTTGATTCTTACAAGAAAGAATACTTCAATCTAAGATCAATATTACTTTGGACTATAAGTGACTTTCCCGCATATGGTAATCTTTCAGGGTATGTTACCACAGGTTATTATACTTGTATAATATGTTCAAAGAATACTTGTTCACAATGGTTGCCAAAGTCCAAAAAAGTATGCTTCCTTGGGCATAGAAGATTTCTACCACTTTAACATCCTTTTCGTAAAAGAAAAAAACATTTCAACAATCAACAGGAGCATGATTTTATGCCACAACCATCATCAGGTGAAGATATTTATGACTATCTCCCGGGATTCGAGACTACATGGGGTAAGAAGATAAAGTCAAAGAAGGTAGGATCAAAGAAGATAAAGTTAAAGAAGATAAAGTCAAAGAAGGGAGCGTCAAAGATGGAAACGCCAAAGAAGGAAAAGTCAAAAAAGAAAAAAGAAAGTATCGACGAGAGATCTAAATTTTGGCATAAAAAGTCGATTTTTTAAACTTGAATATTGGAAGAAGTTGCTTGTTCGCCATCAGTTAGATCTCATGCACATAGAAAAATTGTGACCGAGAGTCTTTATGGGACAGCGTTGAATTTGCCTCATAAGACGAAGGATGGATTAAAAGCACGACAAGATCTTGAAGCGTTGGGCATTAAGACTGAATTACGACCTCGACTAAAAGGGGATCGACATTCGCTTCCGCCTGCCAAGTACACATTGAATTCCATAGAGAAACATCTATTTTATGATACCCTGTCTATCATAAAAGTTCCTCATGGGTATTGCTCTAATTTCAAGAATCTCGTTTCGGATGATGTTTCAAAGATGAATGGTTTGAAGTCTAATGATTGTCATGTACTAATGCAACAACTTCTCCCTTTTGCAATCAAGGGGGTGTTAGATGTGAAGGTGTGGAGAAAAATCCTAAGCCTGTGTCATTTTTTCAATGAGTTGTGTAGTAAAGTGGTTGATGTTAGTAAGCTAGGCAGTTGCAAAGTGACATCGTATTAACATTATTTTTGTTAGAGAAGTACATTCCTCCTTCATTTTTCGATGTCATGACTCACTTGATGGTGCATTTAGTTAGAGAGGTGAGGTTGTGTGGCCCGTTTCATTTTAGGTGGATGTATCCATATGAGAGATACATGAAAACACTTAAAGGATATGTAAGAAATCATCATCGACCCGAGGGTTGCATTGCAGAGTGTTATGTGGCGGAGGAGGCCTTAGAATTTTGTTCAAACTACTTAAAAAACATGAAATCAATTGGCAATCCTCATGAACGTGTTGATGAAAGAATCCGCAGCGGCAAGCCTTTATCAAAGGCTACAATCGATGTTGTAGATGCTCAGTTACTTGATCAAGCTCATCTTTATGTATTACGAAACACTGTTGTTGTGGAGCCGTATATAGAGTAAGAATTACATGAAACTGTATAATCTTATACCATTATCTATCATATAAAACATTCTTCTAACTTGTAATACACTTCAGGCAACATATGTTGGAATTGAAGGATCTCAACCTCCGTCACGCTCGCAAGAGTACATGGTTGCAGAGCCAACATAGTCAGACATTTATTAGTTGGTTTAAGAAAGAGGTTTACTTTTAAAATAAGATTGTTAGAATTACAATATTTTTAATTATTTTGTTTGAATTACATTAATTAGATATTTTTCTAATAGGTTCGAAAACGTTTGGCTAACGGGGAAGATATTTGTGATGATGTTCGTTGGTTGGCCAAAGGGCCTAATTTTGCTGTTAGTAAATATAGCGGTTTTGCCATAAATGAGTATCGTTTTCATACAACATCTCGAGATGAATCTAGAACAACTCAATGCAGTGGAGTATCTTTAGTTGCACATACTCTGCAGATTGCTAGTGCAAAAGACTCCAATCCTGTGTATGGTGCTGTTACATACTTTGGTCGTATAAAGGAGATATGGGATCTTGATTATCGCATGTTTACTATTCATGTATTCATGTGTGAGTGGGTTGATAGTCGTGGAGTAAAAAAGGATGATTTAGGATTCATGGTAGTTAACTTTGATAGGCTTGGTCAGAAGTCTGAACCCTTCGTATTAGCTAGTCAAGTCAAACAGGTTTTTTATGTTCAAGATCAAGAAGATGAGAATTTGCATGTTGTTGGATTCACACCACATAGGATGTACAAGTATGGATCAAATGGTGCAACTGATGATATGTTGGAATTTGATGCTACTTTTGATTTAACACAAGACTCTGCTTTATTAGACCTTGATGATGATTTTTTGTGTACACGCCCGGATGGCAAGGGCCTATTAGTTTAAATATTTTTTTTGCAGAATAATAAAGTTTTTGTAGTTACAATTTTAATGTTTCTAATGCAGTTGAAAAGGACGAAAGCTAAAAATACCCGTGCACATCATAAATACAATCATCGTTTGAGCAGAAAAGGATATGCCAGACTCATTAATGACATTGTATGATTCCCACTAAGTATTGATTATATTATTTGTATATATTTTTGTTAATTGACTTTGTTATTCTTGACAATTTAGATGCAAGAGACCAGCAAGACGGAAGAGGAGATTGATAGGACACTATTGTGGAAAAAAGCAAGAGAGTTGAAGACAGGAGGATACGAATCAGATGTGAAGATGATTGTTGATAAAATTGTAAATTTCATTGATTGCCAAATATATAAAAAAATAACATTTGTCCTATTTTTTTTCTAACATTTGTCCCAATTTTATTACAGGATGAGCTGCAGAAATCGGGAAGCTTTGGAGAGGTTACATTTGGAACATATGATGTGCTTACAGAGGCCTTGGGTACTCAGGAACAACGTGGGCGTGTACGAGGGATGGGTAAATTTATAACGCCACAACAATACTTTTATTTACCCAAGAATGTTAAGTATTACTTGGATATTGAGAACGAGAGGGTGGATAAACGAATCAACAAACTTGAAGATGACTTGGAGAAACTAAAAAGAGGTGTACTTAATGTTTCTGAAGCCGCAAGTTGCCAAGTAGGGGGCGTCATTGAAGATGTTGAAAAAGAACGACGAGATGAATCACTTGTCAGTCCTTGAAGACAATTATGAAAAATATATTTAAAGTATTTTCTTTTTCTACAAACTAACATACTATATTTTGGTAGGATAATTCATGTCTTCTTGCGGTTGAATTTGGTGCAAATGTAGTCGCTAAAGGAACCATAATGAAGTATAGTGCATCAAGTATTTTGAAAAGTATTTGCATTATTACTATTTATATATTTTCATTTTTTAGAAGATTGGATCTTAATTATTATTTACGTTTATGTAACAGATGAAAACATTGAAGTTATGATGGAAACAATTTTACAAGGAGAAGCTTTAATACCGATTCCACTTGAAGAGGAGTTCATTGTGAAGGTCAAAGATGCACTGGGACACATACTAAGTTGGCCAAGACACTTAGTTATTCGATGCTATGACCTGGTAATACTATTTGCACACAAAGTTTTCACAGATTTACCCTTGGTTTTCTTAATTTTTCTGATATTTGTGTGAGTTCTTTTTCGGCTTCAGTAAATGATTCATGTTTCATTCTGTATTTTTGATAATTTTTGTAGGGAAAAGTGGTGGCGAAACCTATGAAAAAACATGCAACACCAGTGAAGAAAGATGAAACACCAATGAAGGAAGATGCAACACCTTTAAAAGAAGAAATAGGAAGTAAAAAGAAAGAAAAGGGGACTGGAAAAATGGGTGATGGAAAAAAAGAACCATGTGATGTGGAAGAAGGGAATGATATGGAAGAAGGGAATGGAATAAAAAAAAAGATTAAAAAGGAGAAACAAAATGTGACCTTGCAAAGAAGGTGGACCAGAGCACAGATGAAGACAAGGATAAGGATTGAGAAGAGTAGTATTTTGAAAATGACTGAAATAATGGCTGATGGACAAGTTACAAAGGTTGATTCTATAAAATTGCAAAGTGAGAACGATCTTTTTGGGTACGATAGTTACACGTACTTAAGTTGGGATGATTTTGAAGCAGTTCTTACAATGGATGAGCTGACTGGTGCTGTCATTGTGTCCTATATGATGTACGTGCAAGAAATTTAATTTAAATAACATTGTATCTTAAAACAAAATTTGTTTAATGAATTTAGTGTTTGTATGATAACAGGGTGTTGTTTAACAAAATGAAGTATGGCCCCCCAGAAAGAGATCATGGAATTTGCTTTGTGAACCCGACATTAATCTCACCAAGTATGCGTAAAGGGAAATCTAAGAATATTGACGTTGCAAGAAGAGGTTTAGCAAATCGGTTGTCTAATAGAAAGGGCAAAGACATCATCTTTATGCCCTACAATCCCGGGTTTGATTTTGACATTTTATTTTGAAAATAATTGCAATTATGTTATTTAACTTTATTTTGTTTGTGGTTTTTGTAGAAGACATTGGGTAGTGGGTGTACTAGACATGAAATCTGATACTTGCTATTATCTTGATTCCTTGAGTTCTGGCAATTTCAATATGTAGTTGAAACAAATTGTTGATTCGTAAGTAATATAAATTAACAAAAATTTGATGTGAATACAATAAACACCTATTTGTTAATGTTTTTTATAGGGCAATGGTTATGTACGCTACACAAAGTGGATCCAACAAAAAGGTTAAACTAAATTGGGTTAATGTTACGGTCAGCACTTAATTCCTTATTGAAATTGCAGTTTTAACTTTATTTTTTGGATCAATTGCAATGATCATTTAATATGTAATTGTGTAGTGTCCAGTTCAGCCCGGATCTACCGAATGTGGCTACTACATGCTAAGGTTCATGAATGAGATAATGGAAGAAGGAATTGAAGTGTTGGTCAAAGACAATGTAAGGATATATCATTCTACTTTCATTACTATAATTTAATAGGAAAGGCATTGAAAAAGGATTATTTTATGGCATCCTACTCTCACAATTATAATTGAAATATTAGGTTACATGAAAAAATAACAACGTGCTTTCATTCATTTGAAAGTACAATGCTCTATTAAGAAAGAATAATTTACATTTTATGCTTATTTGTTAAATATAACAACTTACTATTATAGAATATGTTAATATGCTATTTTTCATTAATAAAAACAAGATGAAATTTTTTTCACAGATCGGGGGTGGAAAAGTTGTGTACACAACTGATGATATCGATGAGATACGTGAAGAATGGACAGAGTTTGTTACGGGCTTCATTTATCGATGATATGTATGGTCTTTTGACAATGTATCCGTAAAACAATGTTATGGTTAACAGTGAAATGCTAGGTATGGTCTTTTGACATGTGGTGTAATGCTAGGTAGTCTTTTGACACCCATGTGTACAAGTTTTTGTTAACTTTTAGTAACGTTACTTAGGTAACTTGACATGTAACTTTTCTCACCGCTCAAGCCTTCCGAGCCACTCCTTCAATGTTACCACCAATTCTGGATCCCAAAATTGCTCCAATAGATGAAGGTTCTCCCCTCCGGACTCCAGACGACATTCCGGAAGAACCTCTTCCATCTTCTCCTCCCAAGTTCACTGTTAACGAGAACATGATGCATGTGATCTCGGTTCTAAACAAAGGCAAAGACAAAGGAAAGAAGCCCATCACGGAATCCGGACCTCCACCAAAGCAAAAGTTTGGATGGTCTCAGGAAGAAATCAACAAAGCATTAGAAGACAACATCCGAATCCAAGCTCTTAAAGATAATCCTGATCTGATGCGTGGTATCTCTCCACTATGCCGTGAAGGAATTATTCGTGATTCGGACATAGTATTCTTCATGTACTATGATGTCCCTACAACTGATTCTGAACAACTTGATCTGCCTCTCTCTCCATTCAGCAAATTCTACACCAAATTTGCTCCTCTCCACCCAAATGATGATCCAGAATTAATCATCCGGACAGAGCGTGAAAGATTGAAAACTTTCTACTCCAAGAACGCACAACCTCAAAACGAAGTGTGGACAAGGAAGAGGATTACAAAATCTCTGGGTTTGGAAGAAAGATCTTGGTGAAGTATGAACTCAACTGCCCAATGTTCCGATATCACATCATCCAGAACAAACCAGCATACCGCACCATCACCGATGTTGACTTTTCCTGCAATGAATCTGAACGATGTCATTACCATTGCTGCTCATCTCCAGAGTCTTCAAAAATATGACATAAACATGGGTGCTTACCATGCAACATTAGGCTTTCTCAAGGACTATGTCACATAATTTTGTCGATGCGACTATAAGTTAGCTCATTTGTTCGGAATTGAAGACTTTTTTGCAAAGATCGAATATGTGCTTCCGGAAGATGAACTACTAGTTGAAGGTCCTATTGATGATCCGGTTCTAGGGTTTGTGTACAAGACAAAGAAGACAAACAAAAAGGACTTTTTCCGAGTCCTTGACAAACACCTAGTTCCAACAAAAGCCCTCAAGAAGTTCATCAGTAGAGCATCCAAATCCGAAGCTTCTGAACAGGCCAAGGCAAAGTTTGTAAGTCAATTACAATGGTATGTTGAGGTCAGATATTGGCTGTTCAGAGTGTACATGTTCATCAAGGAAGAAGCAAACTAATATGACTTGATTGCTAAGTTCACTTAGGGGAGATTGTTGGAACGTGAAAGTGAACCTCAGTCAGAGTTCCGAAATGTTTTTATTGGTGTCCGAAATTGAAGCTACGCTCCGGAATCTCAGTTGTGTCCAGACTTGAAGATATGCTCCGGATGAGAAGATCAGTGAAGGCATTCCGAAATGTTAGCCTATCCGAATCAATGGACTATGTGACCATAATGTTAGCCTATCTGAATCAATGTTTTGTCTTTGTGCATTTATTGTCTTTGTCATTTAGTTTGATTTAACTTGTCATAGGACTTAGTCTCTTTGTCAAACACGGATATTCAGAGTGTCAGATGTAACTCTTTTTATCCGGTCCTATGTATGTAATCAGTTAGTACCACGTACCTCATTCTCTTATTTATAGGAGCTTTCAATGTTAAATCAAACGACAGATTGTTCAAACTTTTTAGCAATATTTCATTTACTTCACTGTCTTTACAACATTCTCTTTGCTCCTTATTTATTAACTTTAATTTGATCTTAATTCTCATTCTTCATTTATGGCTTAAATATTTGTTGAATAAATTAACTCAGACCTGACTGGAACATTCATTAGCAAGCAGACATTTATCTTAAGTATTAACTCAAGGTTTGAGTTTTCAAACCTTGTCCCTGCGCATCAGATCAATTTGTTTTCTCACTTTACTGCTTTGTGTGTGAGCCAACAGACCGGGGGCATTCCAATCCGATGGTTGATTGGTCCTGAGGGTATTCCATCCCGAGGATGATTGGACCCATTGTATATTGGCATTCCAACCTGGGATATTCCATCTTGAGGATGATTGGACCCGGAGGTTGACTGGGCCTGGGGTATTCTAACCCAATGGTTGATTGGACCTGACATGTTGTTGTATATGTTATTTGTGTCACACCCCCAAACCAAAACGGCGGAAACGTTCGGGGGTGGATGACGTCATGTACAATATCACAATAATTGCATCATAGTAATCAAAGTAAACGCAACCATTACATTGAATAAGTAAAATATTTACATCTTGTTTGATACATGTTTGTATACACCAAAAGTATAGCAAAATATAAAAAGACGTGACTCTATATGCTCCATCTTCTCAAAAGCTGCGGGAGTACCTATCTACTGATTTCCTGAGAATACAAGCGGTTTTGAAAAGAGTATCAGCACTAAGATGGTGAGTTCATAAGCATGTTTTTGTAATGAAAATATGTTAATGAATCAGTGAAAATGTTTGTATGTTTCCAAGAAATCCAATATTTTTTAACATGTGTGTTCGTTACAATGTTCCATAATGTATTAGTTCGTATGCATGGTTACCACCAGATGTATTGTATAATGTTGTTTTGAATGAAAACCCTTTTTGTATGAAAACCCTGGCTATCACCAGTATGTATAGAATGTTCTGTTTGAAAACCATGGATAGCACCAGTATGTATAGTAGTTTCATTAATTAAAATAAAACTAAGAGTTGAAATCCCTGGAATCCTCCAGTTGTAGTATGTAGTAGTTCTATTAATGAAAATAAAACTAATGAAGAATAAAATCCCGTAAACAATAGGTTAGTTTATAATGTTGTGAGTTTGTATAACCATGCTTGATATGACCTAGTGACCTCTACGACGTTCTTCAGGCGTTGGACGTTATGACATTTGTCACCCCAGGCATGCCTGCCTAACTGTAGCTAGCAGTTCAGGTGTGGGATAGTCAATCCCAAATAGATCTATTCACAAATCTCATGCTCTCCTTCCAGGAGACTCTGGTTATACTATGATAGGATTTAGCCCGCACCCCGAAGGGTAAGATTGAAGTGATGTCTCACAACCCTGTATTAACTAGTTTACGTGTATTGTTATGTTGTCATATACTTAATTCTGAATGTATGCCTTGTAGAGTATAAATAATTATACTTCAATAATTATTTAGTAATGTACTCTTGTTATCCGAAAGGAATTATTGTATGCCATAAACTAGTTCTACCATAATTTATATGATTGATATGGTGTACGGTTCTTGAATTTGTAAAACAGTGTACTGAAATCCCAAACTATACCTATTATAGTTTGCATGTGTGTTAAATACTCGGTTCATGTATTGATCTGGAAATTATGCAAATTTTTGGCTGTAAGTTGAAAATGTCCCTTATGCTCAGCATGTTACAAAAGGGATAAAATATCTAAATATTTCATAAAAATGTGGAAACCTTTTGAGTGTATCAATTGCATAAGTTTTAAATCCTGTCGTGATTTTGTGCATAAGTTCATAAAAACTATTTGTGTTTAGCTTGTATCCTCCCCCTGAAAACGTTAAAATAGTAAAATCGTAGGGGTATGAACTCACTGTTGGTTGCGTGTATGCCGGACAACGAGACTGGAATGAGGACCCTCGAGTTTGTTGTATGCAAAGCTAACGAAATCCTAATAATAACTAAACACATATTTGTATTTAAATTAGCGAATCCATTAATTAAAGTGTTGGAAAAACAATTGCTTTTGGTTAAGGATTGTTACCGAGACTCGATCGAAGTGGAAAAGTGGGTCTGCAGCCAAGATTCACGGTGTAGGGCTGATTGCGGCCGTGAAGGGATTACGGCCGTGAACTGTTCTCGGTCGTGAACGGTTTACTTCCTTTGAAGGTTTTACGGTCTTTGAATGGTTCACGGTCTGTTCTTGGTGAAAATTTGAAGGTTTGAAGGGTTCACGACCGTGAACTAATTTCGGCCCTTGAAGATTTGAAGATTTGAAGGGTTTACGGCCGTGATCTCAAGAACAATAATGCTTGATTTGATGAAAAGACGGATGTTTGATGCTCCAAAACGATTTTTAAGGTGGATTGAGTGATAGATGAAGAGAAAACTTGGGTTTTTCGGGTGATGATTTTAGAGAGAGAAAGTGTGTTTTCGGCCATAAAAGTATAAATGAGGGTATGAACACGTATATATAGGCTGATTTCATGGTCGGTGGTGGGGTCCACCAGCCGTGATCGGTTTACGGCTGTGATCGGGTTCACGGTCGTGAACACCAATCAGACCGCATTTGCTGATTTTCGAAGAACACTCGGGTTTTCGCGCGATTTTGGTTCCGACTCTTATATATAAAATTTAATTATATAATTAATGATTTTCCAAGTTATAAGGATTTGATGGAACAAAATAAAATTAAAAATTTTATTTAACGGAATCGGGAAAACGTTAACGGGAAAAAGGTTCGAGTTGTCACAATTTGTTTGTGTGTTGGTACTTTGGGGGAACTCACTAAGCTTTGGCTTACGGTTTTTAGTTGTTGTTTCAGGTACTTCTGATGATCGCGGGAAGGCGAGGGCGTGATCATACACATCCTCTGTTTATGGCTTTATGATTTTGGGATACTCTGATATGGATAAACAATTTGGAAACAATGATTTTGTAAAAATTTTATTACTATGGGTTGTTTTTAAAAGTTTAAATTGATTGTGATTTTTGGGATGTTACAAGTTGGTATCAGAGCCTTGGTTTGAGTGAATTGGAGGAACACTCGTGTGAATCCAGTCTCAAACTAAGGAAATGAAAAAGTTATGAAAATGATTTTCAAATTTTTTTTGAAAATAATCAAAAGAGGATCTGATGTCTACAATCAGCTGGAGTCAGTAATTAGACCCTAAATTACCATACTTTTATTTGATATTGTTATATGTTAGAACAACATGCTAGTGATAGGCTAGGGATCTTCAGGAATTGCATGATAGAATTGCCATATTATATGATGCCTGATATATTAGCTTTTTCCTTATATGAAATTGACATCATTATTGTAGTTGCTTAGTGTGTACCTCTAAATTGTACATAACTAAGATTTTTTAGCCTGAGAATGTTTGATTTAGCCTTATTTCATGTTCCTTGTCTGGTTGTGGGCTTAGGGTAGAATCAAGTATTTGATTGTCTATAGGATCCAGAGTTATGTATGATTAACATACACAAGTGCTGCAGGGTTGGTGGAAGTTTCATGGATGAGTTTTGTGGAGTCATTCGGCCAGTTGTGTAATGTCTAGCCTTCCAATAGGAAGTTAGAATAGGGTGTATGCATATTCTAGTGAGTATTTTTAGGGTTGTTGTGATGATCTTCTGAGACAAATATGGGTAAGTGTGGAAGGTAGTATGGGCCCGTACTACCGGAAGCACAGGACCCGTACGCAAAGCAGGGAAGTCAACACCCCCTATGGTTTTGTTGGGAATTGGTCCATATGGTATATTGTGCATGTATCTGATATCTCCCTTGTTTATTTTCAGTATGGTGGTTACGAGGCGATTTGAGACGAGATCCGAATCAGGACCAGAATCGGGTGGCCAGGATAGGCCAGCTTTGACAGAGGACCGGGTTAGGGAGATCATTCACGAGGAGGTCGTTTCTATCATCCGGGGTCAGATACCAGAGTTTTTTTGGGTCTACTAAGACTGCCATGATGGAGTTCTTTGATGACCGATATGTTGCACTCTCTAAGACAGCTGCTTCTACAGCCACCGCAGTCGTTGCTACTGCGGGGATTAGCGCTGGGAGGGCTTTCCGGTACTGGGAATTTGATCATTTGAATCCCCCGATGTTTGGAGGAGTTCATGATCTGATCATAGCCATTAGGTGGTTGTCTAACATGGAGGGATGTTTCTTTACGTGCTCTTGCCCAGCTGACCAGAAAGTCAAGTGCGCTTTGAACCTTCTACGGTCTAGAGTGAAGGATTGGTGGAGGTTGGTTACTAGCTTGTACTCTCCAGAGCAGAGGGCTGCCATGACTTGGGAGAAATTCTCTGAGATGTTCCGTTCTAGATATTCTCCACTGGTGGAGTGAGAGAGGTTAGCCAAGGAGTATTTGGATTTGAGGCAGGGGACCGAGTCGGTGATGGAGATCACCAAGATGTTTACAGAGAAAGCTATGTTTTGCCTTGAGTTTCCTACTTCCGAGAAGGCTCAGATGACCCGGTACTTGAGCAAGCTCAAGACAGACATCCGACAGTTTGTGTCCATGTAACGTTATACTTCTTTGGTAGATTTGAAGGAGGCCACTAGTCGGCGTGAGATTGAGATGAAGCTCCAGGCGAAGGAGCAGAGGTAGGCACTAACGTAGCCGCAGCCTGCACCAAAGCGGTTCAAGGTCGCTGATGCTAGATCTGGGAGTCATAGGGGCTACACTTGCGGAAAGTGCGGCAAGGTTCATGATGGAGCTTGTCGATCTTCTTCAGGATGCCACAAATGTGGCAAGCAGGGCCACATTGCGCGGTACTACGGGCAGCAGGCTCCTGTATCTGGATCGACTCAGGCTCCAGCGCCGACTACTCTGAGGATCACGGATGGGAGCCAAAGTCGGGCGGAGCCCCCGAGGGCTTGCTGTCGCGCTTTTCAGCTTACTGTCGAAAAGGCCATAGAAAGACCAGATGTTGTGACCGATATGTTTCTATTTGTTGTTCTGTGGATTATTTTTTGGAATTCTTTTATTTATTTCTCTGATAGGTATGTTCTTAGTGAACTCTTTGCCTGCTCTAGTATTATTTGACTCGGGAGTGAGTCATTCTTTTGTATTGCGATCTTTCGGTAGGGATTTTGGTGTGCCTCTTTATGAGTTGGAGTTTCCGTTGCGGGTTTCTATCCCCAATGAACACGGGGTTTCTACATCCAATATATATTAGGGTTGTGTATTTGAGATCTTTGGGGTGTCCTATCCGATTGATTTGATCATTATCCCCATGCGGGATGTACGCGTAATAGTGGGTATAGACTGGCTGAGCAGGTTTGGTGCCATGATCGATTGTGAGGGCTAGCGAGTGGTAGTTCGAACCCCAAGTGGGGGAGAACTGGTTATCTATAGAGATGGCACCATGGTTGGTTCTGGGTTTTGTTCAGCAGCGAAGGCTCAAAAGTATATTCAGCATGGGTGTGTGGGTTACCTGGCTTTTGTGGTTGATACTCGGGTTGGGGAGCAGACTTTAGTTTCAGAGGTACCAGTTGTCAGGGAGTTTGCCGATGTTTTCCCGGAGGAGTTACCCGGTGTGCCTCCCGATCTACTGCTAGGTGCGGCTCTGATCGCCAAGGAATCGTGCGGCTTGGCACCGCCTAAGATTCAGGAGTTGTCGTCTCAGCTTCAGGAGCTGTTAGGCAAGCAGTTCATCAGAACGAGGAACTCGTCGTTGGGAGCGCCGATACTGTTCGTCAAGAAGAAGGATGGTTCACAACGGATGTACATTTATTACCAGGAGTTGAACAAGTTAACGGTAAATAACCGTTATCGCCTTCCACGGGTCGATGACCTCTTTGATCAGTTGCAGGGTGCATCTTGGTTCTCCAAGATCGATCCGAGGTCCGAGAATCATCAGGTGAGAGTGAGAGAGGGGGACGTGGAGAAGACAACATTTCAAACTCGTTATGGGCATTATAAGTTCGTGTTGATGCCATTTAGGCTCACCAATGCACCTGTTGTGTTTATGAATTTGATGAATCGGGTGTGCAGGCCGATTCTCGACTGATCTGTCATTATGTTTATTGATGATATTTTGTTGTATTCCAAGACTAGGGAGCATCACGAGAATCACCTTCGAGAGCTTTTGGGAGTATTGAGGCGGGAACGGCTGTATGCCAAGTTCTTGAAGTGTGAATTTTGGTTACGATAGGTCCAGTTCCGAGGTCATGTCGGTAACCAGGATGCGATTTTGGTCGATCCAGCCAAAATCGAGGCTGTGATGCAGTGGGAGGTTATGAATTCTCCCTCAAAGATCATGAGTTTCTTGATTTTGGCGAGATACTATCGGAGATTTATTCAGGATTTCTCCAAGATTGTGGTACCCCTCACTCGTCTGAAGAGGAAGGGAGTGGATTTTCGATGGGGGCTCGAGCAGCATTCGACATTTGAGACTCTTCGGTGGAGGTTATGTGAGGCCCCAATATTGACCCTACCGGAGGGAGTCAAGGATTTTGTTGTGTTTTGCGATGCATCCATCACCGGTTTGGGGGCGGTCCTTATGCAGAGAGGACGAGTGATTTCTTGTGCTTCATGGCAGCTGAAGCCGCATGAAATGTGATATCCTACTCATGACCTGGAGTTGGGGGCAGTGGTGTTTTCCCTCGAGATTTGAAGACATTATCTTCATGGGTTACGTTGTACTGTTTACACAGATGACAAGCGTTTGAGATATCACTACTAGAAAATACCCTTTAATGACACGCATTGCTTGTCATAAAAGCCACATATGACATGAAAATACGTGTCAAGGAAGGCCCTATCATAAAGGAAGACGACACGCTTTTGCGTGTCGTAAACTTATGACGTGCATTTACGACACGCATTGCGTGTCAAGGAAGGCCCTATAATAAAAGAAATGACACGCATTTGCATGTCGTAACCTTACGACGGGCGTTTAGGACACACATTGCGTATCATTAAAGCCTTATCATGAATGAAGATGACACACATTTGCGTGTTATAAACTTCAACAACCATTTACGATATACATTTACAACGTGCCTTTACGATACTAATTTACACATAATACAAAAATATGGAAACAAATGTATACCAAAACAGTCAATTTCATCCAATAACATCATGTCAAAAAAATTTAATACATTGATATTAAGAGGATCTGATTGTACATTGTTATTAAGAGGTTTTCCCTAACTATATAACCTAATACTACATTGCTAGTAAGCGACACCTTCTTCTTTCAGATATCATGTCATAAAAATCCTCCATGTCATTGGTTTTCCACCTAGTGTACCATGTGTTTCGTGATAAGGGTGTCAAAAAACATCCTCCATGGAAACAAATTAGATGTATTCTATGATATCTAAGCAATCGACAGAAGGAATAGCAAACCATGTTTTTCTTGATAAGGGTGTCCCTCTCCTTCTCAGATATTTAATAATGAACTCTGAAGTGCTAATGTTTCAACTACCCATCTAGACCTGTTTCTACAATGTAATGCTATACAAACTAAAAAGATATGTACAGAGATGATAAACATCAAATTCCAACTAAGTAGAGTTAACTTTGCTACCCCTGACCTGAGAAAAAAATTGCATATAATGTTTCACTTGTAAAAAATGATCATTTCTTTGACAGTGAGTAATATACTATATTCTCCTTTCTTATTAGAGCATTATATTTTCAAATAAAAGAAAGTACGTTGCTATTTTTGCATATAACCATAAAATGGTCATCCTTTCAATACTGTAAATGATCATTGCAACATATTTGGTAAAAAATATGGTATAACCTTTCACTTGCTCACAATTAAGATATTCTTGACCGGTAAAAAAAAGTCAAAAATACTTCAATATTCTTGTTTTCAATTAGACAATAAAATCTTAGAACTAAGAAAAAGAAAAAGTACCTTTTCTAGAAGAACTACTGATGTTTAAGCATAAACACTTAAAACCTCTTAGTAAATCTGAAATAAAATAAATCAAATGCAAAAAGTAACTATTGCTTGCGAGTATGAATGTTAGCCCCACATATTATCCCTTCTTAATTATAATTAATATCAACTAGTTTCCCCTGCACCACGTTAAAAAAAATCAAACACCTTATCAAGGAGATATCAAAACTCATAATTGTTTTCTTCCCCATAATAAAACACTTTATTAAGGAGATATCAAACCTTGCGAGTATGAATGTTAGCCCCACAAATTATTTTCTTCCCCATAATCACGTAAAATCCTTCCCACTTCAGCCTCTGGGCATAAATTTAGAATGTCTTCAGCTATCAAACTTACCTGTAATTGTATTAGTAATACCCCTGTTCCAATCAGTTAAGCGAACAAGATATATAAACAATGATTAACTAATTAATTAATTACACATGTTGATTCTGATTTTGACCTGGGGATCCATTCTCATATTAAGGGGTCTATCACCAAGCACACTAAATCCTCTTTTAGCATTGTTCACCAACATATATATATATATATATATATATATACTTATTAAACATTAATATTGAAGGTCATGGATCTTTACAAAATAAGATTTTTTGAAAATTTCTTAGACAAACAAACAAGATGAAACATGTGTGAAATGGTTAACAGTTTACATGCCTGCATGGATGACATTCCCAAGTCCATTAGGATCCCATCAATTGGTGAAGTTAGAAGCTTCTCATCCACCGCATATATTGTAGACTTGATGTTCTTGAAATTTCGCAAAAAGGTATGTGTTTTTAAGTTGGAAGTCGAGTCATGGGACATGGAACTTTGGATCAAATTAATCTTGATTTTTTCATGGGCAACAGGATGAAAGTCCAGTCCAACATATGACTGCATCTCGGGATGAGCCTGAATTATCTGTTATCTCCAGCACAAGAAATTAACATCAGACCCAAAAGACATTAGTACAATCGAGAAAACCCTTTTTCCAATTCCAGGGCTTCACATTATCAAAGGATCATTGACCAAATAACAACAAAATGAATTCTAAAATCAAGCATGTAATAAAAAATAGAAAAAAGGGGAATCATATTCACATACGACGGAAGAATGATCGGCGGCTCCAACGGTACAATTGAAAAATGTCTAAAGTTTGTGGGAATCAAAAACCTCCAATACCTCACCTAGCATCACCGGAATATGACTCTTGGTGTCACCAAATTGACGAAAGCTCTCCTCATCGAACTTTTTATCCGATCGGGTCCTCCACTTCACTACAGAATCTATTAGAACTCGACGACTAGTACCAATAACGGAATTATCTTTTCTGTTTAGCTTTTTCTTGTTACGAGTAGAAGCAGATAAGGTAGTGGAATAACTGGCGAGTGCGAGAAGGGAAGAGGAAATTCCGCGGTGGTAGCAATGCAACGGCGATAAGGTGAATGAAGGATGAAATAACAGTTGCTTAAGACGATAAGCTGAATACATATGCAAGGTTTTGACTCTCGATTCAGTATAGGGAATGAACCAAACAAGAGCCATCAAATAACCTATTAAGGTAGAGTCCAAGGAGGTGAGGCGGGACACAGTCACAGGTGTGGTGGAAGAGTCACAGTCGTAGTCACCAGTGCGATGGAGGGGTCGTAGACCCAATTGAGAGTGAAACGATTCTGTTGTAAGCATTAGCTTATCGTTGGTCGATTTGTAATGAGGAGAGCCTGAGGTCGCCGGAGGAGAAGTGACCAAAGGCGAATCAAGGTGAATCGTCCATTGTTTCAGAGCTCAGAGAGAAGCGAGAGTGTTTTCATTCTTGAAAAAAACCCTAGCTAAAATGGCCACAACGATTTTGTGGAATTTAGTATTTGGTGATGTTGCAATTTTGTTGTGCGAGAAAAGAGGAGTGGTGATGATATTAGGGTTTTTTTTGGGTATTGATCAGTGAGAGAGAAGAACGATGGAAATAAGGTAGAGGATAAAATGGCGGCCTTTCAAACTTTTGGGATTTTCATTTCCCCCTAAGCTGCGAAAGAAGAAAACCCGCGTTTCATTAAATAAAATATAAAGCGACATCTCTACACGACACTCATTTTAACATAGGTTCCCTACGTGTTATTTTTTTTATTGGACACTAATTTTAGGGCACACAAAAATGTGTGTCCTCTATCCTTCATTTTTTTTTAAAAAAATGGACATTATTTTTAGGACACACAAAAAATGTGTATCCTAAATCATTGTGTATCATTGTTTGCGTGTCATTAAACGAATGTTTTCTAGTAGTGTATCTTATGGACTAGCCGAACATGAACATGAGGCAATGCAGGTGGCTGGACGTAGTCAAGTATTATGAGTGCGAGATCCTTTACCATCCGGGTAAAGCGAATGTGGTAGCGGATGCATTGAGCCGCAAGTCGACTGGATCTTCAGTTGGAGGGATGTGTATGCGAATATCCGTTGATTCTCCGCTTTTGGGTTTGATCAAGGAGGCTCAGGCAGATGGAGTTCGAAAGGAGAACTGGAAACACGAAAGGATCAGGGGCGAGATCGACAAGTTTGTCACTAATAGTCGGGGGTTGTTGACCCGATGCAATCGGGTTTGGGTTCTAGTTTTCGGTGGGGTCAGGCAGAGAATGTTGGAAGAGGCTCATAAGTCTCGTTTTTCTATACACCCGTGAGCCACCAAGATGTATCGAGATTTGAGATTAAGCTATTGGAGGTTCCCATGTGGAAGTGGGAATAGATCACCATGGATTTTATCACCAAGTTGCTGAAGATGGCCAAGGATTTTGATGTTATATGGGTCATCGAGGATCAATTGACCAAGAGTGCCTACTTTTTGGATATCCGGTAGATCTCTTCGGCCGAAAAGTTGGCCGATGTGTACGTCCAGGAGATCGTTGCATGCCATGGAGTTCCGGACTGCATTCTTTTA
Organism: Lactuca virosa; assembly: GCF_052849685.1. Lineage (NCBI taxonomy): Eukaryota > Viridiplantae > Streptophyta > Magnoliopsida > Asterales > Asteraceae > Lactuca > Lactuca virosa. Next base: position 188,463,278 of record NC_136429.1, on the reverse strand, counting down.
AACCGAGATGTTGGTTCACTTCCCGATCCTGGCAAAAGTTCCATGCCGAACTGGGCACGAGGTTTCATTTCAGCACTGCCTATCACCCGCAGACCGCTGATAAGAGTTAGCAGACCATCTAGACCCTTGAGGATATGTTGCGGGCCCGTGTCATTGATTTCGGTGGGAGTTGGGATGTTGGGTTTTGAGCATTCTAACACTCCTATGGTGTACATGCAACCCTATAAACCTTGGATCTATGTTTTCTCTATTATACATGCAAATATTAAATATTCCAAGGTTTCATCCTAACTAGCATATTATGAAGCACCTATACTACAAAGTTCTAGTTAGATGACATACCTTTTGATGTAGCTTGATGTCTTCAAGCTTTAAGAGCTTAGCCCCAATAGTGTGGAAGCCTCAAATGGAATCACAAATCACCAAAACATGCAAAGTGAAACACAAGAATTAATGAATCAAATATGGTATCAAACCCTATGAATATAAATAAACACTTTTATTTATCACCATATTGATTACTCATTATTCATTGTTTCGGTTTTATCAACTTTATACTTGAATTAAAAATACTAGTTGTCCCATGCTCCAAGCATGTACACTATGTTTTTCTTAAACAATAGCTTTGCCATACACCAAGTATGCAGTCTATGTTTGTCTATGATCCTTACTTTGTGAAATAAACCAATTGAACATAATTTCAATGATTCTAATTTCACACTCCCAAATCCTTATCGAAAAATATGAGAATTTCAAATTCCTATCATTTATCGAAATCTGTTTAGATTTTAAACTTATATGCACTGACCCTCCTATAATGAATATGTACAAAGTCACAAAGACTTGTCAACAGTCATTATAAGGTATTCCAATGGAGATCAACTCCATGGAAACTAAGTCTCATATTCAAAGTACATTGCTTTGGACATGCTTCTTGCATTAAGTTTTCTAATCTTACACATATAACTTCCACCTATGGAGACAACTCCATATTCTCATTTTGACTATCACTTCTGAAAAAGAGATGCCTCTTTTCAGAATATGTCAATATGGTCCTTCCAAAATTAGCACTATACTTCCAACTGTCCCTGAGCAACCAATCTTTGGTAAACCTCAGATTGTCCTCGACAATTGCTTAATCATTTTAGTCATATCCAATTCTAGACCTTTTCCCTTCTTAATGCCTCTGGACATTTGGAAAAATTTAGAAATGACAAATATTATACCACATGCAATCGATCCTGTATCCAAAGCAAATGGTACACGATTCATGATGTCTCACATAAAGACATGATTCTAGACCAGTCTTTTGCTATAATATTTTTATTTGCCATGTTTTCAAAATTTGACTATGAAGAGGGATGCCGTAATCATAATCGAATTTTGAGAACGCAATATATAGAATTTCCTTAAGTTGAACCAATCCAACATGAAATTCATATATATATATATTCTTGACTAAAGATGATTAAGGTCTCAATCTAAGCCTTTAGAACTGAAATGAAGTATATCCTCTCCCTTAATTATAGCAAAACAACTTTTTCAATCCCTGCAGCCTCACGAATTGAAACTTTTGTTTTCTATAATTAACATTGCTAACTTGCAACACTAACAGTAATTATCATGCTCCCACTAACATGATGATTATTAGCATAACACTTATGCTCCCACTAGCTTTGACATGTACTCAAAAATCAGCTGGACTTCTATAAATCAATACTTTATTGACTTTCTTACCAAAGTTCAGATTTCTGATATGAGATGCTTTGATAAAACTTTATCAAAATCATACACCTTTCCTTAGATAGCATGCATGTGTGTCTAAACAATTTCAGAACTATGAAAAGGGATGCCGTAATCATAGTCTCAATTGTTTAGACCTTTTGCCATCTGCTTCAAATCTACTTGGTGGAAGTGTTTCCTCACCATCATTTTCATGAATCGGAGAGAAACCTTATGACCCTTAGATTTTATGGTGTATGTGTTCTTATCCATGTGAATCGTCAAAACCATAGTCACAAGACAAGGATAATGACAAATCCAAACTCATATGGACTGAACTTATGCAATCTTAACTTCTTGCCACCTGGCAGTACAGGGCCTGCCATTGCTTCCAAGTTGTTATGCAACCAATTGAGAACTTTCAGAACTCCTGTGCAAAGCCAACTTTAACTGGAATGGGCACAGAATATGTCAACACGATAGGTTATAAACCACAAGTCGTGTGTTAGTGAAGAACCTCAGGTTTTATTCTTGATTAGTTATTGAAATTCTTTTTAGGATCTTTAAGACTCCCACTATCCTCTTGACATATAAGACTATCTTGCCAAATATTCAAGAGATAGTGCGGATTCTTTATCAAGACAAACACTTCACACAATTGGCCTTAGTTGGTCTTTGTTTTATCCAAAACATCACAACTTACCAATTTCAAATGTACAAGAGTAGGACACTTTTACTCTTACATTTGACAAGTGTTTTAAACCTTTATTTAAGATATGTCACTCAAGTTACAATCTTGGAGTATGACTCTAAGAATTGTTTTGGAAGGAAGTATGACTCATCTTCCTGATCTAACCATTTCAACAATTCATGACTCCTCTTCTTAGTCATAAGAATGCACTAAGATGACCTTTAGAGGACTAATTGTGATGTGATTTCTAAATCATTAAGATGATCACAAACATGATACTAAAGTACTCTCCCATCTTTTCAGATTTGAGAAACTTTTATCTTTCTGCCTAATTTGATTCTTCCCATTCGTTCTGCCATACATTGAGACTTTTCCAATGTTTCAGAATTATACTTAAACTTATAAGTATAACCATATTTACTAAACTTTAGTAAATCAAATAGTCTTAACGAGCTTTGTGGTGGACATGACCAGTGCACAAGAATGTGTACTCGATCCCTTTAGTCCTTCACTTGACTCACACATCCATGTGAACAAGTAATTAGTCTTGATTTTCCAATGCTTGAAAGTTCTCATTCATCATACTATTCAACTTGCATGATTCCAAGTTTCGGTCCAATTGAAACTTGGGTGATGAGGAACTTTCCTGATTTGGTAAATTTAGACACTACCACAAATGAAAGAATCAAATCCATTTTCCAATATTGCTGTCAGTGGAATCATATAAGCAACAATTTTCCACAAATGCCATTGTAAGGATACTTCAAATAAATAAAATTAAACAATTTTCTTTTATTTTAAAACTTTGAGGAAAAACTTATCCTTACAATCCACATGGAAAATTGTTGTTATCTATTCCTTAGCAATATATCATAACTTCTTAAGCAACTGCTCAAAATTCTGATGCGATCGAAATCCACCTTCGCGATCAGAATCAGCATATACTTCCTTTAAGATTTCTCTCTATTCTTTGATTCTTAAAACATCAACATGTGACCCACTCACAACATGTAATGAGGATCTCAGAATAGAACTTAACAGAGTTAGATAATGGGCTCTACCTGATGTAGAGTCAAACTTATTGACTTTAACATCCTTAGGTAAATTTGGCAGCTTTGCAATCAACGCCCCTTCCTTTGGCAAAATAAACATATGAACCCTTTGGTAATGGGACTATCTCAGACTTAGCCTTTCTCTTTACCATTTGGTCAACCGGGTTGACTATGGCCAATCCCTTTCCATTGGGAAGAGAATGTTTTTTCTGGATTTCCAATGTCACCATTGTCACTGTCCATAAAGTTTTTGGGAAGTTGATCTTCTAATCAAATTTGCTTTATTATCGTTCCAAATCATTGCTGATTCAGCAGCACCAAGCAAATAGATATGATCATTAAGATTCATGTCATAGTCTGTTTCATAGTAGTCCCAAAGGAACTCACTATGTGACTTAGAAAGTGATTGAACATCCAACTTTCTCAAGACTTTGACACCCAACTCTCTCGACTTGTCAATATGTGACTTCATCTCTAAGATGTGATCACACATAGATCTTGCTTGCCATTAGGGCTTGAGTGACCTTGAACTTGTGGGTTAGGGAGAATAATTGGAGGAGGTGGAGGAAGAGAAGTATGACTTTCATGAGCCAAACTCGGGAAGTCATATTCATTAGGAAAGCTTGGTTTGGGATGATCATTGTTGTCTAAACCAGACATCAACAATGGGAGAAATTCACGTAAAGTTGATATAAGTCCTTAATATAACACCCAATATGATATATTAAGTCTATGACCCAACAAACTATTTTATAACTTGGAAGAGGGATGCCGTAATCCAAGCTATAAAATATTTGAAGGTAGGTGAATGACGATTCACCAATTTCCACCAAGATAAACGAAATGTATTATTAGGTTTTAATTGGTTTTGAACCTCCTAGATTCTTTTGAGATTCATTGAACTTTTTAATGACATGTTTCAATCTCGAGGTTGCCCTTCAGGTTTTGTGACTGGGATGCCGAGGATCACAAAACAAGGTGTGAAGTAACCATGCAAATATACTTGGTACCCTTAATATTTACCCCTCAATCGATGTGCCAGTTAACCACACACGCTCCAACGATACTATGATAAACATTAAGTTACCATTTGCCTACCTTGTTAAGTCCAGGTTAGTGTGCCGGTTAACCACACACGCTCCACTAATAGCTTAAACAAAGTGCAAAGTGTAATTTCATGGATTAGCACCTTATTCACATTTTCCTAAGTAACTAAGATTGGGAATTTATAAGTGTTTAGTTACTTAGTATTTATCATTATACTTATAATGAAGGGAGAATTATAGTCCTTGTCCTACCTGTTCGGCTAACGACCCTCCACCGGTCAAGGAAGCGGTGAGTGAGAGTGGACACCCATTAAACTGCCATTTTATAGGCAGTAACCTTATACCCCCCTTATAGACCGGCTTCGTGAATGAGGTCTACTAATGGTAAGACGACTTGCTCTTATACATATAATATATTAAACTTTTAATATTATAATAGTATAAGGGTGTATTTTAGACATTTAAAATACTTGGTGGTTTAATATATTAATTAAACTAGACTTTTAATTTAATTAAACTCAAACCATATATTTATGGATTAATAATACTCTTTTAATTAAACGCTTTAATTAACTATTAATAAAGTCCATAAGAGTTAATTTGAACTATTCAACAAAACATCATAATTCCAATTATTAAACTCAAAATTAAAACCATTTAATTAATTGTTTAAGTTATGAACCCAAGAGTTTTAGAATTCAATTCTTGTTTTCATAAAAAACTTTTCTCAAATTCCAAAACTTGAGGGCAAGTTTTGTAATTCTTGAAAACCTTTGGATTCCATAACTTATGGAATTAATGGTGTTTTATGATGAAACTTTCCATGTTCCATAACTTAAGAACAAGTTATGGAATTCTTTAAAATATTAATACCAAATTTTGTAACTCCAAAAAAACTTTGAATCAATTTTTTTTTAAACAAAAACTTTCATATCCATAACTTATGGAAGTTTCAAAAACCCTTAAGATCACAACTTTAAAAAAAAACTTTTGAGCTCCAAAATTTTATGACAAAATATGTAACTCCTTAAAACATTTAGATCAAACTTTTAAAACTAATAAAATAATCATATCATTTTATCTTTTACTAAATTTGACATAATTCAACTCATATAGCAAATGATTCAAATTTTACAAATAATTAGTTGTTTCACACAACAAGTAATTATCTTAAAATTTGACAAACGTCATGTGTTTTTTTTCAACTTGAAAATAAAACATTTGCATCAATATAACAGAAAACAACCCATGGCTCTGATACAACTGTTGGGTTTTGAGCATTCTAACACTCCTATGGTGTACATGCAACCCTATAAACCTTGGATCTATGTTTTCTCTATTATACATGCAAATATTAAATATTCCAAGGTTTCATCCTAACTAGCATATTATGAAGCACCTATACTACAAAGTTCTAGTTAGATGACATACCTTTTGATGTAGCTTGATGTCTTCAAGCTTTAAGGGCTTAGCCCCAATAGTGTGGAAGCCTCAAATGGAATCACAAATCACCAAAACACCTTGGAAGAACTTGAGAGAATATGTATGAACACTAAAATCGGCTCACTCTTATTTTCACACACTTGTGCCAATTTTGTGAGCCAAGGACCCCTTTATATATTATGGAGGATTAGGGTTACATCCATGTAAACCCTAATACCCATGACCTTTCATTTACATAGAATCCATGGGTTAAAAGCTCCATGGACCATCCATGAAAGCTTAGCCCAACCTAAATGAACTTGGCCCATTCCATATATATAAGAGTCCATATTTAATTAGTTCTTTTTGATCACTTAATTAATTATAAATTAATTCTTGATCAATACTAATTAAATAATATGATTCCATATTAATATATTAGAACTTATAATATATTAATATAAATCATAAATATACTATTCTCAAAAGACTATCCATATAAATTGTGCCAGTGAAGTGCAACCCAAATGGACCATGTCGGGTCGGGTCAAGTACATACCAAATATAGTTATAGACTTAGACATTAATCCAACATGGGATTGTCTCACCTTTTGAGCTATTGTATGGTCGGAGATGTTGTACCTCGGTATGTTGGGGAGAGGTTGGTTATAGGGTCATGTGAAGAACTGAAGTAGTCCTTCAAACCACGTAGCTTATTCAGCAGATCAGGCAGAGACTGCAGATCGCTCAGAGTCAGCAGAGGAGTTAAGCCGACCGACGCCGATCAGATTTGGAGTTTCAGGTCAACGATATGGTGCTCCTGAAGGTCTCGCCCTGGAATGGTGTGATACACTTTAGGAAGAGGGGGAACTTGGGTCCCCGATATATTGGACCTTTTCGTGTGATTTCTAGGATTGGCAGGGAGGCTTACTAGTTGGATTTGCCTAGTGAGCTTAGTCAGATCCACACCATTTTCCATGTCTCTTAGTTGCAAAAGTCTGTGTTGGACAGTGAGACAGTGATTCCTTTGGATGATATTCAAGTCGATCAACGCCTGAATTATATTGAGAGATGGTGGCTATTTTGGAAAGAAGGATGAAGGTCCTGCACAACAAGGAGATATCTTTGGTAAAGGTTCAGTGTAGACCTGGCAATTCGTGTATTCGTGTCATGAAAACGTGTCAGCCACGAATTTGACACGATACGATTACACGATGAGAAATAAGCTTTATCTCAATTTTTAAGATGTATTCGTGTCGTGCATTCGTGTCGTGTCGTGTCTCTCACAGATTCGTGTCTTCGTGTCTGAAATTGCCAAGTCTAGTTCAGTGGCAGCATCAGAGAGGCTCCGAGTGGACTTGGGACTAGGAGGCTGGGATGAGGGAGCATTACCCCAAGTTATTCATTGCAGTAGACTTCAAGGATGAAGTCTAAGTCAAGTGGGGGACAATTGTAACATCGTGTTTTGTGTTACTTTAATCTTTGACCCTTATATTGAGATTTATTGCATTTTGGTCCTTGTAATGTAAGACTTGTGGATGGGAGTGGCTGTTGGTGCCACTTTGGGATTGTTGGGGTGGATCCATGCACGCTGGGTGTATTCTTTGTGTATACAGGGCGTACGTGGTGAAGTCCCAGAACCTAATCATTAGGGTTTGGACCCTATTTATTCTTCATTAACTCCCAACCTTGGCTCCTTCCGTCATCCTCCATCCTTTCAAACGACCTTGCAACCCTAATCCGCCTTGTGCAACATTTCTAAGCTTGTGTGTGTGTGTGTTTTGTGCCTTTTAATAAGAATAAAAGAAGTAGAGACCATCTTGAAAGAGTGCAACGCTTTAGATCCAAAAACACACCCTCTTTTGGCATCACTTGGAGGTATAAAGTTCTAAACATGGTGAAGTTTCATATAGATCTTGTTTTGGGCTTGGTTTTAGGTTTTTTTTTCCCATATGTGGTGTTTCATGAGCATCGCATGTTCTTGACGCAATAAGTCCTCCTTTCAGACCATAAGAAGGGTCGCGAGTCATAAAAATGAGGTCTTAATGATTAATTTTGCTCCATGCATTCGTTAGAAGGTATTAATGCGTTAAGATGTTGAATTAAGAAATTAATGGACATGTAAAGTCATAAAGTTGGAAACTTTATGACTCTTGAGGATGATTTGGCATTAGATCTGAAAATTAGACGTAAGAACTTAAGGAATTAAGCTCTTAATGAGTTTTAGGAAGACTGGGCGTACGCCCTACGTAATCTGAGTACGCAGCGATACGTGGTCAACCACCCTGATGGTGGTCAATGCTCGAGTATGCACCACGTAAATTTGGAGTACGCCCCGCATACGCACTCCATGTTGAATCGGCTGAGTTGACTTAGCAGGGTTGACGCAGTTGACTTTGACCAGTTTGATTTTAACTTTGACCAGGTTTGACCGAGGAGTATTTTGGGTATTTTGAATGGTGTTTGAGAATTGGTCATTTGGAGGAATAGGTATCGATTAGAGCTGAGATTCGTAGTCGGGGCCTTATCAGCTATTGTTCAGACTGTGAGGTGAGTTTTTCGTCACTGTAATTTCAGGACGAAGGCACCAAGGCCAACCCATTGGATTGATATACTGTTTTATCGTATTTTAATATGCGGTAGTGATCTGTAGATCTGTTTGTTTGTCTGTTGGCTGATTATATATTGATTTGTTATGAATATGTGGACATATTTAGTATGGTGCTTGAGGCTTTACTGCTTTGTGCGTGAGCCAACAGACCGGGGGCATTCCGACCTGATGATTGATTGGCCCCGAGGATATTCCATCCTGTGGATGATTGGACCCGTTGTATATTGGCATTCCAACATGGGGTATTCCATCCCGAGGATGACTGGACCCTGAGGTTGACTGGGCCTGGGTTATTCCAACCCGATGGTTGATTGGACCCGACATGCTATTTCATATGTTCTTTGTTTGTGTGTTGGTACTTTGGGGGAACTCACTAAGCTTTGGCTTACGTTTTTTAGTTGTTGTTTCAGGTAGTTCTTATGATCGCGGGAAAGCAAAGGCGTGATCGTACACATCCTCTGTTTATGGCTTTATGATTTTGGGATACTATGATATGGATAAATAATTTGGAAACAATGATTTTGTAAATATTTTATTACTATGGGTTGTTTTTAAAAGTTTAAATTGGTTGTGATTTTCGGGATGTTACACAATCCGTCAAAATACCACGAACTAATTTGACCATGCCCTTTCCTGCCATAAACCTACAATCACTCTTAACATGATTATAAAAGTTAAAAAAACATACATGAATCGACGATCATTAATTAAATATAATCCCATGATTTCTGTCAAAATTCACCTCTTCATTTTTTTATAATCTTTTTTTTTGTTTTCGATTCATTGAACTCCTATGGGCTTTCATTGTTATCACTCAAGGTCGTCGTCACCGGTGATCCTACTAAATTCATCACCAACTAGAAGAAGATAGCTATACCACATTGTCAGTAGAATGGCGTTGAAACACTAACAACTATATCACTACCATTTTTCTACCCAACTGACTACCTTCTATCGGAGCTTCGTGCAATGTTGTCCCTCTTTCGCCTCTCCCTCATAACAACAACTTCTCCAAACCCATACCAGATAACCTCTTCAAGTCCACCATTCTCCTCTCTATAAACCTTTCTCACTTGACCAATCTTGAAGAAAATCACAAGTCTCAAGTTCCTTATGATTTTATATCTATCTTGAAACTTCTTGAACGGGTCTTTTCTGGATTCTCTCAGCAACCTCACAAACAAGTCCGGTACTTTCAATCTTTGTTGTAATCAATTATCCAATTAGATTTTGGTGTTGTGTGGGTTGTTTCAAGTAATGGTTAGTCTAAACCTATGTAATAATAACATCACTAGAAAAATACCGCTTGTAGGTTCTCTACTTAACCAAGGACCAATGTCTTTCATTGGGAATCCATTTATGTGTGGGTTTTGTCCAAACCAAACACTCCCAAAGAGTTGGGTTCTTCAGTTAGTTTAATTACCAGTCAAAACCAATGGCAATTTCAGGTCGGTTTTAATACCTGTAATCTCTGGCATATCGTTGGTTAACAAGATACTATTTTTATTCATGTGAGTTTACGTAAAAGATGGAGGTCTGTAATCCTTAACTGATTGCAATAATTAATATGGATGGTGTAATACCCATTTTTCATAGAAGGTATTATTATGTAATAATGGACATGAGTTAGTAAAAGAAAGTTGTAGATTACCTTGAGCTGATTCTGTGGATATAAAGATCCTCGAAAACGGAGTTCGTATGAACAAGTTATGACCGTTTGAAGTTAAGATGAAAGTATGATGCTATTTTGAAAAAGTCAACGAAAGTCAAACGGTCAATGGAGGCTCACCACGGAACGATGTAGTGTTCACCATGGAGTGGTAGTGAGTGAATCACCGAAACATGTATCGAGCGTGGAAGGAGACGTGGCAGGAGGATGAAATACGTGGCAAGTCGACAACTTCCTGGACACCATGGGATGGTCATGTGCATATATAAATAAATTTCATTTGTGTCATTTTGAGGATTTTTACGCGTTCGATCGGGGTAGCGACTCAGGAGGTGTTTCCGGGGAATCATTACCGATGTATCATACTAGTGTACGGGAATACATGAGTCAATTTATGGGATTAATGGTGGTATATTTTATCTCGTTTTATGTAAATATGTTATTGTAATATTTTGTAGAGGATTGTTATACTCGATTATGTGTTATAGGATTTCATGATACGATTCTATTACGAACCCCGGTGAGTATTTAATTATTTAATGTGAACTGTAAGGGTTGTATACCCTAGGTTACCGAGAATTTGTAGACTGTGCTAACGGCTTACGGGGTTAAGTCGTTAGGTGATTGAAATTGAAAACTTGATTAGTTCGGTAACAAATAGTAACCGGGTTTAACTAATGATCGGATAATTGATTGTTGTGGTTGATATGATAGTAAGTATAGACAAGTTTAGATGAACTTGATATATTGTCCAAATAGGTCTGGACAAGTGATGGATTGGAAAGCGGTAAAGTGCATGAGGTCGGAGTTATATTTAGTCTTCACTAACTAACTGGGCGAGTAACCTCACATCTTTTCTAGATAGATATTGTCCAGATGTATGTTATTTTTGTATTGCATTGATTATATCCTAAATACAATAATATGATTATTTTGAATTGTTATGTTCAGGATTGGAACTTGTAGGGCTATACTTGTGGTTAGGTATTGGAGAATTAAAGGTCAATGGTGAACTTAGTGTCTGAACGTTATATTTGTATACGGTTAAGACTATATCAATTGGTAAGGGCTATTTGGAGGTTTTAGAGTAACATGACTATATGAATGATTAGAACTTTTGGTTTATGATGGTAACCTTGGTAGTTGAAACACCATTAAGAGAGAGATGCAAATTAACGACATACTCAGTATCTGTAACGCTGTGTTTAAAAGATTGTGGTAGAAGGGATAATGGTAGTCTTGGTGACTGTAATACCATTACCAATTGAATTTAATAGTTATGTAATATGAAATACTACCGAGGAAAGGTTATAGGAATTGATAGTAGCTAACATGATTGTAATTCTACTATGCCTTCTGAGTAAGTATAATGTTTGATAGCATGGTTAATGACATTGGATGTCTATTGGGTAGCAGAATGTTGGTGTAGCCTTAGTATACATATATGTGCTAGACTAAAGTAGTTTTTTTGGTTGTAAGGCAATGTGATAAGGTTGTATATGTCATTGATAAAATTATGGCAATAACGATATAGTATCGTAATTTTATAGGACTGCAATTGATGGTAGTTTAGGTGATTGAAATCCTATTATTCGAGTAATGCAAGTGAATGGTGGATTCAGTGTCGGTAACACTATACTTGTAGGTTATTTAAAAAGAATTAGTGGTATGCTTGGTGTTGTAATTACCATTGTGTGAGAATTATTTGTTAGTGGTATGCTTAATGGTGTAATTACTGTTGTTTATCTCCGATGCAAATAATGATTGTAGTGGTATGGTTAGTGCTAGAAATATCCATGTGATGGAATAATGTTAGTCATGATAGTCTTAGTGACTGTAATACCATGGACTAATATTAGTGATGGTCTTGGTAACTATAAAACCATAGTATTAAAAATAGTTATTAGTGGTGGTCTTGGTGACTGTAACACCAAGCTATTAAGAATAAGTATTAGTGATGGTCTGGTGGTTGTAACACCATGTTATTAGGATCGGTTAATTGTGGTGATGTTGGTGACTATAACACCAAGAGGTTATGAGAATGTATAAATTATTGTATGTTAATGTTATATTATGATAATAGCCTTGGTAGCTGAAATATTGTCATTTGGAGAATTATAAATTTATAGTAACCATGGTGGTTGAAATACTATACTTGCGAAAGAATATGTTGTTGTGAAAGTTTAGATGGCTTCAATGCCATGAGGAGAAAAGTCAGTTGGAAGAGTTGTAATATATGTAGTATTGATTATCATTAAGAATGGGTTGAGTGGAATTGATGGTGGCCTGTTTGACTGTAAGTCTCGTGTGAATGATAAATAGGAAACTTGGTGTGAGTAATGTCATACGGTGTAATGTCATACGGTGTATTGAATCATTAAAAGACATGGTTGAGAATGTGATGACATATTTAATTGTATAATTTATTTATATTTTGTTGTGCATGTTTATCACTAAGATCTTTGTATATTATTTGTTTGTTGTTTTGTTTCGTACAGGTTGAAGTAGACGTGTAGAAGGATGTGGAGTTAGTAGTGCCCGACTTGCATCCTTACACTAGATTCTTGTAAGATCCTCTTGATAACTTATTGTACTAATTTGTGATACGAATGTACACCGAATTGTAATGATTCATGTATTATAAATAAAATAAATTAGGTGTAATTTATGATAAAAATTTGGGCATTAAAAGTTGGTATCAAATCCATGGTTTAAGTGTAGGCGTCTGGTAATAGATTCCTAGTCGTAAACTGGAAGGTCAAAAGAGAATGTGAATTGGCTAGAATTAGTAGATATCAGTTAATAAAATTATTAGAAATAGTTAGAGAATATTATGGTATGTGTGTGAATTGTTTTCCCGTAAGCTATATTATTATATATTTTGTTTGGGTGATAGTGAGATCGGTGTTGCGACACTGTGAGCCAAACAATCATGTGTTGAGTGATGGCAAGATCGGTGTTGCTAAACTGTGAGCCAAATAGTCTTGAATGGGTGATAGCAAGATTGGCATTGCGACATCGTGACCTAAACATATGCGATAATGACATTATTGTTACATTTAATTGTTGGAATGAAGACAAGATCAAGGTAGTGGCACCGTGAGTCTAATAATTTCGTTTGGGATGATAGCGAGAGCGACGTAGTGTCGTGAGCTAATCGGACCTGAGGGATGACGAAAATACCCTACAGGCCCGAGGTTGACATTAATGTTATGTTTAAAGATCATTGTTGGAGAATTACAATTCACCGGCAGAATTGGTGTCTGTAATACCATACTTATATGTTGGTAGTTGAAAAGGGTTTAGAAAGTTAATCTTATGATATTGTGTTGAAATTTATTTCTGATATTGGTTGGTGTTTGAATTATGAGAAGGGATTGATGAGTCATATAGACTCACGGAGAATGTTGGGATTTTGTGTAAGTGTGATGAGTAAATATATATCCTGGAAACTGATGTTATGAACCTAGAAAGTATAGTTTGTAACTGTACTCACGGCATGGTGATATATGTAGCACAAAACGGAGGCAATAATATTTTGTCATAAAGTTAATAGTGAAGGCAACGTACTTTGGGGATTATGCGGCACGACAAGAATAATTGTGACGCGGTGTGAAAGTAGATTGTTATACTTTTTCTTAACAAAAATGTAGTGACAGATGGGAACTGTCAGGAACATTATAAGAGTGTGACGTGGTCATAATAGTATCTGTTACACAGAAAGTAGATTACATATGTTGATATATGTGATAATATTGATGTACAGGAGATTCGATTATTTGAATACTGAATTTAAAGTAAAGCATTCTAATGAGATACTTTATCATATAAACAAGGTTGAGACGAAGGAGTTTGTGATTATGTAAGATAAGGAAAGAAAGGGATTGGAGACTTAGTTAGAGTATAACCCATCAACTTGTCAATGTTCAAATCTAGTGTATTAGAAAGGTTGGAAATAACCTGAAGGAATGTTTATGTTGTGGGACATAAAAGTTTTACGAGGTGGTATCCTTGGTTATAAGCTTACCTATAGGATTATAGTAGTGTAATGGAAGCATGTAAGTTTGTGGATAGTAGTATGTGATGTTGTATCAGAATGAGAAATTTTTTATTGAGGTGAAGTCCTCTGTAGAAAGTAAGTGTTTATTAGAGGATCTATGTAAATTGATTCATGTTTTAGTTTTTGAATTGTTTCTCAAGTGGACTATGTGGTGATTAAGTTCAAGATAGTAGGTATATTTTGAATACCTAGTGAAATTAACCACTTTGTTGGTACGGAATAGATTAGTGTGATTGAGAATAATTAGTTGATTGTCGAAAAGATGACATGGAAAGAAGAAAGATACGTGACTTTTAAAAGTAGGATGGGCGATTTACCCAAGTATATTATGAGAATTTAAAAGATGGATGGTAGAAATTATATAGATGAAAATATTAAGTAACAAACTCTATAAGAGTATGAGAACAAGTATAGTTACCTGAATAATTAAGGAAGTGATTGAATGATACTGACCTTTAAGGTTAGCAATAATAAAAATCTCGTTATAAGTCAAGTGTATGGAATATCAAGATGAAATCCTAAGGAAAGAAACGGTAGGTGTGCCATATAGTCTGAGTTGTATATGTTAGTTATTGTTGGCTAAGTATAGGCCATAAAATCAAATACCAGATGTTAGTTTAGAATGATTCATTTTTATGAAGGCGATTGGTCCTAAATCATAATATGGTCCACGTATGATTACTTGGATAGAAATTCGGTTGATAAGATACATATAAAGAATTGAGATGGAGGATAGAACCCAACAATCTTGTTGACTGTAATGATAAGGTTCATAATGATTTCGTATTTTGGGGTAGTCTTAGTGACTGTAATATCCCAAATACGAAATTATTGGATTTAGTGGTAGTCTTAGTAAATATTGGTATAGAATGACGAAAGGTATGTTGAATGTAAGGAGTGATAAAGTAGGTTATTATGACCTAGTTGTAGCTTGCCGATGAGATTTCGAGCACATAATCTTCTTAAGGGGGAGAGAGCTTGTAATACCCATTTTTGATAGAAGGTAATATTGTTTAATTATATACATGAGTTAGTGGAAGAAAGTTATAGATTACCTTGAGTTGGTTCCATGGAAATAAAGATCGTTGAAAAAGGAGTTTATATGAGGAAGTTATGACCGTTTAAAGTTAGGATGAAAGCATGTTGCTATTTCGAGAAAGTCAAAAAAAGTCAAAGTCGAACGGTCAATGGTGGCTCGCAACGACGTGTCGTAGTCTTCACCACAATGTGGTAGTTAGTGAATCACCAAGACACATGTCGAGCGCTGAAGGTCATGTGGCAGAGGACAAAATACGTGGCAAGTTGGTAACTAGCTGAACACTGCAGAGTGGGCAATAGACTACCATGGCATGGTCATGCTCATGTATAAATAGATTTCATTTATCTCGTTTTGAGGGTTTTTGTGACTTCGATCGGAGCTGCGACTTGGGAGGTGTTTCCGAGGAATCATTATCGTTGTATTATACTAGTGTACGAGAGTACGTGAATAGATTTATAGGATCAAGAGAGGTATATTTTATCCGATTTTACATAAATACGTTATTGTAATATTGTTTTGGGGGTTGTTATAGTTGACTATGTATTATGGGATTTTGTGATACAGTGTTATTACAAACCACGATGAGTAGTTGAATATTTAATGTGAATGGTAAATGTTATATATCCTAGGTTACCGGGAATTTATAGACTGGGCAAACGGCTTATGGGGTTAAGTCGTTAGGTGGTTGAAATTGAAAACTTGATTAGTTTGGTAACAAATAGTTACCGGGTTTAGCTAACGATCAGGTAACTGATCGTTGTGGTTTATATGATAGTAAGTTTAGACATTTTCTGACGAAATTGATATATTGTCCAAATAAGTCTGGACAAGTGATGGTTTGGGAAGCAATAAAGAGCTTGAGGTCGGAATTATAGTTAGTCTTCACTAACTAACCGGGTGAGTAACCTCACATCTTTTCTAGATATATATTGTCCAAATATATGTTATTATTGGAATGCATTGATTACATGTTAAATAAAATAATGTGATTATTGTGAATTGTTATGTTTAGTATTGGAACATGTAGGGTTATACTTGTGGTATGGTATTGGATAATTAAAGGTCAATGACGAACTTAGTGTCTAAACGCTATGTTTGTATACAGTTAAGAAATACATGAACTGCTAAGGGGTATTTGAAACTTTTAGAGTAACATGATTATTGGAATGATTATAATTATTGCTTTATGATGGTAGTCTTGGTGGTGAAATTCCATTAGTAGAGAGATGTAAATTAACGATGGACTCGGTATCTATAACCCTATGTTCGAAAGATTGTGGTAGAAGGGGTAATGGTAGTCTTGGTAACTGTAATATCATTACTAGATGAATTTAATAGTTATGTAATATGTAATACCTTTACGTGAGTGTAAGTCTACTATGTCTTCTGAGTAATTGAAATGTTTGATAGCATGGTTAGTGACATTGTACCGTTTGTATACATATATGTACTGGAACAAAGTAATTTTGTTGGTTGCAAGGTAATATGATAAGGTTGTATTGTTATTGATGGAATTATAGCAATAAAGATATAATATCGTCTTTTTATAGGATTGAAATTGATGGTAGTTTACGTGATTGAAATCCTATTATTCGAGGAATGCAAGTCAATGGTAGATTCTTTTATATAAGGCTAAAGGTGATAAATATATCATATTGATTTGGTTTTGGACATTGTGATGGAGATTGTTTGTTGTGGTTTGTTATGTGGATTGTTTGGTATCGCTGTTGAGATGCAAATTGTTGTGACTTCTTAAATACATATTGTTTGGTTGGTTGCATATATAGGTCTTTACAAAGGCATACTCGACTTCTCGTTTTTGTTTCTTGTAAGAAAAACTACAAATTATATTGCATTGTTAGCTTGATTAAGATCTTATGGTATCACTCTTGAGATGAAAATTGTTGTGGCTTCTTAAATACATATTGTTTAGTTGCTTGTGGATATCGGTCTTTACAAAGGCATACTCGACTTCTCGTTTTTGTTTCTTGTAAGACAAACTATCAATTATATTGCAATGTTAGTTTGATTAAGATGTTAGCATAGTAATAAATGTATTGAGCTCTTTTAATATTGGGCATTTAGTTTAGCCATTTAGCTAGGTTTACCCTAAATAATTTTCTTATTTATAGTCTTATATACGGGGTAAACACATTTTTCTTAGCAACCCTATCCGTTTTCTCTTGAAAATATAAACCTAGCCGTTTTCATTTTTTTTAGAATATTGTATTGTAGTATATTTTATAAGATTATTGTCATATAATAATTCTTCTTAAAAATATAGAAGTCCACTTCAAAAAAAAAACAAATTAGATAATAATTTTTTATAAAATATTTAAAATAAAAAAAATAAACTAATTTATTTTTAAAATCATTGATAGATATTTTTGTTACATTAAATTAATAAATATCTGATTTAAAAATAAAAAACTTTAAAAGAATATTGACGTTGATGGATATAGTTAAAAGACAATTGGTAGCGAAAACTATATTTTGATTGCATCGGATCCAGAAACTCAAAACAGTTATGGAAAGGAGAGAATCAAACCACAATGTCATACACTATTTCTCAAGAACCCTTTCGTTCTTTAAATTTGTTTTAAAGCATATACATCTGAAAATCTACTCAAAATCTTAATTTGTTTTAATGCATATACATCTGAAAATCTATTCAAAATCTTACTTACATAGAAATTAGGGTTTCCACCGTCTATGAACAACTAAATTTAATTTTGGTAATTTACTATCTTACCATATATAATCAATCAATCTCCTGCTTTCGACATAATAGAGAGCCGACTAGGCCTCGGATGGAAATCAAAGATGCTAAAGCCCGCTTCTCCAAATCGCCTTCCACTGTCCCAATCCTCACAATCGAATTCGTCATCGCCGATCTCCGGGCATACAGTCGGTGCCACTGCTGATAAGACAACTGACTACTGTTGCTGTTCGTACGATTTATCGCACTCTCACTCCTGTGCAAACTACAGCGGAAGGCTTTAGGATTCGTCGCCGACGTTGGCGAACACATGCACATCTTCTTCTGTTCATTATTCGACGCCTTGTTGTTATTCACGTGATTGCCGCTCTGACTCCTTTCTCTGGACGATGAAGACGCAACCG
Organism: Lactuca virosa; assembly: GCF_052849685.1. NCBI lineage: Eukaryota > Viridiplantae > Streptophyta > Magnoliopsida > Asterales > Asteraceae > Lactuca > Lactuca virosa. The sequence goes on along the minus strand of NC_136429.1, from coordinate 188,444,843 downwards.
AACGGTCCGTGGAAGCGTTGCGATGGTCAACTTGAACCCGAACGGACGTTGACGCCGAGACGCAACCGCGGTTGATTCTGACTAATGGCGGACCCCACTTATCACTGATCCGATTAGGTGGTGAAGACATGGTCGGAGATGTAGAAGAAGATGACGATATACTGGATGAACAGAACTTTCCAGCACGAGAAACTGAGGGTTGAAACGTTTTGGGTAAGATCGATGCTCCATAAGATTGTGTATTTGAAGTCGCCATCATTGAATTTACAGATGAGATTGAAAAGTTTGGAATTAGGGTTTCTGTTTTTAAGCGATGGGAGTTTGAGTTTTTAACTTGGCAAAGCTGGTGCAAACAGGAGGCCGTATCGTTTATATATATAGTAGTGTGGCTATAAGATTCCGTGGAAGTCGGTTCTGGTTGTTGATCGCAACTCTTGATTACGTCTAACATGGGATATTCAAAATTTAAATGCACTAGCAATAACTATAAACCACATACTATTTTTTTCTTCCGTTCCAAGTTTCCAACCATATACTAAAATAGTATTAGAAATATCTTTGTTAATATTTCAAGAAAAGTAAATTACATAAATGATCTAAAAAACCATATTTGTAGATTTAGTCAAACATTTAAAAAAAATTTAGTTACTATGAAGGTGTAATTTTTTGAAACGACGATTTCAATCGACTTTTCAAAAGTTTGAAAAAATATAAACGGTCATAGGCAGACCTATGAAGGAGCTGGGGATAGCCTATGTTACTCCTTAAATTTTGCCGAGTAGTATACAAATTTTCGAAAATTTTCGTTTTAGGTTGCGGTTCTACCCTTAGAAAAAAAAATTGGGCTATCTTTAAAAAAAATAGACTATTCCTAATTTATAAATCCAAATACAAAATAGTCCAAAATATTTAAAATAGTCAAATATGTTTAAGTAGTCCAAACTTTTTAAGCCCAAAAGACAAACCAGTTTAATGAAATAAAGAAAGGTAAAGCCTACTTAATTGTTCGCAAAAAAAAAAGGAAAAGAGTCGAAAAGAAGGAAAACAGGTTGTTGTTGGTTCTTTCCACTCCCTGCGTTCATGCAGCTCCCTGTTGTTGTCAACGACTTGCTGCTGTCGGTGGTCTTTTTCCGGCGAACTCCCCTCTGGTGGTTGACTTGCATAATGAAACAAGTAAGGAAATAAAAAAAAAATCAATCCTATTATTATTGTTAGGTTATTTTGGATTTCCATTATTTGGCATTGTGATGAATAATTAGAAATTAGCAATTATGTTTGTTTAATTATAGGCTTAGGGTTAATAGTTAGCGATTATTTGTTTTTGAAACATGAAATCAAGTTTATAGTTGAAATGTTTTAATTTTAAGGTTCTATTAGCACTTTTTTCAAAAAAGACAATTAGATGTTGGAGATGACAATGGTGGAGGAACTTTCAAAAGAAATAAGTCTAATAAAAGGATACAAGTTTCGCAGCTTAGTGAACCTACTACAAAACCACAAGAACCACAAGAACCACAACCTAATAAACATACTCAACAACCACAAGTGCCACAAACTTTTGATTTGAATGATCTTCCTTTAGATTCGGGGGATAGCCCAAAGAGTACATCTTATCATTGCAACTTTGAGCCTTTGTGAATCATTTTCTAGGTTTGATAAATTAAAGTTGTTGAAGTTAAGCGAGATGTACAAAAATGATTTTGACGATTCAGAAAAGGTGTATCTTAATGGGTAACTTGATATCTATTATCACTATTTTCTCTATAATGAGAATTTTGTCAACTTGAAGGAAACGACATGCCTCTCTCGTTTGTTGGTGGAAACAGGGAAACTATCTTTTCATTTGGTTTATATATTATTAAAACTAACTTTGGTTTTGCCAGTCGCACCAGCAACCATTGAACGATATATTTCTTCAACAAAGTTGTTGAAAACCGATTTGTTTAATAGAATAAATGATGATATAATGAATGGTGTTTTGATTTATAGTGTAGAAAAGGAAGCACTTGACAATGTTAAGACTGAAAACGTAATTACTTGCTTTCGGAAAATGAAATAGAGAAGATGTCAACTTTAAATTGTAATATATATTCTGTAGTCTATTTTGACACATTGTTATGTCTAATGAAATTGCGGTTTTTTTCATATTATATATTACTCAGGAATTTTTTTATGCTACCCTGAACTTTGACCCTGGCTCTGCCACTGTAAACGATCTCTGTGATCTACAAAACCTACCATATTTTGTCCTTATGTGGAAATTCTTACAAATAAAATCTCTATTTTGAAATTCTTTGCAAAAACGGTCCTTACGAGTTACTCCATTTGTTAAGCGCCGTTAAAACCATACATTTTCTCCTGAAATGGCTAATATACCCATCTCTTTTGATTATCTCTTTCGATCATTGATTCTCTCTTTTCATCCCACCACAATACTGTAACATCCTGATGTTAAACTACTTCTAATTTCAGTCATTTAATTAATTTATGTTGCATTTTAGGTCTTTTAGTTCAAGAAAGTGTAACATCCTAAAATTTAAGACCGAGTTCTTAAATTAATAAAGTAAATAAATGAAAAATGATTTATATAGTTAAATCATCAAGGTATAATCATATCGTTAGTTGATATGAAGTTTGAAAATTTACAAGGGAAAATAATAACATTTTAGAAGTTAAAGGGGGCAAAAGTGTCAAATTAGCAAAGTGAGTTGACCAAAAGGGTTGACTTAGTTATTGGAAAAGACTACAAAAGTTATATAATGGATGGGGAAGTGCTTTGTATGCAAAAACTTAAGTTAAAATCATAAATAATGAAGTTTGGTGGGTTTTGGCCAAAACAAGTAAACTTGAGGGGCCAAATGTGAACAAGTGGGAAATAAGGTGAACACTCCCTTCTTTCTCTTCCAGTTACGTATTGAGCATGCTAGAGTGCTTCAAATGGAGATTTTCTTCTCCTTTGCATCTCGGGTTCGATCCAAGTGAAGAATGAAAAAATCAAACAAAGGAGAGAAGGAATCAAGGCTTGAAAGGTAAAAATCTTCTCATCCTTTAGCTTAGAATTCGAATTTGTGGAGTGGGTCTAACCCCCAATGTCGAAATTAGTATGATTCCTTGATTAGGGCTTAGTTTTCGAACCTCCCTTGAGTTACTTTGATGATCCTAACCTCAATCCAATCATCCCATTGATGGATTTGAGAATTTGGAATGCTCAAACACATCTATGATGGTAGAATGTTACATAAACATGGAATTTATATGGTTTGGGGAAAATATAATGAAACAATGGAATCCTTTGAATTTGAGCATTTGATGAGTATATGATACTCATAATCATGAGTTGATACTAAAAATATGATTTGAATGCAATATCATGAAGGTTTGAGTGATTTATGGTTGAATATATAGAATATTTGGGCATAAGGGTATTTTGGGAAATGTATAGATTACTACATAAAGTTTGACATCTAAGAAGTGAATGACATTCATGAATGTGAATTGACACTATAGAGATGATATTGGAACATAAACACGAATGGATGCTAGTAAGCTTCTAGCTTTAGTGATTTGGGAAACATGGAATGGAATTGAGGATTCCATGGTTAGTTTAAGTACTTGCAATGAGATTAATGGTGGTTTTATCTACTTGACAACACCCAATTATGTATTAAATGATTTTGAAATAAGTCATATTGGTTAAAGAGTGTTTTTGAGCAAATTGAGCTCTTAACCCTTTCATTTGAGTGTTTGTAAGCATTATGAACTTAGCATTTTGATTGAGGAATTAATGAACTAAGTTGAATATTTTGACATGATAAAATATCCTTAAGTAGTGCTTGGAAACCTTTAAAAGTGTTACAAGTGGTTACCTAAAAGACCAAAACCACCCAAGCAAGTTTAGGACTCAAAAAGTGAGTTTTTGGGGGTGTTTGAGCTGCTACAGGACGCGACCCGCGTGGTCTGGCACGCGGCCCGCGCACATACAACAGAGTGCTCAACTAGACTAAAAATCTGAACTTTAGTATTTTCCTCATAACTTTTGCATACAGACTCAGATTTATGCGCGTTTTTTGCCTACATTCATATTTTTGCATAAGGAATGAGATGAAACAATAAAATTTAGTAATGGAACCTTTGAGAGGTATTTTGGTCATTTCAATTACTTGTGTCCATGTTATATAGGTGTTGATTGAGAGTGCTTCAATAAGGAAAGGAACTAGAAGAAGAGTAGCTATCCTACGTGTGATTAAGGTGAGTACGTGTTGGCATTTTTCCCACTTTGGGGTACATGTCAAAATTATTTTATGATAATGAAATGCAATGCTTTGATATATGAAATGTTTTGAAACGAAAGCGTCAAATGTTTTTGGAAAAGGGTATTTTGAAAGAGTGCCTTAAATGCAAGAATGTTTTTGAAAGAAAAGAGCGTTTTGGAAGATCGAATGTTTTGAAATTATGATTGAAATGTTTTGAAATATAGATGCTTTACTTTTGAAATGATTTTATGATAATAATGTATGAAATGTGTAAAGCATGGAAAGTAATGAAAATAAATGTACAAAATGAAAAGGAATGGAAAGTAATGAAAGGAATTGGAAAGTAATGAAATGAAAACTACCCGGGCCATGATACCTCGTAAGAGGCACTAGAGGAATCTATCGGGGTGGCGCCTCCCCTTCACGAGATAGATGTACTAATGGAAATGATGCCTTGGTGGATTGATTTGTTCTTTCCACCTTGGTCTAGACTTGGGAGTGGTTCCTCTATTGGACGTAGACCCTAAGTATAAAAATGGTAACGGTATAATACCAGAATTAGCCCTTAATGATAAAAGAAAATGAAATATGGAAATATGTCTTTTGAATTGAAATGAAAGGAAATGAAATGAGAAGATATGAAATGATATTTATGACATGTATGAAATGAGTTTTCCTTGAAAATGCTTGAAAATGTTTTATGGTCTAAAACTATGCTTTGAAAAGATGAAACGTTTTTGATGAAAAAGTGATAAATGTTTTGGGTCTCAAACCCACGTAGCTCACGAACATTATTGTCCTACGTATCTCTTTTTAATGCCATGTATCTTAGGTTACACTTAATTAGAGAGAATGATAGATGGAAGTTAGAAGTCAAGTGATAGAGAATGGAGTGGAACTTGTTAAGTTCCTTATTAATTGTATTGATGTAATTCTTATTTGCTTACTAGAGTTTTATTAATGCTTAATGGTAACACCCATTGTTTTAAAATTTGTAAATGTTTTTGTGGGACCGGTTTTTGTTAAATGTGGGTTAACACCCGAATGTTTTTTTTTAAACCATAGCATATTAAAGTTTGAAATTTTTTTTAGGGTGTTACAGAAAGTATGCAATGGAACCTTAGTGGCATTATTGTAATTTTGGGACTTCGGAGTACGCCATGCGTATGTGGTGTACGTTAAGCGTACTAGGGCGCACCCTAATACGCTGGGTGGACTTGCCAGTTTGGGAAACCCTAGTTTTTAGGTTTTAGCTAGTATTTAAGAATCTTTAAGTCTCATTCTTTCCCCAATTTTCAGCCTCCATTAGCAAAAACGTGTTCTCTTGTAAACCCTATCCTCATTAGAGTCTTTAGAAGCTTGAGTGTGGGTTTTTAGGTGTTCCAAAAGAAGAAGAAGGTGGTGGTGAAGATTGGAAGCTTGAAGCAAAGCTTGGATCAGGAAGTTTTGCACCTTTCTCCATCATTTCAAGGTATAAAGTTCATACCTTGATGGCTAGTTTACAAGATCTTGCTTATGTGTTGATTTCATGTGCTTTTTGGTCCCAAATGTCTCATCTTGAGCGTGGCATGTTCTTGACGATTTGAGTTGTCCTTTCAGACCCTAAGAGGGATCCTAAGTCATAAAAATGAAATCTCATTGGTTAGTTTTGCTCCATGCATATTGCATAAGGTATTAATGGATTAAGACCTTGAGTTAAGCTCTTAATAAGCATGTAAAATCATAAAGTTGAAAACTTTATGATCTAGAGTGCATTTTGGCCATGGATATACGCTCCCTGAGTTGACTCGGTCGAGTTGACTCCGTTGGGTTAACTCGGGTTACTTAGTGGGTTTGACTAGTTGACTTTGACCAAGTTTGACCTTGAGGGTATTTTAGGATTTTGATAGAACTGATCAATTGGTAGGAATAGGTGTCGGTTAGAGAGCTGAGACTCGGAGTTGAGACCTCATCAGCTTTTATTTAGTTTGCAAGGTGAGTTTTCCTCACTGTACTTACGTGTCGAAGGCACCAATGTCGGCCCTGTGGATTCGATATCCTGTTATGCATGCTATTGTATTGTAGTGATCTATTAGATCGGTATCCTGGTATATAGGGTGTTGTTATGCTTAGTGATCTGTAGATTTGTATGTTCATCTGTTGGCTGACTGTATGTTGTATGTTATTTATATCTGCACATATTTGGTTTATTGGTTGAGGCTTTACTGCTTTGTGCGTGAGCCAACAGACCGGGGTATTCCAAACCGATGGTTGAGTGGGCCCGAGGGTATTCCATCCCGAGGATGACTGGAACCATAGTGTATTGGCATTCCAACCCAATGGTTGATGGGCCTGGGGTATTCCAACCTGATGGTTAACTGGACCCATGGTGTATTGGCATTCCAACCCAATAGTTAAGGGGCCTGGGGTATTCCAACCAATGGTTGATTGGACACGACATGTTGTTATTTTATATATGTTATTTGGTTATGTGTTGGTATTTTGGGGGAAACTCACTAAACATTGGCTTACATTTTTGGGTTATAGTTTAGGTACTTCAGATGACCGCGGGAAGGCGAAGCCGTGACAGTACACATCCTCATGTTTTGGACTTCTCATTTTGGGAACAATGATGTTGAAATGCTTTTGAAATTATGTTTGTAAACAATTTGTGAAGTTGGTTGGTTTTAAAACGTTAAAATTTATCATGATTTTTATGAGTGTTACAAGTTGGTATCAAAGCCTTGGTTTGAGTGAATTGGAGGAACACTCGTGTGAATCCAGTCTCAAACTAAGGAAAAGATTTTAAAAATGATTTTCAAATTGTTTTCAAATTAATCAAAGAAGATGCGATGTGTACGATCAGACGGAGACACTAAGTAGACCCCAAATTACCACATTGTTATTTGATTTTGTGATATGTTAGAATAGCATGTTAGCGATAGGATGGGGTTCTTACTTATATGAAATTGACATCATTATTGTATTTGCTTAGTGTATACATCGTGATTATACATAACTAAGATTCTATAGCCTGAGAATGTTTGGTTTGGCCTTATTACCTATTCTTGTTTGACGAAGGGATTACGGTAGGATCAGATATTCGACTGTCTATAGGGTCCAGTGTTATGTATGATTAGCATACACGAGTGTTGTAGGGTTGGTGGAAGTTTCATGGATGAGTTGTGTGGGGTCAGCCGACCAGTTTCATGATGTTTATCCTTCCTCTAGGGAGTGAGGGTCGAGTGTATGTGTATGCTAGTATGTATTGTTAGGTTTTTTGTGATGATCCTCTGAGACAAATACGGGTAGGTGTGGAAGGTAGTATGGGCTCGTACTACTGAAAGCACAGGACCCATATGCATAACAGGGAAGTCACAACCCCTAGGGCTTTATTGGGAGTTGGTTCCCATGATATGATATGCGTCTTATTTGATATCTCCCTGGTTTATTTTCAGTATGGTAATGACGAGATGATTTGAGGCTGGATCCGGATCGGGATTGGGAGCTGGAAATCATGGTGGGCCAGCTGTGTCCGAGGACAGGATTAAGGAGATTCTTCACAAGGAGGTTGTTGCTCACTTTCGAGTACAGTTGCCAGAGATGTTTGGGTCTATCAAGACCGCCATGGTGGAGTATTTTGATGAGTGTTATGCTAGTTTGTCTGAGGCTGCTGCTGTTGCAGCCACTGCATCCGTTGTCGCTGCTGGGGTTGGTGTTGGGAGAGTTTTCTAGTATCGGGACTTCGAAAATATGAAGCCCCCGACATTTAATGGAGTTCAGGACCCGATCATAGACATGAGGTAGCTATCTGACATTGAGGGGTGTTTCTTCACTTGCTCTTACCCAGCTGACTAGAAGGTCAGTTGCGCTCTGAACCTCTTGAGGCCCAGAGCGAAGGATTAGTAGAGACTAGTTACCCGCTCATATTTGCCTGATCAGAGAGCTGTTGTGTCTTGGGAGCAGTTCTCGAAGATGTTCCGTTCTAGATATGTGCCACTGGTGGAGCATGAGAGGTTGGCCTAGGAGTATTTGGATATGAGGCAGGGGACGGAGTCGGTGACGGAGATCACCAAGATGTTCACGGAGATGGCCATGTGTTGTCCTGATTTTTCTGCTTCTAATTAGCCTCAAATGACCCGTTGCTTTAGCATGCTCAAGATGGATATCAAGTAGTTTGTATCCACCCAACGTTATGGTTTATTGTTAGAGTTGAAGGAGGCTGTCAGGTGGCGTGAGATTGAGATAGATCTCCAGACGAGAGAGCAGAGACTGGCCCCAGCGCCGTCGCAGCCTGCGCCAAAGCAGTTTAGGGCTGCTGATTCTAGATCGGGGAGTCAGAGGGTCTGACTTGTGGGAAGTGCGGAAAGGTGCGATGGAGCTTGTCGATCTGTTTCGCGATGCCACAAATGTGGCAAGCAGAATCACATTTCGAGGGACTTCCGGCAGCAGGCTCCAGCTTCTGGCATCAGACTTTGTTATTATTATGATCAGGTGGTCCATATGAAGGCCTAATGTCCTTTGCTTGCTGCCAGGCTGGCGCAGGCACCAGCTCCGGCTACTTTTAGGATCATAGATGGGAGTCAAGGCAGGATGGAGCCCGCGAGGGCTCGAGGTCGTGCTTTTCAGCTCACTATCGAGGAGGCCAGAGCAGCTCCAGATGTTGTGATTGGTATGTATCTGTTCATTAGCATGTTGATTATGTTTTATGTTATGCTTATATATATATATATATATATATATCCCTCTAATAGGTACATTCCTAGTGAACTCTTTGCCTACTCTTGTGTTGTTTGACTCGGGTGCTAGTCGGTCTTTTGTATCTCGATCTTTCAGTAGGGAGTTTGATATGCTTGTTGGGGAGTTAGAGTGTCTGTTTTGGGTTTCTATCACCAACGAACACGGGGTTTTTACATTTGCGGTATATCAGGGTTGTGTGCTAGAGATCTTCGAGGTGCCTTATCCGATTGATCTAATCCCTAATCCCATGGGGGATGTGTGCGTAATAGTGGGTATGGACTGGCTGAGCAGATTTGGTGCCATGATTGATTGTGAGGGCCAGCGAGTAGTAGTTCAAATCCCAAGTGGGGGATAACTGGTTATTTATGGAGAGGGCACCAGGGTTGGTTCAAGGTTTTGTTCGGAAGCCAGGGCTCGTCAATATATTCAGCATGGGTATGCAGGTTATTTGGCTTATGTGGTTGACACTCGAGTTAGGGATCAGATTTCAGTTTCATAGGTTCCAGTGGTCAGGGAGTTTGCTGATGTATTCCTAGAGGAGTTACCCGCTGTGCCTCTCGAGAGGCAGGTCGAGTTCAGGATTGACCTTGTGTCAGGTGTGGCCCCGATCGCCAAGGCGGCATACCGCTTGGCACCTCCTGAGATGTAGGGGTTGTCATCTCAACTGCAGGAGCTGCTAGGTAAGCAGTTCATTTGACCGAGCAGTTCTCCATGGGGAGCGATGATTCTGTTCGTCAAGAAGAAGGATGGTTCACACCGGATATGCATTGATTACTGAGAGTTGAACAAGTTAACGGTGAAGAACCGTTATCCCCTTCCGCGGATTGATTACCTATTTGATTAGTTGCAGGGTGCATCTTGGTTCTCCAAGATAGATATGAGGTCCGGGTATCATCAAGTAAGAGTGAGAGAGGAGGGCGCGGAGAAGACCGTGTTCTGGACTCTTTATGGACATTACGAGTTCGTGGTGATGCCATTTGCGCTCAACAATGCGTGTGTTGTGTTTATGGATTTGATGAAACGGGTATGCAGACCGATGCTCGATCGATTCGTCATTGTGTTTATTGACGATATCTTGGTGTATTCTAAGACCATAAAGCAGCACGAAGAGCACCTTCGAGAGCTTCTAGGGGTTTTGAGGCAAGATAAACTTTATGCCAAGTTCTTGAAGTGTGAGTTTTGGTTACGAGAGTTCTAGTTCCTGGGGCACCTTGTTAACCAAGATGGGATTTTGGTCGATCCGGCCAAGATCGAGGCTGTGATGTAGTGGGAAGTTCCAAAATCTCCCTCAGAGATCAGAAGTTTCTTCGGCTTGGCAGGGTACTATCGGAGATTCATTCAGGATTTCTCCAAGATTTCGGTACCCCTCACTCGTCTCACGAGGAAGGGGGTGGATATCTGATGGGGCCCTGAGCAACAGTCGGCATTTGAGACTCTCCGGTAGAGGTTATGTGAGGCCCCAGTATTGACCCTCCCGAAAGGAGTCGAGGATTTTGTGGTATTCTGTGATGCATCCATCACCGGTTTAGGGGTGGTCCTCATGCAGAGAGGACGGGTGATTGCTTAAGATTTGCGGCAGCAGAAGCCGCATGAGTCGCGATATCCCATGCATGATCTGGAGTTAGGGGCAGTGGTGTTTGGCTTCAAGATTTGGAGACACTATCTATATGGGGTCCGTTGTACGATCTACACTGATCATAAGAGCTTGAGATATCTAATGAACCAGCCAACATGAACATGAGGCAACACATGTGGCTGAACATGGTCAAGTATTATGACTGCAAGATCCTTTACCATGCGGGTAAAACGAATGTGGTAGCGGATGCTTTGAGACGCAAGTTGGTTTGGTCTTCAGATAAGGAGACATGTTTGATTATATTCGTGGATTCTTCGCTTTTGGGATTGTTCAGGGAGGCTCAGGGTGAGGGAGTTCGGAAGGAAAACTGGAAGCAGGAGAGAATCTGCGGAGAGATTGTCAAATATGTCCCGGATAGTCGAGGGTTGTTAACCCGGTGTGGTCGGGTTTGGGTTCCAGTTTCTGGTGGGATCAGACAGATTGCGTTGGAGGAGGCTCATAAGTCTCGTTTTTCTATTCATCCGGGGGCCACCAAGATATATCGGGATTTGAGATTGAGCTATTGGTGGCCGTGTATGAAGAGGGAGATAGCCTGGTATGCATCACTTGCAGGATGGTCAAGGCTGAGGATCAGAGGCCGCATGACGAGCTGGAGCGTCTGGAGGTTCCCATGTGGAAATGGGAGCATATTTCTATGGATTTTATCGCCAAGTTGTCAAAGACGGAAAAGGGTTTTGATGCTGTAACGACCCAAATTTTCAAAAGAAATTTTTCATTTTAATTAATCAAACACATTTCCATAACCATGAAATCCCAAAACAATTGTTTTCAAATCCATATTCATTACAACTTTATTTAAAAACATCAGAGTGTCCCATAAAATGTCGGTGAGAGAGTGCACGCCGCGCCATCAAGCCTTGCCCTTGCCCTTGGGCTCAGATGTACCTGAAAAAATCCACAAACTGTAAGCTAATGCTTAGCGAGTCCCCCAGAGCATACCCCACACACAAGCCACATAACACATATCATATTACCTATAAAAGCTATATATACCACATAACGTATCATATTAGCCATAAAGCTATCTCTACCATATACCACATATCATGTTAGCCATAAAGCTATCTCTACCATATAACATTAGCTATAAAAGCTATCTCTACCACATATCCCTGCATAAGGATGCCATGGGCTCCCCCATATGGTCTTACACCTAAGTGCCATGGGCTCCCCCCCATGGTCTTTCCGTGCCGGACAGCCATGGGCTCCCCCACATGGTCTTACATCCAAGTTTCATGGGCTCCCCCATGCTCTTTCATGCAAATATCACAAAATCACTAGCGTACAACTTAGCATAAAGCTAACTATCATACAACATATCTCTACTACAGCTAGTGTATCACATATCATAAAATGGGCCGGCCTTGGTGCCTTAGACCCATTGGTATGGTGAGAAGACTCACCTCTGTCTATAGAATCTGAAGGCTGCTCTCCTAACAGTCCGTAGACACCCGTGTTGAACAATAATAATATCACTCAATGTTAGGGCTAAGCACAACCTAATTGAAAAACTCAACTCCAAGTCCTTTCACAAAGGCCCAAAAGGTCTTCCTTAGTTAATGGGCCAAAGTCCATATCCAAAATCATTAATGGGCCTGAAGGCCCAATAAGGCCCAATCATAACACCCATGATCCAAAACAGATAAACTGGCCCACAAAATCCAAAACATAACTAGGCCCAATGACTAATTGAGGCCTAAAATCTCAAAGGCTCAAAACAAGTCCAAGTCCATTTGTTGTGCGTACGCTTAGCGTACCACCCTGGTACGCACAGCGTACTGAGTCCTTGGGTCGTACACGCTGCGTACGCTAAGTTACACCCATCGTACTAACATATTAAGCACTTTCTTCCATTAAGTGCTTAATACTCGATTTCCGCATGTCCAATAGTCAGATCTAAGCTCATTAAGAATACCTAGGGCATAAAGTTGGCCACTTTATGCCTTTGCATGTCTCATATGCTCCCAACAACTCATTAAGACCTTTCCAAGGGTCTTAATCCATGCATGAGGTCAAAACACCCATCAAAACTTCATTTTTAAGCTATGAATGGACCAAAGGACCTCAGATCTAACCTTTCTAGGCTATGGAGTTGCTCAACTCACAAGAGGAGATCCAAAACCAACAAAAGGGACAAAACTAGAAAACCCTAGCTAGATCTAATGAATAAGATGGAAAGATCAAAGATTTATACCTCCAGAAGCTCCTCAAGGTGAACTAGATGCAGATTTTTGAAGCCCAATGCCATTCCAAGCTTGCTTGACAACTTCTCCTTCTTGAATGGACACTAAAATGGCCACAAATGCACTCCTTAAGCTCAAAACACACTCTCAAATGGTATTAGGGTTTTCAGAGAGGTTTGAAGGTGAAAGAGGCTGATTAGGGTGAGGATCAAATAAGATAAGGGTGCTTATATAGGTCTCAAGTTTGGAAATTAGGGTTTGGACATCCGTCACGTACGCCCAACGTACTTTTGGTACGCCCAACGTACGTGTCGTCCCTCCGCGATCAATCATACATAGTACACTAAGCGTACCCATGAGTATGCCCAGCGTACTTAAGGGACTTATTATGTAATTTTTAAATTCAAGGGCTTTAAGGTAATACCTGGTTTGGAGTGTTACAACTCTCCCCCAGTTGAACTAGACTTCGTCCTCGAAGTCCGTAGATGCAAATAGATCGGAGTAATGCTCCCGCATCTCCTCCGACGATGACCATGTGCATTCGGAGCCCCTTCGGTGCTGCCATTGCACCTTTACAAGCTTCACTTACTTGTTCTGAAGACCCTTGGTCTTCCTACCCAAAATCGCAAAGGGCCTCTCAATGTAGTTTAGACCCCAGTCTACCTCAATGTCGTCCAGAGAAACGACTACGGACTCGTCAGTGACACACTTCCGAAGTTGTGACACATGGAAAGTGTTGTGAATCTAGCTAAGCTCATCCGGCAGCTCCAAGCGATATGCCACCTTGCCCACCCGGGCAGTAATCCTGAACGGGCCTATAAATCGAGGCCCTAGCTTTCCCCTCTTTCGAAACCTGATGACCCCCTTCCAGGGCGACACTTTCAGTAACACGAATTCCCCCACCTGAAACTCCAGATCCGATCGCCGCCGGTCAGCATAACTTTTCTGACGGCTCTGCGCGACCCGCAATCGGTCAGGCACCTGCTGAATCAACCCATTAGTCTTGAGCACTACCTCAGTGCTCCCCATGACCTGGTGTCCAACCTCACCCCAACAAACCCGTGTCCTACATCTCCTACCATACAACATCTCGAATGGAGGTCGGTCGATACTAGAATGGTGTTGTTATTATACGAAAACTCTACCAGTGGGAGGTACGTATCCCAAATCCCTCCAAAATCTAACACACATGCTTGCAGCATATCCTCAAGTGTCTGGATCATCCTCTCACTCTGGCCATCTGTTTGGGGTTGGTAGACTGTACTAAAATGCAACTGAGTTCCCAGTTCCTCGTGGAACTTCTTCCAGAACTGGGATGTAAATCGAACATCCCTGTCAGAGACTACCGAGACTGGTACCCCATGCCTCGCCACTACCTCCCGTACATAAATATCCGCCAACTGTTCATCAGATATACTCTCATAAATCAGAATGAAGTGGGCACTCTTCGTCAACCTATCCACCATCACGCATATGGCGTCCACACCCCTCGCCGTCCTCGGTAACTTCGTGATGAAGTCCATAGTGATCTCTTCCCATTTCAACATGGGAATGGGTAGCGGCTGAACCTTGCCATAAGGCCGCTGATGCTCCGCCTTGACCTTCCTGCAGGTCAAGCACCGCTCCACAAACCAGGCGATCTCCCACTTCATGCAGGGCCACCAATAACTCAATCTCAAGTCTCTATACATTTTCGTAGCCCCAGGATGTATAGAGAACTTGGACTTGTGTGCCTCCTATAATATCTTCTGTCTCACTCCTCCAGTCACCGGTACACACACTCGACCACACTATGTCAATAGGCCGCGATTATCCTTGACATACAAAGGATACTATCCCCGAATCCGCTCTATCTTCTAGTTCTCCTTCTTCACCCCCTCGACCTGAGCCTCATTGATCATATCCAACAATGGAGAGATCACAGTCATCCTCAAACAAACGTTCCCAATCAGTGAACCTGCCGCCTTGCGGTTCAAAGCATCGGCCACCTCGTTGGCCTACCCGGGATGGTATAAAATCTCACAATCATAGTCCTTCAGTACATCCAACCACCTCCTCTGTCGCATGTTGAGGTTCTACTGATCCATCAAATACTTCAAACTCTTGTGATCAGTATAGATGGTGCACCTCACTACATACAAGTAATGCCTCCAAATCTTGAGGGCGAACACCACTGCCCCCAATTCCAGGTCATGACTGGGGTAATTCGGCTCATGAGGCTTCAACTGCCTCGAGGCGTAGGCTATCACGTGCCCCCTCTGCATCAGTACCGCACCTAACCCTGAAATCGATGCGTCACAGTATACCACCAAATCATCTAAGCCCTCAGGTAGTACTAAAATAGGAGCCTTGCATAACCTCCGTCTCAAGGTCTCAAGAGCCAACTGCTGATTCGTGCCCCACCGAAATGTCACATTCTTCTTGGTCATGCGGGTCAATGGCACAACAATCTTAGAGAAATCCTGGATAAATCTTCGATAATATCCCGCTAAACCCAAGAAGCTACAGATATTAGACGCATTCTTTAGTACTTCCCACCACATCACTGCCTCAACCTTGGCTGGATCAACCGAAATGCCCTCCTGGTTGATGATGTGCCCCAAAAACTTGGCATATAGCTTCTCTGCCCTCAGGGTCTCCAATACCTCCCTCAAATGTTGCTCATGTTTCTCCCTGGTCATAGAATAGACCAGGATATCATCACTAAAAAGGATCACCGACCGATACAGCATCGGTCTACTCACACTATTCATGAGATCCATGAACGCTGCTGGAGAATTGGTGAGCCCAAACGACATCACCACAAACTCGTAATGCCCATACGGAGTCCTGAAAGCTCTCTTCGGTATGTCCTCATCCCGAATCCTCATCTGATGGTACCCCGACTGAAGATCAATCTTGGAAAACCAAGACGCACCCTGCAGCTGATCGAACAAATCATCGATCTTCGACAAACGAATAACGGTTCTTCATCGTTAGTTTGTTTAGCTCTCGGTCATCAATGCACATACTGTATGATCCATCCTTCTTTTTCATGAACATGATCGGTGCTCCCCACGGGGAACTGCTCGGACGGATAAACCCTCAGTCCAGCAGCTCCTGAAGCTGCGTAGATAACTCATGCATCTCGGGCGGTACCAACCGGTATGGTGCCTTCGCTATCGGAGCGGCACCTGGCACCAAATCTATGCGAAACTCCACCTGCCTCTCCGAAGGCATCTCTGGTAGCTCTTCGGGAAAGACATCCCGAAATTCCTGTACAACTGGCACACTGCCCACATCCGTCGTGGTCTCAACCCTCGTATCTGAGATATAAGCCATAAATCCCGTTCATCCATGCTGCAGAAATCTCCTAGCCCTCGCAGCTGAACAGAGAGTTGGCCCCTGCGAGGCCCTCTCACCATGTATAACCAGTTCTCCCCCACTTGGGGTTCAAACCCTCACTAACTGGCGCTCGCAATCAATCATGACCCTATTGGCCCCCAACCAGTCCATCCCGACAATCACCTTCAACCCTCGCAATGATATCAGGACTAGATCAACGCAGAACCTCTCGCCAAGCACATTCAGGACATAGTCCCGATACACCCTCGCAGCACTCACAGTGCGGTCCTCTGCAATCTCTACCTCGAGCGGGGAATCCAAAGTTCCCGGCGGGTCCTGGAACTTCTTGCTATGCGCAAGAGGCACGAATGATCGGGTAGCACCCGAATCAAACAAAACATGAGCCGACATACCATTGACCAAAAAGGTCCCTATACAAACACAACTTACACATAAGCAATACAGATAAACATAGAGTAGAGAATAGTAAATATTACCAGCCACAATGTCTGGCGCTGCCCGAGCCTCCTTGGTAGTCAGCTGAAAGGCACGACTCTTCACCGCTGGAACATCCGCCTTAGCAGGGCGGCCATCAGTAATCCTCATCGTGGCGGGCGCGGGCGCCGCCACAACTCCTCCCCCTGCCTGCAACCTCAGAAAATCGACCCGCTTATGGCCAGTCTGGTTGCACTGAAAACAAATCAAACCCTTCTTGGGACAATCCCTGCTCAAGTGGCCCTGCTGGCCACATGCGTAGCATGCCGAGCCTTTTATTCGACAAGCTC
The DNA here is from genome assembly GCF_052849685.1 of Lactuca virosa. Classification (NCBI taxonomy): domain Eukaryota; kingdom Viridiplantae; phylum Streptophyta; class Magnoliopsida; order Asterales; family Asteraceae; genus Lactuca; species Lactuca virosa. The sequence goes on along the minus strand of NC_136429.1, from coordinate 188,427,943 downwards.
CACTGTGCGGCTAACCGCACTTGGCGCACCGGCCCCGGCCCTGCTGGCCTCAACTAGATGAATCCGAGGTCTTAGGCTTTTTAGTCTGACCCACTGATGTTTGTGCCTGATCAGGCTTCCGCTTGGTGCGGAAGTCTAACTCCATCTACTACTCACAGACCTTCTCCACCATCTCGCTCAGGTTTTTGCACCATGTGATGCTCACAAACTCCCAAATATCATACCTCAACATGGAATGATAGGGTGTCCACCTCATGTCCTCATCGGTAACGTACTGTGAGATCAACAAAGCTCATTCCCGAAACTTGAAGGTGATCTCCGCCACAGTCTCGGTGGTCTGCTGAAGGTCACGGAACTCCCTCACAAGCCGTTGAACCTCAATGGCTGGTTCAAAATCCAAGTCAAATCACTGAACAAACTCGACCCATGCCATCTCAGCCACACCGGCTGCGCCCACCTGGCTAGTAACCTCGCCCCACCAATCTCGGGCTCTGTTTGTCAGCATACAAGAAGCAAAACCCAACTTTTCTGCATCCGGGCAAGAACTCTTGCGCTGGGCGTTCTCGATATCCGCCACCCAGCATCGGCTAATAATGGGGTCCCTGACCCCAAAAAAATCCGGCGCTCCGCACACCTTGAACTCCCGAAACGAGGGAGTTTGGGCCCCGACCTGGCCCGCACCAATCTCGGCTCTGAATTCCCCAAGCCTCTCCTCCATAATCTCCATCATACCCTCCTTGGTCGTCCCAAGGATAACTGGGGTAGCATCAAGAATGCCCCTCGTAACCTCGGCTACGATGAACTCACGCAACCTCTCGTCAATAGGATCGGTACCATCGCCCGACCCAGATCCAGATCCCGATCCTGGTCCCCCAGCTCTGTGTCGTGTCACTACCATACCGAACTGCAATACCATAAAACATAATGATCAGGATGTCCATAACGGGGATCTTACCACACCGGTCCTCCTTAGAGCTCCCAGGTTGAACATTGGTTCGGGTACAGGTCTTGTGCTTTCAGTAGTACGGGCCCAATACTACATTCCACACCTATCTGTACCTTTCCCCAAGGCTCTACCTGATAAATCCAGTTCGTCCCAAAATAATCCATATCCCACATACTACCTCATATCTCAAATCCCAGGCTGTCCAAAGATTTGCTCTACCCACATCAAACAGATCAATCATAACAGGTTGCCTTTATGCATGCAAATTATAAACAGAAAATGATCAAATAGACTTTCGAATAAGAGATTCTGCCCTAGGACCACAACCACACAAGGAACAGGAAATAAGGCCAAATCAATCATTCTAAGGCTATAAGCTCCTAACCGTATACAATTTTAAAAGCACACACATAGCAATTTCCATACAATCATCAAAGCTCAAATATCAGTATAACATGGCTAATGAAGGGTTTTGAGCATTCTAACACTCCTATGGTGTACATGCAATCCTAGATGCTTTGGATCTATGTTTTCTCTATTATACATGCATACATTCAATATTCCAAAGCATCATCCTAACTAGCATACAATGAAGCATAAACAACATGAAATACAAGTTAAATGACATACCATTTAGTGTAGTTGGAAGCCTTGAACCTTTAAGAGCTTAGCACCAGTAGTATGAATGCCTCAAATGGAATCACAACACATCTAGGACAAAGGATAATTTGAGAGAGTATTCCTTTCACACAAAATCGGCACATAGTTCTCTAGGAATAGATGCACACAACTTTGGTCATGGAGCGACATATTTATATATAGGATTCCAAAGGTCTTGGGTTAACCCTAATCCATACCCATGGGTTTATGATCCATGGTTCATGTGGCCCAACTCTTTATGTATCCATACATAAACTTAGTCCAACATGGATCATAAGCCCAACATATAAATATAACTAATTTACACAATTAGTCCCCATTGATTTAATTAGTCTCTTTTGATCACTAAACTAATTCCAAACTAATTCATGATCAATACTAATTAAATCATATGATTTCATATTAATATATTAGAACTTATAATATCTTAATAAACCATAAATAACCTCTTCTCAAAAGTCCATCCTAACAAACTGTCCTGATCATATGCAACCCAAATGGACCATGCTACTCTTGGGTCAAGTACATACCAATTATAGTTATGGGCTTAGGCACCTAATCCAACGGTCTCCCACTTAGATAAGTCTAATAACTATTATTGCAAGTACAACTTCAAAATCCCGACTAGCAATCGTAGCTCTTAAAAGCTGTTGTCGAACTCTGACCTAGTCGATGACGCGTCCATTAGATAAGGGATCATATATTCCTCCATTCAAGATATCGTATGGACTGAGACATGGATTATAATCATTCTATCTGTCCATTTTTTGTTTCCCGATTTATGATTTATGATGACCGACTAATTGAACAAATCAAATCAGTGCAGGCCCGGCCGAGCACTTAGGGTTGTCATCACTAAATCGTCGAGGGGCCCACATATATCGCTTTTATCCTCATGGGGTAATAGGAACAGATAAAATTCGACCCAAATGCTTGCTTGTACTTACTCATCAAATTACACACAACAATATGTTTTATAACATCCAAGTTACTGGTGCGTTTACATATGTCAATGTGCAACCGACGTGTAACTACAACTCACATGTCTCCATTTCAAGAATATAAGATATTATCGTCTCATGATCACTCGTGATAAAATCCATGAAGTGATTCAAATGAGTGTGGGTTGAATCCAGTACTCGAATCTTATTCCAGTAGCACTCATGAACACTGCAGCTATGTCTAAAACACCTAGACAAACTACAGACCCATTCATGACAATCTTGCCTCAATACCTACTTCCAAAGTATGATTGACTGTGGATGATTTGAATAACCTAGTTATTTGGGAAGTCAAAACACGCAAAGTGAAAAACAAGAAGAATACTAATCCTATATGGCCCCAAAACTTTGAGTGCCATATTGATTACTCATTATTCATTATATAATGTTTCGAATAATCAACTTAATACTTGAATTAAAACAATAGTTGTCCCATGCTCCAAGCATGCACACTATGTTTGTCTATGGTCCTTACTTCGTGAAATAGATCAATTGACAACACTTTAGTGATTCTCATTTCACAATCCCAAATCCTTACCGTAAACATAAGAATATCAAATTCTTGCCATTTACTGTAATTTGTTAGATTCTAAACTTATATGCAATGATCCTTTTGTAATGACTATGCACAAAAATCACAGAGACTTGGTAACAGACATTACAAAGTATTCCAGTGGAGAGCAATTCCACGGAAACGAAGTCTCACATTCAAAGTACATTCCTTTGAACATCCTTCTTGCATTAATTTTTCTAATCTTACACAGATTTAAAGAATGACTTCCACTTATGGAAACATTTCCATATTCCCATTTTGACTATCACTTCTAAACAAGAGTTGCCTCTTTTCAGAATATGTCAATATGGTCCTTTCCAAAATTTACACCATACTTCTGAGTGTCCATGAGCAACCAATCTTTGGTAAACCTCAGATTGTCCTTGACAATTGCTTAACCATTTTAGTCATATCCAGTTCTAGTCCTTTTCCCTCTTAATGCCCTATGCATTTGGAAAATTAAGAACGGATGAATATTACAACACATATAATCGATCCTATATCCGAAGCATATGGGACACGATTCATGATGTCTCACATAAAGACATGATACTAGACCAGTCTTTTATTATAATATTTCTATTTCTATTTGCCAGGTTCTCATAATTCGAATTATGAAAACGGATGTCGTAATTATAATCGGATTTTAGAACGCAAATAATATTTCCATATATAGAATTTCCTTATGTTGAACCATTCCAACACAACATTCATATATATACTTGACTAAATTTGATTAAAATCTCAATCTAAGCTTTTAGAATTGAAACGAAGTATGAGTTCCTCTCCCTTAATTATAGCAAAACAACTTTTCAAACCCTGCAACTTTGAAAATTGAAACTTTTGTTTTCCATAATTAACATTGCTAACTTGCAACACTTAACATAATAATCATGCTCCCACTAACATGATAATTATATCCTTATTAGCATAACACTTATGCTCCCACTAGCTTTAACATGTATCCATAAATCAACTAGACTTCTAGAAATCAATACTTATTGACTTTCTTACCAAAGTTCAGATTTCTGATACAAGCTGTTTCGATAAGACTTTATCTAAGCTTCCCAAAATCATACACCTTTCCTTAGATAGCACACATGTGTGTCTAAACAATTTTAGAACTATGAAAAGGGATGCCGTAATCATAGTCTCAAATGTTTAGACTTTTGCCATTACTCACAATTCGAATTATGAAAAGGGATACCGTAATCATAATTGAATTTGAGAAATGCAAATATCACAATTGCTAACTATTCAAAATCTACTTAGTAAAAGCGTTTCTTCACAATCATTTTCATGAAGCGGAGAGAAACCTTATGAAACTTAGATTTTTATCGTATATGTGTTCCTATCCATGTGAATTTGTCAAAACCATAATCACAAGACAAGGTTAGTGACAAATCCAAACTCATATGAACGAAACTTGTTTAATCTTAATTTCATGCCACCTGGCAGCACAGGTCCTACCATTGCTTCCAGGTTGTTATGTAACCAATTGAGAACTCATAGAACTCACAAGCATAGTCAACTTTTAACTGGAATTAGCAGAGAAATAAGAATATGTCAACACGATAGGTTACAAACCGCAAGTCGTGTGCTAGTGATAAACAACAGGTTTTATTCTTGATTAGTTCTTGAGACCCTTTTCAAGATCATTAAGACTCCCACTGACTCCATGACATATGAGATTCTCTAATCAAGAACCATTCCTTGACAAACAAATATTCAAGAGTTAGTGCGGATTCTTATCAAGAAAAACACTTCACATTATTGGTCTGAGTTGGTCTTTGTTTTATCCAACATCACAACTTACCAATTTCAAATGTACAAGAGTAGAAAGCATTTTACTCTACATTTGACAAGTGTTATAAACCTTTCTTAAGATTATGTCACTCGAGTTACAATCTTGGAGTATGACTCTAAGACTTGTTTTGGAACGAAGTATGACTCATCTTCTTGATTTAACCTTTTCAACAATTCACGATTCCTCTTCTTAGCCAAACATATGCACCAAGATGTCCTTAGAGAATCAATTGTGATATGGTTTTCCATAATCTTTAAGATAATCATAAAACAAGATACTCAAGTACTCTCCCATCTCTTCAGATTGGAGAAAATTTTATCTTTCTTCTTATTCGTTCTGCTACACATTGAAACTTTTCGAACGATTCAGAATTATACTTAATCTTGTAAGTATAAACTTTAGTAAACCATAAAAAATAGTCTTATTTTTCTTTGTGGTGGACCTGACCAGCGCACAACCAAGTGTACCCGATCCCCTAGTCCTTCACTTGACTCACATATACATGTGAACAAGAAATTTGTCTTAATTTCCAAAGATGAAGTTCTCATTCATCATACAATACAAGTTGCATGATTCCAAGTTTCTATCCAACTAAAACTTGGTTGATGAGAATCTTTTCTTATTTGGTAAATTATGACACTACCACAAACGAAAGAATCAAATCTATTTTCCAATATTGATATCAATGGAAACATGTAAGCAACAATTTTCACAAATGCCATTGTAAGGATACTTAAAAGAAATAAAATCAAAAAGTTTTCTTTTATTTAAAAAAAATTGCGGAAAAACTTATCCTTACAATGCAAATACATATGAAAACTATGTTGTTTTCTATTCCTAAGCAATCTATCATAACTCTTAAGCAACATCTCAAAATTCTGATCATTGAACCACGCGATCGAAATCCATCTCTTCATGATCAAAATCAGCTCACTCTTCCTTTACGCTTCCTTTGATTCTACTAAACATCAAAATGTAATTACATTACATCATGTATTAAGAATCTCCAAATAGGAACTTAATAGAGTTAGATAGTGGACTTTACCTGAAGCATAGTCAAATTTTTGACTTTTACCATCCTTGTGATCTTTCAGGTAAATAGGGCAGCTTCGCAACCAATGCTCCTTCTTTTGGCAATAGAAACATATGGACTCTTTAGTAATGGTACACGGAACTATCTCAGATTTATCCTTTCTCTTTACCATTTGGTCAACCGGTTTGAATATGGCCGATCCCTTTCCATTGGTAAGAGAAGACTATTCTGGACTTCCAATGTTTCCATTGTCAATGTCCATGTAAGTTTGGGAAGCAGATCTTCCAATCAAATTTTCTTTACCAGTGCTCCAAATCATTGTTGATTCAACAACAACAAGCAAATATGTAAGATCATTAAGGGTCATGTCGTGGTCTGTCACATACTAGTCCTTAATGAACTCACTATATGACTCGGAAATTGACTGAAGAGCCCAGTCAACAGTCAACTTCCTTGACACTTCGACACCCAACTCTCCCAACCTGTCAATATGTGACTTCATCTCCAAGACGTGGGTGCACACAGACTATCCATCTTTGTGTTTGCTTGCGAAAAGGGCTTGAGTGACCTTGAACTTTTTCAAGTCTTTGAACATGTGGGTTAGGGAGAATAATTGGAGGATGTAGAGGAAGTGAAGTATGATTTCGAGTCCCATTAATGCACGACAAAGGGATTAATCTTTCACCTTGATCGTCATGTGGGATATCATCTTCACTAGGAAAGTTTTTATCCAAAAAGGATAAGGAAGACCATAGTTATCATAACTAGACATCTATGAGGGAGAAATTCAAGTTTAGTTGATTTAAGTCCTTAATATAACACCCAATTTGAAGTATTAAGGCTAGGACCCAACACAATATTTAACAAATTGGAAGAGGGATGCCGTAATCCAATTTGCAAAATATTTGAAGGTAGGTAAATGACGATTTACCAATTTCCACCACGAAAAACGAAAAAGAATTTTAGGTTTGAAGTGAATTGAAACTCCTAGATCTTTTGAGATTCATTGAACTTTTCAATGGCATGTTTAATCTCAATTGTGCCCTTCAAGTTTGTGACTGGGATGCCGAGGTCACAAAGAAGGTGTGAATAACCATGCAAATTAGCTTGGTACACCCAATGTTACAACCACCTAATCAATGTGTCGGTTAACCACATACTCTCCATTGATATATTATTAACATCAAGCTACCCTTTTCCACACATTTTCAGTCCCAGATCAGTGTGCCGGTTAACCACACACGCTCCACTAACGACTTAACAAGGTGCAAAGTGCAATTTCATAGGTTAGCACCATATTCAAATTTTTCCTAAAGTAACTAAGATTGGGAGTTTAATAAGAGTTTAGTTACTTTATATTTATCATTATACTCTTAATGAAGGGAGAATTAGTGTCCTGTCCTACCCGTTCAGCTAACGACCCTCCACTAGTCAAGGAAGCGGTAGGTGAGAGTGGACACCCATTAAACTGCCATTTTATAGGCAGTAACCTTATACCCCCTTTATAGACTGGCTTCGTGAATGAGGCCTACTAACGGTAAGATTGACTTTACTCTTATACATATATATATATATATATATATATATATATATATATATATATATATATATATATATATATTAAACCTATAATATTATAATAGTATAAGGGTTGAATTTTAAACTTTTAAAATTCTAGGGTTTGGAACTAAATGTGTCAAAAGAAGACTCTACATTTACAAATTCCAAAACTTGAGGGCAAGTTTTGAACTATTCAAAAACCTTTGGAATCCATAACATATGAGTTTAATATAGGCTTTAATGAAAAGACTCTTGGAAATCCATAACTTGAGGACAAGTTATGGAGTTCATAAAAACATTTATGGAAAAACCTCTTCAAGACCATAACCTATGAGTTTAATGAAGTCTTTTAAAAGGAAAACTTTTCATTTTCTATAACTTGAGGACAAGTTATGGAGTACATTAAAGGCATAAAGATCATCAAATAAACTAACAAGCATGTCAAATAATGTCCATGATCTAGATTAAACTCATATGAACAAGATAATTCATATCAAACAAATTTCATGTAATTAGCATAATCATATAAACTAATACAAAACATGAATCTTTGACAATTATCTTATAAATTGGATAAGCATGATCATTACCACATCAAAAACAAGTTTATAAGTTCAAAAACAGCTTAGGGTAATGATCCTAGTCCAATTCTAGCCAAAAACATCAAAAATCTGCATTCTGGAGCACCAACTCATCAAGTACAAGAACAAACTCAGCAAGTTGGTCAGAAATATGCTTGGACTCGGCGAGTCCACTGTCCACAACAGTAGAAAATCGATATTTCAAGCTTAAACAACAAGCAACATCAAGTATAATTGAAAACAACCCTAGGCTCTGATACCACTAAAGGGTTTTGAGCATTCTAACACTCCTATGGTGTACATGCAACCCTAGATGCTTTGGATCTATGTTTTCTCTATTATACATGCATACATTCAATATTCCAAAGCATCATCCTAACTAGCATACAATGAAGCATAAACAACATGAAATACAAGTTAAATGACATATCTTTTAGTGTAGTAGGAAGCCTTGAACCGTTAAGAGCTTAGCACCAATAGTATGAATGCCTCAAATGGAATCACAACACATCTAGGACAAAGGATAACTTGAGAGAGTATTCCTTTCACACAACATCGGCACATAGTTCTCTAAGAATAGATGCACACAATTTTGGTCATGGAGCGACATATTTATATGTAGGATTCCAAAGGTCATGGGTTAACCCTAATCCATACCCATGGGTTTATGATCCATGGTTCATGTGGCCGAACTCTTTATGTATCCATACATAAACTTAGTCCAACATGGATCATAAGCCCAACATATAAATATAACTAATTTACACAATTAGTCCCCCATTGATTTAATTAGTCTCTTTTGATCACTAAACTAATTCCAAACTAATTCATGATCAATACTAATTAAATCATATGATTTCATATTAAAATATTAGAACTTATAATATCTTAATAAACCATAAATAACCTCTTCTCAAAAGCCCATCCTAACAAATTGTTCTGATGATATGCAACCCAACTGGACCATGCTACTCTCGGGTCAAGTACATACCAATTATAGTTATGGGCTTAGACACCTAATCCAACAGCTAACACATTGGGGAACTACTTACTTGGCTCGGCTGATCACGCACGTTGCACTCTCATCTTTTCCTTTCTTTAAAACCTTTAACTTTTATTTTGTTTTTGAAAACAATTTTACCATTTCCTTAGTTTGAGTCCTGACACACCCGAGAGTGTGCCAGAATCCCTCAAACCAAGGCTCTGATACCAACTTGTAACGACCAAAATTTTCAAACGGAATTTTTCATTTTTAGTTAATCAAACACATTTCCATAAACCATGAAATCCCAAAACAATTGTTTTCAAATCCACTTTCATTACAACTTTATTTAAATACATCAGAGTGTCCCATAGTTTGTCGGTGAGAGAGTGCACGCTGCGCCATCAAGTGTTGCCCTTGCCCTTGGGCTCAGATGTACCTGAAACAAATCCAAAAACTGTAAGCTAATGCTTAGCGAGTCCCCCAGAGCATACCCCACACACAAGCCACAAGCCACATATCATATTAGCTATAAAAGCTATATCTACCACATAACGTATCATATTAGCCATAAAGCTATCTGTACCATATACCACATATCATGTTAGCCATAAAGCTATCTCTACCATATAACATTAGCTTTAAAATCTATCTCTACCACATATCCATGCATAAGGATGCCATGGGCTCCCCCACATGGTCTTACACCTAAGTGCGATGGGCTCCCCCCATGGTCTTTCCATGCCGGACAGCCATGGGCTCCCCCCCATGGTCTTACATCCAAGTTTCATGGGCTCCCCCATGGTATTTCATGCAAATATCATAAAATCACTAGCATACAACTTAGCATAAAGCTAACTATCATACCACATATCTCTACTACAGCTAGTGTAACACATATCATAAAATCGGCCGGCCTTGGTTCCTTAGACCCACTGGTATGGTGAGAAGACTCACCTCTGTCTGTAGAATCCGAAGGCTGCTCTCCTAACAGTCCGTAGACACCCGTGTTGAACAATAATAATATCACTCAATGTTAGGGCTAAGCACAACCTAATTGAAAAATCCAAACTCCAAGTCCTTTCACAAAGCCCCAAAAGGTCTTCCTTAGTTAATGGTCCCAAAGTCCATAACCAAAATCATTAATGGACCTCATGACCCAATAAGGCCCAATCATAACACCCATGGTCCAAAACAGATAAACTAGCCCACTAACCCCAAAACATGACTAGGCCTAATGACTAACAAAGGCCCAAAACAAGTGCAAGTCCATCTGTTGTGCGTACGCTTAGCGTACCACCCTGGTGCGCGCAGCGTACTGAGTCCCTGGGTCGTACGCGCTGCGTACGCTAAGTTACGCCCAACATACTAACAGATTAAGCACTTTCTTCCATTAAGTGATTAATACTCGATTTTCTCACGTCCAATAGTCAGATCTAATCTCATTAAGACTACCTAGGGCATAAAGTTGGCAACTTTATGCCTTTGCATGTCTCATATGCTCCCAACAACCCATTAAGACCTTTCCAAGGGTCTTAATCCATGCGTGAGGTCAAAACACCCATCAAGACTTCATTTTTATGCTATGAATGGACCAAAGGACCTCATATCTAACCTTTCTAGCCTTTGGAGTTGCTCAACTCACAAGAGGAGATCCAAAACCAACAAAAGGGACAAAACTAGAAAACCCTAGCTAGCTCTAATGAATAAGATGGAAAGATCAAAGCTTTATACCTCCAGAAGCTCCTCAAGGTGAACTAGATGCAGATTCTTGAAGCCCAATGCCACTCCAAGCTTGCTTGACAACTTCTCCTTCTTGAATGGACACTAAAATGGCCACAAATGCACTCCTTAGACTCAAAACACACTCTCAAATGGTATTAGGGTTTTTAGAGACGTTTGAAGGTGAAAGAGGCTGATTATGGTGAGGCTCAAATAAGATAAGGGTGCTTATATAGGTCTCAAGTCCGGAAATTAGGGTTGGGACATCCGTCACGTACGCCCAACGTACTTTTGGTACGCCCAGCGTAAGTGTTGTCCCTCCACGATCAATCATACATAGTACGCTAAGCGTACCCATGAGTACGCCCAATGTACTTAAGGGACTTATTTTGAAAATTTTAAAATCGTCAAGGGCTTTAAGGTAATACCTGGTTTAGAGTATTACAGATGCTACATGGGTCATCATGGATCGATTGACCCAGAGTGCACACATTTTGGCGATTCGGGAGAGTTTTCGGCCGAGAAGTTAGTTGATGTGTATGTTTGCGAGATCATTGCTCGCTATAGGGTTCTGGTCTCCATTTTTTCAGACCGTGATCTTCGATTCACTTCCCGTTTCTGGCAGAAGTTCCATGAGGAACTGGGCATGAGGTTTCATTTTAGCACTACTTATCATTCGCAGACCAACGGCCAGAGTGAGCGGACGATACAGACCCTTGAGGATATGTTGCGGGCCTATGTTATTGATTTTTGTAGGAGTTGGGATTCATACCTACCTCTTGCGGAGTTCTCCTACAACAAAAGTTATCACTCTAGCATTGGTGCTCCGCCTTACGATCTCTTGTATGGTCAAAGATGTCATAACCCGTTTTTTTTAGGGGAGGTTGGTCACAGGGTTATGGGAAGGACCGAAGTAGTCCTTCAGACCACGTAGCTTATTCAGCAGATCAGGCGGAGACTACAGACCTCTCAGAGTCGGCAGAAGAGCTATGCCGACCGTGTGCAGATCCGAATTGGAGTTTCAGGTCGGCAATATGGTACTACTGAATGTCTCACCTTGGAAAGGTATGATACGCTTCAGGAAGAGGGAGAAGTTGGGTCTCCAGTATATTAGGCCTTTTCGAGTGATTTCCAGGGTTGGCAAGGTTGCTTACAGGTTGGATCTACCTAAGGAGCTCAGCCAAATTCACAGCAATTTCCATGTTTCGCAGCTGCAAAAGTGCGTATTGGATGAGGATGTAGTGGTTTCCTTGGACGATATTCAGGTCGACGAGTGCCTAAACTATGTTGAGAGGTCGGTAGCTATTTTGGAAAGAAAGATGAAGGTCTTGCACAACAAGGAGATACCTTTGGTAAAGGTACGGTGACAGCATTGGAGGGGCTCCGAGTGGACCTGGGAGCCAGAGGCTGAGATGCGGGAGCATTATCCTGAGTTATTCGCCGCAACAGACTTCGAGGATGAAGTCGAGATCAAGCAGGGGAGAATTGTAACATCCCGATGTTAAGGCGCTTCTAATTTCATTCCTTTAATTTATTTCTGTTGCATTTTGGGTCCCTTCGTTCAAGAAAGTATGCAATGGAACCCTAATGGAATTATTGTAATTTTGGGACTTCAGAGTATGCCATGCATACGTGATGTACGTTGAGCATACTAGCGTTGGACGTACATCAATGTATGTTGGGCTTACTTGCCAGGTTAGGAAACCCAAGTTTTTAGGGTTTGGCTAGTAGTTAAGCATCCTTTAGTCTCATTCTTTCCCCATTTTTCATCCTCCAATATCAGAAACATGTTCTCTTGTAAACCCTAGCCTCATTAGAGTCTTTGGAAGGTTGAGTGTGGGTATTTGGGTGTTCCAAAAGAAGAAGAAGGTGGTGGTAAAGATTGGAAGCTTGAAGAAAATCTTGGATCTGGAAGTTTTGCACCTTTCTCCATAATTTCAAGGTGTAAAGTTCATACCTTGATTGCTAGTTTACTAGATCTTTCTTATATGTTGATTTCATGTGCTTTTTGGTCCCAAATGCCTCATCTTGAGCATGGCATGTTCTCGACGATTTGAGTTGTCCTTTCAGACCATAGGAGGGGTCCTAAGTCATAAAAATTAAGACCCATTGGTTAGTTTTGCTCCATGCATCTTATAGAAGGTCTTAATGGATTAAGGCCTTGAGTTAAGCTCTAAATACGCATGTAAAGTCATAAAGTTAGAAATTTATGACTCTAGAATGTATTTTGGCCATGGATCTGAAGTTGGGACGTAAGAGCTTAAGTCATTAAGCTCTTAACAAGATTTTTGGGCTTGCGAGGGTATGCCTCGCATACTCGGTTAACCACCCCGATGGTGGTCAATCTGCGAGGCCTCGTCTACGCCATGCGTACCTCATGAATATGCCCCGTGTACGCATCCTGAGTTAACTCGGTTGTGTTGACTCGGTTGGGTTGACTCAGTTGACTTAGTGGGTTTGACCAGTTGACTTTGACCAAGTTCGACAGTGAGGGTATTTTGGGTATTTTAGGATTTTGATTGAATTGGTCAATTTGTATGAATAGGTGTCGGTTAGAGAGCTGAGACCTCATCTGCTTCTGTTCAATTTGCAAGGTGAGTTTTCCTCACTGCACTTGTGGGTCGAAGGCACCAATGTCGGCCTTGTGGATTCGATATCCTGTTAGGCTGTTATGCATGCTATTGTAGTGTATTGATCTATTAGATCGGTATCCTGGTATATAGGGTGTTGTTATGCTTAGTGATCTGCAGATCCGTTAGTTCGTCTGTTGGCTGACTGTATGTTATATGTTATTTATATGTGTACATATTTGGTTGATTAGTTGAGGCTTTACTGCTTTGTGCGTGAGCCAACAGACTGGGGCATTCCAACATGATAGTTGAGTGGGCCCAAGTGTATTCTATCCCGAGGATGAATGGACCCATAGTGTATTAGCATTCCAACCCGATGGTTGAGGGGACTGGGGTATTCCAACCTGATGGTTGACTGGACCCATGGTGTATTGGCATTCCAACCGGATTGTTGAGCAGCCTAGGGTATTCCAACGTGATGGTTGATTGGACCCGACATGTGGTTATTGTATATATATGTTATTTGGTTATGTATTGGTATTTTGGGGGGAACTCACTAAGCATTGGCTTACAGTTATGGGTTATGTTTGAGGTGCTTTAGATGACTGGGGGAAGGCAAAGGCGTGACTGTACACATCCTCATGTTTTGTGTCACACCCCCAAACTGGAATGGCGGAAACGTTTGGGGGCGGAGGACGTCATGTTCAATATCATAACAATGCACAATAGTAAAAAAAGCAACAACATCATCCATTACATTAATAATATAGTTAATACAAGTGTGTTCGGAATGTATTTGAAACACCAAAAATATATATATCAAAGTAAAAGACGAGTCTTGAACATGCTCCGTCTTCTCAAAACCTAGTCCAATGTACCTGTCTACTGGTGACCTGAGAATACAAGTTATTTTGAAAGAGTAGATCAGCATTTAAGTTGGTGAGTTCATAAGTATTTTTGTGTCAAATGTTAGCATTAGTTTGATGAAAATGTTTGTATGTGTTTTGATGTAAATGTTTTATACTTCCTAGAAAATCCTATATTTTCTACTAACATGGAAAGTGGTCTTCTACCAAGACATGACTGTTTTGCATGTTTGTTCTTTCGTAAAAATGAATGTTTTCCCAAGTTTATGTCTATCATTACTAGAAAATAGATTACATTACCTTTTATGTGAGAATATCACTATATGAATGTAATGGGAAAAATGAAGATGTACAGTAGTATTGTATAAAGTAACTACTGAAGTACTAACTACCTTAAAACCAACTTGTTTAATTAAGGTAAAATGTGATGAGGTTATAACCATGCTTGATTGACTAGTATAAAACACAACGTTCCAAAGACATCGAAATGGTATGACATTTGTCACCCGTAGACCTACATGTCCTACTGTAGCTAGCAGCAAGGTGTAGGACGGTCAATCCCGTATAGATCTATACACAAACTCACACTCTCCCTCCATGAGACTCTGGTTACAAAACGTGACACAACAGTATATTGATATGCCATGAAGTAGTGGCTCACATTAATGTTATATTGTTCTTGTATTAGTATGTATGTTCCTTCCTGTTCTAGTTATAGTATGTTCCTTTATGTTCTTGTTATAGTATGTTCCTTCACGTTCTAGTTATAGTATGTTCCTTTCTGTTCTTGTTATAGTGTGTTCCTTCCTGTTCTAGTTTATAGTATGTTTGAACTGACTCATGTATGAACTGAGTCATGTAAGTTTCATTGTTCTAGAAATAGTAAGTACTAATCCTCTAAACTATACCTATTATAGTTTACTAGTATGATTGTTTGACTGTTACTGATGTATAGAAAAGACTCAATTACTCACCAAGGAACTAAGTTAAGTATAATCCTTAAAAATGGGTTTAATATTCATATATGTATTTAATAAGTATAACTATGATTTAACCGACATTTGGAGTAGTGATCATACCCTGAGTCCACAACCAAACAAGGAACAGGAGTCAAGGTATCTAGCTATAGTCCTAAGTCTGTTAAAGCATACTTATACGTAAATAGATAGACGAATATGATTTGATATAAAAGTAGTTTATAAAAGCTTTAAAAGAGTTTTTCAACAAGTTTGAGTATAAGAAATCCTTTTGTATGTTGTTTTCACATGTAAATGGTTAACACAATTTCATTGTGTTCTACTTTTATTCCCCCCTAAAAGCGTATAAAAAGCATTTAAAAGTGTAGTTGTAGGGGTATGAACTCACCTGTACTGAGTGATTCGAATGAAAGATCGATATAGAATGCTGAGTATGCCAAGTGAAGTCTCGAGCACAAACGGATCCTACTAAGCATATAATGACACATATATGTATACAATTAGTGTATATAACAGCTAACATGTAAGGGAAACAACCTTAGGAACTAGGAAACATTCTCAATGGAGTGTTAGAATCACATATGATTGAATGAAGGGTGTTCACGGCCACACAAGGAGTGTTCACGGCTTTAGAAGGGTTCACGGCCATAGAAAACATGATGTGTTCACGGCCCGACCTTGATCTTATGAAGGTTCTACGGCCATGGAAGGAGGGTTCACGGCCAAACCTTGCATCTAAGAAGGGTTTCACGGCCTAATGAAGGGTTCACGGCCGTGAACTCTTGAAGATTCATGCAAATTGGTGTTTGTTTCATGGGGAATCAAGTGCTTCTAATGGACAAGAAGAAGATGGATGAGATACTTACTTTTTGGAAGCCATTAGAGTGTTCACGGTTGAAGAAAGTTGAGAGAGAATGGGTGTGTTCACGGCTAGAGTTGAAGAAGTGAAGAAAATGAGCCAATTTCTTATATATATATATATATATATATATATATATATATATATATATATATATATATATATATATATATATATATATATATATATATATATATATATATATATATATATATATATATATATATGGAGGATGTTCACGGCCAAGGATGGGTTCACGGCCGTGAACTCCTTTTTGATGGTGTTTCCGGCTCGATTGCAACTCAATGAACTCCAGCTAACACTTCCTAACACACAATCCTTAAGTGTACTAGGCTTAGAAACTCTCAAACAGACCCTTAACAAGGCTAAAAGATAACAGAAACAAGTCTGACTTTTGATTGAATTGATTGACTTTACAAGATAGAAATTTCGGGTTGTCACATTTTGGACTTATGATTTTGGGAACGCTGATGTTGAAATGCTTTTGAAATTATGTTTGTAAACAATTTGTGAAGTCCGTTGGTTTTAAAAAGTGTAAATTTAGCATGATTTTTATGAGTGTTACAGATACCATTTACTCTTTGTAAAGTTTTTTTCTTCATATGTTTAAATTCTCTGTATTATTTGCACATAGAATCTTCAAGAAACTATTTTTGATGCAAACATTATTGTCTTCCATCCTCTAATTGGTACACCAATAATAACTTTTTTACTTAGTCTCTTTTATTTGTGTTTTTTTCTATTGACATTCTTGATTTTAGTGTTTTCCCTTATTCCTGTGATTTTGGGGATCATTCAACTTGCCTTAAAAAATTACGCACATTGTTTTGATTTTAAGTTGTATTTTTATTTTAAATTACTAGAAATACTTCGATCTGTCTAATCATGTGGCGATAAATGATGATATGCATTTCATGTTCTTTCATCCTAGATAAATGATTTTGAAACCCTTTTCTAAGGGATTATAAACTACACCACATGTTCTTTCATCCTAGATAGTTGGAAGTTCAACAGGTCTTTGCGATGATGGCCTTGCACCTATAGGCCCTTTGAGGTGTTGACTATAATCTAATCATGGTTGGAAGTTCAAGATGTCTTTGGGATGACAGGCTGATGCCTATAGATCTTCTAACGCATTGACTATGAACCGATTATGTCACACCCCCAAACCAGAATGACGGAAACGTTCGGGGGCGGAGGACGTCATGTACAGTATCACAACAATGCATAATAGTAAAACAAGCAACAACATCATCCATTGCATTAATAATATAATTTTAATACAAGTGTGTTCTGTAGATAGTTTATAAGACACCAAAAATGAATAATCAAAATAAAGACGAGTCTTGAAAGCTCCGTCTTCTCAAAACCTGGTCAAGGGTATCTGTCTACTGGTGACCTGAGAATACAAGTTATTTTGAAAGCGCAGATCAGCATTAAAGCTGCTGAGTTTATAAGTATTTAATGTCATTGTTTGTATAAGTTTGAATAAAATGTTTGTAACTGTTTGATGTAAAAGTTTGTATGTGTTTGATGTAATTGTTTGTAAACTTCCTAGAAAATCCTATATATTCTACTAAAGTAGTCTTCTACCAAGACCCAACTGTTCTTTATGTTTGTTCTTTTGTAAAAGTGATTGTTTTCCCAAAGTATGACTATCATTACCAAAATATAGTTTTCATTACCGTTTATGTGAGAAGATCACAATATGAATGAAAAGGGAAAGTAAAGTTGTACCGTACTTTTATCTAAGTAACTACCAATGTACTAACTACCTTAAATCTGTTTGTTTAATTAAGGTAAAATGTGATAAGATTATAACCATACTTGATTGACTAGTAAGACACGACGTTCGAGACGCCGAAATGGTATGACATTCGTCACCCGTAGAGCTGCAGGTCCCACTGTAGCTAGCAGCAAGGTGTAGGATGGTCAATCCCATATAGATCTATACACAAATTCATGCTCTCCTTTCAGGAGACTCTAGTTACAAAACGTGAGTCGACAGAATATTGTCGCGCCATGAAGTAGTATCTCACATAGATGTTATCTTGTTATTGTATTAGTGTAGTATGTTCTCTCTGTCTCTAGTATATAGTATGTTTTCTCTGTTCAAGTATGTTCTCTCTGTTTCTCATTATAGTATGTTTGAACTGACTCATGTATGAACTGACTCTTGTATGTTTCATTGTTCTAAAAATAGTAAGTAGTGACTTCCTAAACTATACCAATTATAGTTTACTAGTAAAGTTGTTTGAATACCTGATTATGTTTGAACACCTTTGCTACCCAAAGGTATTGAACCGAAAGGAAGAACTTTTATATCTATATACATATACAAAATATATAACTAAGATTCAAACGACATTCAGACAAACAACCGATACCCTAAGTCCACAACCAAACAAGGAATAAGAAATAAGGCGAGTTATCAGTCCTAAGCCCTTTCAACCCTACTTATATAACTATATCCATATAGATATGATTTGGATAATATATAAGTTTAAAAAGAGTTTACATAAAGAATTTAACATATAAAAGAGTTTATAAAACGATTTGAAGCAGTTTGTTTGATAACACAGTTTTGAAATATAAGAAATCCACTTGTTTGATAGTTGTTAATCACATGTGATTGATATAATAACCATAATGTTTCTTTTTGTGTTCCCCCCCCCCATAAAACGTTTAAAATTCATTTAAAAGATAAGTTAGGGGGTATGAACTCACCTGCAGTGAGTGATACGAATGAAAGATCGGTTGTAGGATGCTAAGTGTCAAGTGAAGACTCGAACACACACGGATCCTATTTAGCATATAATGACACATATATGTATATAATTAGTGTTTATACAACTAATTATGCAAGGAAAACACCCTAGGACTTAGGAAACACTTAGATTGAAGTGTTACAAGTACAAAGAATTGCATAAAATGGGTGTACGACCACACTAGTGTGTGTACGGCCAAGTGGTGTACGGCCACTTGTGTGTACGGCCACATGTGTGTACGGCCATGGAGTATACAGTCGTACACTCCTTGAAGAACATGCCCAAAAAGGTGGTCTAAGGCTCTATCTAACATCCTCTAAGTGTCCATGATCTTGTGTTGCAATACTACATGAGTTTGAGGCCAAACATGCACTAAACAAGGGGTGTACGGCCATATGAAGGGTGTACGGCCGTACACTCTTTGTGTTCATGCATTTATGATGTTTTAAGGCCAGAAAGGAAGTGATTCACAAGCCTAACTAGAAGATAGAAGAGAAACTTACCCTGTTGAAGGCTTCTATTGAGTTCACGGCCCAAGAACAAGTAGGTGTTCTTGGTGTTCTTGGTGAAAGTGTTGAACACTTGAAGATCTACCCAAAAACATGAATTTCATGGATGAAATCAAAGGGTGATCTAAGATCATGAAGGATAATCACAAAGAAATGGAAGGAGTTCTTACATTATTGAAGATCTAGATGATGGAAGTTGGAGATAGTTGAGAGAGAAATCCGAGTTCTTGGCTTAGGAGTGTGAAAAGAGTTGAATGAAGGCTAAGTATCATCTTTATGGAGGAGAGTGTACGGCCATAGATGGGTGTACGGCCGTACACCCATGTGTACGGCCGTACACTCCTCATGTTGGAGTGTTTGTCCCTATTTTGATACTATGAACTTTGAGAACTCATTCCTATACCCTATCGTTGAATGTACAAGACTTGGAACACTCAAATAGACTCTAAACAAGGCTAAACGATAGCAGAAACAAGTCCAACTTTGATTGAACTGAATAACTGTACAAAATAGAAATTTCGGGTTGTCACATATTATGGCTGGAAGTTCTTCAAGTCTTTGGGATGATGGCTAAGGGCATATATGCAAACTCAGGTGTTAACTATGAGCCTTTTATGTATGCATTGTATGTGTAATGTGATATGTGATATATTGGTGAAATAACTAAGCTTTACTCTTATAGTTATGGATTAAATGTTTTTCAGACTGTTTTGCTATCAAAAGGAAGGGCCTAGTTTGACTGTACCGCACGCGTACCGTTGTTGATTTATAAATTACAATTTTGCTGATTTTATTATACTACTCTATGGAAATTATGTTTTACAATGAATGAACAAAAGGGATTTGATATTACTTTTAGAAACACAAATTTGACACTATATTTTATTCTGAAAATATAAAAAATTGGTCGAAATTTGGGACGTTACAAGTTGGTATCAGAGCCTTAGTTTAAGGGATACGGACCGATGCGCGAGCGTGAGATTGAACTCAAACTGAGTACTGAAAGATGATTCGAATAGTTGTGAAAAAGAAAATCCTTTTTTACAATAAAACTTTAAAATTTGTTGGGTTGGGAAAGTGGGTTTGGTCTCATTACATGTTTTCGTCTAATCCTTGTGTTGAGACTAGGGACATTGTTCTCCGACCTAATTTAAGTTTATAAATGGAAGAAGATGTGATGCATACAGTCAGTTGTATCTCATAAATGAATGTGATTCCCAATATATCTATACTTTCTATATCTTTTGATATGAACTGTTAGAAATGCATGCTAATTTATAGACTAAGGATCTTGTCATGAATTGCATGATTAGAATTGCATGATCTTTATGATGCCTTGTTGCCTTAGAGCTTGCTTGCTAAATGTAATGTTAAGTTCATGCTAATTTTAAATATATGTTATGAGAATGATTTAAGAGTTATACATAATTAGCATTAGATAGCCTTAGAATTCTTGATTTGGCATTGTTGTTTGTTCTTTTCCGATAAAGGCCTTAAGGTAGAGACATCTATTCGAATGTCTATCTTATCCTTGATTATGTACAACTTGTATTCTTGAGATGAATATTGACATTAGTAGAGACCTCTAGTGGTACAAGGACAAATGTAGGAGGAATCCTAGAGGAAGAATACAGGAATATTAGAAGTATGTTCTTGTTTGGGCACATAAGTGTATGCTAGAACGCCTAGTAGCGGTTGTACGTGATAACTTAGGAAGCTTTAAGGAAAATCTTAGGACGATTACACATATGTGTGGAAGGTAGTGTAGATTTGTACTAGCAGAAGCACAAGATATGTATGTGGAACAGGAACACTGGCAAAGTTACTAATGAGCCGATAGATAAGTAGATAGTGTGACATAGCACTAAGGTTTGAATGTAACTTGTTTCTGAATCTATTGGGTGTATGGTGATATGTCCTAAATTATACATATTTTAAGGGATATATTTTATACATTTTTACATGTTTTTGAAGATATTTCGTACTTAATCGTTATAAATTTGTACTTTGCAGATTAAAAAGACTATATGTAAAAATGAAAGATATAAAGGAATATTTTGGAACAAAATTCATAGCTTGAAGACTAAGAAAAGATATTATTAAGGATAATTCCAGAATTAATGAAGATTTCAAGGATATTTGTTGATATACGCAAAACGCGTCGAGGAATGTTTGTCACACCGTGATTTAAGTCGGTCTCAAAAACTATATATAGAACCCCAATTTTGTCCAAAGCGGATGATTATTTAGTAAGATAATTTCCCGAAATCCTAGAAGGCAAACAAATGACCAAAATAGGTCGTTTTGATGGTCTAGAAGGCGATAAACTCATATAAAAGTAGAAATCTGAAGATCAAGAGAAGAAATCATTAGGTTATCGATTTGTTTAGTTTCTATCTATAATTAGTCAACTTTTTGATATCCTATATGTTCTTTTCAAGATTTGGTATTAAACCCTTTATGATTATTTGTTATTTGTAAAACCCTAGTTTGTTTTGTTAATTGATATTTGGTATTGAGAGTTATTCAATTTATTTTGTTTTCTCAATTAAAGATACATGCATATTGATATTGATATTGATTTTTTTTTTCGTATTTATGTAAGTGAATGCATAGTTTATGAATAGGTTCAGATTATGTATCTTGAATCACATTGTTTATTAAATATTCCAAGATGGAAAACTAAGTCAAGAACATAGGCAATGGTGACTAGTGGAAAGTTATGTCCCTAGGTTAAACATAATGAAGTTAATATTGATATTCGTGATTGATCCAATAAATTGGACAATTTGAGAGGTTGCTACTAATCCTACGACTGATCATACCAATTGAGTCTTTCATAATAAAACATAATAGACTGAGTCTAGGGAAGCTATCCTTGCTAGTAGACAACTTAGAATCGTAGGATTAATGAAATTAGCATGGAATTAATCAATTTTAGGAATCCGTGTATAACTTAGCAAAATCATTTAAATGATGTTAACTAATTGAATTATGATGGATTAAATACAAATATGATTACCTTTAGATTATGTTATTTATGCAGTTAGCCATGTATGTTATTTGATTATTTATTTGCTATTTATTTGAGCGACAATTTCCCATTTATAAGATTTCTTTTAAGATTGATCAATAAGAAGATACTGATATATTGGTACACTTTTGTTCCCTATGTGTTAGACACCCTTACTTAGCTAAGCTTGATCAAGTCCACTGCTTGGTGTAGATAGTAAGTTTGGTTTGTTAGGAATTATAAATGTAAAACTAGATTTTTATTTTCAAGTTTATATCTTTTATGTAATAAATTGTTGGCACCATTATCAAATGGAATGGTATTCAAGTTATCTCAAGTTTATAAATTATCTTTTACACATCATATGGTTATGGCTAGAGAGGGTGAGAATTATTAGGTTTGTGGTTCAAGTGTAAGTGGCCATGATGGATCGGGTTCGAGTGATGCAAACCCAAGCGATTTGGTTATTTCTGAGATCTTGAGGGCCTAGTGCGAGGTAGTACCGACTTTGGTCGCGAGATTGAAAGATGAGTGATTAAGACGATCGGTGAGAGTATTGCAACCATTGTTAGGGATGGAAAACTGATGACTAGGAATGTTGATTGCTATGATATGCTTATGTATCAGCCTCCCATGTTCGAGAGGAGGAATGATCAGATTCTTACTATTTGATGGATAGAAGAGATGGAAGCTGCCTTCAACACCAGTTTCTTCCCCGGGGAGGAAAAGCTACAGCTCTCTATGGAACTTTTGTCATGTAAAGAAGGATTATTGGAGTCTGTTGTGGAAAGTATGGCAAGGCGCATGAGGGTGTTTTTTGTGCAGATAGTGAAGGGTTTTGAGCATTCTAACACTCCTATGGTGTGCATGCAACCCTAGAAACCTTGGATCTATGTTTTCTCTATTATACATGCAAACTTTCATTTTTCCAAGGTTTCATCCTAACTAGCATATCATGGGGTATATGTAATATAAAAAACCAGTAGAATGACATACTTCTCTTGTAGCTTCGATTCCTTAAGACTTTGTGAGCCTAGCACCCCAAATGTGATGCCTCAAATGCTTCACACAACACCACCAACAACTTGGAATAACTTGAGAGAAGATTGATATGCACCAAAATCGGCTAGCCCTCACTAGTATCTCTTAAGTGCCGATTTTACAAGGATGAGGCTTCTTTATATAGTGTGCACATTAGGGTTACACCATGTAACTCATGCCTTTCCACATTCCTCGTGATCCATGGGTTTTATCCTCCATGGAGTATCCATGGGTCACCACATGGGTTTAGCCCATCATGAAAAACTATGGATCATTAGCCCACTATACAAGAATGAATGATTTACCAAATCAATCCCCATTTATTTAATTAGTCTCTTTTGATCACAAAATTAATTCCAAACTAATTCTTGATCAATACTAATTAAATAATATGATTTCATATTAATATATTAGAACTTATAATATATTAATAAACCATAAATATCCTCTTCTCACAAAAGTCTATCCAAATTGTTCCGATGCCATTCAACCCAAATGGACCATGCCAAATCGGGTCAAGTACATACCAAATATAGTTATGGACTTAGACACCTTATCCAACAGATAGATCCGAGTTTTTTTATTACGAGCCGGAGGGAGGGTATAGATTATGAAATCTAACGCCGGTCTTTGTTGCTGGCATGATTTCAGTTATGTCTTGATGAGCTTTTTTAATTAATTTGATGACAATGTTGAGTGGTATGTTTTCTTCGACTCTGATCCTATCTTAGTTTTTCGAATCGTGGGCAACTTGTACGACCATATCGTTTGTTGTTGGCAAGGGATTCATGTTACTTTCGGAGCCTCGAAGTTATTGGTGAGGCATTCAAGAGTTTCTTTCAGATGTCATAGGAATATGTAGAATTGAATTACATAGGCTTAAAATTTTAACATAGCCCTACCACCTGTTTTTTTATTAGAGTTATAGAAAAGAGTTAATTATTCGAAGGACTATATGATTCTATATTAGGTGTAGTCCTTAAGGATCAAGGATTGTATGGAATAGTTGATCCGGTTCGGGGTTTTGATGTTTGTAGACGACAAATAGTGATAGTTCGAACCCTATGTGTAACACCCATTTTCCTGGACGAATCAAATTAAGGTTTCAAGGAGTCAAAATGTTGGATTTTGGAGAAAAAGGAGCCTCCCGACGTGAGACATGGATGCTCACGACGAGAGATGGGTTGCATGAATACTTTTGTGCGGGACTAGTCTCACGACGTGAGACATAGAGTGCTCACAACGTCAGAGATGCCGCAGCCCAATCCCATGATCTTTTAGGGTTTCCTTAGTATTTAAGCATCTGTAACCTCATTTTAGGGTTTCTTATCAGCCACAAACCCTCTTTCACCTCAGAAAAACCCTAGTGCCCATCATTCCTTGATCTTTGGTGGTTTTAGAGGCTTTCTTTGTGTGGAAGAAGAAGAAAAGAAGAAGAAGAAGAAGAAGAAGAAGAAGAAGAAGAAGAAGAAGAAGAAGGTGATCTTGTGTTGTGAGGGCCTTAGGAGTGTCTTGGAGTTCAGATCTAGAGAATGGTTGAGTTTTGCAAACTTGCACGAAAGTTGGATGTCTTTTTCTTCAATTTTGGACCTAAATGAGATCTAGACATGTATTAGATATGTATGTCTTAAAAGCATCGACTTTCTAGTGTATTAAGAAGATATAAGACCTTCTAGAAAGTTGGAGTGCAAGGCTTAATGGATAAAGGACGTAAAAGATGGACTTTTTGCTTCAGACTGTTCTCATGGCGTGCGACATGGGGGTCTCACAATGTGAGGGTTGAATGACCCCATTTCTGGTTAGTTACTTGGAGCTCACAATGGCAGAGGAGGATTCTCACGACGTGAGGTCGGCTCCATTGACCTTTCATGTTTAAGTTGGCCAGGGTAAGTCAGAATGAGTTGGAATCGGACCAAGTGAGCTCTCACGACGTGACCAAGGACTAGTCACGGCGTGAGAATATACAAGTTCACTTTGGCATGTTACATTTGATTGTGACCGTTGACTTTTTACTTGTTTTGACTTTTGGTCAAAATTTCCATTTTTAGAAGGTAGACTTAGGGTTTACCTTGTGTGGATTGATAGGAGGTGTTAAGCACCCACCTTTTGACAAAAGAGCAGTTAGTTGATGTCGTCTTTGTGATTTAGATGAGTCTCATCACTGTACTATGGGTCGAAGGCACAAATGTCAGCCCATTGGCTTATGTTATATAAGAAGACCAGGGGTGGCCCTTGGCATTTGTATGAAAGACTCGGAGGTGGCTCTTAGCAAATTTTATGCAAGACCAGGGATCGGACCCTGGCAGATAGGTATATATATATATATATATATATATATATATATATATATATATATATATATATATATATATATATATATATATGTGTGTGTGTGTGTGTGTGTGCGTGTATAGATATTATGATAGTTGTCTTTGTGATACTTGCATGGAAGACCAGGAGGCAGATCTTGGTACTTTTCTGTAAGACCTAAGGTTTTGGCCCCCGACTTGGCAAGGAAAGACCGTGATACGACTTGTGGCATAATGGCAAGACTATGGTCGGCACATAGCAATCTCTATTATATGTATGATATGTGGTATTTTAGGGGAACTCACTAAGCTTTGTGCTTATGGCTTATTGTTTATGGTTCCAAGTACTTCCGATACAAAAGGGAAGGGCCCGACATGACTGCACTGCATCCAACCATGTTTCCGCACCTTATGATTTTGGGATCGTACTCTGATAACTATTTTTACTCTGATGTACTTTTGAATGATTGAATGATTAAATGGTGTTTATAGTTGAATTAAAAATGAAATTTTTACCTTATGATTTTTGGGATGTTACACTATGTAGGGAGAACCGGTTATTTAAAATAAGGTTATGAAGAGAAGCTCGACCTTCAGTTCTGACATCAAGAGCTAGAAGAATTTGTGGCATGAGTATGCAGGATTGTTGGTTTAGGCTTTTGTTATGTGGAAGAGGAGGAAAGTAGTATATCATTGGAATATCCTTGATTATAAAGTTTTTTAATGTGTTTCTCTAAGGATTTGTCGGGCATTTCATTCCAATATTCAGTTAGGATTCTAGATTTAACAAGATCTTGGGTGCGGCTTGGGTAGCCAAGCACCATATAGGGTTATGCCTTCAGGGATGTATGAGTGTCATCATATCATAGGAGCCGCTACAAGGCACTCACTCGGTCAAGTCGTACACCATGGGGAGTGTCAAGTGTTTTCATGGTCGAGAAGTATGGGACACTCAGGATGTGTAACGGATTTAGAGAGTTTGGTTAGATCGCAATAGGTGTCAGTAATCCATTGCCGAGAATCGACAAATATTTGATCAAACTCAAAGAAGGATGCGTATTAGCTTTGTATGCCATTCTTTCAGAATATCATCAAATGAGAAGTAAAAGGGGTTTAGAGGACAAACATCAAGATATTTTATGGTTGTTAAAATTTATAGTGATGTCATATGGGATTTGTTATTGTGCTAGTAGCATGTATAGGATTGATGAATTAAGATTGTTTAACACATGTTTAATCTCTTGGTTATGGTGTTTATCGTTAACATTGGAGGATTTTTGAGGGTCTTTATCATGAAGTATTACGAGTTATGGTAAGGGAGAGACTCAACGCCAAGTGCTCCAGGTGCGACCTTGGTGGCTGGAGGTTTAGTTTTTGGGCGTCTCATCAATCAGGCTGATAAGTTTTCGGTCGAGTAACTTAGTACAGAAAGTGATGCAGTGGTAGGATGTTGAATATCTCCTATGGAATTAGTAGTATTAGTGGGTTATCATGGTATCGCTAGAAATCTATTCAGGTCTTTCTAAGGTTTGGATGCCTTTGCTTCGTTTGGTGTGACGAGTTGCGTTCTGTTGGTATGTGATTAGGTGATAGTCTAGTGTAAGTATATATGGTATGGTTGTTCGGTTATGAAATTTGTAAAATTTGGTAGAACATCGAGTGAATTATATAGGGGTCGCATGTAATTTAAATGAGGTAACCTGAGAACTCTTGGTCCAACTTTATTGCATGGTTCTTGTTTGATATATTGCTTTCAAGTAGGAATAGGCATTCAACTACCCATCTTGTTTCCTAACTAGATACAATTATGTATTTGTGTAGTGATATGTTAGTATTAGAATAGACTGTGGGGTGGTTTGCATGTTTAGACTAGTATGTCTCGTACTATGTGTTTTCATTGGTAGATGTCAAGATGGATGATGATTGGGTTCCTTTAGGTTAGTGGGATGTAACGCCCCACTTTCTGTCTAGCCATTTCGAAAGGTTATTAAATAATTTGAATAATGATTTCATTCAAGGATAAGTTGTAAGGTGAAATAAGTGAAGATAATTAGGAAAAAGGCATTTATAAATGAAAAGAGATGAATTATATTGATTGAAATATGATTTATAAAATTAAATGATTATTAAACTTGTTTTTAAGGTCAATGAATAATGATAATAATAATAATAAGAATTTGGAGTATTTAAGTACAAGGTGTGAATGGTAATTTTCATATATCAATTTGTAAGACAATTTTGATTTAGGGTTTAATATGTCAACTTGATGAATTCCAGGGACCATTACTACCAAAACCCCAAAACCTTGTTGTCTCATTCCTCAGCAAGAACACGGACGTTGTGTTGTTTTCCTCAAATTCGAGCTGCATATCTCTATTATTTAAAAAAAAATATTTGTTTAACTCCTAGTAGCTTTATCATAACCCTCGACCTTTATACACATACATTAGAGTTAGAGGAGAAAAAGGCCGCAAAGGCTACAAAATGTGTGTATGTGTTCTCGAGTGGTACTTTGCGTTTTTCTGGTGAGGCTGTATGGTTTCTAATGAGAGTTTCTTCGAGGTTATTTCTGTTCGAATGATAGAAATGTGTTAGTAACACCAAGGAAGAACCAGTGGACAACAATGGTTTCTAGGTGTGTTTTTCGGTGACTTTTGCCAAGATCCAATGACGGGACTGACGAAGAAGATTCAACCATCTCAGGTGGGGTATTCAGCAATTCATGTCGATCTTTTTGGAGTCTGCCTTGAACCTGCGAGGAAACATGTTTGAAATAGAAGTGGTTTGGGAGAGATGGTCAGTTAGACCTCATTAATTGTGAGCTTCGATGAAGAGGTTGCAACATTAATCCTTAGATGAGTGTTGAAGAGGATAGAACCAGAAAAAAAAAAGATTTGGGTTGTTAACTTCCTCTACGAAGATGATGATGATGGTTGTTGAGCAGTTTTCGACAACGGGCTAAGGTATGTTTGAGTTGGAAGCTTCGTCGGAGGTGGTGATGTAGTCAGAATGGAGTTTTGAAGTCATCATGAGGGTGAAGGTGGCTGGAGGTTCTGGATGTATGTGTTTGGCCTTATTGTTTCTCATGTATTAGATATTAGGGTTAATCACTTTGGGCCAATAAGTCATATTGGGTTTAATATAGGACTGATTAGTATTTGGACTTGGAGATTTGGGTTACAATAATAGTTAAATTGAAGGATAGAAGCTTTATTTTTGGGCTAACTATATTAATTAAAATATCAATTTGATGGAAAATATCATGTTAATATGATTTGGTGTAATAATCCATAAAATTATGGTTATAAAATTTCGGTTGGGTAATATTAATTAACGACATTTAAATATTATATATGTTGATGAGATGGCCGATTATAAGTAATTAAGTTTATTCTAGACATTTATGGTATTTTATATTGGTCACATAGGAACATCTAGCGATCGAGTTCAACTTTAGGTCATTTGTGGTGTTTTGAGTAGTAGATTGAGGCTTGGTCCTTGTGTGTTGTACAGGAGACTTGTGGAGCCAGTGTTTGGAGCAGTGAGCAGTTCGACTATCGTTTAGATTGTGAGGTGAGTTTTCCTCACTGTACTTGTGGGTCGAAGGGATCAATGTCGGCCCACTGGATTATGTATCATCATATATTGGATGATGTTATGCTGGTTATATGATAGAATGGTAGATCTGTATGATTACCTGTCTTTACTTGATATGTGATAGATTGATAGATCTGTATGATTATCTGTATTTTCTGGCTATTGAATGTTACAGTATATGTCGACATGTTATTGTTATTGTTGGGATGAGACAGTCCTGCTTTGTGTTGAAGGCCAAGATACCAAAGAGCGGTTCGGATAGGTTGTAGGCCCTATTAGACGGTCCAGCCATGT
Source organism: Lactuca virosa (assembly GCF_052849685.1). Classification (NCBI taxonomy): domain Eukaryota; kingdom Viridiplantae; phylum Streptophyta; class Magnoliopsida; order Asterales; family Asteraceae; genus Lactuca; species Lactuca virosa. Next base: position 188,398,274 of record NC_136429.1, on the reverse strand, counting down.
CAAAGTCTTGGAGAGCGGTACAGATACGTTGTAGGCCCTACGAGGCGGTCCAGTCATGCTGAAGGCTCATATATGCATGTTGTTATCTGTTTAGTTATGTGTGGTACTTTGGGGAAAACTCACTAAGCTTTGTCTTACAATTGGATTTTATGGTTTTAGGTACATCAGAAAACAAGGGCAAGGTGAAGACGTGATTGTGCACATCATCCTGGATATTTATTTGACTTATGATTTTAGGATACTCTGATTTATAATTATGGTTTTGGAAACTATGTTTTGTGTGAATTATGAATTTTTAGATGGTTTTAAAAAATGAAAATTTTTACTATGCTTTTTGGGATGTTACAGGGATGACTGGTGTGTACATATAGTCCCACCACTAGGTTGGTTGTGAGTCTCCATGCCCGTTGTGGGATGGTAGCAAGACCGATATTGTGTCGGGAGCTTATAGTTCCAATAGATGGATGGATGGTGACACGACATATCGTGAACCAACGCATGTGCAACTTGTGCGGGTGGAACCCAACAATTGCGTTGTTAAGACTCTTAGGTCTATGTATCCCACCCTTTCATGACATTGTTTAGGTGCTTAGAGCGTCGCATGAAGGTTATTGGTGACCCTTTGTCGGACGGGTCATGGTTTGGCATATTAGGAGATGTTTGACATGTCAGGAGGTTATGGTTGTGCAACAGAAGTTTCCATGTGGAATCCTATATGGGTATTTAGAGTGTTCAATCTTTAGTTCGATCGCCAACACTGGAGGATTGGCTATGAGGTATTTAAACCGGTGGGTTTGCTATAGTAACCTTTTTTAAATTATTGAGTGTCTGATCTCAGCAGAGAGACCAATTGTGTTATGAGGTTGAGAGTTGTTAGGTGGTGTGATTTTTTGGTGCGATTACAAGGGGTTGTCTTGAGAGGTAGTCAAGACGATGTACCCAAAGCCTTTTTGGGCATGTTTTGCAATGTTGGATTCCATTGAGTTACCATGGATGGATTTTTTTAAGGCACTAGCTTTTAGCAATTTCAGAGTATATCTCGTTAAAGGAACTTGTTCTCAGTTTTGATAGAAAGATGACTGTCAGCCTTTGGGTACCCGTTTTGGAGGTTTCAGACTAATGAGTTCCTGAATTTGGGTAGTTTTTTTTCAAGGATATAGGTTATTTTTCTATACTTGAAGTTTAGTAGTTTCGGGTTGTTGATCATCAATGACTGTGTTTGGTAGGGGCAATATCAGCTCAGGTGAAACTACGTGTGGATTTGGAGGATCCATAGAGAAATGGAGTATGTTGTATATGAATGTTTTGTGTATGCGGATTTCGAGGAGAACATCTTATCTAAGTGGGAGAGATTTTTAACGCCTTTTCTTGGGTATGTTTATACCAAGTATTTTAATTCAAGTATTTAAGGATGAAGGGTTTTTATGAAGGTAGCGAAAAGCATGACACGAACATGTCCTGGTCACGACACGACTACGAACCCCTTAGACGTGGTGTGACCTAAATGATCTTCACGACACATCGTTGTTATGTACACAAAAATATAAATATCGGGCCTTGGTCGATATTTAAGGAATATGATGTTTATAGTTTTCTCTATTCTCATCCTCCATTCCCCATAACCATTCCTCTCAAACCCAAACCTCCATTCTTTTGTTTTGGGATTAAGTAAGTGATCTTTGGGTGGTTTTGAAGAAATGGATTTCATCTTTAGTGTCAAGTGAAGAAAACCTTTAAGTTTCTATCTTCATTATCTCCCATCTCAAGCTCTATAAGTATTCAAGTTCAAACCTTTATGGCTTATGCATGTTAAATCTAGATTAGTATGCTTGTTTTGGTCCCTTTTTATGTTGTTTTAATGGATATTGGACAACTCCAAGTATAAAGGTTGTGTTTTGAGGTATTATAGACCCTTTGAATAACTAAGAAGTTATTCTTGTCCTCTATTTTGTGCCATGCAAGGATTGGGTTGTATTTTAGTTCCTTTTTTACCTAGGTTTAGAGTTGATGATGATTAGGACATGAAAACGGATAAAGTTGGAAACTTTATCCATTAAGACAATATTTCTTTGTAGTTTGGAAAGTTTGAACCATTATCTTAAGGATTAAGTGCTTAACAAGAATTAGACTATGTTGAGAAGTCACCACGCGACCATGGAAGTTTCGCGTCGCGAGCTTGGGTCTGATGTTGCAATTGTTTTGTCTTTTAGTGTTCGTTACACGACCATGAACTAGGTCTCTACACGTTGACCGTTAACTTTGACCAGTTGACCAATTTACCATTGACTTTTTGACCAGTTTGACTTTCTGTCAAACTTTTATGGAATTGAGTTTTTGACTAAGCATTTGTCTCGAATTAGTATTAGGTGGGTTGTGGTAGCTGTATATTGTAGAGACCATTATTGGAATTCTGATGTTTGGCTCAAGTAAGTTTTCTCACTATAGTATGTGTGACATTGTATGTCCAGTATGGTAGGTTAGTTGAGTATTGTTAGAGTACGACTATGTGTTTAGTTTGGTTATTCCATTTTCTTGTCATGGTTTGATTCTTAGGGATGACAACATTGTGCCTACAGGCGTAATAGAATGGTACCTAGAAGTTCAACAGGTCTTTGGGATGATGTCCTTGTACCAATAGGCCTTTGAGGTGTTGACTATAAGGTATTACAATTGGAAGTTCAACAGATATTTGGGATGATGGCCTTGTGCGTATATGCTCTATAAGGTGTTGACTGTCAATCGATTACGGTTGGAAGATCATCACGTCTTTGGTATGATGGTTACGAGCCTATAGGCCCACTGAGGTGTTGACTATGAGCCTTATATGTATGCACTGTATGGTTAATGTAATATGTGGTATATTAGGCAACTCACTAAACGTTATGCTTATAGTTGTGGATTAAATGTTTTAGAAGTTGTTTTGTTGTCAGAAGGAAGGACCGAGTTTGATTGTACTGCATGCACAACAATGTTGATTTAAGAATTAGACTTCCGCTGATTTTATGATACTACTCTATTTTGGAATTATATTTTACAATGAAAAAAAAAAGTCTTTTATATTACTTTTGGGAACACAGTTTGGCATTATATTCTATTCTGAAAAAAAATTGGATTGAAATTTGGAACGTTACAACTGAAAAATAAAACAAAGTGCATTCCTAAAGGATGGAGTCGAAGAGAGAGTTATTTTTTACACAATCTTGGGTCGACATTTCGCAGGATGCACATGAAGGACATGCACAATATCGATTGATCATTTCTGGCTATGCATTATTGAAAGATTTCGTTGAAAAATGGGTATGACTAACATAAGAAACACCAACTAAATTCAATGTTTCGAGAAATCTCGAAGAGTGTTTTGAAGATGAATTGGTTGTACAACAACCTAAAAACCCAAACGAGAAGTGGTCAAGATGATGAACTGATTCTTCAAGACACGTATCATTTATATTGCAAGGCAACCGGAAAGCCATTCAAGTTTAATGACCCTTGGAAAATGTTATCTTGTAGTCTAAAATGGAAAGAATTTAAAGTCAACGTCTTACTTGGAGGAGAAGGAAGAAAAAGAAAAAAAACGGCATCAGGTGGACACACAACTTTTTATGATGCTTGTGTTAGGTTAGATTTGAATTATGATGATGAGCTCGAGTTAGAAGAAATTGTCCACCCATTGGGTGGAGACAAACCAAAAAGGAAGCGAAACGATCTTCTTTATATGCATCAGGTTTCAGTAACGAATAAGAGGAAATGAGGAGAATGAGAGGGACATTTGATCAATACAACTTGAATATTATTGAACGTTTGTCATTTGAAATTGAAAATTTTGCTAAAAAGGGGGCACGAGATAAAAAAAACAAATGGAATATCTGTAATTTTTGCTGCAAAGTAATGATAATATGTTGGGACACGCCCTCCAAGGCTCCAACTTACTTTAATGATGAGGGGGAGATCACAAAAATGATTCTCCTAGATGTTTTTTTTGTTTTAATAGTTAACGCCGTTACGGTGTGATTTTACCGACAGTTTGCATGCATGGAGCATATTACCGTCGGTGAACACCGCTCCTCGATAACTATATTACCGACGGTAATATACCGATGGTGAGGTTTCACCGATGAAATGGAAAAAAAATTTCGTAGAAAACATTCATCAATTTGGCTTTAACTGCATTAGAATTTGTACTTTAATGCATTAAGAAAATACTCAAGAATTGTTATAATGGTTATGATTTGGAAACAATTTTATAGGCAAAAATATCACCACACCCTATTAAATGTAAAGATTAGTAAGAAAAACAAATCCTTATGTGACGCCTATATGACATAAGGAAATGCTTATGTGACGCTATATGACATATTTTTTTTATTGGCAAACACGTTGCCACACCGTTCGATGATCAATGGACTTTCTTGGGAGTTTGGAAGGCCCAAAAATGTTGGTGATGGGGACTGGGGACATTGTTTTGGAGAAAATGTAAGATAATCATTTCAACTAAAATCATTAATTAAAATTTCAAAAATACAAATAAAGTACCAAATGATATTGGATTATTATTTTTGGGGTGGTGATATGGACACTCCACTCTAACCTAATTAATCTTAGGTTATAGGCCATTATTATTTGACTAACTTTTTATCTAATCATTTGAAAAACTATTATTTTTTACTTTATTATAACATAATCATTAAATTAACTTTATTGTTTAATTATTATATTATTATTGTTAACCTTATTATTTAATCATTATATTAACATTACTAACTTTATTATTATTATTATTAATTTTCAAACTTATTTTTCTATAAGATAAATAAGACAACAACGATATAAATTTTTTAATAAGATAATAATATAAATAGTACTATAAGAAAAATATATTCTAAACAAATCCTCATCAATCATTTTTTTTTCTATTAAATTTCAAATATTACATAGCAAAAATTTGAAACTAAAACAAGCAACAACTAATCATTTATAGTCATAAAAGATCTTTTAGTAGGTTTCAGATGCTTATAAAATTCTAGCCGCGACTTATGCATAGTTTGCCATTCAGTTGCTGACGGGGCTTTGTGGCGGATCCACAATGCCCAATGGAAGGCATTTGGTACTCTCCTTCCAATTGTACCATCACATAATGAGTGGTGTACACAAGTGCAAATGTAAGGACTCGATGATTTTGAAACTCTCTAGGACCTCTCCAAAGAGGAAAAAAAGTTGCGGGGCCTTCAGTGGTCAAAAATTGAACGATCACACCAAACCTGTTGGCTATCAAGATGTCTGTCTCAGACATAAGCATCAAATGTTTAGTTGGTGCTGACTTAGTCTTTATAAAGAAAGACACTGAAGTAACTACTTCATCGCATCCAACGAAAACTCTTGCATAGTCGTCATCTGAACTCAATAACTCGTCCAACAATTGTTGACGAATGTAAAGCCACTGATCTGCACCATATCCAAGACAAACGGCTACTGATCGAAAACCATAATTTCCATCACCCAATAAATTTTGTCTATGTGTGATGTATGGATGAAATATAGATGGAATTTCCTCCAACAATGAATTATGTCCCGATGGTGGTTCCTCGTTTAAGTCAATCTTGTATGAACATTGGCCTATCAGATCCTCGTTCAAGTCTATCTGGTGTGAACATTGCCCTATTGGTTCCTCGTTTAAGTCTATGTTATATGAACATTGACCTATTGGTTCCTCGTTTAAGTGTATATTGTATGAGCATTGGCCTATTGGTTCCTCGCCCATGAAGAATGAACTATACCTCGTTCAATTCCATGAATGATGAACTTGATGGATTTTGAGCATTCTAACACTTCCTAAGTGTACATGCAACCCTAATAACCTTGGATCTATGTTTGTCTAATAATCATGCAAAGTTGAATTCCAAGGTTATATTCCTATCTAGCATACATGGGGAACATTTTTAACTTGAATGAAAGAATAACTTACCTTGTTGTTGATTATGATCCTTGAAACCTTGTGAGCCTAGCACCCCAAGTGTGATGCCTCAAATGCTTCACACAACACCAAATGCACAGGAGTAAACTTTGAGAGAATCTTACACTTGCAAAATCGGCTCTAGCCCTCTTGTTTCTTATGTGTCGCCGATTTTGGTGGAGAACATGTTGCTTATATAGTGTGTCACATCTAGGGTTACACCATGTAAACCCTAATGTGACATGACTCTTCATTTCCATGACCCATGGGTTTGTAACTCCCATGGAGCCTCCATGGAGCATTCAATGGGTTTAACCCAACTTGATTATCCATGGAGCCTTTTAGCCCACTATACAAGTTATGGATGATTTACATGATCAACCCATATATTTAATTAGTCATCTTTTGATCACTTAATTAATCCTAGATTAATTCTTGATCAATACTAATTAAATAATATTATTAATATATTAGAACTTATAATATATTAATAAACCACAAGTGTTATTTCTCTCATTTAGTCTATCCAAATGCATGATGCCATGCAACCCAAATGGACCATGTCGGGTCGGGTCAAGTACATACCAGAAATAGTTATGGAGTTAGACACCTTATCCAACAGTCTCCCACTTGGATAAGTCTAATAACTATAACTGCAAGTATGACTTCAGGAACCGATCAGCAATCGTAGCTCTTTTCAAGGTTTCTCGGAACTGAGAAGATGATGATACGCCATTTCAGATAAGTGATCATATAATCCTCTGTTCTAGATATCAGCCGGACAAATACATGGAACAGTGTCTTACTTTGTGTCCAGCAGTTTGTTTCCCGATTTCCGATTTGTTTGACATAGAACTCAATTGAACACATCAACTTAGTTCTGACCGGGCCCGGTACATAGGTCAAAACAAAATCATCGAGGGGCCCAGATATCAGCTTCTAATCCAAGAAGGAACAGATAAACTTCGACTCATATGTTTGTTCTACTACTCATTGAATTATACACAAGAGCACGTTTTATAACATCGAGTTACCAATGCGTTTTCGTACAATCAATGCATAACCAACTCATAAGTAACAAATCATATATCTAGGTTTGAAGACTTATATGATATTACCGTCTCACGATCACTCGAGATAAATTCCATGAAGTGATTCCAGTGAGCGTGGGTTGAGTCCAATGCTCAGAACTTATGAGCACTCATGAGTGTTGTAGCCATGTCCAACAACTTAGACCTCTGCAACCAATCATGACAGTCTTGATTCATACCTACTTCCGACATATGACCGACTGTGGAGGTTCGAATAATATGATATACCAAACATAATTATTCTGGAAGTCAAAACATGCAAAAGAAATATAGTAAACGATCGACAAGAGATAGCAACACTTTACTCATAAATAAAACACCTTTTATTCATCATCTAATGTCAATTACACTTTACAAATTTCAAGGTTATCTAACTACTAAATCTAATATCATCCTTCAGCCCTATGCTCCGAGCATGCTGGAGATGCTTAACCCGAGTCAGTCCCTTCGTGAGGGGATCTGCTGGATTCTCATCCGATGATACCCTCTTTGCCACGAGGAGTCCTTCTTCTATTCGATGTCTGATGAAATGGTATTTTCTGTCGCTGTGTCTGGATCTCCCGTGATCCCTTGGTTCCTTGGCTAAGGCAACTGCACTTTCACTATCACAGAAAATTTCCATTGGCTCTTTAATAGCTGGTACAACTCCAAGGTCTCCAATGAAGTTCTTCAGCCATATCGCCTCCTTTGCTGCCTCGCTAGCTGCTATATACTCTGATTCGCAAGTTGAATCAGCCACTGTCTCTTGCTTGGAACTCTTCCAAGAAATTGCTCCTCCATTTAAGGTAAAGACCCAGCCTGACTGAGAGCGGAAATTATCCCTATCAGTCTGAAAGCTAGCATCACTATACCCTACAACTCTCAAGTCTTCACTCCCACCGAGGGTAAGGACCCAGTCCTTAGTCCTCCGTAGGTACTTGAGGATATTCTTTACCGCAGTCCAGTGTGCCATGCCAGGGTTCCCCTGATACCTGCTAACCATGCTCAAAGCAAAGGCTACATCAGGTCGAGTACACGTCATAGCATACATGATCGATCCTACAGCCGAAGCATAAGGTATTCGACTCATTTATGCTATCTCAGCCTCAGTACTAGGGCTTTATGTCTTACTCAATCTGGAATTACTCTTGATGGGTAACTCTCCTTTCTTGGAGTCCTGCATGCCGAATCTCTTCAACACCTTATCCAAGTAAGTACTCTGACTAAGTCCAATTAGTCTTTTACTCCGGTCTCTCAAGATCCTTATCCCTAGAATATAGGCAGCTTCTCCTAGGTCCTTCATAGAGAAACACTTCCAAAGCCAGGACTTAACTTCCTGCAGAGTTGGGATGTCATTTCCTATGAGTAGTATGTCATCCACATACAATACCAAAAAGCTAACTATACTCCCACTAGCCTTGACATATAAACAAGATTCATCTTCAGTCCTAGAAAAGCCAAATTCTTTGACTTTCTCATCAAAGCAAAGATTCCATCTGCGAGGTGCTTGCTTTAACCCATAAATGGATTTCCCAAGCTTACACACTTTATTAGGGTACTCCGTATTGACAAAACCCTCTGGCTGACTCATGTAAACATCCTCAGCCAACTTTCCATTAAGGAAAGCGGTTTTGACTTCCATTTGCCATATTTCATAGTCATGAAATGCAGCTATGGCTAACAGAACCCTAATAGACTTAATCTTGGCCACTGGAGAAAATGTCTCATCATAATCAACTCCCGGAGTTTGTGAGAAACCCTTTGCAACCAGTCGTGCCTTATAAGTGTGTACATTACCATCCATGTCGGTCTTCTTCTTGAAGATCCATTTGCACCCTATAGTCTTACGACCTGGTACATTCTCAACCAAGTTCCAAACTTGATTGTCATACATGGACTGTATCTCGCTGTCCATTGCCTCTTTCCACTTGGCTGACTCAGGGCCTGCCATGGCTTCCGCGTAACTGTTAGGTTCATCCAGACCTATCAGTGTCTCATCACTGATAAGTGTATCACCTTCAGCAGTAATATGGAATCCATAGTAATGCTCAGGTGCATTCCTAACCCTTGTGGAACGCCTCAGAGGTACAGACTTGTCAATTGGCTCAACAGAAGTTTCCTCCTCAAGTTGAGTGCTAGGGTTTGAAGTTCCTTCACCACTTGACTCTTGAATTTCTTCAAGGTCAACTTGCCTCCCACTGTTTCCTTGGCTTATGAACTCTCTCTCTCTCGAAAGAAAGCCCTCCTAGCTACAAAGACCACATTCTCACTAGGTCTGTAGAAGAGGTAACCAAAGGATTTCTGTGGGTAGCCGATGAAAATACACCTCTCACTTCGAGGTTCGAGCTTATCATGAGTCTCGCGTCTCACGAAAGCCTCGCAACCCCAAATCTTAATGTGGTCTAGTTTGGGTACTTTACCAGTCCACATCTCATGAGGAGTTTTGGCAACTTTCTTTGTGGGAACTAGATTAAGGATATGGGCGGCAGTCTCTAAGGCATACCCCCAAAATGAGATTGGTAGCGAAGCTCGACTCATCATGGAACGAACCATATCCAACAAGGTTCGATTACGCCTCTCAGCTACACCATTCAATTGTGGTGTCCTGGGAGGTGTCAATTGTGAGACAATCCCACATTCCCTAAGATAGTCGAGGAACTCTGAACTAAGATACTCACCACCTCGATCGGATCGAAGCATCTTAATGTTCCTGCCCAATTGATTCTCGACTTCCTGTTTAAACTATTTAAACCTCTCAAAAGTCTCTGACTTATGCTTAATTAAGTAGACATATCCATATCTACTGTAATCATCAGTAAAAGTCAAATAATAACGATTAGCATCCCTTGTGGCATGTTTGAAGGGCCCACACACATCCGTGTGTATAATATCCAACAAACCTTCACCCCTCTCACAAGAACCTGTGAAGGGTGACTTTGTCATTTTTCCAAGTAAGCATGATTCGCAACTATCATCTGACTTTAGGTCAAATGACTCCAATACTCCATCCTTTTGGAGTTGGCCTATGCGTTTCTTGCTTATATGTCCAAGACGACAATGCTATAATGATGCTTTATCCAAGTTATTATCATTAACAGAATCAATACACAATACATTATTTCCTGAGTTATCAACCACAGATACAGTTTCATACACACCATCACAAGGTAATGCTTTAAAATAAAGAACATTATTAAAGAAAGCATTAATCGAACCAACTTCATTATCAAATGAAAAGGTGAAACCTTGTTTATACAATGCATGAAAGGAAATAATATTTCTTGCCATTTCTGGTGAATAACAACATTTATTCAAATCTAAATTAAACCCACTACTTAGCGATAAAGTATAAACTCCAATCTTGGTGACAGGTAAAGCTTTCCTATTCCCCATTATTAAGTTTATTCTTCCATGCTCCATATTCTCACTTCTTCTTAGTCCCTGCAAATCAGAACAGATATGAATACCACAACCGGTATCAAGGACCCAAGAGTTAGAATGGGGTGAGTTATTAGATAAGATAGTGTAAATACCTGCATGGTTGGGTTTAACTTTCCCATCCTTCACATCTTGCTGGTACTTTGGGCAGTTCCGCTTCCAATGTGACTTTTCATGGCAATAGAAGCATTCAGCCTCTTTAGGGTCAGAAGAAGGAGTGACAAAACCTTTCTTGGTTCCACTTGAAGAAAAGCCATCAAGGGTCCTAGCCTTGGTACCCTTCGAAGAGCTCTTTCTCTTCTTCCCTCTACCTTTCCCGATTGCCAAAACCGGGGCGGAGTTTGGAGTAGGAGTGTTAACAACTGACTTACCCTTAAGACCCGTTTCTGCGGTCTTGAGGAGTCCGTGAAGTTTGCTGAGTGTGACCTCTTCCTTATTCATGTGATATGTCATGCGGAATTGATCATAGCACGATGGTAAGGAGTGCAAAATGATATCTATTGCAAGCTCCTGAGGGAAGTTCACATTAAGCTTCAGCAACCGATCCACATACCTTTGCATTTTCTGCATGTGGCTCGTGACGGATTCCCCGTCCTTCATCATGGTTGTTATGATAGAGCATATGATTTCATACCTCTCTTGTCGTGCACTTTGATGGTATCTTTCCATCAGATCTTGGTGCATTTCAAAAGGGTAGAAGTCCTCATAGGACTTTTGGAGTTCCGCTGTCATGGTGGCCAACATGATGCATGCCACTTTTGTAGCATCCCTTTCATGTGCCCGGAAGTCAGCGATCTCCTGGGGAGTTGCAGTGGTCTTATCAATCTCCTTAAGCTCCTTGTCAAGGATATATTCTTTGTCCTCGTAGCGGGTAATCATCCTGATGTTTCTGATCCATTCATTGAAGTTGGATCCATCAAAAGTGACTTTCCCACACAAGTTCATAAGGGTAAAGGAGCCATTAGGATTAGAGCCAGAAGCAGCATTGTTTGAAGACATCTGAAAGAAGAGGACAAGATTAGTTTAGATATTAAGAGAGTCCTTAATAAAACACCCAAATGTAATATTAAGGCTAGGATCCAATCACAATATATTATAACTTAGAAGAGGTATGCCGTAATCCAAGCTATAACATATTTGAAAGGTAGGTGAATGACGATTCACCAATTTCCACCATGAAAAACGAAATATAAATATTAGGTTTTTAATTGGTTCTTAGAAATTCCTAGATTCTTTTGAGATTCAATGAACTTTTCAAAGGCATGTTTCAATCTCGAGTGTGCCCTCCAAGTTTTGTGACTGGGATACCGAGGATCACAAAACGAGGTGTGAAGTAACCATGCAAATCACTTGGTACCCTCAAGGTTTATCACTCAATCGATGTGCCGGTAAACCACACACGCTCCACCGATGCTATGGTAAACCTTAAGTCACCCTTTACCTACCTTGTTAAGTCCAAGTTAGTGTGCCGGTTAACCACACACGCTCCACCAACGACTTAAACAAAGTGTAAAGTGTAATTTCATGGATTAGCACCTTATTCACATTTTCGTAAAGTAACTAAGATTGGGAATTTAATAAAAGCATTTAGTTACTTTATAATATTCATCATACTTTTAATGAGAATTTATAAGTCCTTGTCTTACCCGTTCGGCTAACGACCCTCCACCGATCAAGGAAGCGGTGGGTGAGAGTGGACACCCATTAAGTTGCCATTTTATAGGCAACAACCTTATACCCCCTTATCGACCGACTTCGTGAATGAGGCGTACTAGCGGTAAGACGACTTGTTGTTATACATATATATATTAGTAACTTATAATATTATAAAGTATAAGGGTTGAATTTTAACTTTTAAAATTCTAAGGGTTGGAACTAAAGTTTTAATCAAGACTTTACATGTTCCAAAACTTGAGGGCAAGTTTTGTAAACTTCCAAAACTTGTCATTTCTTATAACTTATGAATTAATTGAGTAATAAAAATGAAGACTCTTCATTTTTATAACTCTTGTGTTCTTTTAATGGCTTTAATAAAAGTGAGACTTTTGGTTTTCCATAACTTGAGGACAAGTTATGGACTCCATTAAAACACATTATGATCATGAATTAAACTACCATGAAGGTTACAAACAATTCCTATGATCATCTAATCTTCATAAGTTCAAGAACATGAATATGAACACTTTCAAGAATCAAAAATTACACTTAAAAAAAACTTGTAATTTAACGATTTTTTTTTCCAAGCTGTTTGCACACAAAAAAAAAACAACAAACAAACCTAGGCTCTGATACCACTGATGGATTTTGAGCATTCTAACACTTCCTAAGTGTACATGCAACCCTAATAACCTTGGATCTTTGTTTGTCTAATAATCATGCAAAGTTGAATTCCAAGGTTATATTCCTATCTAGCATACATGGGGAACATTTTTAACTTGAATGAAAGATAGAATAACTTACCTTGTTGTTGATTATGATCCTTGAAACCTTGTGATCCTAGCACCCCAAGTGTGATGCCTCAAATGCTTCACACAACACCAAATGCAAAGGAGTAAACTTTGAGAGAATCTTACACTTGCAAAATCGGCTCTAGCCCTCTTGTTTCTTATGTGTCGCCGATTTTGGTGGAGAACATTTTGCTTATATAGTGTGTCACATCTAGGGTTACACCATGTAAACCCTAATGTGGCATGACTCTTCATTTCCATGACCCATGGGTTTGTAACTCCCATGGAGCCTCCATGGGGCATTCAATGGGTTTAACCCAACTTGATTATCCATGGAGCCTTTTAGCCCACTATACAAGTTATGGATGATTTACATGATCAACCCATATATTTAATTAGTCATCTTTTGATCACTTAATTAATCCTAGATTAATTCTTGATCAATACTAGTTAAATAATACTATTAATATATTAGAACTTATAATATATTAATAAACCACAAGTGTTATTTCTCTCATTTAGTCTATCCAAATGCATGATGCCATGCAACCCAAATGGACCATGCCGGGTCGGGTCAAGTACATACCAGAAATAGTTATGGACTTAGACACCTTATCCAACAGAACTATACCGTGGTGGCTCCTGATTTAAGTCTGAACAACTGTATCTGTGAGGAGCTTGACTTTGATGTTGGACACGCTTTACTTTTGGGCGTCCACTGTTATTTTTTTAACCGAATGTTCATTGATCAAATTTGTTGTTGGATCTGTTATCTCCTCCATCCTCCTTAAATAATTGTACTTGATATGATATGGTTGATTGTTGTATATTTCTTTAAACCTTTGCATACGATGATCAACATTAAGATCACCATATTCCACAGATATAGAAGGCTTCAAATCAATCTTTCTCCAAAAAGCATCAATCGAATCTAATGGAATATGTGAGCCTATAGTCAAACAGACAAAATATCATAAAGTGGTTATAAGTATAAAAATGACAATTTTATCCAATAGATTAAACATACATGTACCAACATACATCACAAGTTCGTGAGCACATAGTAATCCAAAACATGTCCGCAATTGACATCCACAATTCTCAGGAGTTGGTACAAATCTTTTTGACTGATGAAGCTCTTACAAGATTTTATCCATAGCATGCACTGAAACATGTTTTCGCAGTACATCGAGTATCCGATCCTTAAACCTTGGCATATAGGTGATTATGCAGCGTGTGGAAGTTTCTTTGATAGCGATTTCTTGTGATTGTACAACTTTTTTAATAACATGTATGAATTTGTCCAAATCACCTATTTTTTCAATAACACGTATGAATTAATAAAAATATTAATTCTGACGAACAACGACTCCGGCGACTATTTTCCGACGAACCTGTTTTAATTTCCGGTAGCTTGTATTAAGTTTACTGATTTTTGTATTAAGTTTATTGTATTAAGTTTGTATTACTTATAGACAATGTAAATTTAATTAGTTATGGTTTTTTGTGTTTTCATTTTTCGGAAAATACAAAATTATATAGAAAATAGTGGATAATTTTTTTGAAAAGAGTTGTTGGAAACAGTTAAAAAGCCAATAAAAACTAGTTAAACATTCCAATGAAAAAGAAAGTCAAAATAGTTTTGTAGTCTGGAGTGTTTAGAGAGTGGAGTGTAAAAATAATAAGCCTTATTTTTACACTCAACTCTCTAAACACTCGAGGCTATAAACTTATTTTTACACTCCATTATCTAAACACTCCAGGCTACAAAGCTCTTTTGACTTTTTTTTTCATTGGAATGTTTGACTAGTTTTTATTGGCTTTTTAACTGTTTTCAAGAAAATTATCCACCATTTTCTATATAATTTTTTATTTTCCAAAAAAATGAAAACACAAAAAAGCATAAGTAATTAAATTTACATTGTCTATAAGTAATACAAACTTAATAAAGTAAACTTAATACAAGCTACCGGAAATCAAAACAGGTTCGTCGTAAAATAGTCGTCGGAGTCGTTGTTCGTTGGAAAACGGTAAGTTGTTTCTTTCTAACTTCGTATCTTCATTTATATGTTGTTCGCCGGAGGCTACCATCCGACGGCGGTGACGGTGGTAAAATTATTCGCTGACAGTGTGATACAGAAAGAAACAAAACCCCATATCGGGTGTTGTGAGTTTGTGGCCTCCAAAAACCTGTCGACGAATCTTGTACAATGAAATGCGGTTGAGAGAGACAGGAGGGTGCAATGAAATGTGGGTGCAATGCTCCGATGGAGGCGAGTTGGTGGTTGCAGTGCCTCGGCGGAAAAATTGATTTGAGTTCCCCGGCTTGCTGGCGGAAGTACACCTTCGAGAGAGAAAGAGAGATAAGAACATGTTAGGTGATAACGTGATATAGAAATTGATTTTAGGGAAAGTAGGGTTATATATATATATATATATATATATATATATATATATATATATATATATATATATATATATATATTGATGAGAATATTGAATTATAGATCGATAGATTCCAAATAGAAAAACAAGAATGAACTAATCAAAGAACACAAGAATGGATCAAATAGTGTCGAATGATTAATAACTCACACCTCAGAAGAGCTCGAAGAAGAACTTCGACTGTAGAGGTGTGCTAGGGTTACAATGCAAAGTAATTAATGAGATCCACAGACTTAAAGCAATACATGCATGCAATATATAAATGCTAACCCTAATGATTATCCACGGTTGGACAGGCCCAAATCGGGTAAACTAAATGGACTAACGAACCGAGCCCATGACACAACACTTAGACCCAACAATCTCCCCCTCTGCGTCAATGTGGCAAGAGACTACTTCGGCTGAGTTACTTTGATCTTCTTTACAACCTTGAACAGCCGAGGAATAATGGAAAGAAGAGTTTGCCGAAACAGAATGTACCATCGAAGCATATCAGTAAACAGCTTCTTATCGGCTTCATTGTTCTGATTACACCTATGAATAATCTCCAAAATGTGTTCCAAACAAGCGGTGGAGAATAGGTGTTTGTCAATCAGAGCGAACATGCATTTTTGACCTTCGGCCCTCATGAACATAACAGTGTGAAACTTGGGATCGATCTTCCCCTTAACCATTACATTCACATCGCCTTCCCTTCCAATTGCCTTCACAGTGGTTCGCTTATGAATAACAGCAACGATCTCCTGATCCATCTTCGCGACTTCATGAATATAACATACAAGCATTCGCTTGATGTGATCGATAATAGGCTGATACTCCTGTGGATTGGTTAGCAAAATATTATTAATAAGTATCCAGTTGTGAGGGTTCAAGTTCGGTAGGTCAGCCAGGGAAATCATATGAACCGAGCTATCAGAGCCTCGGGTCACCTTGAACTTGATGTTGATGAATTTCCCTGCTGAAGTGGGCTTCAACACCTTGACCGTTGTAATTTTCTGATTGCTCCAGGTCAGGTATTGTGGCTGAGCAAACTCCAGATAATACTCGAGCAAATCCCGATCGACCTTCGGATCTGGTGAAGGAATGCCAGCCGTCGACTCAAAACAGTGGAAGATGAATGCCTTTCGTGTGATGGGCATGTCAAACTCTGAGTCCTTAGAGTTCTCAAGCCCGAACGATGAAACCGGTTCGAGCCAATGAGTACTCAGTGCATCAATAACCTCTCTCATAAGCGATTTCATAGTCCATTTAGGAAACATGGACTTCTTCTGTTCCAGCAATTAGTTCGCTTTCAATTCCTTGTCAAGAAGTTCCTTATCTTTCTGAAGTCTTTCCCGAATCTCTTGATCAGTGGGCTTGACTTTCAAACTTTCCTTTTTCGAAGCATTTTCTCCTGTATCATTGTCATCATCACTTTCATCCACATCATCGTCTCCAATTTTCTTCTTTTTCTTGTCCTTCATACTGCCCGAAGCTTCATTAACCTTCGACTCAGTAGTGACTTTCGGTTTGGGAGGTGGATGAGGTTGGCCTTTGCCCTGAGTTACCTTATCTCCCCCTTGTTTCAGAGGGACACCAGACTGCGGAACACCTTCAATCCTGCTCAACACGTCCAAAGCAGGTCGCAGCTTTTCAGCCAAGTGGCGTCGGATGGAGATAGTAAGGATGGAGACATGGGCTTCCAGGAGATGCAGGAGGATGGAATGCACATCACCGACCGAACTTTTAATTATTTCTTGCTCGGATTTCAATTCTTTAATCTCTTTGCTAGCAGACTTCAGCTTGAGATTCTGAATTTTAAGCTGAGAAATTCGCTTATCCAGCTCATCCATAATTTTATTTTCAACAGCAAGCTCGGCTTCAAGTTGAGTCAGCCGATCATTAATCGAAGTATGAAGCTCTTGGTTAGCAGCCTGAATGGATTTGCGAGCTTCCTCGAGATGTGTCTTTTCGGCTGCCAGTGAACGCGTAAGATGATCAACCGAAGCGTTCACTATTTCAACATTCTTCTTTGCAGCGGCTTGGAGGGAATCGAGAAAAATCTGTGCCTCTAAAATTAGTTTTTCGACATTTGCGGTTGCCTACTTGCAATCTTTGGTAGAAGATTCAACTACAAGTGAAACTTTTTGGCAGGTAGAGGTTGAGGCTTCAATCGCTTTAGCAGCACTGGAGATGGAGGTTTCATGTTCTTTCACAACCGATGAGAATAGGGCTTTGAGGGCTGCCTCTGAATATGCGCTGGCAGAAGATGAAGAGAGCAAGCGGTCAAGTTTGTCGGTCACAGTCTTGAGATCTTTTTTGGTAATAGGGGCTTCATCATCTTCATCACTCTGTACACGATAAGGACTGAAATAAGTGGAATCGAACTCCAAGTCTTCACCGCCAAGAATAGGTGCAGAATCATGTGATCTAGGTGGGGATAAAGGTACTGATGTAACAGGAGGATCAGAACCGAATGGACTTACCCCCGTATCAGATACGTTGACACGAACAATAGGTTCGGTTGGATGAGTGGTGGTGGTAGTGACGGTAGTGAATAGTGGGGTTGGAATTGGGATAGAGGTTGCAGTTGTAGAGGAGACAGGTGGATGACAGGGAGCGATAGTAATAGGAACCGAAAGTGGAACAAAACGAGGAGGCGAGTTTCGGTTACTATCATTGGTAGGTGAGGGTGGAGGCGAATTACCTCTAGGTGGACTGTCGGTTTCAGTAGCTTCTTCGTCATTTGACTCAGGATCATGCTGGCCATCAGAAGGAACATACTCAGAGTCACTAGAGGATGGGGAATGAGACTTCGGTCTACGAGCCTGCTTTTTGGTCTTGCGTTTCTTAGGAGTAGAAGCTTTGGATGATTGACCAACCTTTTCCCCTTTGTTATCAGACTTCTTCCCTCGCTTTGCAGGCTTGTCTGCAGCGTCCAACGAGCTTTGCATCTCGGGAGTAAGCGGTCGTGGACCCGAAGGAGAAAGCTTTATGTAATCTGCCTTGAAATGACTCGCACTGGATACACAGCGGTACATAGATTCTGGAATTGACCCGATAAAGATAAATTTGGAGTTATTTGGGACAAGGATCGTCGTCGTATGAAATGTAGCAATCGAAGGCATGAGGGAATCCGCCATAGTGGGAACTAGTAAACTTTTCCATCGCCCAACGAGTGACGATAGTCTAAAATCGTGCACAAGAAATTTCAGTGTACCTCGAAGAAGAGCTTATACTCTGAACAAGTTGAGCCCATAGGATCGAGCCATAGTCCAAATTAATCCCATGATACAGACCATATAGAATGGTCATAAAAGCCCTGCTCGTACCGTCTGAACCAGCACTCCTCTCCGATAAGCCCTTGGAGAGGAGCGTTAAGAGTCCGTTCCATTGAGGAGGAAGAGAAGACTTCTTGAACTTGGTGATTGTTGTAAGAAGCTCTGTGTACCCCATATCATAGAGCATCGAGTACAGTTGAGTGGTAGAGATGGAATCTGGGTTAACCATTGATTCAGCACCAGGAAGGGATAGTAATGAAGAAAACCTAACCTTTGAAATTGAGGACTTTTGATTGACGATTTCCAAAAAAATACGCTCATTGGCTTTATCATAAATGGCAGAGGAGTAGACAGCAGAGAGCATCGACATTGGAACACTTTCCACCTGTGTGAGAGCGACCACCAGTGGTGAATACTTGAGACATTCGACCACATGAAGCATATACGAATCATAGACAAAGGGGTTGCGTTCGATGACCAGATTCTGATTAGGTTTGATGGTCAGAAGAGTGGACTGAGCGGATTGATCAAAAATCGATGAAGAGTCAGCCATTGTTGCAGATGGGAAGAAGAAGATGAACAGTGGAATATCGCCGATGTGTTTGTGAGAGAGAAAGAAGAAACGGTAAAGGAGTCCAAGAGGTGCGAGAAAATCTTTTATACCATCTCTAGGAGAGAGAAAAATCCGTTGTGATGATGATTTTATCTCTGAAGCGTCGCCAGAAAAAGCGGGATTTGACAGCCTAGTATCGTCAGCAGGCGTGATATCAGGTGCCGTTTCAAATTCACACGCCTTTTTGACCTTATCTCCTGTTCAAATTTTGAACCGTTTCAAATTCATGCTGACTCACCCTTATTTGATTTTTATTAAAAAAAATCAACACCACCATAAATTACATACATCCTTTCGCGTTATTGTAATCAACTGTCGCTTCTTCATAATAAAGGAAACCACCATATCTGTTAAACTCGAAAGCATAAATCTAAAAATTGCCATTAGTACCACGAACAAGAATTTGGAAAATCATAAAGACCTTCGTGCAAGAGTGTGCCAATGACAAAGAAATAAAGCAAAATATTTGTGGGATTTAAGTGATGTCTATTAAGACATGAAACTGATGATCCCGGGCACGAATCTCTTCCTTCAAAGTCAAGAGAGACTGAGAAGTGTCTGTGTGGTTTCCCGTGAAATACGATCAAATGTTTGTAAAGAAACATTGAAAGGCATCTTTTCAATTATAGGCTTTATAGAGTAGCTTACCTTCAACCGAACCTTGATACTTGAAATAAGACCGAAAGTAGGGTGAAGTACTTGTGAAACCGATGTGGTTTGTTGAACAATTAGGTTTGAAAAAATATATTAAGTGACTAGAAATTAGTAAGAAATCTCCAAAAAAAATAAACTGGATCTTATGGGTAGAAACGTCCTGGTGTTAGAGAGTTTCATAAAGATCACGCAAAAAGAAAAAGAGATTTCGTGAGGTAACAAGTAATAGCTTGAACATTAGAGTGTTCACCGTCAATGCATTCAAGGTGTTGGATTTTGGGTTTCACTTAGCACGTGGTAAACGAAACTAAGATCATCAACACAGAGATTGTGTAACCATAAACCTCAGCGGTGAAGTCTGAGAGTCTAAAGGGTTACGAATGTGAAGCGAGACAGGATGGAGAAAAGTGAGGTGGTTAAGGAACCGAAAGTACCTCTGCTATATGAGAATGACAAAGCAGAAAACTCTTAACGCATTATGAGAAGAGTAAGGTAGCTCGTGACTTGAGTGATTTAAGCAGCCTGATTGGGAAGAAACGATTGGTGTTTATCGAATCATTAAGGCTTCACTCAGAGTCATGGAGGCTTCGGTCTACATGCAGCAGCATGCTTCTAGGAACCCTTAAGTAGTACAAAGAGAAGAAGATTATACCTCCCCCATCATCATCGTGCTTCGCATCTGTGAACTTGAATTGATGTTTAGGATAGAGATCTTAGACAAAAACAAAAAAGAAACTTAGAAATATTTTTGAAGCTTTTGGATTTTCTGAAAAATAATAAAAACAGAAAAGAAAATATTTTTGGACTTTTGGATTTTCTGAAAAATAATAAAAACAGAAAAGAAAATATTTTTGGATTTTTGGATTTTCTGAAAAATAATAAAAACAGAAAAGAAATTGAATATAAACACTCGAAAGAATAAGAAGGCTTTATAAGATTATACAATCGAAACCATTCCTTAGAAAAGATGAAGCGAAATAGACCGAGCGTTCGGTTTATTTCGGTTCCTAAAAAAATTCAAGAGCCGAAATAGATCGAGCGTTCGGTTCATTTTGGTTCCCAAAAATTCAAGAGCCGAAATAGACCGAATGTTCGGTTCATTTCGGTTCTCAAAAATTTAAGAGCCGAAATAGACCGAGCGTTCGGTTCATTTCGGTTCCCAAAAATTTAAGAGCCGAAATAGACCGAGCGTTCGGTTCACTTCGGTTCCCAAAAATTTTAGAGCCGAAATAGACCGAGCGTTCGGTTTATTTCGATTCCCAAAAATTTAAAGACCGAAATAGACCGAGCGTTCGGCTCATTTCGGTTCCCGAAAATTCAGGAGCCAAAATAGACCGAGCATGCGCTCTATTTCGCTTATTCAATTTTAGTGAGTAGAAGGAGGTGTCGGTGCTGACTCAGCTTCCATCATTCCCAAGCCTTGGAGTATCTTGTTAAAGCTTGCTTCTGGTAAGGCCTTAGTGAAGATGTCAGCCAGTTGATCTGAGGACCGAACGAAGTGAATTTCAACATTTCCATCTTCAACGTGGTCCTTGATGAAGTGATATCTCAGTGCGATATGCTTTGTCTTGGAGTGTTGCACTGGATTGTGACATATTCGTATTGCACTTTCAGAGTCACAATAGAGAGGGATTTTCTTCATGCTCAATCCATAATCTCTAAGTTGGCTTTGTATCCATATGACATGTGATGTGTAGGACGCTGCAGCAATGTACTCAACTTCGGCTATGGAGAGGGATACACAAGTTTGTTTCTTTGACTGCCAGCTGACAAGTTTGCCATCAAGGAACTGGCACCCGCCGGTTGTGCTTTTTCGATCCAATCCACATCCACCAAGATCAGCGTCAGAGAAAGCTTGAACAAAGAAGCCAGATTTTGCAGGATACCAAAGACCGAGAGACGAGGTTCGCTTTAAATACCGTAATATATTTTTCACTGCAATCATGTGAGGTTCTCTTGGATTAGCTTGAAACCTAGCACAGTAACAGACAGAAAACATTATGTCTGGCCTACTAGCCGTTAGATACATTAGTGACCCTATCATTTGACGATAAAGAGTCATATCAATTGCCGGTTTCTCAAGAGATGGAGTCAACTTCGTGCCAAATGCCATTGGAACCTTTACTTTCGAATCTCCCGTCATGCCGAACTTCGTTAACAATGTCTTTGTGTACGTTTCCTGATTGATGAAGATGCCTTTTGGTCTCTGTCTTATATTTAATCCAAGGAAAAAGTTAATTGGACCCATTGCGCTCATTTCAAATTTAGTCTCCATCAACTTCCTGAATTCAGCTGTTAAGCTAGGATTCGTGGAGCCGAAGATGATGTCATCGACGTAAATTTGAACGATCATTAAATGTTCGCCCTCTTTCTTGCGAAAGAAGGTTGGGTCAACCGAACCTTGCTTGAATTTTGACATTTTGAGAAACCGAGTTAGAGTTTCATACCACGCTCTCGGTGCTTGCTTTAATCCATAGACCGCTTTATCCAAAATGTAGCAATAATCAGGATACTTCTCGTTCACAAATCCATGTGGTTGCTCAACGTATACCATTTCTTCTAGTTCTCCATTCAAGAAAGCACATTTTACATCCATTTGGAAAACTTCAAAGTTTTTATGTGCAACATATGCCAAGAAGATTCTTACAGATTCCAACCTTGCTACTGGAGCGAAGGTCTCTTCATAGTCTATCCCTTCTTCCTGGCAATACCCTGTCACCACCAGCCTCGCTTTATTGCAAATGACATTACCCTCTTTATCTAACTTATTTCTAAATACCCACTTTAAGCCGACTACATATGCATCCTTTGGTGTGGGAATCAGTCTCCAAACACGATTTCATTCAAACTCATGGAGTTCGTCTTGCATAGCTTGCACCCAATCAGAGTGATCAAGAGCAGCATTTACCGTCTTCGGTTCTACTTTAGAGACAAACGAATTAAACATGCAGAATTCTACTTGAGAGAATAAAGCAGTTTACTTCTCTTTCATTTGTGAGCGTGTGAGAACACCCTCAGATGATTCACCAATAATTTGTGTTTTAGGATGATACTTTGTCCATTTTATGATAGGAGGGTAATCTGGATCATAGGCTGGATCCAACTCAGCATTGACTTCTTCTTCCAGTTCTGACATATCACCTTCGTCATTTGCATTTTCATTCTCCCCATCAAATGGCGAACCGAACCCTATGTCAGATTCAGTGCTCTCCCCCTCAGATGGATCTTCATGGGTTGGGTTATTTGATGGATTCTCCTGATGGGTTTTTGAGCATTCTAACACTTCCTAAGTGTACATTCAACCCTAATAACCTTGGATCTATGTTTGTCTAATAATCATGCAAAGTTGAATTCCAAGGTTATATTCCTATCTAGCATACATGGGGAACATTTTTAACTTGAATGAAAGATAGAATAACTTACCTTGTTGTTGATTATGATCCTTGAAACCTTGTGAGCCTAGCACCCCAAGTGTGATGCCTCAAATGCTTCACACAACACCAAATGCAAAGGAGTAAACTTTGAGAGAATCTTACACTTGCAAAATCGGCTCTAGCCCTCTTGTTTCTTAGTGTCACCAATTTTGGTGGAGAATGGGTTTCTTATATAGTGTTGACACATCTAGGGTTACACCATGTAAACCCTAATGTGTCATGACTCTTCATTTCCATGATCCATGGGTTTGTAACTCCCATGGAGCATCCACGGAGCATCCTATGGGTGGAACCCAACTTGATAATCCATGGAACCTCTTAGCCCACTATATAAGATATGGAAGATTTACATAATCTACCCATATATTTAATTAGTTATCTTTTGATCACTTAATTAATTCTAAATTAATTCTTGATCAAACTAATTAAATAATATTATTAATATATTAGAACTTATAATATATTAATAAACCATAAGTTTTATTTCTCTCATTTTAGTTTATCCAATTGCATGGTGCCATGCAACCCAAATGGACCATGCCGGGTCGGGTCAAGTACATACCAGAAATAGTTATGGACTTAGACACCTTATCCAACATCTCCCCCTGGAAAGGCATGTCGTTTGGTTTTGGTGTAGACGAACCCTCCCCCTGGAGTATTGAGCTTTCTTTTGGAGGGTTATCAGTAGCTGGATGTTCACAGAATTCATTAGCTTCGCTTTGATTCTGCTTCTCGGTTGGCTGATGAGGCTCGTTTTCCGTGACTTTAGCAGCTTCATCGATTATTATCTTCAAGTTATCGATTTTGTTATCTGCTGCTTTGGCTTCTGAGTTGATCGCCTTTTCTGGTTCATCAAAAAGTAGCATGTACTCATCGAATAGGTTAGCAATAGGAACCGAGACTTGACCAGATTTTGGAAAGATTTCCTCCGTTGGACTTTCTGTTATTCGCATTTTCTTCATATAATTGTCGTCAAAAGTGACATAATAGGTTTCTTCAATCTTCTTTGAGCGTTTATTTAGAACCCTATATGCGTTTGAAGTAAGCGAATAACCAAGAAAGATTCCTTCGTCTGCCTTGACATCAAATTTGTTTCGGTTCGCTTTGGAATTGAAAATAAAGCACTGGGAACCGAACACGTGGAAAAAATTCACATTGGGCTTACGATTATTCAAAATCTCGTATGGAGTGATGGAGAATCGTTTGTTTAGGAAGGATTGGTTCTGAGTGTAACATGCAGCAGCAATTGCATCCGCCCAGAAATATAGAGGAAGAGAGGCGAAGCTCAGCATGGTTCTCGCCGCTTCACATAAAGAATGGTTTCGCCTTTCAACGATCCCATTCTGCTGTGGAGTATAGGGAGCAGACAAGTTGTGAGTTACTCCCTTTTCAGCCAGAAAATCTTCAAAGTCTTTATTCTTGAACTCAAGACCATTATCGCTTCGAATGTTTCGAACCACCTTTCGCAGCTGTACTTCCACTTGTTTGATGAAAACCTTCAGCTTGGGAGTCGCTTCTGATTTCTGTTTAAGAAAGAAAACCCAGGTGAAGCGAGAAAAATCATCTACAATTACAAGTATAAACTTACTACCACCGAAGCTTTCGATAGCCGAAGGGCCACATAGATCGATGTGCAGTAGTTCCAGAGGATCGATGATCTTTGCATTGATTCGAGAGGGGTGACTTTTACGACTTTGCTTGCCCATCTCGCATGCTGAGCACAGATGTTCTTTGTCAAATTTAAGAACAGGAAGTCCACGCACGTGATCACCGAGCACCAGTTTATTGATATCTTTGAAGTTCAGGTGCGATAGTCTTCGGTTTGCGATTGTTTAAGATCTCGTAAGGAGTGTGAGAGAATCGCTTGTTTAGATATGATCGGTTCTGAGTGTAACAAGCGACAGCGATAGCATCAGCCCAGAAATACAGAGGCAATGAAGCGAAGCTTAGCATAGTGCGAGCTGCTTCGCACAGAGATCGGTTTCTTCTTTCAACAATTCCATTCTGCTGTGGAGTATATGGGGCTGAAAAATTATGAGTCGTTCCCTTCTCAGCAAGAAAATCTTCGAAATCTTTGTTTTTGAATTCCAAGCCGTTGTCGCTTCTTAAGTTACGAACAACTTTCCTTAGTTGAATTTCAACCTGCTTTATGAAGAGCTTGAGCCTTGGAGTAGCCTCAGATTTTTGCTTCAAGAAAAATACCCATGTGAAGCGAGAGAAGTCGTCGACAATGACCAAAATGTACTTATTTCCACCAATGCTTTCAATGGAAGAGGGACCACACAGATCGATGTGCAATAATTCCAATGGCTCTATCACTTTTGTATTGATAATGGAGGGATGACTTTGTCTACTCTGTTTTCCCAATTCACAGGCTGCACATAGATGTTCTTTGTCGAATTTGAGAACTGGAAGACCTCGAACATGATCTCCTAAAACCAGTTTGTTTATATCCTTGAAATTAAGATGAGAGAGACGTCGATGCCATAACCAGCTTTCATCTGAATGAGCCTTCGTGAGTAAGCAAACTGCTGGTTTACCTCGAATTGGATTGAGGTTTAAAGGGTACATTTCCCATTTTCGCTTCGATTTCAGTAGAATGTTATTTGACTTCTTCTCGACTATCTCTGAGCCTTCATCATCAAATGATACCTTCAATCCAGTCCCAACGACTAGCTGTGATACGCTGATAAGGTTATGTTGAATCCCTTCAACATATGCGACCTTTCTAATTGAGAAATCACCATTCGTAATCATTCCATAGCCTTTAATAGTTCCAAACGAGTTGTTGCCATACTTCACAATACCACCATCCTTGAGAGACCGAAACTCCCTCAGTTCTTCCTTCCTGCCTGTCATGTGACGTGAGCAGCCACTGTCAATATACCATTCTTCATCAAACTGCTCGTCACGCATAACCTGCAAAATATTAAGCAGATTTAGGAACCCAAAGTTTCTTGGGTCCTTGTGAGCCTTTTACAGGAGAGGGAATAGTAAGAGAAATATCAACCAAATAAGTACGTTTAATTAAAGTTGTTTCATCTTTTCTTTTTATAGTGAAAACTTTAATTTTGTTTGACTTAAATTTGACAGGCGTACGATTTGAGGTGTTGACGTCTGCATTCTTTTGGATTTCTTTTGGACGTCTGTCATCTTCTGGAAAGAGATTTCCTTTCCCCTTTAAATCCTTGAAAGAATTAGAACGAGAAGAGTTAGGTTTAGAAGTGACATCGGATCTTCTGTTCATTTGATTGGTCTTGCAGGGTTGAGAAACGTAACCGCTCTTTCGGTTGTTATTGGGTTGAGGACCGAAATCGTTCTTTCGGTTGTTATTGGGTTGAGGACCGAAACCGTTCTTTCGGTTGTTATTGGATTGAGGACCGAAACCGTTCTTTCGGTTGTTATTGGGTTGAGGACCGAAACCGTTCTTTCGGTTGATGTGGTTCTGAGAACCGAAGCTCTCCCTTCGGTTCATTTCATTTGAGGGACCGAAACCACCCTTTCGGTTCCTTACTTCCTGCGAACCGGTGCTTTCCTTTTTGTTCCTTACCTCCTTTTGTTTAGAAGGTTTTTCATAGCGAACATAATTAAGATTTTGAGATCTCCAGAACAACTTCCTTTCGGTAAGGTTTTTCTTGTACCTCACATTTCTTTGATGCTTTCTGTCTCTCACCTGTTTTGGGTTTCTGTGAATGTTAGCCTTTTTCTCAGAACTTTGAATATTAGCTTTGCACTTAGGTAAATTAGTTTCGTTTGAAATTACTACTTGCTCGTCTGAGGACATTCTAGTCCCACTTGTGCTCGGCTTGTCAAAACGAGTAGGATCATTAAGTGGTTCGGCTACATATCTGCCTTTCACTCTCCATGAGGTTTTCTGTGACAGACCTACTGTTTCATCAGCATTGTCAATAGGTGCTGACCAGAAAAATTAATCACATCCGTCAGCATTATCTTCGGCTACTATCGCCGTCAGTTCGGCTGTTTGTTGCTGAGTTACTCCATTAACTTTGTATACCTGATTTGGAGTGGATTGTACCGTTTGATACACAACTGCTTTTTCTTTAAGGACTTTGGTCTTGTTTTTGGACAAACGAGCGAATTCCACTGAATTTTCAGAAATCAGATTTTTGTGGGTTTTAGTTTCGCTTTTGACAAACTCAGAACAGTCCACCACATCCTCTACCGAGATTTCACTCAGATCATCATCCTCATTAAGTTCAGATGCATTTTCAACTTCAATTTTATTTTCTGAACTTAATTTGGCATTCAACGAGTCAAATTTCTGTACAGTTTCGGCTCTTAACTTCAATCTATCATTCTCATCTAACAGATTTTTGAGCATGTCCTTATGGTCCTTGGACTTTATGTAGGATTCAATATTATCAAGACCGATTTTGTATGCAGGAGAGATCTCATCAGATGATACAACGCTTTCACAGTTGTATGCTTCAGCATCAATTTCATCCTCCTTTAACTCAAGAAAGGGCAAAATCATGCGATGTATCTTCTTTCCTATTTCACAATCGACATGCAATTGAGTGATATTAAAATAAAGCCTTTTAGCAATCAAACAAAACACATTTCTTTGTTTTAAAAGTTTAAGATTGTCTCTTTGCAAATAAATCGACTCATCCTTAGACCTAATCAACTCTTTTTCCTTCAGCTCAATCCACATCCTCCTTTCCTCACTCTTCGACGATACCCTGCTAATTTCATCAGTCAGGTTAGAGTTTGTGACACGGGTTTGAGAGAGACTGCTACTTATACTAGTGAATTTTGATTTTAAGTTATTTAGTTCCTTTTCATAGTCATTAACAGGTATTTTTAGAGAAGCAAGAATATATTGTACCTTCTTGATCAACTCATCACATTCATTTATATGGGCACTAACAGGTTTCGCAGCAAAACACCTGTCCTCTCGCTCCTTCTCGCCTTCTATTCCTCCATCAGTGGTATATTCTCTTATCTGGGATACACCTTCGGTCACCATTAAACACCTTCCAGTAGCATGTTCTTCTTTTACCAGCATCGCCTTGCCATGAGTGGGTTTTCTCACTTCTTCGTCCTCTGAGTCTGTGGACCATACTTCCACACCACCGAATTCATCACTGTTGTCTGTATCCTGCACAATCAAAGCATTCATAGTTTTATTGTTAGCAGCAGACTTTCTATTCTTGATTTCCTCCAGTCGTCTCAAGAGGCTTGCTTCCTCATCGTCATCATCTGTCTTTTCTGCCCTTTTTTTCAGCATGCAGTCCTTGGCAAAGTGATTATTGCCTCCACCATAATGGCAATCGAATCCTGAGTCTCCACCAATTTTTACTTCTTTCTTGGACTCTTCTGATTTTGATGTTGTCTTCGGTTCCTCCTTGACCTTTTCAGCGCTGTAACTTCCCTTCCAATTTCGGTTTTTGTTGGCTGGGAACTTCCTTTTAATGAACTTTCTAGGATTAGACACCATCAGGGCATACTCTTCACTGGTTAGATCATAGTCAGAAAGATCTAATTCCTCCTCTTCTTCAACAGAACTTTTTCCTTTAGAAACAAGGGCTAACGAACCCAAGCTAGACACCACACTCGTTTCCTTAGTCAGAGCACTTTCATGGGATTTCAGAATTCCCACCAGTTTCGCCAGAGAATACGATTTAAACTGTTCATGTGCCTTTACTGTTGACACAACCGTCATCCATTCGGGTCTAAGACCGTTCATGAAGGTAACTTTCTGTTCAATAACTTTCCTTTCGATCCCATGCTTTATTATCTTACTCAAGAGATGATTAAAACGATCAAAAGCCTGAACCAGTTTCTCTTCGGGCTTTTGTTTGAAATCACCAAACTCTGAAAGCAAAAGAGTTTGAATCGAATGTTCCAGATCTGCGTCGGTGGAATACAATTCTTTTAGCCTGTCCCATATCTCTTTAGCTGTAGTGCAAGAATTCACCAAACGAAACGTATCTGACTGCAATGCAAACCTAATCATTCTTAAGGCTTTAATGTTACATTTAAACTTATCTTTCTCGTCTTGAGGAATGTCTTTCACATCACTCACAAGCTGATTGTACTCCTTTTGAGTTTTGACAATCCTTGAGCTGTTTGTATGAGCAAACAGGCCAACAGTGATAGCTTCCCAGATCAAGTACCCATCATCTTCTGAGCCAATCACATAATCTTCGAAGTGATGTGTCCAAACCTCATAATCTTGAGTGTACAAGATTGGAATCCTAGTCGTTGATCCGATACTGTTGGAGATGTTGATTGGATTGGTTTGCGAATCATCCATGGACATTGTGATGAAGTTTGATCGATAACCTGTTTAAGATCAGACTTGTAATTTATCGTTAGGGTAAGATCGACAATTAATGAGACACGCCAATATGGAATGACGGCTCAATTAATATCAATCAATGCGGAAAAACCCTGATAACTTCTTCAACAGAAGAGATGCGTATGAATTACACAGTCTCCTGCTCTGATACCAATTGATGAGAATTAATCTCAGATCGATTAGATCTTTCACAGGTAAAAGATAAAGATCAAACAAAACAAACACAATAACAGAATCAACAATATTCTTATGATTCAAATATAGTCACGCCTCAGCAGAGCTCTATGAAGAACTTCCACTGTAGAGGCGAGCTAGGGTTTACAATACTCAAAAAGAATAAAAAGCAAAGCGTTTTTCTGCAAAGACTGCATGCATGCAGCTTAAATACTAAACCCTAGAGAAAACATGCACGGTTGGACAGGCCTAAACCGGCAATCAAAATTGGGCTAAGGACCGAGCCCATGACGCAACACTATAAGCCCAAAAATCTCCCCCTTTGCGTCGAATGAGGCGAGAGATCAATTTCTTTGAGTAGGCTTCACAGTCTTGACAACCTTGAACAGCCGAGGGATGACTCCAAGAAGTGTTTGCCGAAACTGAATGTACCATCGTAGCATGTCAGTAAACAACTTCTTATCGGCTGTAGAATTCTGATTGCACTTGTGGATAATCTCCAAGATATGTTCCAAGCAAGCAGTTGAGAATAAGTGCTTATCACACAGAGCGAAGATACATTTTTGCTTTTCGTCTCTGACAAACATTACTGTGTGAGACTGTGGGTCGATTCTACCCTTGACCATAACATTCACATCGCCCATTCTGCCGGAAGGTTTGATCGTTGGACGCTTGTGAATGGCCGCAGCGATCTCTTGGTCCATTTTCGCCACTTCGTGAATGTAGCATACAAGCATTCGCTTGATATGTTCAATGATCGGCTGGTACTCCTGTGGATTTGACATCAGGATGTTGTTGAGAAGTATCCAGTCGTGGGGATTGAGGTTCGGTAGATCAGCGAGGGTGAAGTTATGAACCGAGCCTTCAGAGCCTCGAGTCACTTTGAATTTCACATTGACAAACTTCCCTGCTGAGTAAGGCTTCAGAACCTTGACAGTAGTAATCTTCTGTAAGCTCCATGTCAGGTGCTGTGGCTGAGCAAACTCCAGATAGAACTCCAAAAGATCCCGATCAACCTTCGGGTCTGGAGAGGGAATAGAAACAGTTGAGTTAAAGCAGTGAAAGACGAATGCCTTTCGCGTGATCGGCATGTCAAACTGTGCATCCTTGGAGTTTTCAAGCCCAAACGACATCACAGGCTCAAGCCACAGTGTACAAGGTTCATCGATAGCACACTCTTGAAGCGAATCAAGAGTCCACACAAGAAAAATGGACTTCTTCTTTTCCAGGAGCTCCTTTTCTTTAAGCTCTTTTTCAAGCTCTATCGATTCCTTCATCAGTTTTTCTTCAAGTTCCTTATCAGATGCCTTTGTTTTCTGAAAAGGATTAGAGGGATCTAGTTTAAAAATATCTTCAATATCATCATCAGTATCATCATCTTCACTAATTTTCTTCTTCTTCTTCTTGCATCTATCACTAACCGAAGCTTCATTAACCTTCTTCTTCTCTCCCCTTGTTTCCGTTGGACACCAGGCACCGGAACACCCTCAATACGACTAAGAATGGCCAGTGCAGGTCGAAGTTTATCAGCCAAATGCCTGCGAGTGGTGATGGTGATGATAGGATCATGGGCTTCAAGGAGGTGAAGTAAGATGGAGTGAACATCAGCAGCTGAGCCTCGAATAACTTCCCTCTCAGACTTCAAGTCATTGAGTTCAGCTGTTGCAGTGCGAAGTTTGAGATTCTGGATTTTCAGTTGAGAGGTTCGCTTGTCGAGTTCATCCATGACTCGATTTTCAACTGCCAATTCTGCCTCCAATTGAGTTAAGCGATCATTGACTTTATCATGCAGATGGACATTTGCAGCTTCAATGGCTTTTCGGGCAACTTCAATATTAGCTCGTTCGGTTGCTAGAGAACGCTGAAGATTTGCAACCGAATCATTTATTGTCTTAGCATTCTTTTGAGCAGCAGCCTGCAATGAATCTAGAAATAGGTTAGCCTCGGAAAATTAGTTTTTCGACTTTTGCGGTCACCTCTCTGCATTCGTTAGAGGAGGACTCGACTGCAAGCGAGGCCTTTTGACACTGGGAAGTGGAGGCGTCGATAGCCTTGGCTGCAGCAGAAAGGGATGCGCCATGTTCTTTTACAACAGAAGAAAATAATGCTTTGAGAGCAGCATCTGAATGAGCCCCAAAGGAAGAAGAGGAAATAAGTTGATCAAGTTTATCATTGACTGCTTTGAGATGACGCTTAGTTACAGGTGCATCTTCATCTTCATCACTTTGGACACGGTAAGGACTGAAATAGGTGGAATCAAATTCCAAGTCCTCACCTCCAAGAACAGGGGTGGTGTCAGTAGATGGGGTAGGTGATAAGGGTTTGGTTGTGACAGGAGGTTCAGTGGTAACAGGTGGGATAGGAGCTGAAGAATGAGCCTGTGTAGTAGTGGTGGTAGTGGTAGTGTTGGTAAAGATTGGATTAGGGATGGGAGTAGTGTTAGATGGTTGAGATATAGAGATGGGAAATATAGGAGGTATGGATACTGGGACAGAAACGGGTGGAGGAGAAGGAGGGAGGGAGCGAACTGGAATTTCGGGGTTAGGAGAGCGAGGCGGGGTATTACCACGACCCGAAGCCTCCTCGTCAGAGCTTTCGCTTTCAGATTCTGAAGGAGGAGCAGATGTGTGTTTGGGAGGGACATACTCTGAGTCTGAATCACTTGAAGATTGGAGTATAAGTCTCCGAGCGGGCTTTTTCTGCTTCTTGGGTTCAGGCTGGGACAGAGCGGCCTTGTCTGACCTTCGCTTCGTAGGGGTTTGCCCCTTGGTTGTTTTAGCAACCTTCGTCTCCTGCTGAGTCGCAACTTTCTTTCCCCTCTTGGCTGGCTTGTCAGCTTCTTCAATGGATCGAACCATGGCTAGGGTTAGTTCTCGTGGACCCGAAGAAGGAAACTCCCTGTATTGTTGCAGAAGTTTACTTGCGTCAGGCAGACAAGCAAGCATGGTGTCAGGGATGGATCCAGTGAAAGAATACTTGGTGGGATCCGTGACAATTATCTTCGTTGTGTGAAAAGTAGCAATAGAGGAGAGAAGAGAGTCTGCCATGATTGGAACGTGAAGGCGATCCATTACCCACTTGGTGATGATTGACCAGTACCGTCCACACGAGATTTCGGAGTGTCTTGAGGAAGAACTCAAGCTTTGAATCAGTTGTTGCCAGATGATTGTACCATAGTCCAGATCAATCCCGTGATATAGACCGTAAAGCACAGTCATAAAGGACTTGCTTGCTCCATCTGAGTCGGCGCTGCGCTCAGAGAGTCCTTTGAACAGTAGAGTGAATAAGCCATTCCATGGAGGAGGAAGGCAAGACTTCTTGAACTTGGTGATGGTGGTTAGGGTTTCAGTGTACCCCATTTGATAAAACATGGAGAACAACTGACCAGTAGTGATCGATTCAGGGTTTACTTTGGTTGGTTCTTGAGAGAGACCAATTAGGGCACAAAAGCGGTTCTTGGAGATGGAGGACTTCTCATTGTGGAGTTCAAAGTGAATCCTTTCAGCGGCTTTGTCGTAGTAAGCAGTGGAGTAGATTAGTGAGAGGCAGGTCATGGGAACAACTTCGACTCTTGACAGAGCGTCGACTAAAGGCGAGTATTTAAGACACTCAACAACATACAACATGAAGAGTTCATAGACAAAGGGTGTGAGATCGATGATCAGGTTTTGTTGAGGTTTGATAATGAGAAGGGTTGGGTGAACATAGGTATCTTGAACTGAAGAAGATTCTGCCATTGTAGAAACTTGGAGAAGAAGATGAACAGTAAGATGAATCGCCTTTGTTCTTCGAGAGTGTTGAAAGTGATAAAAGGGTAAAGAGCAGCGTGCCAAATCCTTTTATACGTACAAGTAGGAGAGAGAAAAATCCGGCTGATATCTTGGAGTTATTTGAACTGGCGCCTGATTTGACGGATGAACAGTAGTCATACCCAGTGATGACGCATGAAAGAGAAAGGGCGTTTCCTTTGTACACGCCATTCCATAAAAAGCACTTTTGCAAATTATCTTAACGGTTGGAGAAATGCTGAGTCAGCCTTAACTCTATCCCAATCGTCACCCCATATTTCACATGAATCGTCATCGCTTTTTAAGTTTATCGATCATTGAAGAACCACTAATAGAACTAGTTTTTGGAAAAAGAATTTGTGCATAGAGTGTAAAAGATAAAGAAATAAAGCGACTTGTGCAAGATAATTTGTGATGTCTTAAAAAAACATAAAGCAACTGATTCTGGGCACGAATCTCTTCCTTCAAAGTCAAGAGAGACCTTAAAGTGCTTGTATGGCTTCCCATTAAATAACGATCAAATACTTGTTAAGAAGTATTGAAAGGCATCTTTTAAATCTAAGGCTCATAACAGGTGGCTTTCGCTTCAATTCATGAATTCGAGACTTGATATAAGACTGAAACTGAATGAAGTACTTGTTAGATCAATGTAATCTATTGAACAAGTAGGTAGGGAACATATTCAGTGACTTGTTGAAATCGTAATTGAAAAAAAAAATTAAAACATGGATCCATTTGGAAGAAAAGCTTTGGTAATAAGCACTTTCATTAGGATCGCGCAAAACGAAAATTGAGATTTCATAGAAGTGCATAATATAGATCAAACGTTAAAGTATTCGCCGTCAATTCAGTAAGGGAGTTGGATTTTGGGTTTTACTTAAGTCGTGGTGAACGAACTTAAGATCATCAACACAGAATTGGTATAACCATAAACCTCAGTGGTTATGGCTGAGAGTCTCAAGGGTTACAAAATGTGAAACGAATCAGTGATGGAGAAAAATAAGGTGGGTAAAAGAAACGAAAGTGCCTCTGCTAGAACTGATTGACAAATCAGAAAACCTCTTAACTCAATTTGAGAGGAGTATGGCAGCTCATGATTAGAGTAAATGTTATAGCCTGATTGGTGAGACAAGATTTGTATTTATCAAGTCATTAAGGCTTTACTTAGAATGTTCGAGGCTTTAGTCAACATACAGCAGCATGCTTCTAGGGACACTTAACTAGTACTGAAGTAAAGAAATATACCTGCCTTAGTTCCATATTCTGATTTACTGGTTCTCTTATTACCTAATAAGAACAAAGAAACACACCACACAAACCAACAAACAAAGAAACAGAAAGATTTTTGAATTTTTGGAAGGTTTCTGAAAAGAAATAAAAACAAAAAGATAAAATATTTTTGGAATTTTTTTTTTTTAAATAGTATACAAAAGAATACAAACAAAACGCCTTGATATGAGAAGAAGCAAACGAGTTCAGATGGACTGAACCTGAAATAGACCGAACGCTCGGTTCATTTCGGTTCATGGTCGACCCGAACCCGAAATAGACCGAACGCTCGGTTCATTTCGGTTCACTCTATTTCGCCTCTTACCTTTATTGAAGCGAAGGCGATTTTGGTACTAACTCCGATTCCATCATGCCTAGGCCTTGCAAAATCTTGTTGAAACTTGCTTCAGGAAGAGCCTTAGTGAATATATCTGCCAGTTGATCAGTTGTCCTTACAAAGTGAATTTCGACGTTGCCATCTTCCACGTGATCTTGAATGAAGTGATACCTCAGTGCGATATGTTTAGTCTTGGAGTGTTGCACTGGGTTGTGACAGATCCTAATTGCACTTTTAGAGTCGCAATATAGTGGGATTTTCTTCATATTTAGCCCGTAATCTCTAAGCTGACTCTGTATCCATATCACCTGAGATGTGCATGAGGCAGCAGCAATGTATTCAGCTTCAGCCGTGGAAAGAGAAACACAGGTTTGTTTCTTCGATTGCCAGCTGACCAATTTACCGTCTAGAAATTGGCATCCTCCTGTGGTGCTTTTACGATCTAATCCACATCCGCCCAAGTCAGCGTCTGAGAACGCTTGAACAAAGAATCCTGAATTGGCCGGATACCAAAGACCGAGAGAGGAGGTTCGCTTCAGATATTGAAAGATATTTTTCACAGCTTGCAAGTGAGGTTCGCGTGGGTTAGCTTGAAATCTGGCACAATAGCAAACTGAGAACATGATGTCAGGTCTGCTGGCCGTGAGATACATCAGTGAGCCAATCATTTGTCGATAAAGCGTCATGTCAGCGGCTGGCAGTGTCTTGGTGTATGCCTCCTGGTTAATAAAGATGCCTTCGGGTCCCTGTCTAATGTTTAAGCCAAGGAAAAAGTTAATTGGACCCATTGAGCTCATCTCAAATTTAGTTTCCATCAACTTCCTGAATTCAGCTGTTAAGCTGGGATTCGTGGAGCCGAAGATGATGTCATCAACATAAATTTGGACTATCATAAGGTGGTTACCCTCTCTCTTTCGAAAGAAGGTTGGGTCAACCGAGCCTTGTTTGAATCTAGACATTTTTAAGAACCGAGTGAGAGTTTCATACCATGCTCTGGGAGCCTGCTTTAAGCCATATACCGCTTTGTCAAGTATGTAGCAGTGACCTGGATACTTTTCGTTCACGAAGCCCGACGGTTGTTCAACGTACACAGTTTCTTCAAGTTCACCGTTGGGAAAGGCACACTTGACGTCCATCTGATAGACTTCAAAGTTTTTGTGTGCAGCATAGGCAAGAAAGATACGAACAGACTCTAATCTAGCAACTGGAGCGAAAGTCTCATCATAATCGATACCTTCTTCTTGACAGTAGCCTTTCACCACTAAACGAGCTTTGTTGTGAATCACGTTCCCCTCCTTATCCATCTTATTTCTGAATACCCATTTGAGACCGACAACCGAAGTATCCTTTGGAGTTGGAATAAGACGTCATACTTTGTTTCTTTCAAACTCATTCAACTCATCTTGCATGGCTTGAACCCAGTCAAAATGATCAAGTGCTGAGCTAACGGTCTTCGGTTCAACTTTGGAAACAAAGGAGTTGAACATGCAAAACTCTACTTGAGAAAAGAGTGCAGCTTGTTTCGCTTTGATCTGTGATTGAGTTAACACCGTTTCTGAAGATTCTCCAATAATTTGACTCTGAGGATGATCTTTGGTCCATTTAATAAGTGGAGGATAATTTGGATCACAAGAGGGATCCAATTCTGCATTGATTTCTTCTTCCAATTCTGATAAAGTATCATCATTGACATGTGTACTCTCCCCCTCGAATGATGACACGAATTCTGGATCAGAATGCTCCCCTTCGTTTGGAATTTCGGTTGAGCCAAATGATTGTGACGTTGAATTCTCCCCCTGGAATGAAGGACCTTGATCTTGTTGTGGATTCGGACCCTCCCCCTGGACTGAAGGGCGGTCATTTGAAGGTTCGCCTTCGACTGGCCTCTCGGTTGCTTTAGGATGATCAGCAGCCATCTTTTGAGCAGCATCATCAATGATTTGCTTTAGACTGTCAACCTTGTTGTCTTTCGCTGTTGATTCAGAATTAATTGCCGTTTGAGGCTCATCAAAAAGAAGCATGTATTGCTCGAAAAGATTTGAAATTGGGGCTGTTACGTGACTAGTCTTTGGAAAGATTTCCTGAGTTGTACTTTCGGTTGCCTTCATCTTCTTAACATATCTATCGTCAAAAGTGACATAGTATGTTTCTTCAATCTTCTTAGAACGCTTGTTCAGAACTCTTTATGCCTTAGAATTTAGGGAGTAACCTAGGAATATACCTTCATCATCCTTAGCATCGAACTTATTTCACTTCTCTTTAGAATTGAAGACGAAGAACCTGGAACCAAACACATGGAAGAATTTCACATTCGGTTTGTGATTGTTTAAGATCTCATAAGGAGTGTGAGAGAATTGCTTGTTTAGATATGATCGGTTCTGAGTGTAACAAGCGGCAGCGATAGCATCAGCCCAGAAATACAGAGGCAATGAAGCGAAGCTTAGCATAGTGCGAGCTGCTTCGCACAGAGATCGGCTTCTTCTTTCAACAATTCCATTCTGCTGTGGAGTATATGGGGCTGAAAAATTATGAGTCGTTCCCTTCTCAGCAAGAAAATCTTCGAAATATTTGTTTTTGAATTCCAAGTCGTTGTCGCTTCTTACGTTACGAACAACTTTCCTTAGTTGAATTTCAACCTGCTTTATGAAGAGCTTGAGCCTTGGAGTAGCCTCAGATTTTTGCTTCAAGAAAAATAACCATGTGAAGCAAGAGAAGTCATCGACAATGACCAAAATGTACTTATTTCCACCAATGCTTTCAATGGAAGAGGGACCACACAGATCGATGTGCAATAATTCCAATGGCTCTATCACTTTTGTATTGATAATGGAGGGATGACTTTGTCTACTCTGTTTTCCCAATTCACAGGCTGCACATAGATGTTCTTTGTCGAATTTGAGAACTGGAAGACCTCGAACATGATCTCCTAAAACCAGTTTGTTTATATCCTTGAAATTAAGATGAGAGAGACGTCGATGCCATAACCAGCTTTCATCTGAATGAGCCTTCGTGAGTAAGCAAACTGCTGGTTTACCTCGAATTGGATTGAGGTTTAAAGGGTGCATTTCCCCTTTTCGCTTCGATTTCAGTAGAATGTTATTTGACTTCTTCTCGACTATCTCTGAGCCTTCATCATCAAATGATACCTTCAATCCAGTCCCAACGACTAGCTGTCATACGCTAATAAGGTTATGTTGAAGCCCTTCAACATATGCGACCTTTCTAATTGAGAAATCACCATTCGTAATCATTCCATAGCCTTTAATAGTTCCAAACGAGTTGTTGCCATACTTCACAATACCACCATCCTTGAGAGACGGAAACTCCCTCAGTTCGTCCTTCCTGCCTGTCATGTGACGTGAGCAGCCACTGTCAATATACCATTCTTCGTCAAACTGCTCGTCACGCATAACCTGCAAAATATTAAGCAGATTTAGGAACCCAAAGTTTCTTGGGTCCTTGTGAGCCTTTTACAGGAGAGGGAATAGTAAGAGAAATATCAACCAAATAAGTACGTTTAATTAAAGTTGTTTCATCTTTTCTTTTTATAGTGAAAACTTTAATTTTGTTTGACTTAAATTTGACAGGCGTACGATTTGAGGTGTTGACGTCTGCATTCTTTTGGATTTCTTTTGGACGTCTGTCATCTTCTGGAAAGAGATTTCCTTTCCCCTTTAAATCCTTGAAAGAATTAGAACGAGAAGAGTTAGGTTTAGAAGTGACATCGGATCTTCTGTTCATTTGATTGGTCTTGCAGGGTTGAGAAACGTAACCGCTCTTTCGGTTGTTATTGGGTTGAGGACCGAAACCGTTCTTTCGGTTGTTATTGGGTTGAGGACCGAAACTGTTCTTTCGGTTGTTATTGGATTGAGGACCGAAACCGTTCTTTCGGTTGTTATTGGGTTGAGGACCGAAACCGTTCTTTCGGTTGATGTGGTTCTGAGAACCGAAGCTCTCCCTTCGGTTCTTTTCATTTGAGGGACCGAAACCACCCTTTCGGTTCCTTACTTCCTGCGAACCGGTGCTTTCCTTTTTGTTCCTTACCTCCTTTTGTTTAGAAGGTTTTTCATAGCGAACATAATTAGGATTTTGAGATCTCCAGAACAGCTTCCTTTCGGTAAGGTTTTTCTTATACCTCACATTTCTTTGATGCTTTCTGTCTCTCACCTGTTTTGGGTTTCTGTGAATGTTAGCCTTTTTCTCAGAACTTTGAATATTAGCTTTGCACTTAGGTAAATTAGTTTCGTTTGAAATTACTACTTGCTCGTCTGAGGACATTTTAGTCCCACTTGTGCTCGGCTTGTCAAAACGAGTAGGATCATTAAGTGGTTCGGCTACATATCTGCCTTTCACTCTCCATGAGGTTTTCTGTGACAGACCTACTGTTTCATCAGCATTGTCAATAGGTGCTGACCAGAAAAATTCATCGCATCCGTCAGCATTATCTTCGGCTACTATCGCCGTCAGTTCGGCTGTTTGTTGCTGAGTTACTCCATTAACTTTGTATACCTGATTTGGAGTGGATTGTACCGTTTGATACACAACTGCTTTTTCTTTAAGGACTTTGGTCTTGTTTTTGGACAAACGATCGAATTCCACTGAATTTTCAGAAATCAGATTTTTGTGGGTTTTAGTTTCGCTTTTGACAAACTCAGAACAGTCCACCGCATCCTCTACCGAGATTTCACTCAGATCATCATCCTCATTAAGTTCAGATGCATTTTCAACATCAATTTTATTTTCTGAACTTAATTTGGCATTCAACGAGTCAAATTTCTGTACAGTTTCGGCTCTTAACTTCAATCTATCATTCTCATCTAACAGATTTTTGAGCATGTCCTTATGGTCCTTGGACTTTATGTAGGATTCAATTTTATCAAGACCGATTTTGTATGCAGGAGAGATCTCATCAGATGATACAACGCTTTCACAGTTGTATGCTTCAGCATCAATTTCATCCTCCTTTAACTCAAGAAAGGGCAAAATCATGCGATGTATCTTCTTTCCTATTTCACAATCGAGATGCAATTGAGTGATATTAAAATAAAGCCTTTAAGCAATCAAACAAAACACATTTCTTTGTTTTAAAAGTTTAAGATTGTCTCTTTGCAAATAAATCGACTCATCCTTAGACCTAATCAACTCTTTTTCCTTCAGCTCAATCCACATCCTCCTTTCCTCACTCTTCGACGATACCCTGCTAATTTCATCAGTCAGGTTAGAGTTTGTGACACGGGTTTGAGAGAGACTGCTACTTATACTAGTGAATTTTGATTTTAAGTTATTTAGTTCCTTTTCATAGTCATTAACAGGTATTTTTAGAGAAGCAAGAATATATTGTACCTTCTTGATCAACTCATCACATTCATTTATATGGGCACTAACAGGTTTCGCAGCAAAACACCTGTCCTCTCGCTCCTTCTCGCCTTCTATTCCTCCATCAGTGGTATATTCTCTTATCTGGGATACACCTTCGGTCACCATTAAACACCTTCGAGTAGCATGTTCTTCTTTTACCAGCATCGCCTTGCCATGAGTGGGTTTTCTCACTTCTTCGTCCTCTGAGTCTGTGGACCATACTTCCACACCACCGAATTCATCACGGTTGTATGTATCCTGCACAATCAAAGCATTCATAGTTTTATTGTTAGCAGCAGACTTTCTTTTCTTGATTTCCTCCAGTCGTCTCAAGAGGCTTGCTTCCTCATCGTCATCATCTGTCTTTTCTGCCCTCTTTTTCAGCATGCAGTCCTTGGCAAAGTGATTCTTGCCTCCACAATAATGGCAATCGAATCCTGAGTCTCCACCAATTTTTACTTCTTTCTTGGACTCTTCTGATTTTGATGTTGTCTTCGGTTCCTCCTTGACCTTTTCAGCGCTGTAACTTCCCTTCCAATTTCGGTTTTTGTTGGCTGGTAACTTCCTTTTAATGAACTTTCTAGGATTAGACACCATCAGGGCATACTCTTCACTGGTTAGATCATAGTCAGAAAGATCTAATTCCTCCTCTTCTTCAACAGAACTTTTTCCTTTAGAAACAAGGGCTAACGAACCCAAGCTAGACACCACACTCGTTTCCTTAGTCAGAGCACTTTCATGGGATTTCAGAATTCCCACCAGTTTCGCCAGAGAATACGATTTAAACTGTTCATGTGCCTTTACTGTTGACACAACCGCCATCCATTCGGGTCTAAGACCGTTCATGAAGGTAACTTTCTGTTCAATAACTTTCCTTTCGATCCCATGCTTTATCATCTTACTCAAGAGATGATTAAAACGATCAAAAGCCTGAACCAGTTTCTCTTCGGGCTTTTGTTTGAAATCACCAAACTCTGAAAGCAAAAGAGTTTGAATCGAATGTTCCAGATCTGCGTCGGTGGAATACAATTCTTTTAGCCTGTCCCATATCTCTTTAGCTGTAGTGCAAGAATTCACCAAACGAAACGTATCTGACTGCAATGCAAACCTAATCATTCTTAAGGCTTTAATGTTACATTTAAACTTATCTTTCTCGTCTTGAGGAATGTCTTTCACATCACTCACAAGCTGATTGTACTCCTTTTGAGTTTTGACAATCCTTGAGCTGTTTGTATGAGCAAACGGGCCAATAGTGATAGCTTCCCAGATCAAGTACCCATCATCTTCTGAGCCAATCACATAATCTTCGAAGTGATGTGTCCAAACCTCATAATCTTGAGTGTACAAGATTGGAATCCTAGTCGTTGATCCGATACTGTTGGAGATGTTGATTGGATTGGTTTGCGAATCATCCATGGACATTGTGATGAAGTTTGATCGATAACCTGTTTAAGATCAGACTTGTAATTTATCGTTAGGGTAAGATCGACAATTAATGAGACACGCCAATATGGAATGACGGCTCAATTAATATCAATCAATGCGGAAAAACCCTGATAACTTCTTCAACAGAAGAGATGCGTATGAATTACACAGTCTCCTGCTCTGATACCAATTGATGAGAATTAATCTAAGATCGATTAGATCTTTCACAGGTAAAAGATAAAGATCAAACAAAACAAACACAATAACAGAATCAACAATATTCTTATGATTCAAATATAGTCACGCCTCAGCAGAGCTCTATGAAGAACTTCCACTGTAGAGGCGAGCTAGGGTTTACAATACTCAAAAAGAATAAAAAGCAAAGCGTTTTTCTGCAAAGACTGCATGCATGCAGCTTAAATACTAAACCCTAGAGAAAACATGCACGGTTGGACAGGCCTAAACCGGCAATCAAAATTGGGCTAAGGACCGAGCCCATGACGCAACACTATAAGCCCAACAGGAGCCATTAGGATTAGAGCCAGAAGCAGCATTGTTTGAAGACATCTGAAAGAAGAGAACAAGATTAGTTTAGATATTAAGAGAGTCCTTAATAAAACACCCAAATGTAATATTAAGGCTAGGATCCAATCACAATATATTATAACTTAGAAGAGGTATGCCGTAATCCAAGCTATAACATATTTGAAAGGTAGGTGAATGACGATTCACCAATTTCCACCATGAAAAACGAAATACAGATATTAGGTTTTTAATTGGTTCTTAGAAATTCCTAGATTCTTTTGAGATTCAATGAACTTTTCAAAGGCATGTTTCAATCTCGAGTGTGCCCTCCAAGTTTTGTGACTGGGATACCGAGGATCAGAAAACGAGGTGTGAAGTAACCATGCAAATCACTTGGTACACTCAATGTTTATTACTCAATCGATGTGCCGGTTAACCACACGAGCTCCACCGACCTATAATAAACTTTAAGTCACCCTTTACCTACCTTGTTAAGTCCAAGTTAGTGTGCCGGTTAACCACACGAGCTCCACTAACGACTTAAACAAAGTGTAAAGTGTAATTTCATGGATTAGCACCTTATTCACATTTTCCTAAAGTAACTAAGATTGGGAATTTAATAAAAGCATTTAGTTACTTTATAATATTCATCATACTTTTAATGAGAATTTATAAGTCCTTGTCCTACCCGTTCGGCTAATGACCCTCCACCGATCAAGGAAGCGGTGGGTGAGAGTGGACACCCATTAAGTTGCCATTTTATAGGCAACAACCTTATACCCCCCTTATAGACCGGCTTCGTGAATGAGGCGTACTAGCGGTAAGACGACTTGTCGTTATACATATATATATATATATATTAGTAACTTATAATATTATAAAGTATAAGGGTTGAATTTTAACTTTTAAAATTCTAAGGGTTGGAACTAAAGTTTTAATCAAGACTTTACACGTTCCAAAACTTGAGGGCAAGTTTTGTAACACATTATGATCATGAATTAAACTACCATGAAGGTTACAAACAATTCTTATGATCATCTAATCTTCATAAGTTCAAGAACATGAATATGAACACTTTCAAGAATAAAAAATTACACTTAAAAAAAACTTGTAATTTTAATAATTGCCATTGTAAATGGATTAGCATAAACATTACACCATCTAAAACAAGCTTTAAAACATCAAAACAGTTTAGGGTAATGTTTCTAGTCCATTTCCAGCAACAAATGTGCAAACTTTCATACGAGCAGAAAACAGAAAAACGATTTTTTTTTCAAGCTGTTTGCGCACAAAAAAAAACAACAAACAAACCTAGTCTCTGATACCACTGATGGGTTTTTGAGCATTCTAACACTTCCTAAGTGTACATGCAACCCTAATAACCTTGGATCTATGTTTGTCTAATAATCATGCAAAGTTGAATTCCAAGGTTATATTCCTATCTAGCATACATGGGGAACATTTTTAACTTGAATGAAAGATAGAATAACTTACCTTGTTGTTGATTATGATCCTTGAAACCTTGTGAGCCTAGCACCCCAAGTGTGATGCCTCAAATGCTTCACACAACACCAAATGCAAAGGAGTAAACTTTGAGAGAATCTTACACTTGCAAAATCGGCTCTAGCCCTCTTGTTTCTTAGTGTCGCCAATTTTGGTGGAGAATGGGTTTCTTATATAGTGTTGACACATCTAGGGTTACACCATGTAAACCCTAATGTGTCATGACTCTTCACTTCCATGACCCATGGGTTTGTAACACACATGGAGCATCCATGGAGCATCCTAAGGATGGAACCCAACTTGATAATCCATGGAGCCTCTTAGCCCACTATATAAGATATGGAAGATTTACATAATCTACCCATATATTTAATTAGTTATCTTTTGATCACTTAATTAATTCTAAATAAATTCTTGATCAAACTAATTAAATAATATTATTAATATATTAGAACTTATAATATATTAATAAACCATAAGTTTTATTTCTCTCATTTTAGTTTATCCAATTGCATGGTGCCATGCAACCCAAATGGACCATGCCGGGTCGGGTCAAGTACATACCAGAAATAGTTATGGACTTAGACACCTTATCCAACATCTCCCCCTGGAAAGGCATGTCGTTTGGTTTTGGTGTAGACGAACCCTCCCCCTGGAGTATTGAGCTTTCTTTTGGAGGGTCATCAGTAGCTGGATGTTCACAGAATTCATTAGCTTCGCTTTGATTCTGCTTCTCGGTTGGCTGATGAGGCTCGTTTTCCATGACTTTAGCAGCTTCATCGATTATTATCTTCAAGTTATCGATTTTGTTATCTGCTGCTTTTGCTTCTGAGTTGATCGCCTTTTCTGGTTCATCAAAAAGTAGCATGTACTCATCGAACAGGTTAGC
Source organism: Lactuca virosa (assembly GCF_052849685.1). Lineage (NCBI taxonomy): Eukaryota > Viridiplantae > Streptophyta > Magnoliopsida > Asterales > Asteraceae > Lactuca > Lactuca virosa. The sequence continues at coordinate 188,353,370 of NC_136429.1, read as the reverse complement.
AATAGGAACCGAGACTGGACCAGATTTTGGAAAGATTTCCTCCGTTGGACTTTCTGTTATTCGCATTTTCTTCATACAATTGTCGTCAAAAGTGACATAATAGGTTTCTTCAATCTTCTTTGAGCGTTTATTTAGAACCCTATATGCTTTTGAAGTAAGCGAATAACCAAGAAAGATTCCTTCGTCTGCCTTGACATCAAATTTGTTTCGGTTCGCTTTGGAATTGAAAATAAAGCATCGGGAACCGAACACGTGGAAAAACTTCACATTGGGCTTACGATTATTCAAAATCTCGTATGGAGTGATGGAGAATCGTTTGTTTAGGAAGGATCGGTTCTGAGTGTAACATGCAGCAGCAATTGCATCCGCCCAGAAATATAGAGGAAGAGAGGCGAAGCTCAGCATGGTTCTCGCCGCTTCACATAAAGAATGGTTTCGCCTTTCGACGATCCCATTCTGCTGTGGAGTATAGGGAGCAGACAAGTTGTGAGTTACTCCCTTTTCAGCCAGAAAATCTTCAAAGTCTTTATTCTTGAACTCAAGACCATTATCCCTTCGAATGTTTCGAACCACCTTTCGCAGCTGTACTTCCACTTGTTTGATGAAAACCTGCAGCTTGGGAGTCGCTTCTGATTTCTGTTTAAGAAAGAAAACCCATGTGAAGCGAGAAAAATCATCTACAATTACAAGTATAAACTCACTACCACCGAAGCTTTCGATAGCCGAAGGGCCACATAGATCGATGTGCAGTAGTTCCAGAGGATCGATGATCTTTGTATTGATTCGAGAGGGGTGACTTTTACGACTTTGCTTGCCCATCTCGCATGCTGCGCACAGATGTTCTTTGTCAAATTTAAGAACAGGAAGTCCACGCACGTGATCACCGAGCACCAGTTTATTGATATCTTTGAAGTTCAGGTGCGATAGTCTTCGGTGCCACAACCAGCTTTCATCTGAGTTCGCCTTCCACAGCAAACATATTGCAGGCTTTCCTTTTATTAGGTTGAGATTTAGAGGATACATTTCCCCTTTTTCTCAGATTTCAACAGGACTTTCTTCGTTTGCTTTTCAATTATGTCTGAGCCCTCATCGTCAAACGAGCCTTTTAAACCGGTTCCTACGACTAGTTGAGAAACACTGATGAGGTTGTGCTGCAGTCCTTCCACGTAGGCCACTTTTCGTATTGAGAACTCTCCGTTGGTGATCATCCCATATCCTTTAATCGTTCCGAAAGAGTTGTTTCCGTATTTCACACATCTACCATCCTTAAGGGACCGAAACTCCCTAAGCTCTTCCCTGCTTCCAGTCATGTGACGAGAGCAGCCACTGTCAATATACCATTCTTCGTCAAACTGCTCGTCACTGATAACCTGCAAAATTAAGCAGATTTAGGAACCCAAAGTCTCTTGGGTCCTTGTGAGTCTTTTACAGAATAGGGAATTGCAACTGAAAGATCAACCATATATGTTCTTTTTATTAAGGTGGTTTCACCTTTACGTTTGATGGTGTAAACTTTGATTTTATTTTTATCTTGTTTTAACCGGTGTATGGTATTGTTAGTAGGTTTCTCAGTAGAGGTTTTCTTGGAAGTTCTAGGGGTAGCTGACTTTTTGGTGTGTTGGATTTCAGTATCTGAGTACAGCTTTCCCTTTACTTTGACATCCTTCACAGAGTTGGGTTTCGGATGAGAGTGAGGAGGATGGGATTTAGGACCGAAACTTGACTTTCGGTTCTGAGCTCTTGTGTTGGGACCGAAACTGGACCTTCAGTTTTTGGCGTAGTAGGAGCTGGGACCAAAACTTGTCTTTTGGTTCTCGTGACCACAAGTATTAGGGCCGAAACGGGTCGTTAGGTTCGCCTGACGGTACGATTGATGTTGATTGCTAGAATGAGACTTGGCATGTGCTTCCTTTTTTAGAGTAGAAGCTTTTTCAGAGCGAACATAAGAGGGGTTTTTTTAGTGCCAAAATTGCTTTCTCTCATTGAGATTTTTCATGTATCTTTTGTTCCTCTGTCGTTTCCGTTCAGTAAGTTGCTCTTGAGTCAAGTGAATGTTGGCCTTAGGTTCGCTTTCTTCTCATGAGCACCGGTTGTTGTTGATGAATCGTTGGTAGCTTTCAGTGGTTCCTCTGGTATATCTTTTGTACCACTTGTGCTGGGTTTATCGAAGCTTGAGGGCTTGTTGAGGGGTTCGGGTATGTATCGTCCCTTAACTCTCCATGAGGTTTGCTCTGACAGACCAACCGTTTCGTCTGCATTATCGATGGGAGCTGACCAGAAGAAGTTATCACACCCTTCAGCATTATCCATGTCAACCATGGAGGTCAACTCAGCTGTTTGTTTCTTAGTCACTCAAGTGACTACATACACATGGTTTGGTGTAGTTTGCACTTTCTGATAAACAACAGCCTTTTCCTTGAGTTTCTTGGATATGTCTTTTGACACTCGAGCGTATTCAACCGAATTTTCAGCTATGAGTGGTTTGGCTGCATCGGGTTCGCTTTTAAGAAATTCTGAACAATCGACCTCATCTTCTACAGAGATTTCACTCATCTCACTTTCCTCATCAAATTCAGAAGTGGTTTCCAAATTTATTTTATTTTCTGAACTCAATTTGGCGTTGGATGAGTCAAACTTCTGTATAGTTTCGGTCTTTATCTTTAATTTATCGTTGTCGTCCAGTAAATTCTTAAGCATGCATTTATGTTCTTTAGACTCAATGAAAGATTCAATTTTGTCCAGTCCATATTTGTAAGTGACAGAAACTTCATCTGAGGACATTATAGATTCACATTCAGCAATGACTTCGTCCTCCTTAAATTCAAGGAAAGGCAAAATCATTTTATGAATTTGTTTTCCTATCTCACAATCTAAATGTAAATGAGTGATGTTAGTATATAAGCGCTTAGCAATCAAATAGAAAACATTTCTTTGTTTCAAAAATTTTAAATTGTCTCTTTGCAAATAAATAAGTTCATCCCTAGCCCTACTTAACTCTAACTCCTTCTGCTGAATCCACATCCTTCTCTCCTCACTCTTGGAAGACTCCCTGCTGAGTTTGTCAGTTAGGTTAGAATTAGCTAGGCAAGTTTGCATAAGACTTCCACTAAAATTTGAAAACTTGAATTTTAATTCATTTAAATCTTTTTCATAGTTTGTTATTGGCACTTTATGAGATTCTAGGATAGTTTGTACCTTCTTGATCAATTGATCGCAGTCGTTGATCTTTTAACTCATGGGCTTGGCAGCGAAACATCTGTCTTCCATGACCTTCGCTTCCTCATGCTTACTTTCGATTGTAACCATTAAGCATCTCCCAGCCGACTCAGCAATTCCTTCTCTCCCCACAAATGCTCTTCCATGCGAGGGTCTTCGTACCTCTTCATCCTCAGAATCTGTGGACCAGATTTCCACTCCACCGAACTCATCATCAATAACATTTTCCTGAACAATCAAAGCATTCATAGAAACGTTAGTAGCTTTCTTCTTCTTTATCTCCTCCAGCTTTCTCATGTAGTAAGTCTCGTCATCTTCGCCATCCTTCTTCTCAGCTATCTTCCTTAGCATGCAATCCTTGGCAAAGTGGTTCTTGCCATGACAGTAGTTGCAATCGTACCCTGAGTCTCCCACAAGCTTATTCTCCTTCTTTTCATCGTCCTTTTGAGTGGTGATCTTCGGTTCTTCTTTCACTTTTTCATAACTATAGCTTCCCTACCAGTTTCGGTTCTTGTTGATCGGGAACTTTCTGCGAGCAAACTTCTTTGGGTTTGTGACCATCATAGCATATTCTTCGTTGGATAGATCACATTCTGACAGATCAGATTCCTCCTCTTCGTTTGCTACATTATTGCTTTTAGAAACGAGGGCCAGTGAACCCACACCCGAAACTACCTTCGCTTCCTTTGTCACAACGCTTTCATGAGATTTTAGAATACCCATCAGTTTCGCCAGTGAATATGATTTAAATTGCTCATGAGCCTTCACAGTCAAAACTACCGCCATCCATTCGGGCCTTAATCCATTCATGAAGGTAACCTTTTGTTCAATTACCTTCCTTTCAATGGCATGCTTCATCATCTTACTGAGCAGATGATTGAAGCGCTCGAATGTCTGAACAAGCTTCTCTTCAGGTTTTTGTTTGAAAGCACCAAACTCATAGAGCAAAAGGGTTTGGATTGAGTGCTCTAGATCTTCATCAGTTGAATATAATTCTTTCAACCTATCCCATATTTCTTTAGCTGTTGTGCATGCACTAACCAGACGAAAAGTGTCAGATTGCAAAGCGAATCTTATCATTCTCATGGCTTTAACGTTGCACAGCACTTTGTCTTTTTCGTCTTGAGGGATCTTATCTACGTCCGGCAAGAGTTGGTTATACTCCTTTTTAGTCTTGACCGTTCGGTTTCTTCCAGAGTGAACAAATGGACCCAATGTTATTGCTTCCCAGATGAGATAACCGTTGTCTTCAGATCCAACGATATAGTCTTCAAAGTGATGCGCCCATACTTCATAATCTTGAGTGTAGAGAATGGGAACCCTCGTAGTGGATCCTATACTGTTGGAGATGTTGATTGAATTGACTTGAGAATCATCGTGAGACATGATGATGAACTTCTTCTTTTAATCTGCTTGAATCATACTTGTAAAGTTGAAACTAGGGTTTTATCGAACAACAGATACACCGTCGACAAGATGAAGACGGCTTCTATATATTCAATAAAAGCGGAAACCCTAATTGATTCTTCAAACAGAAGAGATGTGTATATATTACACAGTCTCCCGCTCTGTTACCAATTGATGAGAATATTGAGTTATAGATCGATAGATTCCAAACAGAAAAACAAGAATGAAGTAATCAAAGAACACAAGAATGGATCAAATAGTGTCGAATGATTAATAACTCACACCTCAGAAGAGCTCGATGAAGAACTTCGACTGTAGAGGTGTGCTAGGGTTACAATGCAAAGTAATTAATGAGATCCACAGACTTAAAGCAATACATGCATGCAATATATAAATGCTAACCCTAATGATTATCCACGGTTGGACAGGCCCAAACCGGGTAAACTAAATGGACTAACGAACCGAGCCCATGACGCAACACTTAGACCCAATATATATATATATATATATATATATATATATATATATATATATATATATATATATATATATATATATATATATATATGGAACAAATGGGCTTGTTATTGGACTAGGCTTATTTGGACTAAGATTTTGGGTTTCTAAAATATTCAAAAAAATTTCTACTGGGATTGAAAAATATATTATTATCTAAATAGTTATTTTTTTTAAAAAAGTTATTAATAATATATATTTTTAAATAAAATTTAGGTTATTAATTAATATTTTTATTTTTTTTTTAATTTTTGCTGGAAAAAATGGAGAATATTTCAGAATTTTCAACGAACCAAGTATATCTCTAATCTTATTTACTTATCTGTAATTAATTGATGTGTTTTATTAATTTTTTTAACATGAGTTTTTTTTTTCAATTGTTAGGTCTTTAGATCTCGTGCGGATTTAATGACGTGGGTGCAAAATGTGGCACGTTCACGAGGTTACGTTATCGTCACTAAACGATCAAACGCAATAACTAAGGACTTCATTTCTAAAATAGTACTTGGTTGTGATCGTGGTGGTATAGCCAGGAATAAAAATGCGCAAACAAAAAAAATTAATTGTCCATTCGAATTGATAGGAAAGTATTTGAAGGCACACGATGGTTGGAAGTTAAGGGTCGTACGTGACGAACAAAATCACGAACCATCAATGTACATGGAGGGTCATCCTTTTGCAATGCGTTTTCCGGATAAAGAAGCTCTTTTGGTGCGAGATTTGACAGAGTTGGATGTGAAACCGCGAAATATTTTGCCAACACTAAAAGTGCAAAATCAAAATAATGTGTCTGCGTTGAGAACTATATATAATTTTGTCCAGAAGTTGGGGAGATCTCGGCGAAAAGGTAGAACCCCGATGCAGAATGTTATGCACATTTTGCAAACTAAAGGGTACAACTTACTGTATCGTGTAAACACGGTTACTAACGAGTTAGAAGAGCTATTTTTTATTCATCCAATATCGTTAAAGATGTGGCAAGTATTTCCATATGTGGTGTTGATGGATGCTACATATAAAACAAACAAGTATAACCTTCCTTTCTAGAAATTGTTGGTGTCACTTCTACAAACAAGACGTTTTCCATAGCCTTTGCATTCATGCATAATGAAAAACGAGCAACTATATATGGGCATTGACTTGTTTGAAATTGACGATTAATGATTCTTTGTGCCCTCGTGTTATCGTCACTCATAGAGCTTTGGCATTGATGAAAGCATGCGGAGATGTTTCTCCACAAAGTAATCATTTACTTTGTAGGTGGAATATATTCAACGATATAACAAAGCATTGCAGACAACGAATCAAACCACAAAAGACATGGAATTCTTTTCATCTAAAGTGGAAGAAATTAGTCGAATCTCCAACACTAAATGCATACATGCAAAATTATGCAGACCTTCAAACATTATTGTTCGAACATGCAGGTATTATTCATATATTATTTGAAGTCTTAATTTTTTTAATAACTATTATTAATTCATTGAAAGTAATTTTTTTTCTTTGTCTTTTAGATGTTTTAGATTATCTTTATACTGTTTGGTTGGGGAAGTATGCTGAAAGATTTGTATCGTTGCGGACTAACAAACATGTCAATTTTAGAAATTCAACAACAAATAGAGTCGAGAGCCAACACGGCAAGCTCAAAAAACACCTGGAATCTGTGAAATGTGATTTGGACAAATTCATACGTGTTATTGAAAAAGTTTTACAATCACAAGCAATCGCTATCAAAGAAACTTTCACACGTTGCATAATCACCTATATGCCAAGGTTTAAGGATCGGATATTTGAAGTACTGCGAAAACATGTTTCAGTGCATGTTATGGATAAAATCTTGGAAGAACTTCATCGGTCAAAAAGAGTTGTACCAACTCCTTAGAATTGTGGATGTTAATTGCGGACATGTTTTGGATTACCATGTGCTCACGAACTTGTGAACTATGTTGGTACAGGTATGTTTAAACTATTGGATAAAATTGAAATTTTTATACTTATAACCACTTTATGATATTTTGTCTCTTTGACTATAGGTTCACCTATTCCATTAGATTCGATTGATGATTTTTGGAGAAAGCTTGATTTGAAGCCTTTTATATCTATGGAATATGGTGATCTTAATGTTGATCATCGTATGCAAAGGTTTAAAGAAATATACAACAATTAACCATATCATATCAAGTACAATTATTTAAGGAGGATGGAGGAGATAACAGATCCATCAACAAATTTGATCAATGAACCTTCGGTTAAAAACATAATCGTGGACGCCCAAAAGTAAAGCGTGTCTAGCATCAAAGTCAAGCTCCTTACAGATACAGTTGTTCAGACTTAAATCAGGAGCCACCACGGTATAGTTCATCATTCATGGACTTGAACGATGATCCGGCCAAGCATAGTTCATTCTCCATGGGTTCGTACAAGGAACCAATAGGAAAATGGTCATACAACATAGACTTAAATGAGGAACCAATAGGTCAATGTTCATACAACATAGACTTAAACGAGGGACCAATAGGGCAATGTTCATACCAGACAGACTTGAACGAGGATCTGATAGGCCAATGTTCATACAAGATTGAATTGAACGAGGAACCACCATTGGGACATAATTCATTGTTGGAGGAAATTTCATCTATATTTCATCCATACATCACACATATACAACATGTATTGGGTGATGGAAATTGTGGTTTTTATCAGTATTCGTTTGTCTTGGGTATGCTGAAGATCAGTGGCTTTACATTTGTCAACAATTGTTAGACGAGTTATTGACTTCATATGACGACTATGCAAGAGTTTTTGTTGGATGCGATGAAGTAGTTACTTCATTGTCTTTCTTTATGAAGACTAAGTCAGCACCAACAAAACATTGGATGCTTATGCCTGGGACAGGCATCTTGATAGCAAACATGTTTGGTGTGATCGTTCAATTTTTGACCACTGAAGGCCCCGTAACTTTTTTTTCCTCTTTGGATAGGTCTTAGAGAGTTTCAAAATCATCGAGTCTTTACATTTGCACTTGTGTACACCAATCATTATGTGATGATACAATTGGAAGGAAAGTATTCAATGCCTCCCATTGCGGCATTGTGGATCCGCCACAAAGCCTCGTCAGCAACCGAATGACAAACTATGCATAAGTCGCGGCTAAAACTTTATAAGCATCTGAAACCTACTGAAAGATCTTTTATGACTATAAATGATTAGTTGTTGCTTATTTTTTTTTCAAATTTTTGCTATGTAATATTTGAAATTTAAAAGAAAAAAAAGATTGATGAGGATTTTTTTAGAATATATTTTTCTTATAGTAATATTTATATTATTGTCTTATTAAAAAACTTATATCGTTGTTGTCTTATTTATCTTATAGAAAAATAAGTTTGAAAATTATCAATAATGATAATAATAAAGTAAGTAATGTTAATATAATGATTAAGTAATAAGGTTAACAATAATAATATAATAATTAAACAATAAAGTTAATTTAATGATTATATTATAATAAAGTAAAAAATAATAATTAGTCAAATTATGAGATAAAAAGTTAGTCAAATAATAATGGCCTATAACTTAAGATTAATTAGATTAGAGTGGAGTGTCCATATCATCACCCACTGATATTTAATTAGTTAGCAACATGGCGGTTAAACCAAGAAAAGAAAATATAATATCGCCATTTTTATAGGGAAACATATTTAACCTTTAATCGTTTCAACTTTCAACAATTTACTTGTTGCCCAATGATAGAATATTATAAATATCTTACCACGATAATTAAAATTCTTAGTCTAGAAAAATAAAAAATAAAATATTTTTGTTGTTTTTTATAATATACCTATTTTCAAAAATTAAAAGGTAGAATTGGTAGCAATTATGAGATAAACAAAAAAAACTCAAAACCAATTATTGTACAAGTATAGAAAGCAGAGTATCACTAAACCACAATGTCATTGAATCATGTAGCAATTAGGGTTTCCACCATCTATGAACAACTAAATTTCTTTCTGATATCAATAGAATTTCGAAAACATGTTGTTCAAACTATACATCAAACAATGTCTTACCATAATCAATCTCCAGCTTTGGACATAACGGAGAGCCGACTAGGCATCAGTTGAAAATCACACCACCGTCTCTGCTGGTGTGAGGACGGACGAATCAACGACGCTAAATCTTGCTTCACCAAATCTCCTTCCACCGTTCCAATTCTCACTAGTAAATTCGTCATTTCCGATCTCCGGGCATAGAATATGTGCAAGTGATATAACAACTCACTGTTGATGTTCTTTCCATTTCTCGCACTAACAATCTTATGCAAACTACACCGGAATGATCTAGGAACACATGCAAGTCTTCTTCTGTCGATTACTCCACTCCTTGTTGCCATCCCTGTGATTCCCGCTCTGATTCTTCTCTCTAGACGATGAAGACACGACTGCAATATCAGTGGAAGCGTTGCGATGGTCAACTGAAAATGGAACGGAGGTAGACCAATACGCAACCGCGGTGAATTCTGATTAATAGGGCACGCCACCTATCACTGATCTGATTAGGTGATGAAGATCTTTTCGGAGACATGAAACTCGACATTAACGTAGAGGAAAATGAGGATATTTCGGAGGAACAGAAGTTTCCGGAATGCGAAATTGATTTTTGAACCTGTTTGGGTATGATTGATGCTCCATAAGATTTTGTATTTAAAGAATCATCATTGAATGTACAAATGAAATTGAAAAGTTGGGAATTAGGGTTCTTGTTTTTGAGTGATGAGAGTTTGGGTTTTTAATTTGGCAAAGCTAGTGCAACTGGAGAAGGCATCGTTTATATATAGTAAGTCGTGTTTTGAGAGAGATGGCAAAATCATGATTAGAGTTCGTTCTAGTGGCCTTTTAATTTTGAAGTTTTGGTCACAGGAAAATATTCCTAACGTTCCGGTGGTAGTTTGAACATCAATGGAGGTTATGAGAAGTAGGTTCCCAAAGCAAAGTTGTTGATGGTGAAAATATATCTTTTAACTTTCGCATCCAACTGAACTTACTAGATCTTGATTGTTTTTTCAACTCTGTGTTAAACGTTTGGCCTTCAACATCAACATCATCATCTTCTAGTCGGATGCATGGATCTAAATTAATTTTTTTCCAAAAGTTATGAATGGAATCAAGTGGTATTGGATTTTCATTTTATAAATATAGCGCTTGTTCGTGCGCACATGGTAGCCCGTAACTAGTACGCATTTGACATCCACAAATTTAAAGGAATTTTATTTGTTCAAATTCCTTGAAAATTATTTCAAGTGCATGAATTGAAACATTACCAACCAAATATCTGAAAATTGGACGAACGAAATGATGTCGTGCAATAATCATTCTCCGTCCTAAACTTGCTTTGATAGCATAGTCATGTGATTGAACAACATCATGAATTCTTTGTAATACTGTCGTTAAATCTAATTGTGATGAGTTCAAGTGTTGTTTTACTTTGGCATGCTGACTCTCCACTCTATTGGTTGTGTAATTCCCAAAATGGAGAAATTCGTCGGTCCAAACATATACAAACTTTTATTTATATTGTGTCAACCACGTTTTCTTCAAAGTAATAACTTCTGAAACATAATACACTTACATCAATTTTGATATACATATATATATATATATATATATATATATATATATATATATATATATATAAACTAGCCGTTTACCCACACCAAGCGATGGGTGCAAATAGTTCCTTTCTACAATTATTTCTACTCGGAAACATGTATGATTGGGCACCCAGCTTTGATATGAAGGTAATGAAAAGGTAAACCCCTAACATTGAAATCTAATTTGCTTTGGACCATATATGTAAGAAAAAAGAAGTTTGGAACGAAAACCAAGAATCTGGGAAACCATAAGGACCATTTATGTAACCTTTTCGTGAATAGTTTTCTTTTGCATAGTTGTAACCTTTTGGTGAATAGTTTTTTCAAGAACATGAAATATTAAAAAGAACACACAATGCACAAGCAAATAGTTAATTTTGGTGAGTAGGTTTATTTAGGGTTTACGGTTTTGGATTTAATGATACAAATTTTAGGTTTAGAGTTTTGGGTTTAAGGTTTTTCATTTTGGGTTTTGGGATTAGGTATAAGAGAGATTTGGTTTGGTTAAGTCATTTCCTTATGTTTAGGTAGAAACAGATTTCCATCCCTTATTTTTTATAGAATAATTTGTTTTTATATGAAAAAGATCTTGATGGTCGGTAGTCATATGTAGGTACATAAATTGGCAAAAGGTGATCAATCGATCTTCGATCCGTAATTTTTTTATCGAATAAGTTAATAAAAAATGACTAAAATGAGAGGGTGTTAATTTGGAGCAAGGAATGGAAGACACTCACATAAATTACATGGAATCGGTCGCGGAACCGGATCTGACAATTTATAAAATGTTGGAACCAGTTGCACAACTATTTAAAATTTGGAACCTCTTTGAAGTCGGCCAAAATAGTTCCAATATCATCAGGTTCCTTATCTTACATGTTTCATATTTTATCAAATTTTATGAGTTTAATGTAATCTCATTTTTTATAAACATAGTCCACATCTTTTTTTCACAATGTGAGACAAACTCAAGGAGTATATTACTCCCATTTCATGATCAATCCTCCTAAAGTCTCAACCACATTATATTTTCCTTATATATACCAAGTTAGGACTCTTAAAAAGGATATTTGATCTAAAAAATTACTCAATTCTCCAAATAATTATTTGGATTAAATAAATATATGGATGAATGTTAAGTAGAAATATGAATATCAAAAAATGAATAGGACACAAGTATTATTGGAATTGGGTTAAACCATTTGTCCAACACATATCAATTAAATTATAAATACTTTTTATAGTTTTTTAAAATACATGTAATATATTCAAATAGATATCGTATGAATAACTAAATGGAGAAAGGTAGTTACTCCAAAAGAGCAAATCAAATTTTGAACTTCACAACCTGAACTTGCAATGTGCAATTTGAAAGTAAAATTTGCAAGCCTTTTGATAAAATTAAACTTCAAAGTAAATGGAGTTACAAATTATTAATTATATCAAACGTTGAATGAACCTATGTCACATACAAGTATTTGGATCTTTTTCTCAACAGCTCTAAGAAGATCCAGATTATGGTGGTACATCGTGCAACCATTCAAGTTCAGTACTCCCATGGTCTCTCACCAGCTGACCAAGCGGCCAAGAAAATCATGGATATTTCATACACTCATACATATCAGATCATGCCATACACACATACAGATCAGATGACACACACATGTGCTGAGAGATTCAGTGGAGATATATTTTTGAATCTTATGTTTTGAGGCCAGGAGTGAGGGAGCTATAACCTGGTAATCATGATGGAGAGAATGCCGACATTAAACCCAAATTCAAGAATCAAGAGTATAGATTAGGGAATTTTGAGTATATTAAAAAATGTCCTTGAGTTTAGTTGATCTTTTCTGTTTTGGAGTGTCCATAACTTCGTGTGTGCCGAACTCCATATTTCACTTCAAAGTGTGTCCATAACCTTGATTTTTTACCATGCAACCTGAAGATAACTGGTTTTCTTCTTATGCATCCTATTTCCAAATGAGCTTTTAAAGGTAAGAAAGAAGACAAATCATTGTATTACATATTAAAGGGAGGGGATGAAATATAGAACGATGGAGGGTAAAAATGGCAATATAACAATATTCAGAATAAAGGTGAAAGATATAATGATGGAGGGTAATATGGTCATTTGCTGTTTTCAACAATTCTATTGAAGTTTTGTCTCCTATCAGGGTCTCCTAATGCCATTAACATGTGTTGTTAATAAAGAATTAATGTGAAAGTATGAAATTAGTCATTGCATATAGGATTTCAACATTCAAAACTTAAGAACAAAATATGACAGAGGAACATAACGTAACCAAATTTGACTAATTCTTAAATTCCTTTAAATCACATTACAAATCAAAGTAAAACTGATAGTTTGAGATCATAAAGAATTAATTCACATGAAATGCAAAAAGAAAAAAGAAAACAAATGCAATTTAACATGAAATTGATAACTTCATTATTATTTGAACCAAAAAAGTTTTAATTTAAAAATTCAAGAGTCAATATAATAAAACCCCATCTAACTAACGGGTCATAATTCTTAATTTGAACAAAAACCCATAACTTATCACTAAATTACATCAGAGTACTTCGTTGTTAGGCTCTTATCTTATCACCAAAAGATATTAAACCCCAATTATTTAAATCAAGATTTTTAAGAAAGAAAGAATGGATAAGAAAAGAAAATACGCTCTTTTGAGAAACATCTATGTTACCTCCTTTGAGAAGCATCTTCCAATATAATTTTGGATGTTTAAGCTGGTGCCACTATCCATGAAGCTCTGTGGCTCTGTAGATACTGAATCAATAATATGAGAAGAAAATGAACAAACAAGTCCGAATTATAGAACTTGGTCAAGGGGACAACGACAAATGAGTCAAATATATCATAAAACCAAAATCACTATCCAATCAACAGAAAAGTTAATCTAATTTCAGTTAATACAAAATTAAAAATTACGTCAAGCTTGTTAACAAAAATTGGAAATTTTATAGGAATCGCCTTTAGTGTTGACTGTACTGATGAACATAGAGATAACATCTTATGTGCATCCAAAGAAACAAAGGATGCTTGTAAAATTGAAAAGGGATCAATCCTGCATTCAACGACAAATAAAGATAGGTACTTGTGAAGAATATTTGTGAAGAATATCTGGTGGAATGTCCTAAATGAACAAATTTGTTATAGATTCACCGCCAAATGAAAATCCTGCATTCACATCACATACAAATCAATTAAATATCTAAAAGAGGTTTAAGCATAAGGACCAAATGAACGTTATGCTGCAGAAAAACAATCAATACAGGAAAGATGAGAACAATTGCTTACCTTCAAATCGGAATCGAGAGTGAAAGAAAGATAGAATCGTGCTTGCCTTAAAATCTATATCGAGAGAGAAAAATAGGAAATAGCGAAGGATGAGAGTAGTGGTGGTGGTGGTTGCGTTAGCTGCCGATAAAGGTGGTGGTAGCGACCTTGATTAGGCTTCGATTCATGGTGGTGTTGAGAAATTTCAATACCAATCATCTTCCAATGGATGCCAATGTTTAAATAAAATAGAAACACTGTGGGATAAATAGACAAATATAAAGAAATTTCAAAATAAAAACAATAAAATACCTATATCCTGAAATCATGAAAGTTCAGATTCAAGAATCAAATTTAAGAGATGATGTATGCCTTCTTGGGAGCGAGTTCCCGACTAGTGAAGTGGTCCAAGCAGATGATTTTGTCTATGTTTCTCCCGAAATCATGATATGATAAGTTTTGATTTAAAAAAATGAATCGCCCACTCTTCCTGGAGCGAAGATGGGATCGAAAGTAGAAAACACGGCTCCATCTGTTCGATCATTCTCCCTTTTAACTACCATAGAAGTCATAATCTTCTGGTTGCATGAGTGCGATTTTGAAGTTGAATGATGACCTACAAAATCTTGATTGAGTGGATCAGGCAACAAACAGATGGTTGGGGTGTAGAGGGATAATCGAGCAAATGGTTGTGTATGTATGTAGTGGTGAACAGTGGTGGTGGTTTAGGGGGAGCAGCAAATGGCGACGTAGTAGGAGGCCAAAGGCTGTTTTTTTTTTTCAAGAGGATGCAATCACCGGTGGTAGAGTTCGACGGTTAGGGTTTCTAGAGAGACCCATGCAAGATAAATGTGATGAGGGAGTGATGAGGAGCTTCTATTCGAATGTGTCTATATATGAACAATAAACGAAACTGCCGAGATACATGGAAATGTTGAGATGAGAGGAGCCAGGTCAAAACTCGAAACAATAACCCCTTGATAATAGGGGCGATAAGAGCTTTCTTGAATTTTCTAAATGTTAACCCGATAAGCTATGATTTCTCTGAAAGGCAAAAATTTGTTGTAAATGATGCTTTAAAGGTTATACCTCTTAAAATTCAGTATTGTAGGCTAAATGCTTATTAAGGTATAAAGATTAGGGTGAACATGGGTCGGTTTGGGTCGGTTTTGACCTAAAACCGAACCCAACCCAATAGTATCGGTTTTTAAATACATAAAACCGAATCCTAAACCCAAACCTACGGGTTCGGTTTCTCGGTTTTCCGGATCGGTTTCGGGTTTAAACTTAAACCTATTCCAAACAAAACTTTTAAGAATTGATAGCTTGGTATTCCCCTTATCTATATCTATATCTATATCTATATCTATATCTATCTATATCTATATCATACATACTTATAAAGCTAACATTTTTTCTTGAATCTCATGCATTTGAAACCCCCTTTTTTAACTTCCTCAAACCACATGCATTTGAAACCCCCTTTTTTAACTAGTTCAACTCAAAAGTTTTTCTTAATTATGATTTAACACTCAAAAGTTTTATAACTTATATTATGTTTAATTAGCATTTAATGAAAAGTTTACTATAAAAAGGCCAATCTTTTGTGCATTTTGTGTTATATCAAATCTTACATGTAAGAAGGATGTCATAAGAAAATGAAAAGAAAAGTTTTCAATAGGCACAATTCTTTTAGAACGTATTTGCAGTGATGGAGTCCCTAAAAGAGCTCTACAAGTCAAGGTTGTGGATGAATGTATCATTTTTTACTCATCATTTGATCGTGTTATATTTTTTTTCCAGTAATATAAACCATACCATTGAAAATCATATTTTTAGAGATATTTTGTTTTCTCAAACCATATTGATTTGAAACCTACATAACTTTTCATATTCGTTAATTAAAACCATTTATAGTATTTATAAATTTCCAATAAATTTTTTGCATTCTCTTATTATATATGTAGTTATATTAGTACATTTTTCTTACAAAAAGTCGTCATTTGGTTGAAGATATTGTGATTCAAAAGTTTTCATATAGTTGAAGCATTCACGATCCAAATATGATGATTTGAAGAAATGGATTATGTCGCATCGATGGTAATTGTAATAAGATTTTTTCTTTCAACCAAAACAAATGAAGCTTTTCTATTATTTCTTTATATTTAGTTTCTCATTTAATCTTTATATGTGATTTGTGTGTATTAATCATTCTTGAATGTGACTCTCCAAACATCAATGTTTTGTTTGGAATATCTTTCTGATTCTTCTTTTTCAAGAAATATATTTTGATTGCAGGTTAGTGAAGAATTGTCATCAAGTTTCTATGGTTGAATGGTGTTAAATGAAGAAAGAAGATTCATAAAACAGAAATATATTTTGATTATGTTTATTTTCTATTATTTTTTTTCTTGGGTTGTCCTACGCAACATATTTAAAAGACAATATTTAAAAGATAACATAGTCTTTAACATTTGATATGTAATTATGATAGACTTATCATGATATGTTCTTCATATGAAAGTAATTTATCCATATTACTACGACAAGAATTACATATGACATTTACGAATATATATATATATATATATATATATATATATATATATATATATATATATATATATTATGTGATTTGTTTAACATGTATATGCACCTGTGTATGTTATAAATTTATAATTAAATATATTTATGTTTAATAATTGAAGGGATTAAAATGATGCATCAAAACCAATTATTTAGACGAATATAATAATAATAATAATAATAATAATAATAATAATAATAAATACACATTTCCAAATACCGCATTCATTTGAAACTCACACTACAACTCAAGAGTTTTCTAATTTATGTATATTTATTAGTTACCACTCAAGAGTTATTAACTTATGATTATTAATTAGTAATCACTAATAACTTTTTATTTTCCTTTCTTTTATAAGGTTGTAATGTTTTGCTCATTAACAACATTAATGTATTTGAAGAGATTTGTGATTTAAATATGAAGAGTTAATATAAATGTTATAATAGATGTTTTAGTGTTTTTATGTTATTAAAAATTATAGTGTTTATTTTTCATATTTTTTATTATTCGTTGTATATATATATATATATATATATATATATATATATATATATATATATATATATATATATATACATATATATATATATATATATATATATATATATCTTTTTTAATACAAATGTTATAATAGATGTTTTTCTATTTTTATGTTACTAAAAGTTGCAGTTCGTATTTTTGTTCATAGGTTTTGTTACCCGTTATATTATCATTCATTTGATATATAATTTACACAATTTTAAACGGTTTATAAAATTATCAAATAATTGTATATATCACAATGACTTAAAAATTAAACTATAA